>NC_090938.1:649258336-649858336 GCF_040938575.1 Ambystoma mexicanum
ACTCTAATGATCCCAAGCCTCGGCGCAAGATATTTAAAGAGCTTAATGGAGATCAGCTGGGTAGCAGGAGAGGAAGGTGGAGAAGGCAAAGCAACTTCCTTGAGCGGAGAGAGAGCGTTGTGGAAGGAGAATCGCTGGAGAACCAAGACCGTGTTCAGAGGGAAAGCAGTGGAAACAGAGGCTGCTGGAAGGCAGAGGTCCGGGGTGAATTGCAAGGAAGGGGCAGTCACCAGCTGGAGGACTCACGCCCAGAAGCTGAACCCGCTGACAGCACACCAACTGTAGGAGCGAAGCCACGTGACGCCGCCGCATTGCTACAGTGAGATGCCCAGAGGGAAATCAAGACTGTGGATGCCTGGGACCTCACAGAAGTGCTGTGAAAGACATCCAGTGAGTCCACCAGAGAAAGAGGGTCCTGCACAGCAAGAAGGCGGTTTTGTCCATATATGCAATATATTTATGAACACTTGAACAGGAAACAAGGTTATTGCAGGCAATTGTGAATGCCGAAACAAGTACTTTGAATACCGAAGGAACTGAAAGATATTAAAAGCACTTTTAATGCTGCCCAGAGCAAATGCAAGTTGTGAACACTCATAAGTGGAGTGAAGGAAAGGTGGTACATGTTGCAGATACTACGAAATGTGGTGTTTGAGACCCAAGCAGGGGCAGAAGTTAAGAGAATACCAAGAAAGTTATGAGATGAGAAACCAATTATTGGGCAAAGCTAAAAGAGTTCAAGGAACTGCAGGTTAAGAGGAAACCTGTATTGGCACGAGCCAGAGGAATATAGAACAACGGTAGCAAAGTGCATGGTGGCTCAGCAAGCCATGCAACAGTTTTAAGAGTGTGACACTAATGAAAGAACCAAGCTTCACTGTCAAAGGAAGTCATTGGCCAATTGTTGATGGAAAGCAGTCAAGAAGGAGCATCAGTTGCGTGACCTGTAATGGGTGGACCGTGTGGTCCAACAACGGTGCCTAGACCGAGTGTCCCCTTGTATTGGGAAGTTTAGGAGAGTATCCATAAAGAAGTTTGTGTTTTGCAACAGCTGCTTATGTGATGTGAAAGTTAAGATCCAGAACTATTTATGTAAGCCAGTGAAATGTACTGATGTCAAAAGAGCTGGAAGATTTGAACTCTTGGGGAAGGTAACCTCTGTGTTGTATGAACTATTTTAAACACGGGGAAGTTAATTACAACCAAGAGCTGGAAGAAGCTTGGAACTATTTTGAACACTATTAATTTTGATGCTAACACCCCTACACATTGGGCGTCATTACAAGTCCGGTGGTAACCCTGCCGGCTACCGGACTTGTAAAATGTTATGGGCACCTAGCTTCCCGGGCCACCGGGACATTACAAGTCCCTGCGGACTGGGATGCTGGCTGCTCGTAAAAGTTAGTCCAAATTCCCATAGCATCTGCACCGCTACTCGTTACTGATGGTGCTGATGCTTCCGTGATGTTTGCCTACCAGGGCCGCTGTGCAGCAGCCCCCACAGGCAAACTTTTTTAATTTGCCGGTACGGAAACAAGGGTGCCAGTAAGCTTATCGGCACCCTTGTTTCCGGACCGGCAAGGTCATAATGAGGCCCATTGTATACAATTAGTTGTGAGGGCAAGTATAGGTTTTGGACACAGACATTTTAGTTGGACTTCTTGACGCAGACTATCCTTATTTTGCTTTAAGTAGGCAAATCCCACCTTAGAATACGCAAGATGGACATTACTCCACCCTGCCTTTTAAAAGTTAATAAAAGATTTGTGTTTAAACTTGAACTCATGATGCCTTCATACATCACAGTAGATATACCCCTCTGCAGTCATTGGGCATATTCATGAAGGAGTCAGTCTTATGGGAGTAACATCTACACCTAGTTTCCCTCTCATTTAATGTTATGTATCGCAGGGATTTCTTGCATTAAATATTACCACCATCTCAAACATTACATTCCAACTACGAGACCACTTCAAGAATCAGCTCACCAGATTTCTCTCGCTGGTACGGATCAATTGATGCAATCTTGATCATTAGGACAAGAATAATTTCAGAGTTATAGCTTTTTCCCTTTATCTCACTTCTGCATTTATATTCAAATTATTTTTCCATCTCAACATAATGGGATCATAACTGCAAACGCAAGGACATGATGCACTGGCGTGCACCATTTCTTTGCGACAAAACAAAAATGTGCCTAATTTGCATAATTAAAACACACATTAGTAAAATCGTTTTGGTAGCCCTGACTAGACCATCTCAAACTTAACATTTCACATAAATTAAGGGCCCAAATCACAGACTATGGTATTGCGACATTATATAAAACTTCTGTGAATCGGGCCCTATGTTTTTACAAGGTTCGGTTCCAGAGATACAGACGAAATAAACAATTCAGTGTGTAATAAAAGGCATTTTCTTTGATTAAAAAAAGAATTGAACTGTTCTTCTGCCAAATACAACACTAGGAACATGGTAATTTTCTTTTGAGTCGCTGGAAATCTGTTCTTGTTTATTTAGGCCTGGCCCAAATGGTCTTTATGGCCCCAGTGCCTGGCTGATGAAAGAGACATAGTAATGTGCACTTCTTGGGGGATATCTGGTGTGAATTCCGTCTTGTCTTGAAGTTTCCAGGCATGCAGTCTGGCCAAGTTTTAACTTCTTGTCTTCAGGAAGACCTGTGAGATGATGTTCAGAGATTAAACTGAAGAGGACCACAGATCCACCAGAATTTAAATTATTTTGAATGTTCTGTCCTAACGGACACAAAGGGCAAGTAATAAAACTCAACACTTAAAACGTTATGGTGCGGTCTTGTTTGCTTTACCTGTTGGAAGAAGGATCCTTATCTGCAGTGGGCTGTTTCAAAGAGTTTATTAGCATGGGAAGGGAACTTTCATCCTGTATGCTTCTGTTGGGGGATGTCTGTGTGAGTTGAAAGGATTGCCATATGTCAGAATTCCGTGCTGGCTCCATTTAAAGTTGGTTTCAATCACAGTTGCAACTTTGAATGTGCATATTTTCATAAAACATCAAAGTTCATATTGCATTGGCTTATCATACTCCTATCAACAGTCTATAATGTCAACATCTGAACGTGTCCTAATCCTGATTTATATTTCTGTGAAGAAAATTAATACACACAGCAGAAAAAATGCAAATCGGTTTTCCTTTCTGGAAATTCTGTTCTTCTGCTCATCAGGTTAAGCAGTTCCCCATGCAAAGAAAAATTGCAGTTTATTTTCAGGTAATTGAAATGTTCATCTCAGGCCATGTCAGTGAGTTTTGACTGGCTGCAAAACATTGCAAATTTCATTTGCACGTGTGTTTCCCAACTGTTGTGTGCAGGTTGCAGCTTACATATGGTTTGTACAATTAGGTCTTGTTCTGCATCTTTTCTCAAGGGTCAAACATCCCTATAACCTGTACTCGTTGCTTTTCTTCTCTTCAACCAGCTCCATTCACAAGCTACATGTGGTTGATTGATTGATGATAGATTGATTTTGTAATGAGAGGCAATCAATATTTTGATTTTTTTTTTATGCTTGTCTTTAAATACATTCATAGAAAGCTCCACATTACATTGGCAACAATCTCTCGCTACACTCCCTGCATAACCTCCTTTTCTTTTCTCTCCCCAATTTCTGTCCCCATCCTCCCTGTGGTCCCTCTCACTTCTGCTCCTTCCCCACAACTTAACAAACTTGTCAGATACACACTTATTCAAATGGTCACTTAAGCTTCATCTCCTTAAGTTAGAAGGTGCCTGATCCCCTCTTCTCCTTCATCTCACCTCCTCCCTGACCTTTCAGCACCTCACCCTGTGTTACATTTACAACAATGTGTACCTATGTTGTATTATGTGTTTGTCCAGCCACTGATATCTCCCTCACTACCCCTACTTCACCCACTGGCTTGTAGCCATCCCAGACTCCACAAATGTACAGCATCTGACTTCAAATTGTGCCGATTACCGTCTAACTTATATATCCTTTTCCCATAGAAGCACTTGTATCCTCCTTCAGTAAAATACAATGCACTAAGACCATGCTAAATGGGGCAGTGCATGTACAACCCCACCTAGACACCTTTCATTCCCTCTCCCCCACTCAAGCATTTGTCCACCCGAGTCCCACCAGCCCTTTCCTACTCCTCAGTGAGGCCGGTGAGCTAGCAAGAACTCTACGTGTTTTTTCTCTTGCACTGTTTCTCCACTCTCACCTAGTAATCATGGGTCCCTTTTTAACTTCCTATACCTTTTGTGCTGACCTGCATTCATGTTGCTTGGAGTGCCTGAGCCTCAAACACTCCTAGACACTTCTGTGAACTCTGCTTTAGGTTTACATTTTGGGATGACATCCTCAAGTGGCTGCCACAAAGGGTTTCTTATCTTTTGATGCTGTGAGGAAACCTCAGCAGCAGGTGTGGGCTTTGTTTTCCATATCGTCTTGCCATGGTGATTCTTTGTTGAAGATCCGAGGCCTTCGCACAGACCTGGTCTTTGGCTTTTACCCTCCCTCACAGACCTATGGCTCTGAGAGGGTCCTCCATCCCTCGGCCTCTGCTTCCTCTGTAAAATATTCTTTAATGTTAGGTCCCTGCTAAGCCCAAGGGAACACATACTATCGGGTTGCCTCCCTGAGATGGGGTTCCCGTGACATAAAAGCAGCTGATTAGTTGATGTTGCTGGAGTTGGTCCTGAAGGTCTCTAGGGGCTTTGGCATGGGGTCTGTTTTTTCCTCTCTTAGTTCCTCGCCTGAGAGTCTTGGTCAACCCAGGTGGCCACTACCTAGCTATGTTGCGGGCCCTGCCATCACCTTTGATCATTCTGTTTTTCTGCCCAGTTCACAGCTGGCTTTTCGCCTCTGCAAGTATTTTGAGGGCTCAGCCTCTCCGATGAGCACTGAAGAGAAGGGGCCAGTAAAGCTTTCACTTGCAAAAGACTATTCTTGCTGCATGGGAGACTCTGGACTTTGTATTCTAGGATTGTCTGGTTCTGACCCATTTGAGCTAGATTCCTTTGGTCTTCCACCCCATGAAAGCCTTGGTTCTACTGTTCAGGATTGATTCCTTTGCAATTAATCTGATGACACCTGCTCTTTTGCAGTGGCGACCTGTGTCCTTTATTCACTCCCTTGCCTTTAGACTAAGGTTCAGGGTTGACTCTGTTATGTCCGCCTCATGGGCTGCTAGTCCCCTACGTCTCAACCTATTCGCGTCCCACAGCCGACTCGGTGGAAATTATCATCCGATATATACACAAGCATTTGTGGTCAGTCAATGAGGGATTGCTTTAAACCCTTGCAGTGGGAGATGCAGCTACTGGCCGCTCCTCCTTTGGTGCCCTTTCCTCCGATAATTTCATTTCTTCAGCCTCAAGGCTTAATCACTCAGCCAGTTCCTACACCATATGGCAATTTGCTGGTGCTGATGCCCTCCGACCTGTCACTCACTTCAATCAACATGTATCCGGTTGTTCCTATTGGGCCATTTCTTATAGGTCTTAGCAAAGCACTGGCATTCCATGCAACCCGGATATAAGGATGCATGCAGGAGCCATTTTGGCTAACCCTGTTCTGTCTCAGCTGCAAACAAACTCGATGCAGGCCGCAGACCCACTGCTTTAAAGAAACTATGAACAGCAATTCACCCATCTTTCTATTCCTTAGTGTGCAATAACACAAGAGAAAGGTGATCAAAGAATTCCAGTAAAAAGAGGGCTTAATAATATTGCAGAAGGAGATGGGAGGAAATGGGGTTTGCATAAATGGATGAGTATTTTTATGAATAAGTACAGCAACTCCACATGGCCACCCTGGCGATACACGGGTTGCAAGATGTAGTCTGAAGGAATTGTAACCAAAATGGCAGGTGCCGCTGCAGGATAAAGCCAGCTTTCACATATAAACATAAAATCAGGGATTTCTGATGAGAGAAAGTCAAAAAAGTTGTCTTTAATATTTAATTAAAGCCATACGTTCAAAAGATAAGCCTTCAGGGCAGGAGTGTAAGGTGGACAGAGTTGGATTCGCAGTCATTTTCCAGGCCCCTCGAGCAATCCTACAACATCATGGCAAACATTTAGTCCTCATCTATATGAACAACATGACTGCATTACCAAGAAGCAGGGAGGAACTAGATCCTGTCCCCGCCCCAATTATGGAAATTGGCATTTGCGCTGTAGGAAGAGACTTCTCCAAAACCTCTTTGTGAAAGCCCCTCACATAGTGGATATTCTGAATTTTGATGTTGACGCCTTAGCTGGTTGTTCCATTCCCTTGATGACATGGAGACCTACGTGGACATCCTTCATGAAGTATGTTCTGATTCAGTTGGCTCCTCATTGGCCTAATAGTCTTTAGGTTTCAAATCTGTTATTTTCAGCTGGGAGCCCTCCTTTCAGTGTTTCTCAGGGTTGATCTGCTAGTCAACCAGGGGTAATTTTGTTTTAGATTCCCCCCCCCCCCACGTCGTCCTCATCAATCAATGCTAGTTCTTGAGGGTTTCATTTTTGGTCATCTTGGACTATAAAGTGGCAAGGAAGGACTCCACTCGCAAACCGTATAAGAGCAAATGATCTAGGTTGCGTCTATGCTCCATAGAGTTGATCTTCGATCGGCTTTGATTACTCATGTGTTGTATTTATAGCTGCTTTAGCCAGGTCTGGCGCTAAGAAAGAATTATGTAGATCAGATCTTTCAGCCATTCAGTAACCGGATGTTGTTCTTTGGCAAATCCAGTTATCAAGAGACACATTCTCATTTCGCTGTCCCATTCCCCCTTCCCCTCCAGTGAAGGCCCCACAACCATTATAGGACCTGATCATATTGCTATGGGATTTGGCTCATAAACCATTCAATCCCATGCTTCCTGTAAATGGAGTGTGTCTTTGTTTTTAGTTGCGGGCATGTATGTTTGAGGAGTCACTGAGCTTCAGCTTCTCTGCTGAGGAACCCTAAACCATGTTCTACAAGGAGGAACTAGTTCTAAGGAATCTTCCGGCCTTCCTTCTGCATGTCCGATTTTCATATCAATTGGAAGCTTTTTCTTCCGGTTTCCTTTCCGGAGGAAGAGAGAACTGCTTGATTTGGATACACATAGCTTGTTAAGTTTTATCTTGGCCGTACCAAAGACCTTAATTCTTCTGATTGGTTTTTAGAGGTCCAAAGATTTGTGAAGATCAAAGGCTCCTTTTTAACTTAGAATGGTTTCCTGCATTTTTTTGTGATACAAGATTTAGAAATGCTTGCCCCTAAAGGTCTTCATGCACATTTGGTTCAGGGAAAAGCTGCTTCTGTGGCTGTTGAGCGACGAGTTCCTTTTGAGATGCTCTGAAAAGCTGTGACAAGGTCCTCGTTACACTCTTTCTGTTGGCGTTACACTTTGGGTTCTAGTTCCGGTCTAGATTCTCAGCTTCCATTGGCTCTTCTTTGGAACCTGTTTGGATGAGATTTTTTAGCGTTTCTTTTTTTGTGTCCTAGTCGGGGCCTGGACAGACTCTCTATAGCATCGAGCAAAAGGGACGGGACATTAAGTACAAGTTGGTCATCGTCTACCAAACTAGTGATATTTTAAAAACAAAGATTGGCAATTTCAACAGTTTGGGCTTTTGTGTAGCTATGGGAAAGTCATTTGCCTGGCAATGCTGTAATGGTATGAACTGGTCATTAATGGTAGAAGCTGCAGAATTGTGCGAGTACCTGGGTATATAATAGCGGTGCCTGGCAAATGCCCATCTAATACTTCTACACAAGCAGAAACTGTTAGATTTGCCAGTGCTTGTTTTTTAACAGGTGTGAGAAACCGGAGGGTGTCCTCACTTCATTCTCCCCAACATCCTCTGCTCAGGTGGCCAGGGAAAGGCCATCGGTTTTGGATCCCTACCCTGCGGGTGTATTTGCGAGGGAGGATAACCTGGGCAGAGGAGAGTGAAGGGAGGGTGTCCATTCCCTTTTAATAAGGAACATTCAGCCCCAGAGGTTTTTATAGGCTTGCTGTCCTTTCCGAGTGACCCTGGGAATACCTCTCATTACAAAAGGACTAGAAAGAGAACACCTCGAAGGACCTCTTTTTTTATATGGGCTTGGTAAACACATCTCAAACTCCTTATGTGGATTCCAAGGAATATCAAGCCTATGCCAAACCATGGAGTAAACAACCAGGAATTATGCCCCCTGTCCTGTCTTTTTCCCTTCCCTACACACCCACTGTCACACATTCACATGCCTTTACAACTGGGACGAAGAAGAGGCAACTGGGAGTGATGCACACTTCTAGTCAATTTCACCACAATGGTACTGAGACAAGGAAGAGGACTATGGAAGGTCAGGCATTTCCCGTTAATTACTTTAATTGTGGTCAGGCAGAGGACTTGCACCTGGACCAATTAAAAGGCCACAGGTACATAAAATGGTAGACCAAGAGAGGAGAAGGGAGAACCTGCCTGCTGAGAAGGAGGCAGCTGCGAGGCGAGGAGCAGGCTGGAGAAAGGCTGGTGGAGAGAACGCTGTGCATTGCCAAGGGGTGAGAGGCGCTGCAACCCGAGCGGGCCGGCAGATGGTCAGATCCCCTGCAATTCCTTGGTCCGTGTGATCCCAGATGGAGCTGGGGAACACAGAAGACTCCAAACCACTGCAGCCGCTGCCGCCCAGTTCGCCGGTAGCGAGCGCTGCTCGCTGGAACTCCTGACGCCTACCCTGGAAGAAGTGAAATTCGCAGAGGCACCTGAGGAGCAGCTAAGCACTGATGAGTGTGAGAGAGGACACACTTGTATCAGGGCGATCCAAGGGTGGGAATTGGACATTTGCAAGTAGTGATTCAACTAAAACTCATCACAGTGGAGTTTGGAACCTGAATGGAAGAATAATGAAAACCAAACAAACTGCAAAGTGTCTTTTGAAATGTACCAAGATTTACTGAATACCGAAATTGAAGAAAAGATAAGGAAATCAGGTGAAAATACTGCATGAGTGGAAAGCAAATAATATACGGTTGTGAACCCAGTGAAAACCGGTTCAGAGCATTTTATGAACACTGTTAAAGTGCATACTAAGTATTGTTGAATTAAGCAGAAGAGCATGTGTGAAAGGCAATCTGGTGAAATTGAATGGACGTTGTGAAAGCAAAGTGGAAAGTATTTTCACTACAGGGTGACTTGAATACAAGTTGTGGCAAAGCTAGGAGACTGTCATTGTGAAAGCTACAGTGAATGTGGATCGCTGACACAGGTTCAGAGAGGAAGCCTGTGTTGGCAAGAAGCGAAATAGAATGTTTGAAATGTGAATAGGATCAAGGAAAGTCTGAACCAAATGTGAGCACAGAGATCCGAAGAACCAGAAACAGGTGGTGTCAAACTCAGGAGGATGGTAGAGCAAAGTTGCATTAAAGATTGACATTTGATATCAGTTGCCAAAGAAAGCATTACACAAGCTGATAGTCATTTATCATGATTCATCTGTTGCGTGACCTGTAGTGTGTGAACCGTATGGTTCGACAACTGTCAATGATATTGTTAAAGTGAGTGCTGTGAAGTAGTGGGGTTTGAGGTTAGACCTGTCGTATGATGGACTTTTGTAGCAGGTGTATGAGGCATGCAAGGGCAATATGCAAGAGATGTGCAGGGGACGCACCTCTTATGTTAATGTTAATGTTAAAGGACATTTGTACCGCGCACTATCACCACCGGAGTGGTCCCCTGGCGCTCTGGCGGCTCTGAAAGAGGAGGGGAGGTTGAGTTAGTGGGAGGAGGCAGGAAAAGTGCAAGAGAGCAGTGATGTGCTGTTGGCGGCCTCAGCCCGGTGGGTCCGTTGGCTGGGCCTAGGGTGTTTGCTGCCGGTAGTCGTCGTGTAATGTTGTGCAAGACTATGCGTGTTTTTGTTTTGTTGTTGCAACGTAGTGAAGTTTGTGCGGTTTGTTGTGCTGTACATTTTGGTTGTGTTTGGTTTGGAGTTCGAGAGGTGTATGCAGAAAGGGAAATTGTTAGTAGGGTTGGTTAGTTTGCGTCTCTATGCTGAATTCAGGCGCTCGGCTTGCACAGTCTCCCCTGGTGCGTCTGACTTATCCCGAACCTGTTGCTGCCTGGGTATGGGTGGTAGCTTGTGAGCTGGCATAAAGAAGGTGGGGAGTAGTGGCGTACCAAGCGGGGGTGAGGCAGACTTTTCTATAGTGCCTACTGGAGATGCAAAGCCCAGACGTTTGGTTATTCAAATCAAAACCACTCATGAACCTTAGCAGATTAAAGGTGGTTTTTAAAAGCTGAGCGCAAGCCTACAAGCCCCAGCCTGCACTTGGATGCTTGAGTGGAGCAGTGAGAAAGTTCAAGCATGCAAAAGTAATAGTGCTCACAAACTTGACTGCAAGCACCACTTGCTACCCATACAATGAATGCGCCGGTCGTCATATCGCTCAGCTTAGATTAATAAAGAGTCAACCGCCTAATGTGAGACTACAGGCCCCAGGATGCATCATCAGCAGTGCTTCGCCCCTTAAATGAAAAAAGTGAATTACATTTTACAGTCTGTTCCAAATCTGCAGCGGCATTCTGTCTTTTGGAAATGAAAAAAAAACTGATGTGCACCCATGACCAATCAAAATAGAAATTTGCTGATATGATTTACTGTAATGTTGGCAGCAGCATTCTGTGGTGCTTATGTCTCCAGCTGCTTACGTACCCTGTTGCTGACCATCAGTGTTGAATATGATACAAGGCACCGCAGCCACCCCCTGCCTTCGATGGGTGATATCTGGCAGAGTTGGTGGGGCTGAGGGCAGTTGAACAGGTACCAGGGCAGCTACTTGCCACACAACTCTGGCAACCTTCCCGTCGGGGTGCAAGCTGCGGTAGAGCACCAGTCTGAGTGGCTTACCCTGATTAATTAAAATGTACAGAAATCACACAATAAACCAACCTGACAATACAGTTGACTAGACAGAGTATACTTCTTGTTTTGTTTCCAGATCCTCAATGGAAGCTCACAATTACCATCATTTAGGTTAATGTAATTCTAAAAAAAATGCCTTTGAATCTAGATAGAAACAGTGAAGAAAAATGAACTGTTTTTAGTCTTGTGTCGCACAGCCTGCATCTTTATGCTTCCCTCCCATTTTTTTTATCGCACACCATTTGCACCTTTTAAAACACAATAGTCCCTCCGAGTTTTTCACTATTGCTGTGTCTGCAACATAACCTTTACTGGGTTTTTATGTGCTTAAATTGGAGAAAAAAAAGACAAGCCAGAGTAGAGCTTTTTTGAGCCTGGAATTTGTCAGACCTCTGAACAGTTGATCATTGTGCATCTTTAGATGGCTCTGCAGGGGCATGGGCTGTTTGTTTTTCTGGATTCGGGATCGTGACGGCATTTTTTGCCAGGCTCTGAATCTGTGAAAATCTAGCACAATTCCAGCACTGCCATGAATGAGTCCTACCTTTCCCAGCAGTGAAGTGGGGCTCACCTCGCCCAGGGCTGGGTTGGTGAGCGCTATGCCGCACCGATCTCCACCCAATGTTTCACAGCCGCAGCATAGAATACTGTTTTTGGCTAGGGACCTCAACCGCTCTTCCCTAGTGGTAATTTCTTCCCCATGGCCCAACGTTCCTGGCAAACGATCTCATTAAGAGTACAGTGGTGCGGGGAAAAACGGTGGTAACGTGGTAGTAATTCTGTTACCATAGCATTACTGCACCACTGTACTATAGGTTTGGTGGTAAGGTGGCAAACAAAACTCAGCAAAAGTCTAGAGGTAAATCTGCCACCTTATCGCCAAAAATCGGCAAAATTGGTGAATTATCACTGGCGATTAATTCGGCCGAAATCCCCATTGAGTCCTATGGTTTAAAAAAAATGGGCACGTAGACTACACTACCATCATTTGAAATCCTGCGGTAAATCCGAGGGACCAAGTGGCAGTAACAATAATTTTAATGTGTATATATGATATTTATGCAAATGTTGGTATTAACTCTATCCCTAAATATATTTGAAGATCTACATTTTAATAAACTGTTGCCCACGTGCATGGACTCAATGAAAACAATTCAGGCGTGTCCCCACTACAATGACCTGACCCCCTCGTCTACTAGCCGGTGACCCCTAAGTTTAGAGCTACGCTGTGTATTGAGAACATGTTTAATTTCGATTGGGTGCTTGTACTTGCCATTCCCAACAATGTTAGACCACGTTTTTATTAGTATTAACCTTGACCCTCTTTTAAAACCCGTTTTTCTATGCACTTGTATAAATATAGGCAAATTGTGCCGTAGAAGGGGCATAAGGGTGAGGTTCCTTTAAATCCAGGAAAGATTTGCGGTTTTAAAAAGGCATTAATTTCTTCGTGCCCCTTGAAATAGGAAGCCATGTTTTCGATGGCCTGCCTCAGAGTGCCCCCGCCCCCCTTCTCTGTTAATGGCGGGATTGTTCTGAGCCTGCTGCCTGCAGTGAGCAGGACACATGCGGCTTGCGTGATGTGGGACAGGTTTGTGAGGTGCCAGCTGTGACGGCATAGTGTATATGGTTTTCCTGATTAATTCTGTGCTGCTCTCTGGTTGGGGGGATTCCCTGGGCGCCGAGCCTCACACTGAGGAATAATGTGCCTGGCGGTGCCTCTGACCTCAGCTTCGCGGTGGGGGGCCCTCTTAGTGTTACATTAGTCCATGGAAATCTGGGGGATATTAATATCAGCCAGCGTGAGCGCTGACGGCAGCCAGCTCGACGCACTCGCGTCTTTATCACTCTCTTTCTTGGGGCACATATCTCAAGCCGGCCTCTACTTTATGAGGGGGCTTTCCTGTCCGTGCAAAGCGGCCATTGTGTGTCTAAGTGTGTAGAGTCCAATTCCACTGCACCGGGGGTCCCCAAGAGGGGTTATGGATCTGCCTCCTGCGCAACCCAATAATTTCACCCCGCGAGAGGCTGCACTACCTAAAAGCTCCCAAAACAGGAAAACTGTGTACTTGGGTCTTTGCATTGCTCCTGTTAGTGTGGCTGAAATAGTAATTCGTCTAATGCATCTTTAAACGGGTTTTCTTTCTCAGCATGTCCACATTATTTAAAGATCTCCACAGGTGGGCTCATTCCAGAAGGGTTGTGTAGTTCTGTTCAAAAACAGTGGTACAAGAATGTGGCAATGTCCGTGAAAATCTGGAGAAGAGCTGAGATTTGGCAAGGGAAAGGGCAGACTGGCCTGCCCTTGGGGGTCCTAGTCTTGGAGATATGAATCCATTGCCCATCAGGGTTTTGTGGTTTTTGCCTGAGCCCAATGGGACTCTTTGGCTCCCACACCAAGGGTAATTCATGAATTAATTGGTCAGTTGCCTGTTGTGGAGTTGTTGATCTATATATATCCACTATTCATTTATGAGTTGGCCCTTGGTGCAATTGGGAATCGGTCCATCGGCCATTGCAGAGTTGACCATTCTGGCCACTGAAGAGTCAACAATACGTCAATCTTCATTGCGAGTCAGGATCTAGTCACTGGCAATGGTGCTGAGGTGGTGTGGTAATTGCCTGTCATGGATTCATTTATCTGTCAGTTGGCCTATATGCAGTTAATATTCTATTTATTTCCCATTGTGTGTTTGAAGATCTAGCAATTGCCAAAGTTGGAGAACCTGACCTGTCACTTGCCTGTTTTGGAGATTCTGTTTTGTCCATTGACTATTCTAGCTTTCCTGGTTCATCAAACGCTTGCTTTGGGTTCATCATCTAAAAATTAACTATTGAAGAGTTGATGATCGATCTTGAACCTCCCATTTTCCATCATGGACAATGGGCCTCATTACGACTATGGCAGTAGTCGTGCCGGTAATTACCGGCGCGGCTGCCGCCTGAGTCGTTTTTTCCTGGCAATGGGCAATTACTGGGGCATTCCGGCCCGGTAATTACCCACTGCCGGGTGCCGGTAATTGTCATCCCCATTCCCATTGAGCCCCATAGGGCTTAATGGAAATGGGGAGCATGGTAGTGCTGGTGCTACCGTCAAGTTCTGCTCACGGGTGCCGGTACGGCCGCCAGGACAGACCTGGCGGTGGTAATGGCACCTGCAAGCAGAACTCGTAGTTTGCCGGTCCTGGAACTACGGCAAACTTGTAATGACCCCCAATGCCATATTGGTGACTCTTCAGTGGACAGTCGTTTGCATGTGGAGTCTTGTGAGAAACCAGAAGGTGTCTTACCCGCTAGTCCCCGGGGATCTGTCATTCAGGTGGCCAGGACACAGGCACCACTTTTGGATCCAGTTCCTTGGGGTGGACCAGTGCAGTAGGATCACCTGTGGGAGGGGTCCCTGGGGCGTGGGAGTGGGACACTGGATGGTAAGATGAGGTATCCCTCTATTCCCTGTAACACCTTTATTCCATCCTACCCGATGGGATATTTAGAAACTCAAACCTCCCCCCCTTTTCTTGCATGAACACTGTTACACTGACAGCCGTCTCTGGGAGAAAACAGATTCACACCCGAGCCGTGTACCTGACATGTCCCAATACTATGGTCAGGCAAGATCAGGCAATATCACTCACACCTGACTTCCTTTACACTTCCCCACACGGATAAAAGGCAGACTACAAAAACACACTCTGAGCGAGGCAAAACACACAAAGGGACAGCAGTTTTGAGTCGGCATTTGAACAAGGGGAGGAAGACGGCCAAGCACGAGAGGATCGTGAGAAGGACTTTCAAGAAACGTTCAAGGCAGAATACGTAACACCAGGAAACCAGGCTGAAGAATCCTGCACTGTGTGTCAGAGATACCGAGTGTCCTCCCAGGCAACTGACCAAGGCAGCAGACACTGTGGTATAGTCCTTGGCTCCAAGAACAAAGAAGCGACGGAGAACAACACAGCCGGTGAGTTGAGGAGACCGATGCCAGACTGGTCTGTGTTGAAATCGAGGTTGCAAGCTGCAACATTGCAATAAGAGCACTGGAATGAACATTGTTTCTGGCGTGTGATGAAAGATGCGAGTGAAGCTAAATTGCTGGTGGATATTTGAACATTTGAAGGAAAGATACAATACCCTTGAAAGAGTGGTCTGGCACTGCAAATGTGCACAGTCAAAGGTCTCTGTACGGTATCCTGACAAAAGAAACAAAAGTAGATGATTAATGTGAAGTGTAAATTGTGTGAAGTGAATCAAAGTGGTCATGCGATGATTTAAACAAAACCCATTGCACATTCGAAAGTCTTCGATTCTGGTATCAAAAGGGATCTGAGACCGGACAAGGGGGATCCATGGTCCGATCCCAAACGAGGGAGACCAAGTTTTTAACATTGTGGAAAGGGGGGCTGAGCGTGGACGAGGGGAACCCGTGGTCCGAGCCTGAAGGACGGAGACCAATCTTGAACCTGTGAAAGTGAAAACCCTGTCAAAGGAAAGGAACTTTTATGTTTTGTTTGCTTCATCAGGCCCTCTGCAATAAGTGACTCTCATAGCGCAAGAGACTTTGGCAGAAGGCCCTGATGCCTATATGTTGAGCTGCTACATCATGGCCAAGAAGCCAGAGTGTGTGCTAATCCCGCATGTGCCGCCTTGCTCGGTGCTGAAAACGTGGGGACGGGAAGCCAACTGCTCAACTATACTGACATATAATTTCTTGAACACTTTTATTTAGCCTGCATTGTTATCCCTACCCATTTTGTATTTAAAAGCAAGGATTGGCAATAGGTTTATTAGTATAGGCCCTTTTATTTTGACAGACTCCACTAGGACTGTGTTATTATTTGATGGTTGTAGCTTGCTCCCATCTTTAGATTTAGGTTTAGATAGGCGTTCTACCAACCCATTGAAGTTCAATAAACACCCTTGAACTGTGATCACTTGTGTCTGTCTTCACTGTTTGATACCATGCCTTCCTTACAGTCCACAATGGAGATTTTGGAGTCACTGATTCGTTGTTGCCCATTGTGGAAAAGTGAGTGCGTTGTTTTCCAATTTTGGAGTCACTGAGCCAGGATTCTACTCTCACATTAGTCCTGCTGAGTGGGAAATACAGCAGAGGTTCCTTTATGTTTGAAAAGACTTGCTAATTTTACAGCGTGGAAGAGTGACTGAGCGTGATTTGACCGCTGATGTTAGACGTTGCTTGTACATAGTCTATCAATTCAATATATGTGGACTATCCAATATGGGCACGAACAGGGACAATTTTTCTCGAGCCTAGATAGGTTTATGGACCTTGTACTTTGAGGTTTCCAAGACTGGCACTCGCTTCGGGAAGATTGGCTTGCCCTACCACAAACCTGCTTTTGAATATTTTCTGAGGACTTCCCAAGAGATGAGCCCCTGGCAGATTGCTGCACGGTAAGGTTCTCACTGGCCGATGAATGTTCATAACCAGCACTGGAGCCAGGAGTTGGCGAGGGCTTCCAGGGTTTATAGCTGCCAAGTGGACCAGTGTTCTGTAATCAACGGTACTTAGCAAATGTCGAATTGTTGGCCTTACGTCCCATGCAGGCTACTGGGCAGGATGTTCCTGCAAAAATTGTCTCCCAGGATATCGGATGCGGAAAATCCGTTGGTACCCTTCTTTATTTCAATGCTGTTATTCGAACAGAGATGTTCTGTATGAGGGGCGTACATTTACCCATTAACCAACTTGAGCTGTTGTTCGGGAGCACTGTGGAATAGCTTGCTAAGTGCTATATAGGGAATCATGAAACAGTTAAGGGCAGCGTTTTAGGTTTAAAAGCAGTGTTCGGTTTATACTTTGCTTGCAACATTATAGGAAAAGCTCCTCACTTGAGGTCTCTTTTGATGGGCAAATATATATGTGGGGCAGAGGGTAAGGGGTGAGAACAAGCCACCGCCCTGCGCCGACACCCCACATACCCCCCGGACCCCCCTCCCCCCACCGTCCCAACACCGTTGGGTGTGATAGGCTCCCACAGTAAACGATTCACATTTCCAGCACTGTTTACATGTAATGCGAGAAGTCCCATAATGCGAAGCGTTGCTGGCTGAAAAGGCTACAAGTGACTCTCCGGGTATCACACCTGGGAAAGGGGGGGGGGGGGCTTTGGTAGCTTTGGATTCAAGCGATTTGAGCAGAAAGTGCTTTAGTTTGCTACACCGTTTCGGGAAGCTTTGGTCAGACTATTGAAAATAAGCGCTGCATACAATGAGCTCTATTCTTACACCCCTTGGATGCGTTATACTAGCAAATAAAATGGTCAACTCAAAGCACGTTTGTCACTGCTCGCTTGACTTTATTCGTGAAATCGTTGACCCGCCTCCTTCCAAGCAATGCGTTTTCCCATCTCGCTTTCTGGCAGCTTGCTCTGCTATGACGTCAGCAACAGAAATGTGCCCCTGGGACTTGACGTGGTGAGATCCAAAATTGCAAGTGTCAGGGGGTCTGCTGGATATATACCACCGACACCAGCACCAGCAGGCCCTGTAAAAACGGCTGACTCGCCAGGCATCGGGGAGACTGCATTCTGCTGCACAATTCCCCGCGTGGCCTTAAAGCAAACTCCTGACACGGGGCTCACCCTGTCTGGAGTCAGTAAAGCGGGCTTGTTCGCGAGCATCAATCAGGGCTCGGCTGTAGATCACTTTTAAGATGGCTTGTTAGCTTAGCTCCTGCCCCTGAGGCAGGGATGCTAAATACACCATAAAGCATTCATTGTGCATAGAGCCAGTGGCTCTGCGCACACTCTAGCGTACCTGCGCACCGGCTGTCCCAAAAAGCGTCCACGGAAGCTAGACCTCCGGAAACGCTGCCATTGTCACCTGACGGTTTCGTCGCGTGTTATAGGGTTTACGACGGAGGCTCTTAAAATATAAAGAATTCTAGAAATCTTAAGAGACATCAACATGAAGGAATACAAGCTTTGGAGCATTTTAGGACTTTCTTTTCTTTTACAAAACATGTTTTATTTAGGTTTTCTGAAGTTGCAACACAGTGTAGTATTTTAAAGGCACAATATAGACTAAGGTCTGGGGGCACAGTACTCTACCCCAGGGACATACTTAAATGCTCTGGAACCACTACAGTGGTTATTTGGCACAGTATTAACGTCTGTTAACCTAACATGTGTACTGTGCGTTGTCTCTGTGCATACTTTTGTGGTGGCAATGGCTGTTCTGTGTGATGTTAACAGAGCTGATGCTAAACGTGTGTCCATGATTGTGTGGTTTTTGTTTCTCTGTTTGGTTTGTTTGGAGGGACCTTTGTGTGTTTGTTTGCTACTGTTTTATGGATTGTTGGATTTGATGGGTCTGCCCAAACTCTGACTGTAATGTGTGTCTGTTTGGCTGGTATGCATGATTGCGTTGCGAGTTTGTTGCCTGATAGGGATATCTGCCTATGTGTCAAATCAACTTCCCGGGCACCGGGGGTGCAGGGATGAATATTGGTTTCGAGGGGATTGGGTCCTCCGACATATTCCATATCTATGACAGTAATCACCACAGCGGTGCTGCTTCGGAAAATTTTCGGCGTCTGCGTCCTGCGTCGATGACGTCGATAAGCCGCACTCGAGGACCTCCTCTGACGGCCGAAGTCGCTGGATGTTACAAGTAGGACGCACGACGCCCGTAGCCTCAGTTCCGTTTTTTCCGTGAACGTGTTCGCTTCGGGAATCTCGGCGCGCCTCGACTCTTTGGAGTTTCTGTTTTCTCGGTTCTTCAAACCTGTTTGGTGTTTAAGAAAAATTTTCTTTTTGAAGATGTCTACCTCGTCTTCCACACCGCGTCCAGGCTTTAAGAAGTGCGGGGACTCTGGGTCCAAGATGTCGGTCACGGACTGCACGACGCCTGCCTTTGGTGCCTCGAGGAGGCCCATGAAACGGATGACTGTGTCGACTGCCAGTCGCTCACGTCGAAAGCCTTGCGGGAGCGCAAGAAGAAGTTATCGGTAGGTAAGGTGTCCAAGCCCCGGAAGTCGAGGTCTGCGGGGCTTTCGACAGTCAATTCGAGGGGTGACTCTCTGCGTCGTCGTCGGAAGTCCAGTGGGTCTCGGTCCCGGAGTCGGTCTCGCCACTCCTCTGCCTCTTCGAGGCACTCCCGGAAGTGCCGTCATCGCCTTCCCTGTCCTCATCCGAGGACTCCGCCCGTTGGCAGGTCGCTTACCCCACCAATCATGCGGCACCGGAGGAATGGGCTCCCTTTGGGAAGAAAATGTTGGTGATTCTCGAATCGCAGGGCACTGGTCCGTCCGCGCCTCCGAGTGGGGCCGGTCGTGATCAGCCGAGAGACACCACTCGCACACCTTCGGGCTCCGGTGGTCGTCACGATTTGCGGGAAAGGCCCTGCTCAGAAAAGGGGAATCATTCTCGGCATGCCCGGTCCAGGTCCCGGTCCTCAACGCGCTCGAGACTGCGTGAAGCTGTGAAGTCTTCAAGGAAGACCTCGACGCCTGTGGCGCCGAGGTCCTCGACGGACTCTCTCGAGGCTCCGCCTCCGAGGAAGTCATCAGCGCCCAGGATGCCGAGGGACACGCTCGGGGCTCCGCCTTCGAAGCCTGTGTCGACGCCCTCGATGCTGTCGGCGCCGCGTCTGTCGTTGGCGCCGATTCACTCAACACCTTTCGAGGCTGTGTCGACGGGGGTTCCCCGTGACTCGGGGGTACCACCTAGAAAGGCTCTGGCCAAGGTCAAGCATGGCTTTGGTTCAAGTTCTGTGCCTTCTTACCGCCATCTGGAGTTCATTTCAGAGGTGGATGAGGGCTCTGATGATGGCATGGTGCCTGACACGGTGCCAGACGTGATTCTCTCGGGCCATAGCCAGTTTGAGGACTTGAGGCAGTCCCTGCATGATGCTAGTGGGCTGGACATCTCTCCGAAGGTGGAGTTTGGTAGGCCTGAGCCTGGCACTCATGCCAATTCTTCGTACTGGCGCCTTATGTCTAGGGTCACAGAGTACTTAGGATGGTCTGCTCCCCCAGGGGACTTTGTTCAGGATGACCTTACAGATATCCTCGACATTGGTCCACCAACTGACCCGGTACTGCCGTTTCATATGGCTCTACAGAGGAGGGTGGCGGTGGCTTGGACTGCTCCGGAGAGTCTCCAGGCAGTGAGCGAGTCTTTGCCGCGAAAATACCACCCAGCCAGTAGTGACCCCTGCTACTTGTCCAAGCACCCTACTCTGGAGAGTTTGGTGGTGCAGGCGGCTACGGCCCCGACAAAGCAGGCGTCGTACCCTACCATCCCTCCTGATAGCGACGACAAGTGTTTTGACTGCTGGGCGAAGAAAGTGTTTTCTGCAGGAGGTATGGCGCTTCAGGCGGCCAACTCCATATGTGCCTTGTCTCGTTTCACGCACACTCTGTGTGTGGAACTATGTTTCCCTGGCGGCTGAACGTATTCCCGAAGGGGACGAACGGGATGGTTTCCTTGCCATGGTTCAGGATGGCAAGGATGCCATGTGTGAGGCCGTTCAGTCGGGTTTGGACATAGCAGATTGCGTCAGCCGGTCCATGGCGGCAAGCACCATGATACGCAGGTTTGCGTGGTTGCGGAAGACGGGGTTTGCTCCTGATGTGCAGGCCCAGGTCCTCAACATGCCCTCTGATGGGGAACATCTTTTTGGCAGCAACAAGGATGACAAGAGCCTTGAGAGGTTGCAGACCACAAAAGCTGCAGCGAAGTCGTTGGGCGCTGCAGTTCGACAACTTCCGCCTTTTCGTCCTAGGGGACAGCAATGGAGGGGAGGTTCCTTTCGTTATTACTCATCCTTTGGTAAAGCGAGAGGAGCGGCCAGTCAAAGGGGCCACCGTAGGAGTGCCAGAGGTGGAAAACAAGGTACTCGAGGTGCCAAGGCCGCTCGGGCTGTTGCCTCTTTGCCCTCAGGCAACGCCGCAGCCGCTTCAGCTCAGTCATGAGGCCATGTCCCATTGTTCGCCGGTTGGGGGAAGGCTGGCGCAGCATCTTGCAGAGTGGCGCACCATTACTTCAGATGTGTGGGTTCTGGAGATCATAACCCACGGCTACTGTCTTCCTTTCCGGCAGAGGCCTCAAGACAATCCACCGGAGAATCTCTCTTTGAAGAGTCCGGATCCGCTCCTTGTGCAGGAAATTCAATCCCTGCTGTATAAAGGCACCATAGAACTGGTGCCTGTAGCAGAGAGGAACAAGGGATGGTATTCCCCTTATTTTTTGATTTCTAAGAAAGACAGGGGATTGAGAGCCATCATGGACTTGCGCGGTTTGAGCAAACTCCTCAGGAAGGACAAGTTCAAGATGGTTACTCTCTCTCAAGTCCTCCAGGCCTTTCAACTTCAGGACTGGTTGGCGTCTCTCGACCTCAAGGATGCTTATTTTCATGTGCCGATCCATCCAAAGCACAATAAGTACCTAAGGTTTGCGGTTGGCGACTCGCACTTTCAGTTTCGGGTCCTGCCATTCGGATTGACCTCCGCCCGAGGGTCTTCAAAAAGCTCATGGTAGTGGTGGCAGCGCACCACAGGAAAGGGGGATTCACGTCTACCCCTACCTGGACGATTGGATGGTCAGGGCGCGCTCTCCTGAGCAAGTCCTGGATCATCTGTCATTCACCTGCCACTCCCTCCACAAGCTGGGCTTCTCCCTCAACTTAAAGAAGTCCCATTTGACACCAACTCTGAGGCTCCAGTACATCAGAGCAGTGCTCGACACGTCCCTGGGGCAGTGTTTTCCTCCCAGCTGAGGGCTCATCACATTCAGCAGATGGTGCACAAGTTTCAACTTGCCCAGACTCTCCCAGCGTTCGAGTTCTTGAGACTGCTCGGCCTCATGGCATCCTGCATTCTTCTGGTGGCAGAGGTCAGGTTGCGGATGAGATCTTTGCAATGGGCACTCAAGCTCCAGTGTTCTCAGTCCTCCTGCGGGTTGTCGGACCCTGTTCAGGTGCCGTCTTCGGTCGCCCGGGACCTTTTGTGGTGGGCCGACGAAGGCAATCTGATGAGCGGGGCTCCGTTTTGGCTGCCCTGGCCGGAGGTGACGATCGTGACGGACGCATCCCTCAACGAGTTGACAGTCAGCGGTCATTGGGCTCCGTCGGAGTCCAGACTCCATATCAATCTGTTGGAGCTGAGGGCCGTCAGGCTTGCCCTGAAGGCTTTTCTGCCGACTGCGCGAGGAAAGAATGTCCTGATCCTGACAGACAACACGGTGGCCATGCAGGACCTCAACAAAAAGGGGGGCACGGTCACTTCCTCTGTGCAGGGAGGCGATGCAGCTCTGGTTCTGGGCAATCCAGCAGGAAGTTTTGATCTCTGCAGTTCATCTGGCAGGAGACGAAAATGAGACGGCGGACGCTCTGAGCAGACAGAGCGCGATCTCTCACGAGTGGGAGTTGGCTCAGGAGATTCTCTTGGAGATCTTTGCCCTTTGGGGGACCCCTCAAGTGGATCTCTTCGCCTCCAGTGTCAACCGGAAGTGCGAGAGTTTCTGCTTGCGGGAATTTCCTCCAAATGGAGCCTTAGGAGAGGCGTTCGTGGTGGAGTGGTCATTCCCACTGATGTACGCGTTTCCTCCTGTCCCCGTCATCCCGCAAGTACTGCGGAGGTTACTGAGGTTTGGTTCCCGGATGATCCTCATTGCTCCGGCGTGGGCCCGCAGGACGTGGTACCCGGACCTTCTCGACTTGTCCATCTGCCCTCCACGTAGTCTTCCCTACCGAGACGATCTGCTCTCACGGGAGGGGGGTCAGGTTCTCCATCCAGAGGTCAGGCCCCTCAACCTTCATGCTTGGTTTCTGAAAGGTTGGGGTATAAGGATTGGGACCTCCCTGAAGACGTGATGGAGGTGTTGCTTTCAGCCAAAAGGCCTGCATCAAAGTCCCTGTACCGTTGCTGTTGGAGAAAGTTCTGCGACTGGTGCAGGGTTAAGAATTTGGATCCTTTTGCATGTGAAATTCCCATGGTTTTGTCGTTTTTGCTTTCTTTGGCCCACAGGGGCCTTCAAGTGGGTACCATTAAAGGTTACCTGGCAGTGCTGTCGATATTTAAGCGCTTGTCTGAAGAGTGTATTTCCTTTAATTTCTCAGTTTCTGAAAGGGCTCACTAATGTGTTCCCTCCGTCACCTTTCCAGGTGCCCAGTTGGGTTTTGAACCTTGTTCTCAAGTTTCTGATGGGTGCTCCGTTTGAGCCTTTGCATTCATGCCCTTTGAGGCTGTTAACTCTAAAAACGTTTTTTTAGTTGCGGTCACTTCCGCTCGCAGAGTGAGTGAGTTACAGGCACTTTCAGTTAAGCCACCCTTCACTGTGTTTCATAAGGAAAGGGTTGTCCTTAGAGTTCGTCCTTCTTTTCTTCCAAAGGTGGTGTTGGAATTTCATTTAGGCCAGAAGGTTGTTGTTCCGACATTTTATCCTCCTCCACATCCTGGTAAGGAAGAGGAGAGGCTCCATAGGCTTGATCCTAGGAGAGTGTTAAGCTTTTATATTTCACGCATGTCCTGGGTCAGAGTGGGCGATCAGCTCTTTATTGGTTACGCTGGAAAGCGTTTGGGACAGGCTGTGACAAAACAGACTTTGTCTCGCTGGATTGTTTTGGCTATCTCCGAGTGTTACCGCTTGGCGGGTAAGGACCCACCGCTTGGTTTACGGGCCCATTCTACCAGGGGTATGGCTGCCCTACTGCCCTGCAGAGGGGTGTTCCTATTCGCAACATCTGTGATGCAGCCACCTGGGCTTCGGTACATACTTTTGTACGTCACTATTCCCTCGATTCCATCCGGGGGCAGGATCTGACCTTTGGCAAGGCGGTCCTTTACTCCGCAATTTGATTGGGCATGCTAAATTTCTGTTTTCTAAATTCTTTTCCCACCTCCTTGCATTGGTACTGCTTTGGGAGTCTGTCATAGATATGGAATACGTCGGAGGACCCAATCCCCTCGAAGTTACTCTCTTACCTGGTAACGTTCTTTCGATGGGATGGTCCGACGACGTATTCCATATCGCTCCCTCCCTACCTTCCCCACTACAGAATTTCTTATGCGATTGCAGCTTATGTTTCCGCAAGGCTTTGTGTGTCAAATTGGCAGAAGACTGGTGGCACACGTTCTGAGGAAAAAACTACAACTGAGGCTACGGGCGTCATGCGTCCTACTTGCAACATCCAGTGACGTCAGCCGTCGGAGGAGGTCCTCGAGGGCGGCGTATCGACGTCATCGACGCAGGACGCAGACGCCGAAGATTTTCCGAAGCAGCACAGCTGTGGTAATTACTGTCATAGATATGGAATACGTCATCGGACCATCCCATCGAAAGAACGTTACCAGGTAAGAGTAACTTGTTCTTCTAACCCATCAGTCCGCCCCACACCTCTAGTACACCAGAAGGGATCTGAACAGATTAGAAACGCACGCAAATTATAAACTTCCTTGTCTTATTTTGGTAACCTGGACGGAAAGGCAGGCTTATCTCGGAAAGGTTGTAGATCGTTGGTTAGTTGCAACACAGCGAAAATACAATTATTACCCAATGATAAAAGGGACTGTCCAGTCAAGGTTGTAGAAAAATATCTACTTTATTATCACAACAGACAGTGCAAGCACACTATAAAATACAACCCACCCTGCAAAGGAAAGCAGAGAACAGACAGTTTCAAAGAAGGAAAAGGGATGCACTCTGGATACGGAAAGGAGGGTAGTCGGTATAGTAAATAATCACAATAGTTCAAGGATACTTGGTTTCAACACAAAGGGAGAATTGGGTCGTAAAATGTCACTAGAGAAGGACCAGGGGACAGAACCACAATGTACCTTGTGCTGCAGGAGTTCTTGATGCTTGATAGGGCCGAGTCAGTTTCAGGATGCTTTGCAGCTTCTGCGACAGCGTTCAAGACGGGAGACCACTGTGGGTATCAGGCGGCAGGCAGTTCGTCAGGCGAAGCTGGATGGACAGCTGCAGGCAGGCCTACACAGTGGCTCTGTTTCAGGAATCATCTTGGTGCTGGTCGGCGGTTCCAAAGCACTGGTCGAGGCATCTCGGATGGTGGTAGCGACTGCGGCCTAACAGTCAGCAGTGCAGTCGGTTGCAGCTCAAGGAGTTCAAAAATGTCCTTTAAGGTGTTGGTGGATGCTTGTCGATGCACTCCTCCTAGCTTCTTCACTGGGCTTGTGTCGTCCTTTAATGCGGACGACCCAAGGCTGAGGAGAGTGTTGCTCCCTCTGTTCCTCTGTTTCTCTGGGAAATGTTTAGGGGAGGGATCTTGCTTGCCACTTGAGGCCCTGACCTTCCTTCACTGGCAGAAGATGTAAAGCAGACTGTACCTTCAGCCATGGTCCAATGATGAATTCTTCTTCCTACTCCTTGCAAAGTCTTCAGATCTGCCAAAAGAGGGGCTGCGCTCTCTTTTGAAGCCACATGGGTCACAGTGATTGGTGTAGGGCAGGCTAAGCCTACCTTAATGAACCAATCATGGGTCCCCCCAACAATCTCTTCTATGCGCGAGGTCAGAACCAGAGTGCTTTGCAACAGATAAGGTAAAGGGGTGAAAACATGTAATACTAAGTCCCACCCATCTTCCTGTCTGTTGTGGATCAAAGGGCCTCTCTGGTTGCCAATTAAAGTGGCAGGTCTCCCTTGAAGCTGTGGCCAGACCAAACTTTGTCAAACCACATACTCCTACCTTCTGAATGGTGTCGCCCTGAAGGGATGACCACTGTACACATGTAGTCACATCCCTGTCAATCGATACTGAAGGCAGAAGCTGGCTTCAGGTTGACACAGTGCATATGAAAGGGTGTTGGGGGTTTTCTGTCTTTTTTGTTAGCCTCTGCAGCCAGGTCCCATGTGGGCTTGTTTGAAATAAATTTTGATTAGTATGCACATGCTGCCACCAGGTACATGGCTCAACAAAAGGTAAGGGTGGATCCATGGAGCCTTAGTTAATTAGGCTGGCCATGATAGGGGGAAGGTTTGGCCCTTCCCCTTCTGAGATTATGACAGGGGCTGAGCCTGTAGGCTATGTCCACCCAGAGTACACAGGTCTATGTGTATGTCATGCAGTGAGCATAGGAAAAGGTGTGCGGTTAGCCCCAGAAATTTTCCAGAGGTTGATCTACCATCATTAAATTTAATTTCGAATTTCAAAAAAGCCCAGGCGTGCGCTCACCCACCATGTGGATGGTCTAATTCCTCACAGCCTGTGTGTGTGTTTGATGCAGTGTTAGTTGCTTGTATAGCGCTTTACACCACCATAAGACAATCTTAAATCACTGAGGATGGAAAGAAGAGCAAAGTAGACGCAGAAGGATGGAGATGACCTCATGCTGCGCTATGTTGGTTTATTGTGTAGCGCTTATAACTACTATCATGAGGCAACCTGAGGGTTCTATAAACCCTAACATTGAGTCTCATCAGGCCCAAGAGAGGCACCTGGACAAGAATCGAATTTGTACTTAGGCTCATTCACAAAAAGATAGTCAATACTAAAAAGTGGAGCAGCCATTCACCATTTAAAGACACATGCAGCCAAAATTTTCAATTTGGCCAATTCTCTCCAGAGTTCAATTGATGGCACCAGGGGTCTAGCCAAGTCTCATCATTTATGTGAAGGTGATACCTGTTCCAGTGCAGATTTGGGTTTTTGCATATCGGTGCCTCCGAGTCCCTGGGTCGAATTCCCAAGGACTTAGTCGACTGAGCTCCTTTGTGTGAGAAACCTGAAGGTGTCTCCCTGTCTAGTCCCCGGGGATCTGTCATCCAGGTGGCCAGGAAATGGCCATCACTATTGGATCCAGTTCCTGGTGGTAGACCAGTGTGGGAGGATCACCTGGATGAGGCGTCCTTGGGGAGTGGAGGTGCGACACTGACGGGTGAGACGTGGTATCCCCCTTCTTTCCCCATCCTACCACATAGGATACTCACACACACTACCCCCACCCCCTTTTTCCGACACAAACCTTTTCTTACACCACGAAAGACAATGGACTAACACTAGAGCCGTTTACCTGACATGTCCCAACACAAGGGTCAGGCAAAGTCAGGCCATTGACTAGAACCACACACACCTGACTGCACTGTCCCTTCCCCCAGGGATAAAAGGTGGAGCACGAGAGCACACTATGAGCAAGGTAAACCGCACGTTGAGACCGCTATCCCAGGACAGCAGTTGAAGAGGAGGAGAAAAGCGGGGAGAACTGAAGGGGTGACGAGGAGAGAAGTGACCTTGCCCTTTTCGACCCAGACCCAAGAAGCCTCTGTGAAAGGAATCATAAAACTGCAAACAATAGCCAGCGTGTGTTGAAGCAGATTTCAACGGTACACAGAGCCCTCCTATACTGATAATCAGGGCCGGTAGAGACGCGTGCTACCGTGGTATCATCCTTGACTCCAGAGACAAGAAAAGCTAAGAGGTTCATCACAGCTGAAGTGAGGACCGATAAGAAACCAAACTGTTTAACAAACGTTGCGACTGGCAAATTAGGGGGGGAAACCAGCTGCAGAGGGATCCGGCACCACGTCGGTGCTCAATCGATAGACTCTAGTTGATTCCCCTCTTGTTGAAACTACTGATAACCAAAGACCCTAGTAGAGCTGCACGGAAAAAGCCAATGTAGTCATACAGGGGTCTATCAAACCCCCCCCACCCTGTACAGTCGAAAGTCTTTGACTGGCACGTAATTGGAAAACTAAGGGAGACGAATCCCACATAGTGAGAAAGGAGAAGGAACTGCGTGTTTGGCAAGAGTGAACCCGACGGAGGGATGTCCACAGTGGATTGTTTTAAAAAGACATTAAGATTTGTGAATGCAAAAGGAGAAATCTTTTGAATAAAAGCCACAGTGAACCCCTTACATACAGAAAGGAACTTTTTGTTTTTATTATTTTTAACCCATTAGATCCTCGGAGGCAAAATATTTTTGTAGAAAAGACACTTAACCCCAGAAGATTTTGATACCTGAGAACAGAACTGTAGTCTCATGCTGGGAAAGCTCGAGAGTGTGCTATGCTCAGGAGTCCCACCTTGTCTCGTGCTCAAAAGGTGGGTAAGGGAGACCCCTGGCTATAACCTCCTGACTTGTGTAAACACTTCTTTCTTGTGAACAGTATCCCACACTCTTTTTGTATCTAGTTGTAAGGTTTGGCAATATTCTTTTTTAGTGTAGGCCCTTTTGTTTGACAGGACACCACTAGGACTGTCCTAATTATTTGATGGTCGTAGCATACTCCCATCTTAGATTTAGGTTTAGATTAGGCATTTTTCCAACCTACATATACAGTTTAATAAACACCCTTGAACTGTGATCACTCATGTCTGTCTTTACTGTTGCCACAATGAATTATGTGGGGTACATTTAACAGCCCCAACAGAAATTCCCTTAATCACAAAACTGCATTTCAACATTCACCAAAAAACGGCTGTGCTTTTGGCTGCTTAGCACATGTGGTGTGAGAATTAAACACGGCCATCACAAGGATGGCTGCATTTTGTTTTCCTTCACGTGAATCCAGGGAAAATAACTTAAGTTCAGAATTGCTCTGCTTTGCTGTTCTGTCATTTAAAGACTCCAGGCTGCACAAGAAAATGACCTGCATTCAAGACTTTGCTCTTGATTTCATTTTAAAACATCACAAAGTTGTGCCCTTCATGGAATCCCACCCTGGCATGCTTTATTTCTGCTGGGCATCAAGAAATGAGGCAAATACATTTCCAGGACAGCTGATGTACTGGGAAATCACTTGAAAGGCAAAGAATGGGGTTTTCCAATGAACACAGCTTGTGTTTTCCTTTGCTATAAACCATTGCGCACAAACCGCAATAAATGAAAGAAATTATGCAGTGTTTGTTTTTACCATGTCAGTTTCAAAGAGATGCTTGGAAATATATTTCTCTGTGTTCA
Source organism: Ambystoma mexicanum (assembly GCF_040938575.1). Classification (NCBI taxonomy): domain Eukaryota; kingdom Metazoa; phylum Chordata; class Amphibia; order Caudata; family Ambystomatidae; genus Ambystoma; species Ambystoma mexicanum. Next base: position 649,287,104 of record NC_090938.1, read on the forward strand.
GAAACTGACTGTATCTGTTAAAGCCTCCCAGAAGATTGAGTGAAGTGAAACTGTGTGCGGCAATGTGACATCCTAGAAAAATTAACCTATGGGTAAAAAAGTGATTTTTGCAAAGCAGGTGAATGCTGTTTCAAAATTAAAGACAATTGCAGCCTGTGTTCACACAGAAATGGGATTAAATATGTGGGGATGGGGGTCTTGCTCTAAAATGTACATTATATTTATGCTCAAAAAGACTTGGTTTCTGTTAAAAGGAAGAAAAGATATAAAACTTGGGAAACCAGCAGAACAGGTTTGGCAGGCACATACTTCAATGGTGCCCTGCCTCCCATGGGAACAGAATTGTGAACCAGCGCCCCAAGAGTACATGAAAGGCCCAGCGGGGTGGAAGTTCACAGCCTTGTCACACTGGCCGGCAGCCCTGCTAGAAAGAACAAAGGAGGCCAGTTGGGCTGGGCATAACAGTGAGGTGCGATTTCCTCAAGCATCCCTCTGAATGGGGAATTGTCCACAACTTCAAAAGACATCATACACGTTCTTTGTTGCCAGCCAAGCTTGGCAGAGACAGTTGCTGTGGGGATTTGTAGTACCACCCTCATCCAGGGCAAATTTACCTCATTGACATTAAAGGACATTACACTTTAAGACATTTTTCCTGCCATCTGAATAAGCAACAATGTGATATTATGACAGTTTTCATGTGATTTTGAAACAAACAAAAAGACACCCAGGGCATCTTGCTGGCACCTGGGGAACTAGAATGGGAGGAAAAATGCATTTCTGGGTGAAGCATAAATGGCACAGACATGAAACCTGGGGAAAATATGCCAGATACTAGTGGGATACAGAATTGTAAATATTACAATTTTCCTAAAAACAACGAAATTGTGCCCAAAAGCGATGCTACCTCGCACAAAGTTGGCGATCGGATGATTCAATTCATTGTGAAATATGGGATCTGCCTATCTGATTTTTACGAGGGTGACTAGTGTAAATCTGAAGTTTCTGTTCCAGACACATTTTTGTAAAAAATAGGCCTGTGAGACAAAGAGAGTCATAAAGTGCACTCACATAAAGGGATGTCACGTCCCTTGGACCAATCAACCCAGAGGGAGGAGGGGACACCCGTAGCATGGCCTATCCCATTTGAGGGGGAATTCCAGAGTACTTCCGCCCAGATTGTAAAATTCTCTGATGTCACTTTGCCTATATAAGGCGGAGACAGGGAAACACTAGGGACAAGCAACTGAAAACCAGACCCCAAGATCCAGGGAAGCAGAGATGCATCACACTATCTAGATCCAGGCAGAACCACCTATCCAGATCAAGGTATACCCAATAATCCAGGGAGAAAGAAGGAAAGTCCACTGATTCCCCTTTAGGAGAATCCAGTGACCCGACCTTTTGCCAAGCTGCCCCATCCTGCTGTCCACAGTGACCAGACTTTGCCCAGCTGTTCCCATCCAGGAGAGCCCAGCTGACCCAGTAACCAGATCTCTTGACCCGCTGCCGTGACCAGATCCTTGGCCCACTGTCCAGAGACCTTGCTGCTGTCCAAATTACCCAATTCAAGCTTGCCTTGCAAATATCCTATCACCCAGTACCCAAAACTGCATATTCCGCTCTTTCACCTTACATTCTGTTCAAATCATACTAAATTCACACAAAAACCTTGGTCCTATTTCAAATTGCCAGTATCCTCCATTTACCTTTTCCTTAGGAGAATCTGTGTTAGTCTGTATCTGTTAGCATATTCCTTTTATAATTATTTCAGTTATTTGTGTAATAATAATAATAATAATAATTAGGCATTTATATAGCGCTACGAACCCTCAGGTATCTGAGCGCTGCTTATTATTACCCACGGTGTGTGGTGCTCATTTATCGACCTCGGAAGGATGAAAGGCTGAGTTTGGCCCTGCCGGGATTCGAACCTGCGTTAACAGGCTCTGCACGGATGTCAAAGCGAGCGCTCTACTCACTGTGCCACTTGTCCTTAGTATCATTTGAATTAAATAAATTAATTCCCCTATGAAGAGATTCATGTTGAGCTGGTTGAAATTGGAACCCAACCACTCGATGACAAGTGCCTTTCTTTAACAATGATAGCCCTTAAAATATAGTCTCAGTAGAACTAATCATTGTGCTAACAAAACCGATTTTGCCCGTCTATTTTGCTTTTCTTTAAAAATCCGACTTGCAGTACATATAAAAAACATACTACCATCCTATAAAGAGTCATCCCTTCCCCTCAATATCCCATCTGTTCTGTGCCTGTGTTCCTCATCTAAAAAACGATTTCCGATTGTGACTGCTAAGCCCATTTTCTTAGCTGTTTGCCAGTTTAAAGCCTGTGTGAAATAAGAAATTGCAATTCTGCCACATGTGATTTCTGTTGCATTGTTTTCCTCCCAAAATCGATTTTCTCACCTGTGTTGATGTTGCTTTAGTCCCCTGCCCAGTAGAATGTAAGCTTCCTTGTCTCAGCAGTGCAGCCACATAAATATCTGTCCTAGCTATCCTATCGCAAGTGTAAACTGATCTATAAGTAACCAGCAAAATCCGAGTATGCCATTTTGCTCATTTTTAAGGTTTTAAACTCGCTTTTGGCACCCCATTCTGGGGTGGTGGGCTGAATTTCCAATCCGATTTTTCCCTCTTCGTTTGGACGCCTTGTCACTGCTTTCCATCCACACAGAATCTAGTCAGCAGGTGTTTGGGGGAAGTGTTTCAGGAGGAGTGCATAACCTATGTCATCTGTGATTGTGAAGAAAAGTGATTTTGTGTCCATATCTATTAAAGGTGTAGGTATTGCATGTTGAAAGTTGAATTCACTGTATTATAAGACTTTGGGCCTCATTACGACCCTGGCGGAAGACCATGGTGCTATTAGCACCATGGTCCATGCCAGTAAGTTACCGACTCCGCCATGGAGAAAGGGGGAATTACCACCCCATTACAAGGTTGGCGGGGCGGTAATTCCCCCTTTCTCCTTGACCCTTCCCCATTCCCATTTTTGCCCCATAGGGCTCAATGGAAATGGGGAAGGCGCTAAGTACGGTGCCGCAAATTGTGGCACTGTAATTAGCACCAAGGTCCCTTTGCTGGTCCCTACTTTAACGGCTGGTCTACACCAGCCTTTAAGGTCGGGTCCCGCAAAGGGACCTCGTAATTAGGCGCTAATAGGTTAACGGCGCCGCAGCCTTTTACGGCGCCGTTAACCCATTAGCGCCTGGGTCGTAATGAGGCCCTTTGCCTTTGTATAGCCACACCGTGGTGGCCGCTGCCCTAAATTTTGTTGTGCTCTGATTTTCATTTGAATTCTAAAAATAAATAAATATTTCATTGCTACACACCGGCCTGGTTCATGGTCCATTGCGAAACAGGGTATTTGTTAAGGTGGGTGTGAGACGGGTTGGGTGCATTCTCAAAAAAGAACGCAGGGTTCAAATAAAAATAAAAAGGCGTTTTTTATTGTGTGCCACCTTCATTGTCAGTGGAAGAAGTCCCTGGCTGGAGTGTGCCGTGCCATAATCTGTTACAGTTCCTTACACTTGCCACTGGCTAAGTTGGCTCCCATCTTGCCCAGCACATCCTTGAGCCGCATGCATGCCCAGCTGTGGCACACAGCATTTTCCACTTTCTGTGCTTTAAATGCCTCATCACTCCAGAACTTAGACAAAGACCGGCTCTTTGTGAAGAACACAAAATAGCACACGACTTGGTGAATATAGCATTGGTTTCCCATTCCCAGGATGAGTGATAAAGCCCCAAATCAGGCAGACACCTGACACACAACCCTATTAAGGTGGATTCAATGGACATAGAATTGTGGAAGTACATGTTTAGGTTTATGTCCATGATGAAATAAAGGATGTTACTGTAGTAACGACCCATCCTCTGGTATCACAACCAACTAACCATGGCAGTTTATCAACCACTTCTACCTTAGTCATTGGTTCCAGTACTTTTGACAGGGCGATACCCCATCACCTTCTATATCTTCCCCTTTAACTTTTCTTCCTCCCTCTCTGATGCCACAAGCTTCGTTGGGCACAAGACTCTTCAGTGGCCATCAAATCCCCAAGGCTAGGTAGAAGAGGAGGTGATAGGCCAAAGTTTCAACTCAAAAGGGTCGAATGACAAAAGGGTCGAGTCAATTCGACCGAAAAAAAGCATAACATTTATTTTTTTAGGTGGGATTCCCCCCAAACCCCTGTTTTTGGTGTAAAAACAGCTTTTTTATACAGATACTAAAGCAAAAATATATATATATACATTAAAAAAAAAAATGTGATCCTTTTGTTTTCGGTCGAATTGACTCGACCCTTTTGTCATTCGACCCTTTTGAGTTGAAACTTTGACCGGACACCAGAAGAGGACAAATTGTCTTGGTAGTCTCTTTATGATATGTTGTGGCATTTATAACGCGCCTGTACACAAGTGTTTCTTGGCGCGACAAGACAAGGAGGGGGAAACAAAGCGAGGACAAAATAAAGATCTTACTAGGCCTTGTGTCATTCAGATCACGCACGTATGGGAAAGAGGGAAGGTGAGAAGTGCCAGGGGGAGGGGAAGGGGGAATTGCAGTTAACTCACAAGTGCAGCCAGCGCGTGCCTCATAGGTGCAGAGAGAAGGGACTGTAGGGTTGCAGATACAGACCCTTAAGTGCTGGGGAGCCCGTAGGCAGTGCAAGGGCAACTGGACATGCAGGAGCCTGGGCCCCGAGTTCAGAGGGTGACCAGATGACTAGTGCACAGATCAGTCAGGTGCATCACCAGAGGCGAGGAAAAGAGAAAACAGAAGCAAAAAGGAAGGTCTTGAGTTGCTTCCGGAACCAGAGGTGGTTGTGCTCAAGTTTGAGAGAGGCAGAGAGGCTGTTCCACAGGGAGGCCCCAGCCGAGGAGATACATCTGCTCCCAACTCTCTGCTTGGTGAAGCGTCTGACCCTCAGAGTTGGAGGTGGATGAGCGCAGAGCTCGAGAAGAAAGATGTTTTGGAAGAGAAGGTTGGAGCTAGAGCGGTCCCAGGCCCCAGAAAGCCTTGTGGATGATCCCGAGGGTCTTGAAGTTGATCCTTGTAGCCACCGGGAGCCATTGAAGAGATTTCCGAGCTGGAGAGATACGATCCCTGGACTTGAGGCCACAGACAAGTCTTGCAGTCCTGTTCTGGGTAAGTTATAAAGGTCAAAGAGTAGAGGTAGGAAGATTTAGAATGAGGCTGTTGCAATCGTCCAGCCTAGAGAGGACCAGAGCTCTGGAGACAGTGAGCTACTGGGGGAAAGTGAGAAAATGAAGATCTCTGATGAGGTGCAGCTGATAGTTTAACTTCTTAGAGAGATGTAAGTAGAGAAGGAGAGTGTGGAGTTGAAGATGATACCAAGGTTCTTAGTCTCACAGGAAGGAGCAGAGTGGGCAGCCAGAGAGGTAGGGAGGGAGGATATCGATCTTGCTGGTATTAAGGCAGAGATCATTGGCGGCATGGTGAGAGTGATGGATTTCTTTGGCGTCTCACTGTCAAGAAAAGTGTCTCACTTGCGCTGGGTACCGTATGTTTCCCCACAGGACACCAGGATTCTCAGTACAGGACACCATGATTCTCAGTGTTTGTGCCTGAAGATATTCTGCCCAGATCTAACTCCAACATACCCATGTGAAGTCTGACAAAGGGCAAACTGAAGCTGGTGCTGTACACCATGGCACGGCTTCCTTTGCTTACTGTAGCACAGGCACAGTGCCAGTCCCTGTAAGGGAAGCCGTGACTGCAAGGTGGGATGTTGGCTGGAGATTCAGGAAAGGAATCCAAAACTCATGACAAGGCTGTCGGGCTTTGGTGTATTGGGCAAAATGGTCCACGCCAGAAAGTAAGGCACAGCGTGAGGAGCTGAATGGAACACTGGAAGATAGTAGGAGGAGGCAAGCAAGGCGAGAAGAAGGAACAAATGAGAAGTCAGGACAACTCAACCGAAGCAAAGCAGGGAGGAAGCCGACAAGGATAGAAGGCAAAGCAAGCTCACAGACCAGTAGCAAAGGGAGCTTTAAGACTCCCCTGATCCATTGTAAATTATCGTAAATTAGATGCCGGCCCCAAAGCGTTCCGTTTTGTCGATGCAAATTTCCATGGTGGCTGAGGATGTGTACGAAATGGTGTAATCCAGTGAAGAACAGTGGTCTGGTTTGTCTGTATGCTTGATAAAACAAGGCCATCTCCATGGTCTGAGCCCACCAGTGGCCCCAAACCGTCCTCCGACAGCTGCCATGGTTCAAATTCCATGCAAGCCCTAAACAAAAAGGCAGCCGCCAATGCTGATAAAGCAGTCATACAGGTGATTGACGCCCCCTGGGTTGTGAAGCACGCATGACAAACTCTACCAGAATGCTCTGTCACAAAAACACGGGTTGCAAAATCATTGCTACGAAGAAGAAATAGTGGTCATTAGAGTATATAGGCAGAACAATGTTTTTTGTAATGTATAAACTCAGTTTATTAGCATTTTCATGTAAAAACAATGACCCCAAACAATGAAAACATGCACAATGTGGATTCCACGAGCCCTCCTCCCCATGCCACCTTCTCCCCCACTCTACATCTCAATTACCTTCCCGATAACCAGTAGTACCGTTTTGGGGTCTTTGGGGACTACTCTGCCCAATACCCTAGTCAACATGTCAAGGACTTTGTCTCAAAGGTCAGAGATCAGCCTGCAGTCCCGCAGCAGATGATAAAGATCCTCCAGTTCCCCCACACTTAAGACACATGGCCGTCTCAGCTCTACTGATTTTGTGAGCCGATCTCTCGAGTAGTACACCCTATAAAAGATTTTATATTGGATCAGTCTCATCAGGGAAGACACATTGACATCACTGGCTGCCGCCATTGCCTCCACCCATTCCTCACTTTCTAGGGCGCTATGAAGAACTCATGGCGACAACAAGTAAGACAGACGCAAGTGATCACAGTTCAAAGGTGTCTATTGAACAATGAAAGTGATATGCGGGTTGGAAAAACGCCTTATCTAAACCTAAATCTAAGATTGGGAAAGGTGTCGACCATCAAATGAAAATAAGGCAGTTCTAGTGGCGTCTAGTCAAATAAAAGGGCCTATACTAAGAAAACTTATTGCCAATTCCTTACTCTAAATACACAAAGGCGTGGGGTCAAGGAAAAGAAAGGAGTGTTCTCAAACAATAAGTCGAGGTGGTAGCCTGGTATCCCTTCCCCACATTTTGAACACAGGGTAAGGTGGAGTTGGTGGAGCACAGTTCAGTCTCGGGCTTCTCTATCATGAGACGACCGTTCCAATGACAGTTGTCAGGACCGTTGAGGGCCAAGTCTCGTTTCCTTAGAAAGTCTCTTGCCTTTGGGCCTAATGTATGCAGATAATCAAAAAAAACGAAAGTTCCTTTACAAATGAAAGTTTGTTACCAAAGTTCCATATGGGTGACAGTCTCACTCCTGAGTCCCCCTCTTCTGGGCTGACCCTTCTCAATTGTATTCCAAAGTTCAAAATAGGGTGTTGGCTTCACCCCTTGGATCTCCCTCCGATCTCTGTTGACTTTAACGGGAGTCAATTCCCTTGGTTTCTCAATGTTCACTTTCACTATGGGATTTACTTCCCTTTCTTTCACAGTGCTTGCAGATCAGTCTTTCGATTGTATGAGGATTTTGCTTGACCCTTTGTATGACCACTTTGACCTATTTTGCGGGCCTTCCTACGGCCTTCTGGTACTGATAGTTTTCCTCATATGGGGCTTGACCAGAGTCTCTCGAATTAGCACCCACGTGGTGCTGCTTTCCCTCTGCAACTGGTCTCCCCGTCACACTTAACAGTTCCATTATAGTTCATCTTGACCCTCTGTTTCAAAAGTTGCCACTTGGAGATTCCTACGCAACGCTGCCCGGTGCTCATCGATTCTCCCCACGACTCACAGGCTATGATGAACTGCTTGGCTTTAGTTTCTTCTGGAGGCAAGGCTGATGCCACGGGCACGGGTGTCTCATCTGCTCTGCCTTATCAGCATAGGCTTACCCTGTGTACCATTGACATCTGCAGCAGGACACTTGTGCTATTGTTCGCAGCCTTTGATTCTCCTCCACAAAGGTTCCACGGGCCTGCGATGAAAAGGGCAAAGTCACTTCTCTCCTAGTCACCCCTCGCTTCCTGTAGTCTTTCTCCTTCTTTTGAACTGCTGCATATTAGCTGTCTCAACGTGCTGTCTGACGTCTTTGCCTTTTTCGTACTGTGCTCTCTGGCTCCACCTTTTATCCCGAAGGGGAAGGGTCTTATGGGGTGCGTGATTCTGATCAATTGCCCGACTTTGCCTGAGGCTGGTATTGGACATGTCGGGTAAACTGCTCTAGTTTTAGTCCGTTGTGTTGTGTGAAAGAAAGTGTCCGCGGTGGAAAACAGGGGGTGGGGGTGGACAGTGGTTTGGAATGTCCTACGTGCCACACCCTGAGGACCCCCCATCCAGATGATCCTCCCTCACTGGTCCACCCCCAGGAACTGGATCCAATAGCGATGGCCGTGTCCTGGCCACCTGCATGACAGATCTCTGGGGACTAGTCAGGGAGACACCTTCAGATTTCTCACAGTGCCCAGATCCCTTCCCACTCTCTTTCACCTGTGTGAGTGGGGGTGCTGATAAATTATGAATAGGATGGTACAGTGTTATTCCCTTCTTCCTTAGTGCCTCAGTGAACAGGTTAACCTCTAGGGGACTATGGTCCGGGAGGTCAAGGTCGCCTCTGAACTGTGCCCTCACTGCATGTGCTAGGAGTATGCACGTTTATACTTCCTCCTGAAACAGGCTTTATTTGTTCCTCGGTCCCTGGAATGACATCAAATATATTGATGGCTCTCGGACATGATCTAGCCGGATATCCCAGGTACACCAGAAGGTCATCTGTGTTGAGGAGATTTTGTCCTCTCCACCTCCCGGCCACTTAAATCCCTGGACAGATTGGTCGTCCTGCTTTTAGCAGGTGTTAAAATCCATGGCGCTAAGGGACCTTGTTGTTAATTACGCCACCGTAATTTACGGTGGCGTAATTAACGCCTTCCCCACTCCCATTATGCCCTATGGGGCAAAAATGGGAAGGGTAAATGGGGATTGGGGACTTACCGCCCCGCCAACCTCGGAATGGGGCGGTAAGTCCGCCAACCACCATGGCGTAAACATAGTTTACGCCATGGTGGTAAAGGTACGACCCAGGCGGTAACTTACCGCCTGGGTCGGAATGAGGCCCATTGTCCACTTATGTCTGGTCAAAATCAGCCCTGAATGAAAATGGAAGGCCGCTGAAATTTGTGGTTTATGAGAACTACCAAAACCTGGCCCTCGACCTTTGCTTGGCACTTCATTTTCTCCAGCCACGCTCTGCTTGCAACAAACAAGCTCGTATTCCCTCTACTATAAAGGAAGCTAACAAAACTGTCATCAGTCATGATGGGAGCCACTGGCCAGCATATTAGCTTCAACGCATAGGGGCTGACACACGATAACAAGTTTAAAGTAGCAGGCACCCCCTCTAAAAAGAACATGGCATGCTAACCTGTGTCCCGCTTAGAGAGGCACAGCTCCACCTCACTGATGATGCCCAACAAGGCTTAAACCAGTGTCTGGGGTTGCTGTTGGTACTCTTGTTCAAAGGAGGTTTGCCTGGCATTTTGGTGCTGGACTGCCCTTGTAGGCAGGACAAAGACTGATGTGCAAATTACTTTCCTCCTTTGTGAAAAGTGCAGTGAGCAAAAAGCGATGGCTGCAAACTCTCAAAGTGGGAAAAACCATAGAACAGGGTTTCATGCCATGTTCTTTCTAGATGGGGGCTTTTGCTACTTTTTTGTATTTTTCCAATGATAAAAGGGACTGTCCAGTCAAGGTTGTATCAAAAAGATCTACTTTATTTATATCACAACAGACAGTTCTTGTAAAGGAATGCAGGGGAAAGACTGTTTCAAAGAAGGAAAAGGGATGCACTGTGGATACTGACAGGAGGGTAGTCTGTATGGTTAATAACCATTTAAGGTTTCTTGGCTTCAGCACAAAGGGAGCAATGGGTCTTCATATTTCTCTAGGGGCCTTCTGGGAAGGACAAGGGAGACAGAACCACAATTGTTCTGTTTTGTGCTGTATGTGTTCTTGTTGTTTGACAGGGTTCAGTCTGCTTCAGGGTGCTTGGCAGGCTTCTGTGCACGCTCGCCTATGCTGTGGCTCAGGGTCAGGAATCATTGTCTCAGTGGTTCTGAAACCCTGGTCGAGATGTCTTTAAGAGACTGCATCTTGACAGCGGTAAGCATTGCAGTCGGTTGCAGCTTCAGGACTGGGCTGGCTTGAAAATGTCTTTTAAGGCGGACGTCGGTAGATGCTTGGCGAGGTACTTCTCCCAGCTTCTTCAATGGGCTTGTTTCGCCCTTTAAGGTGGACGGTACAAAGCCGAGGAGTGTGTTGCAGGCAGCTGCCTTGTCCTTTGTTGTAGGCTCAGAGACCTTCTGGCATTTCCTACCTAGGAACTTGCTGCAGAGCCTAGCAGGGCACGCTGTGTGATGGCTGGATGCTGGTTCTGGAGAAGCCAGAGGATCCTCTGAGGTCTTAATCTCCCTTGGAGATGTTTACAGGAGGGATCTTGCTTCCCTCTTTGGAGGTCCTTGCGTTCCTACCCTGCCGGAAGATGTAAGGCAGACTGTCCCTTCAGCCAGGGTCCAATGATGAGTATTTCTTGCTACTCCTTGCAAAGTCTTCAGCTGATCTACCAAAACAGGGCCTCGGACATCTTTTAAAGCCAAGTGGCCCACAGTGATTGGTGTAGGCTAAGCCTACCCTAATGAACCAATGCTGGATCCCTACTAAAAATCACCTGTATGGATGAGGTCCTAACCAGAGTGCTTTGCAACAGGAAATGTAAAGGGGTGAAAACATGCAATACCAAGTCCCACCCATCTTCCTGTCTGTTGTTGATCAAAGAGTCTGTTTACTGGATATCTGTGTTTCCTGATTAAAGCAGCAGGTCTCCCTTGAAGCTGCAGCGAGACCAGACTCTCTGCCCATCCAGGCTGAACATTTGCAATTCCTAATCAACCAGATGTACTATTCTTTTCACCTTTACTATACTCTGCATCAGTATTATATCAAGCCTTAACATCTTTACTAGCAATCTCATTGTTCATTTTGACATCACAATTGATTTTTCTCCTTGATGACGAAACATGTCAGCTGGAAATTGAATGACATAATTTTTCTTTGACATAATAATGTCCATTTCTTTGGCTTGAAGATTGTATACCCAGAGCTGCTGTGATAAGGGTTCTCCCCCTCCTTTTTCTGTTTAAATTTAACTTGGGACAGAAGGGCACAGTCTATTTTGAACGCCCACACACGCAGCAGGGTCTACTTACTTTTGTATTAACCTGCACAATGGTCCATATATTCTAGTGCCCTAGACTTCGCTCTCATATGAGTAAAGTAACCCTGTAGGCATCCACCGGGTTAGCTCTCTGAGAAACTGACAGATGCCCATCCGGGGAGGTCTAGGGCAAACTTGGCTATTATTCAAGTCTGAATGTCCTCCACCAGACACCACTACCAAAGCCATTGCTTCTGTTCTGGAGCCTGGGTAAACCAAACAAGTGCAAAGGGCTTGAAGTGCAGCTAGTTGCGGTAATAAGGGCCCCCGCTGAAGTACAGATGACGGGTTTGTCTGTGCTGTTAACCCTGTGGCATGATGACACATTAGTCCATGTGTCCTCTGGATTGTGCTTCCCTGTTTTGATACTTTCCAAAAGCTACAATTCTTCTGTGAGTTATGGCAGAATTCTTAGTTCTAATTGGCTGATCCATTGGAAGGATGCAGACCAGATGAGGTAATTGGAAACCATAAAGGTTCCGTTTGGACACCATCCTCAACATAGAGTTTGTACCCGTTCCCAGATTTACCATCGGATTCAGCAGAGGATCAGACTCCAGCTCATGTCCCTCTCCTGCTCGCCATCACAGGGACATAGAACTTTTCAGGCCAAACCCTGCACAATTAGACCAAAGACCTGGAATGCTCTTCTAAAGGAGTGCTTTGCACTACTGGAAGCGTCCCTAGTTCTGTCCCTGTGTCTCTGATTTCAGTGCTAATTCAGTTTGTCTTCTTGACTCCTTGCCTCCAATTCTCCCTCCAGCTCCAGCATTGATCTTGGATCCTACTACCACACCTACTTGATTATTTCCATTTTATTTCTGCCATTTCTTACCGTAAACCGGTTTCTTTCCCAGGGTGTCCTTGTGCTCATCTTTGGGCAACCAAGAGAATCAAGGTGTAGTCGCTCTTTCTTCATCCAAAGATGTGTCGGGTGTGCCATCTCTGCACCCTCAAGTCTGAGAGAACCACATTCTGATCCCAATTTGGGTAGGGCTTCTTAATGGGAAACTAACGAGGAAGACCTTCCAGATGGGAATTTGCTGCATTGTTCTTCAAAGAGTTCAAATGGGATTCGACAATCTCCAGCGATGGAATGGTGGAATACCCTTCAGGAATACCTGTGATTACTATAGTGATAGGCCCACTAATGGCACCAGTCTTCGGGTTATTCATCGCTTCAGTTGCACTTGTGGGCCCTTGTACATATAGGATTGTTTGGGACCTTGGAGGTTTAGCCACTGGAGCGTGAGTAGATTTAGGCTTTAAAGCCACTCTGGGTAGCTTCCTGTCTTCAGCATGGGGTGTGCTTCAGGATTGTTCCTGGTACTGGATCTGGTACTGGCTAGACCTTTTTTCAGGACACCTTTACCAGATTGTCTGCATACTTTGTCTGAAACGAACAACTCACCCATTTTGGAGATGTGCTAAGATACTCTGCTTTCTAGCTGCAAAGTCCCAGAGGGGTCTGGTGTCATGCAGAAGTTGCAAAGGGGTCCAACGTAGAGCATGTAAGAGATCGAAAGGGATTTGAGTCTTTGGCCTTCAGGACAGGGATAATGTGGGTCATCTTCGAGCACTGCCTTTCACAAGAGTGGCATTGCACAGAGACCTTTAACCATCGGCTTCATTTCAGGGGGGGCAAGGTTGTGTGTCCCACCCAACTTTTGTGGCACACCATTTTGTCCCACTCATTTGGAAGGGGCCCCTTTCATTTAGATGTCACCCCCAACATTTTCAGCAAAGTTACTCCACTGCTTTTAACTGCATACGTGGGACAATTCCTTATATAATCCTATTGTACTTAGTCTCTGTGTGCTATACTTGTACGTTGGAGGTTTTTGCATTTTTACTGAAGATTATTGCCGATTTGCCCCCATACAACGGGGTGGGGGCGCAGTCACCAGGGCAGGTCACCTTGGCTAGCCTTTGAATGTGCCAGCGTTCACTGTCTTCTGGGTGCTGTCACCCTAAAATCTTCGCTCTCTCCCCTTTTTTTCTCCACCTGCAGGCTAGCCACATTTGCAGAAGTGGAAGCCACCAAGCGGCCTGGCTAATGTCTTCTCCTGATGAGAAGCAGGATACACAAACATACACTCCAGATGCCGTGGGCTCGTTCCCAGACTGAGATGGCAGGGAAGTCCAAGCATCTGCAGCCAAGCAGCTAATGACTTGGATTGTTCGTCAGGCTCAGGCCTTCCTCGGGTCCATGGGAAAAAGCGGGAACCGTGGGCTGTGTTTGCTACTCTTTTCACATCTAGTGAAAGTTCTGCACCACTCTGATGCCTTCGCTCCCGCACCCACAGAAGCGGTCATTCATTCCCTCATTGGAGCATACCTTGAACAGCATAGCCCTTTGAGAAGCAACCAACGCTGTAGTCCATGAAGAAGCCATCAAAATGGTCTGGTCTTAACCAGGAGACCTATAAGGAGAGTGCCCACATTGCTAAAACAGGGAACCCTGGAGAGGAAAGGGACCTAGAGCAAATGAGGGTCTATGCTTTTCGGTAGAAGCTTGCTTGCCGGCCAGGATTTACTTTAGGAGCCTATGACAGGGCTAGGAGTAATAGAAAACGCTCTTTAAACGGGCAGAACTCCTAGGAGAAGAGTGGCAAAAGGACTCGCGATTGAGTCTTTGTGTCCACTCGTTTCCCTGGATAGCAACACTGCAGATTTGGCTACAACTGTGAGCATGTTGAAAACATATGAACTTTTCATCTGACTGCTATGTCAGGCCTTGATTAAATTAAACTTGCCAAATTTTGATAATTATCACTTGGATTTATAATTGTTCAATAAAGGACAATTTACTCAGTCACACCTGTGATTCTGGTAGTGGCTAATTTCCCTTTTCTCCAAACCGAGACTGGGAGTGTGGGGGGCAGAGGGCTTAAATCCGGGACAGTCCCAGCAAAACTTGGACGTCTGGTCACAGGACTAATGATGGAGATTAATTATGTATTTCAACATCACCTGACTGTTAGGGAGAATTCTCATACTATGGCTAATTTCCCTTACCTATAGAGTCCCCCAGCAGCTTTGCTGCATTTGAAGGGTTTGTTTCTTTTTACCTGCTAAGAGTGAGGCTCTTTTTCCCACTCTTAGGCATTTCTGCTATGTGTGTTGTAAGCTATTTTTGTGTTTAATGCCTATGGGATTTTCTCTCCCCCATAGGAACCATCTTTATTCACATGTGTTACACAGCACCCTCAGTGCAGTGACAAAGGGGTGTCGTAGCGACCCCCAAACAGACTCCATACCTTGGGACCAACTACTGTCTCCCAAGGCATGTAAAGTCCCCATTGACTTTACTAGTCGATTTTTATTAACTTAACCAGTACAAACCATCTTACTATGGAAGTACTGGAAGGGTTAATAGTTTTTCCCCTATGTTCATTTTCGAGGGGGTACCTTAAAGTCCCGCTGTCTAAAGTTTCTGACTGGTGGCAGTGGTTACTACTGTAAATATTCGACCGCGATTATTTCCCTAAGGGATTTTCCCATTGTTCGAGGCTACCACTTTTTCTGACAGCCTCTAACATACCGCTGGTGCATTTTAATATTAACTTTGCTCCGGTAGGTTTTATTTGCCAGAACTTTAATATAACTTCTTTCTTGTGTCTTTCTCTACGATTCTAACCCAGGTCGGGGATCCTTTGTTCGTCCGTTTGGCGGGCTTCTGCCCAGAAGCCCTCCTTCCAGCGCCACTGAGTCTGGGGTGGGTCCATTGTGTGGCAGTGGGAGTAGGACTCCTGGACAGAGTTGCCGCAGCAACTCAGATTGCACTCTAACCTGATAGGCCGGAGGGTCTCCCGCCAAGAAGACCACTCCACTGTGTGTGCTGGGCTGTATGAATGGGTCTCTTTCTGCATAAAAGCAGGGTCCAAAGGACTGGAAGAGCAAGACGTTGCCACTGCAACTATGGAACCGAAGGGGAGAGAAGCCACAGACATCTTCAGAATCTACACCACCGGTGAAGCCCTGCCGGATCGTCTCACCACTTTTCTTCCACACGACTAGAGGAGATCTTCATCGAAAGAGCCTTCTTCCCTTGAGCTGGTGGGGACAACCAGTTTGTCCATCGCTCCTCCGGACCTGCCTTGGTCGAATCTCCAGTGCCCTGCACTTGGATACCGGATAGCCAAGCAGCTATCGACCCGGTCCGCGATTAAAAGGAGCGTACCTTTTAAACTTTGTTGGCAGCACTGCGGCTGGTTTCATCCCTGGGTAGTGCAGTGACTCGAACCTTCCTCCACGACGAGAGCCCCTCGTCCTCTGCTGGATCCCCCAAACTGCAGGAACTACCAGGAACAACCGCCACTGCAGGAGCTTCATGTTTAAGGTTCATTGTTCTGCCAGGCCGCCCTTTCTTCGCGGTAGTGCTAAGGCCCTCTCTCTTAACATTGTCTTTCACTTTCTGCATCCACCTTTTCAACATCGTTAACCAAAGACTTGGCTGCAGCTACGAGAACATTTTGTTCCTGGGCCCTTGCCCTGTACCACTAACCCTGGCACAGGCCCACTGACTCTGGTCACATTTGTTAGATCTGCTTTCTCGAGATTGATTCTCCCTTTGAACTGTGTGGTGCAACCCTTTCTTATAACTACCCTTTCCTTCCCACTGCATAATCATTGTGAAACGCCATTTTGCTCAGTTTTCATTTAAGTATTGCTTATACTGATGCACTGCCTTGCTTAAACTGGTTCACAACTGATGGGAAGTGTTGCTAGGGGGTATAAGAACCTATTTCTAGATAACTTGTGTTTTTCCTCCCTTGTGAGAAATTGTTAGAGGATCCCTTGTGTGTAGTTGTCACTGTGCCGTTTTACTCAGTTTTCACTCTGGTTCACTTGGTCTACAATTTATATAGGGATTGTGTATATTTTTCTCTTGACTTAATTTAACTTGCTTGGTACTTGTGATATATGTGTCTACTTAGAAGTGTATAAAATAAATATATATCTACTTTTTAACTACAAAGCTTTGGTCAGTGTTTTCTTGTGCCATAGTACAGTAGGCCTATTGTGTAAACCCTGAATACTGCTCATCTCCCTCTTGAGATAAGTCTGACTGTCGGCCACAGCTACCAACTAAATCTTTGTGGTACAGACTGATAGCAAAGGGGATTTATTGCTCTCACCTGTAGTCCTAATCTGGTGTAGTGCTCCCTAAGGGAACTGCACTGGATTCTGCCTAACAATGACCAAAGACTCATTCCTGTGGACGTACATACCAACACACAGACCTCACCGTACTGGCTACTGTTAAGAGATGGCAGCCCAAATGCTGGCCACGCACACTTTGTACAGTGCTCCACTGCTCTCGAGCTAGGTCCGCGCTTTAAACCATAATATACACATAAAAAAATGTATATAGAGACTATTCAAACTGGCGTGCAGCAGACACTGTGGCAAAAGCACAAGGGCCCGTAATCCTGAACACTGTGCACACGCTACTAAGAGGAGGCATGAAACGCCTTCTAAGTCCTTAACCAGTCTACAGCGGCACTGTGAAAGCGCCTGGTGGCTTTCCAGAAACACTTGCTCGATGAAGCACTTGGGTTTCTCCTCATATTCGTTGCTCGCTGAGAAGCCCAAGTAAATGAAATGCCACTTAACGGGCAAGAAGGGGCCTTCCCGTTGTTTAATATTCCTAAATCGGCCGCCTCAAGTGGAACCGACTCTCTGGCTGGTTATGAGCTGTGGATGAAATTGACACAGCTTGTGCCCCCCCACCTCCCCCAAGGGCCCATGGTCAGTTTCCAGTCTGTCTGGCAAAAGTGCCCCGCCCCCATAACCCATTGCCCCCCTCCCCCATATACACTGCACGCCGTGATTGCAACTGCCATGCCTCTTTAGGGGGTCTCTCTCTGCTCGCTTTTTGCCTCAGTTTGTCTTGAAGTGGAAACCCGTCTTAATTCACTTTCCCTCCACGTGTTTTATGGGGTAATAACATCTGGCAGGGTCTACGGAGAGCAGCAAAGCTTTCCGAAGGAAGCCATTTTTTCTGAATTCTAAAGAAGCTCATTAGGGCCTAATGGAATCTTAGGGAATACAACCAAATACTCCTCCAACCCCCAGACCGACAAGAAAAGCCCGGGCCTGCATCTGCTGCGCCGCTGCCAGAGAAGAAACACTGTGAAGGAAGGGATCTGCGGCCCAAGGACCCAAGTGCGGGGCCTTGCCAGCCAGCGCTTCCGGAGGGATCCCCAAGAATCCGCCGCGTGCAGGTTGATCTCACTGCGCCCCGAACAAAACTCCACGCAGGCCCCAGTGTGATCAGCGCTAATGAATTAAAGGGTTGCATCTGAAGGCTATTGATTCGATGTGACCGTGATGGTTACTGAGGCCTCTTGAGTGGTGTGCAGGCTCCTCTGGTGGGCAGTGGGGCCTCTAATTGCAGTGGCGCAATTGTCTGTCGCGTCGGGTATCTGATTGCATAGAAACGTGGATCCTACACGGTGCATGTTGTCGACTTCTTGAATGGTCACTTGCTTAGTTAAAGACTTTCTTGGGAAAAGGGGGGGGGGGGTGCGTGTGTGTGTGCGCGCGTGTGCGTGTGTGTGTGTGTGAGAGAGAGTGAGAGAGATATCTAGGTCTAATGCATTCGCACTTGTGTGTGGTGCACCAGCCATGTTTTTAGCATCAGCAATATATCCCCAATAGCAATGATTTTAGTGGAAATTAACCCATCTGTGAGGAAAGAAGCAATGTGACTCTGGTACTGCACGGGCGTGCAGAGTCATGGCTGTCTAGAGGTGTATGGCTGCATTGACAGGTGTGCTCATAATTGGACAACAGGGCACAGTGTGGCCGTAAAGTAACCTACCTTACAAGCGTCTCAGGGAAGGGGTCTTTCATGAAGTGTCCAGTGACACATTCAGTGCGCAATCTTGTTGGCCTCAATGGTTTACACAGACAACGTGTGGGGTGCGAGCGAGGGGTACGGGTGCGGGGCCGTGATACATATTGGTCCTGACTGCTATGTCTGGGGGCATTAAGAGCCAGTCCTGAGCGCTTCTCTATGTGACATTTACAGATGGGTTATTTGAATGCTTGTGCCAGCCACTTTTGCAGGTCAGCCCTGAACACTGGTGTGAGGCACTTTTGCAGACCAGGTCTGTGTCCTCCTGTGAGGCACCTTTGCAGGTCTGTCATGAGTGCTCCACCGGGCCACTATTGCATGTTAGTCCTGAGTGTTGCAGTGAGAAACCTCTACATGTTAGTCTTGAGTGAGGCACATACATAGGGCAATCCTGAGTGCTCTAGTGTGTAGGGAAGGCATGGTATCACAAGTATTGACATTGACACAAAGGATACAATTTGCAAAACCTTTATTGAAAATGTTGGGGTTGGCGTAACTTGAGTAGTCAAACAATAAACAAAACAGTCCTAATGGAGTCTGTCAAAGCAAAATGGCCCATACTAACAAAAACCTAATGCCTGCCCTATCTATTGTGCAAAAAGTGTAAAGAGGAGAAAATGTATGCAAAAGGAAAAGTTAGTGTTCAAATGATAATGTGGCTGAACCAGCTCTCCTCCCCACGTTAGGCCTCACGAGGTAAGGCGATCCTTGTAGGCAGGATGACGCACTCTGGCTCAGCTTCCAACACAGTACACAGTACAAAACCATGGATTGAGGCCTGCCTGGCCTTCCACGTTTAAAGTTCCTTTCTCAGACTTTCAAAATAATTTTTCATCCAAAATGTTCACAAAGGTCCCACTCTGGCGGGCTCAAACCTCTCACAATGCAGTCACACAAAGTTGCAAAGGCGCTCCCTTTCCCAAGCTTGATATAATTAGGGTCTCCCACAATCGGGCTCGGACCACTTTCAGATGTTGAAGTATTTTGAATGTCCTTTGCTTTCTTTACGGACCCCTGCAGGACCACTTCAACTCAACGTTCACTATTTGATTTCACACTTGCTAATTGTTCGCACTTTAGCTTCAAACAATGCACCTTTAACAGAGACTTTCGAATGGGCTACTTCCTTTTACTGCACCACTCCGTTACTTAGTATCGCTGATCTTGCAGCTGTATTTCACTTTAAAGTTCATTCACGCATCTGCCTTTCTTTGCGTCTCAACCAGACGCGTGCAGCCTTCACTTGTGATTTGATGTTGCTACTTCATTCTCTTTAACACACACCAGTCTCTCAGGTTGCTTGCCAACTCACCGGCTGTGTGCGCTTCTTTTTTTGTCTTGAGTTTTCAGATTTTCGAGTCACGGTTAGTACTAGAGGCTCGACCTCTCCTCCCCATCTCTATTGTTCACCCAGGAAGGTTGCTAGCATCCTTGAAACACAATGCAATCTTCACTTGTGGTATCTAGCCTGCTCCACGTGTCTTTCGCGTTCTGTCAGAGGCAACAACCTCCAGTTGGGAAGCCTTGGGGTTTATGGCCCGCTGCTCTTGTCCCATGGTCTGTTTGTCTGCTCCAGTAGGTGTGCCTTCATCCGGGAAGTTGTGCTCGTTCTCGTGTTCCGCCTTGCTCAGAGTGTGTCTTCAGGTGTTGCCTTTGATTTGTGTGAGGAGAGCTAATTGGTATCCGGTGTATGCACTTAGAGTAACGTGCCTGAGTTTGCTTGACCCAATTAATGGGACTTGTCCGGTACGAAGTGAGAGAGTTAGTCTTGTTACTCTGTCTTCCTCAGCCCAGAGTTTGTGTAAAAAGGGGGAGGGGAGTTGGGACTTCAGAAAATCCTAAAAAATAGGATGAGGTAGATGATCAAAAAAGGGGTAATGCTGCTTCTCACCATCGCCTGTCTCACCCCCACTCCCCAAAACCCATCACCGAGGTGACCACTCACACTGGTCCACCCCCATGATCTGGATCCAAAGAGAGAGATCCCTGGGGGGTAGCGGGTGAGATACCCTCTGTTTTCTCCCAAGTGAGACATCTTGTACAGGTCAGTCTTGCCTGTTCATGTGAGGCCCCTTTCCAGGTCAGTCCATATTGTGTGTGTAAGGCATCTTCACGAGTTTGCCCCATGAGTCCTCATGTGAGTGACCTTCACAGGTTGATTTGAGTGCTCGTGAGCGTTTCTCGCAGGTTGGTTGTAATTGATCTTGGGAGGGAGATTCAAAGGTTGGCCCTGTGAACACAGTGCTATGTCCCTTTGCCGACAGGTTTTTATTCGAAGTAATTTTTTGGGACCTGTACCCTCCTTTTCCTATGCGATTATCTCTGCCCTTACCCACCACTTTTAAACCGCTTACCCTCCACATATTTCGATTTGTTTTTTCGAAGACATTTTTTCGGTAAAAATGACTTTGGAAAAATCATGTCGGCAAAACAACGTGATACCTTGAGTACACCTATTAGCAAGCTTCCCAAGTTTAATCAGTTTCTAGTGTGGGGGACATCCACAGGCTGGTTATTGGTTCTTGTGTGAGGGGAAGTAATGAGTTTGTACAGGGTGCACAGGTAAGTTCCCATTACAGGTTGGTGCTGAGTGCTCCTCTGGATGGAACTGTACCTGCGGGACCCCACGCTTGTGTGAGGCACATTCACAGAGAATGTCTGACTGCTTGATTGTGGGTAGTGCCCAGTGTTGTGATCAATTGGCACTGTCCTGGATAATAACCATCTTCAGGGGTAGTGATTTCTGTTGTGGACAGCATAGCAACCACTTCTGTGGGCAGTGTTGTGTGGCAGTGCCCAGTGTTGTCTGGCCAACGTTTGGTGTCGCAGGAAGTGTTGTGAGTAGTGTCCAACGACGTGACCAAAATTAAGGGATTCCATATTTCTTTCCTGGCATTTGAGAAGTATAGTCGGTCGTTTGTGTTATAATTAGTGGTCCTTAACAGTGGGTTGCCTGTTGGGCTCTACTGAGGAGTAGCCCTTGTTTTACTCTGGCATCACTAGGTCTGAGTGGTCCTGCACACCTTGTTTAAGATGAGTAAGGATTTTTCCTTTTGGCTGTTAGGTGGGTGTAGCCCTGTTTTTGATTTTTTATGGCCCTTGAGTGCCCAGTATTAGAAAATACCCCTGGCCAAAACTGGAACCACCCCCACCAACCGGGAGCAGCTGTTCTGGTGATGAGCCACTTGCAATTAAAATGGTTAGTACAGGAGATGGTCTACACCCAGAGTTCTAAGAGGACTAATGGACACAGACACCAGGGGGAAATGTATAGGGATCCTAACAAGGACCCCTCTTTATTAAAAGCCCTTAATCTTGAACACCTTCATCCTAGGAACCCCCCTGCGTGAGCTCCATCCAAGCAGGGACCGGCTAGGTCAGCTCACCCTTCCTAGAGGGGCCTCAGGGACCCTTATGATGAGCTTGCTTCAACCAATTCCCTTCTTGACGTCAGGCACCAGCCACATGGAGCGTGTGGCCAGAGAATGGCCTATGTGGGTGGCCTGTCTTGCTAGTTGGCCTCAGGCAGGTCGCCACCCTATACCGCTACCTCACGCCAGAGTACCTCCCCTCTACCTCCTATTTAATGTAACAGCCATCTAAACATTCAACCCTACTTAACATTCACCTTACTTAACATATCACCTAATAATTAGCCCAACTCCCTCTACTTAACATTTAACCTACATAACAATGCTTAAATATACACATATAACTATGCGTACATATATACATAGACTCACAACATAAAGCACTATGCAACAATGGGGTGACTGCTGGAGTCATTCATCTCTTTACAGTACCTTGAGGTCTGTCCTTGTAGTGCTGGCTTTGGCAGGGCTGCTCCTGATGACAAGCTGAGTGATGGCTAGCTGCAGGCAGCTGTCACATACACATCTGGGGCAACCCAGAGACACTCAGATGGAGAAACGAGATATCTTAAATGGGGGCCATATGACTTACGTAAAACCTTTAGTTGGATGGGTTTGTGTAAGAAATTTCGGAAGACCTTATGCACACATAAACGCCTTGTCCCAGTCTTCACCTGCTATGCTGCACCAAGATAAAGTTCCCAGAGAGCCTTCACCTTAAGTGTCCCTCTAAACGCACCCGACAACAGGGTCCCATATAGCTTAGACACATGCTTCCCGCCTTGTGACAGCTCACATAGTAGCTCGAGCACCTCATCAACCTCAAGCTCTGCTGGAGATTTCTGCCACAGGAACTGCGCAGTGCTCACTATACTTATATAGCCCAAGGATTGGCCGGAGTGTTAGCCCCATTCAGAAACCAGCTCTGCAAATTGTGGTAGTGTCCCATTCTGAACATATCCCCCATGTGGCAACCTATTTGTCTTCCCAACCTTTCCTTACAATGCCATAGTCCCCAGTGCCACTACACAAAGTGGGGTTCAACGGAACACTCAGTGAATATGGGAACCTTTTTACCGGTTAATGTTAGAGTTCTGTGCCATATTAACCTACCCAACTCCAAAAGGCAGGGGCAGCAGGAGAACCTTTTATAATCTACCCATAAAGCTTCTTTAAGCATAATCTGATATCACCCGGTGTAGTATTTCTGTGTCTAAAGTCGCCTCGTCTGAGAGCCACCATGAAACAAACTGCATATGACTCGCAATGTAATACAGCTCAAACTGTGGGAGCAGCATGCCACTATCCGTATAGCTCAAGCAAAGAGTTTCTAGTGCAGTCCTATGCCTCCCGTTTACACAAAAATTATTCCCGGACCTTGGAGTTCAGGCTTTTAAAAAAGGATTTTGGAATGAAGAATGGAACATTTGTGAAGTGAAACAGTAGCCTGGGCAAAATAACAATTTTTACCAATGCTGCGCGTCCCATCATCAACAGCGGTAGTCTCTACCAAAATCCCATAGGCCTTGATATACCCTCTAGCGCCCGCATTGTATTGCATTTGTAGGAATCTTGAAAATCATGGCAAATATTAATTCCCAGATATTTAAAGGATTCCGTAGCCCATTGTAACCACAATACAGGCAACATGTGGCACGCCAGTGTAGCTAGCGGCACCAGTGGGGAAAGACGGGACTTACTCCCGTTAATAGTAAGGCCTGATATCATAGCAAAGTAGTCAAATATGTCTAATATAGGTTGCAAATCGCTCTCCGGGTTTTGGACGTACAATAACATATTGTCCACATAGAATGAAATCAAATGTCTAGTCCCGTCCAACAGTTTTCCAGAATCAATTGACTCTGTCCTAAAGAACCCTGCCAGTGGCTGCAGCACCAGGATAAATAATCTGGGTGAGAGTGGGCAGCCCTTCCTAGTCCCCTTACCTAGTTCCCAAGACTCTGATGTGGCTCGCCCATTGTAGAAAAACCTCCCTATCCTGTATCGTAGGAGAGGTATACATCCATCCCCAATGCACTGATTCAAATGCCTTAATAGCATCTAATCACACCACTGCATATTGCCCGTCCACATGCCTAGTTCTATTTAAAACTTGATGTAGTTGTCTCAAATTGAATGCGTTGCTCTTTTCTGGTACTAATCCAGTTTGATCTCTGTGGGCTAGTGAAGGTATTCCCCGATGCAACCTACCTGCCGATAAGGCTGTAGGTATGTTAACATCTTGGTTGAAAATAGAGGGCTCTGTACAATTCACACAACTGCGGTGGCTTGCCAGGTTGTGATGCAGACACTATCACAGATTCCCTCATACTCAAGGGCAACATCCCACATTCAAAGGCTGAATTAAATCTCCCTAACAGCTAGAGTATCAGAATCACACCATACATTGTAAAGAATTCCAACGGCAGTCCACCCCTTCCCTGTGGTTTCCCAGATGGTAGGGAGGCCACAACTCCCCCAAAGTTCCTCCTCCGTCAAGGGGGCATCCAACATGCTTACCTGTTTGCATGACAGCCTAGGGAGCGTTATTTGAGATAATGTATATTCCACCTACGCCACGTCCATACTCCTAGCAGAGCAGTCCCATCTAGTAATTTATAATATCTCTGGAAAGTGCTGTTGATCTCTGATTGGGAATTCCAAGTCTTTCTGCACTCATCTACTATGGAGCAAATCGTATGTCTGAGGTTCTCCCTACAACAAACCAGGCAAGCAGCATTCCTGCCTTATCCCCATGTTCATACATTTTGTTGACGTAGACCTCGTAGTTCTATTTACCAAGCCTTTCCCATGCTCCCTCACATTGTTGTTGAAGTGAAATCAAGTCACGTTCAGGTGATCTGTGCAGAGACGGGGAGTCCTCCCGTGCACACATTTCTATTTCAGTATTGGAAAGTTCCCTTAATAGCGTTTTCTTAACCCCTCCTGCCTTAGTAATCGCCTCTCCCCAGATGACCACTTTAAACGATTCCCACACCATACCATACTTTTCCACACTACCCTCATTGATCTCAAAATATTCTTCAATCTTTTCCACCAGATGTTCCTTTAATGGATCATCTGTTAGGGCATCTTTACTCAATTTCCATGTTGGCACAGGGGATGGGGCAGTATATAGAATCCATGTCATACGTAATGGGGCATGGTCCAGCAACGATCTTCCATTATATCTGATATTAACAAACTCATGCAGGTCTTCTCTACAAGCAAACAGATAATCAATGCGTGTAAAATTGTATGCGGCACAGAGTAATGTGAATATACCTTTTTTGATGCGTTCACCTCCCTCCAATCATCAACCAGATTCAGCCCATCCAGTATACATCCGAGGGTTCTTGGTGGCGGGGACAGGCTTACAATTTGTCTGATCTATCCAACAAGGGGTTCCTCGTACAATCAAAATCTTCCTCCCCAGATGCACAATTCATCTCTAAATGGGGCCAATCTTCTGTACAGAGAATGAATCATAGATCAGGGCATAAGAATGAATGATGCACGCTTCTCTATTTTCCATATATATGTGAGGAATTCGACCATGCGCACGGTGGGTGTGCACTCGCCTGGGCTTTTTTAAAATGTTTAATTAAATGCAATGACGGTAGACCAACCTCAGGAAAACGTGTGGGGCTAATCCACACACATTTTCCTATTCTCACACGACAACAAATGCATAGACCTGTTTACTCTGGGTGAACGCAGCCTAGAAGCCCAGTCCGCCCTGTCCTATTTACTTGGGATATGACAGAGAGTAGTACACCATGTCATCTCCAGAAAGGGGGAGGACCAACCGCGCCCTTGCCATGGCCAGCATGATTAACAAAGGCTCCATCCTGTTCTTTTGTTTGGCTCTACATCGGGTGGCAGCGAATAACATACTAAAATAGTGTACTTCAAACAGGCCCACGTGGGGCCTGGCTGCAGAGGTTAACAAAGGTGGCAGGAACTCCCACCAACCTTTCACATGTAACTGTCAACCTGAAGCCAGCTCCTGCCCTCAGTATCATGGACGGTGAGCTGTCCTGTGTGGGGCTGCAGGCTTATAGTAGGCCGCCCCAGTAGGGGAACCCCATTCATAAGGCACGAGAATGTGGTTTGCAGGAGCCAAGGGGCCTGGTCTCACTGCAGCTTCAAGGGGGACCTGCTGCTTTAATCGGAGCCACAGAGATCCATTAACCAGAGAGACTCTTTGATCAACAACAGACAGGAAGATGGGTGGGACTTCGTATCACATGTTTTCACCCCTTTACCTTTCCTGTTGCAAAGCACTCTGGTTATGACCTCATGCATACAGTAGATTTTGGTAGGGACCCTAGGATTGGTTCATTAAGGTAGGCTTAGCCTACACCAATCACTGTGGCCCACTTGGCTTTCAAAGACGGCTGAGCCCCTCTTTTGGAAGACGACTACACCAGAAGTAACAAAGAAGAACTCCACCTTGGACCCTTGCTGAAGGTACAGTCTGCCTTACATCTTTTGCCAGTGAAGGAAGGCCAGTACTTCCAAAGAGGAACACAATATCCCTCCCCTAAACGTCTCCCAGGGAACATAGGGAGATGCTGAACTTGGAGGACCCGCCAGCCGCTCCAGAACAGGTACCCAGCCAGCAAACAGCATGCCCTGCTAGCCTCTGCAGCAAGCTTCCTAGGTAGGAAGCACCAGAAGGTCCCTGAACCTACAGCAAAGTACAATGCAGTTGTCTCCAACAGACTCCTCAGCTTTGGGCCATCCGCCTTAAAGGCGACACACGCCAATTCAAGCTGGGAGAAGTGCCTCAACGAGCATCTATGACATCCACCTTAAAGGACATTTTTGAGCCAGTTGAGTTCCTTGAGCTGCAACTGACTGCAACGCTCACTGTTGTCAAGCGGCAGTCGCTTAAAGACATCTAAGACATCTCGACCACTGCTTCAGAACCATTGACCAGCACTGTGACAACGATTCCTGACCCTGAGTTGTTGTGCAGTCCATCCTGCAGCCGTTTGTCCAGCGTCACTCGCCGAACCGTCTTGCTGCCTGATAACCACAGCTGACTCACGTTTGGAACTCTGTCTCAGATGCCTGCAAAGCACCCTGAAGCTGACTTGACCTTGTCGAGTGTCACAAACACCTACGGCGCAAGGTACGTTGTGGTTCTGTTCCCCCTGGACCTTCCTAAAAGGCCTCTAGGCACATATTAAGACCCATTGATCCCTTTGTGCTGAATCCAAGTAACTTTAAACTCTTGTGATTATTAACCATACTGACTACCCTCCCGTCAGTATCCAGAGTGCATCCCTTTTCCTTCTTTGACACTGTCTGTCCTCTGCATTACTTTACAGGGTGGGTTGTGTTTCATAGTGTGCTAGATCTGTCTGAGATATAATAAAATAGATATTGTTTTTATACAACCTTTTTATATTATTATTTTTCAAAATCTTTTTTATCTCATTTTTAGAAGCATAACACATCACTAACTATACAATCAATTTTATTTTAACAGAGATCAACATTTCAAGATATTTATACATACAGTGTCAAACCATTCAGTTGTATCATAAGTAGTAATCATAATACTTGCCCAAATAAGCTATGCAGATACCCCATTTTGTTATTGTTACCCATCACATACAACATGACTGGACAAGACTTCACAATCAAACTCCAACAGACAACAAACAATATAATTTCTCAATTAGCCCATCTCCTACTAAATCACAATGATCCATTCTTCTAGAAAACATCTGCACTAGCCGTACAACTCTTCAAATAAAACCCATGTTTCAGTGTAATATTCTTCAAGCTTTTGTTTTTTTAGCATTGCTTTCTCATATCTAGATAACATTCGTAACTGTAATAGCCATCCTTCCACCTCTGGCTTTTTACGTGATTTCCACACCTTCAAAATCTGCTGTGTCGCTACCAGAAGTGCTCTGTTGATCCATTCAGTATGTTCCCGAGCTACCACACCTCTCCCGTTGTTGGCCAGCAGGATTGTCAGATACAGCGTTCTTGGTAGGGTGTCCCTCAATACCAGATCCATTCTATCAAGTATCTCATTCCAGTAGTCGACTACCCTCGGACACAACCATAACATGTGTAGTAGTTCACCCCCATCAGACCCGCATCCCCAGCACTTGTCATCATTCGAAAAAACCCAATTTAAACTTCCTTGCTGGGGTCCAGTATAGACGGCACATAATTTTTTACCGTACATACCGCAAACTCAAATCCATTTTCGACTTGCTACCGATTCTCATCAAGGAGTCCCATGCTATCGTTGATACTTCCCTGCCTAACTCCCTCTCCCAAGCTTGACGCAGCCTCTCCCAAGCACCCTCATTAGCCTTGTCCACCGGCATTCGTTTTAGGTACGTTGACACTTTGCATGGGGATGACCGAATAATATTGCAGGTTACTGGCCTTTCCTTCATGGGGCCTTCCAACATCCCCTGTCTTTCAGTGAGAAGAGACTTCAGATCTATATACCATTTCCGCTCACCTCCCTAATTATATTTTCGCTCTATTGCAACTAACCAACAATCCACAACCTTTTGGAGATGAGCCTGCTTTTCCATCCACGTTACCAAAATTGGAAGAGGAGGTTTGTAATTTGCTTGTTTTTCAGTCTGTTTGGATCCTTTCTGGTGTATTAAAGATGTGGGGCTGATTGATGGTTTAGAAACCGATATTCTCTCATGGACCACTGGTACACCGGACGTTGATTTGTCACGATACTCATGCACTAATATTATTCCTTCCACATCCAACTGGGTCTCCAGTAGTCTAAAGGGCACAGACTGTGATGTACAGATTAGGACTCCTATAGCTTACTTGGAATAATTGGCACCATACCCATATCCACCCCATTTACCAATAAGGCCTGCTTATCTCTCACCTGTAAGGTATGTTTCCTGTAATAATGTGATCCCAATTTGTTTTCCGACATAGCTACGACCTGACTCTATTTCTCTTAACAAAACTATTCAGCCACCTAACATTCCACGTTATCACATTTATAGTATTTGCCATTCCATAAAAAACCAAGGGATGTCCTCTCCGTAACCACCATCAACCATTCGTTCAGAAGCTAGAGCGACCTGGCCATACCCAGCACCCCCTATCTCTTCAAGGGCCCCCCTGAAATTGGCATACTGGCTCCCCACTTCTCCCAGCAACCTCGCCACCAACATTTGTACTACTACCCAAATGTAGCGTCATTGACGTCCAGAAGCAGTGCAATAAAACCAAACATACATAATGAAACTGCAGCAACCAACAACCAAAATTATTGCTCAGCAGTACTCTATTCAAGTCTTTACGCCTGACTATCCCTGCAGCAGTGGTAAAACCAGGACATGGGTACACCACTAGGATGCAAATGTCCATGGGATCCGAGTTCAATGCACCTGTCTCAAGTCTGTGTAACGGGAGGGTGTGTGTATCCCAAGTCGAGCCCCCAATAATAATCTCCATCAAGCTAGTTCTTCAGTAGCCTCAGGGTCCGGGAGAGTCTAGATTAGTAGCACCAGTAGCACATGGGTAAGTGGTGTCTGCGCGGACAGTCACCTTTTCGGTGTGCTTTTATTTAGGAAGTCTTTTATTTTATTGTCCATCCAATCAAACACTGCATCGGGAGTATCGAAGTGCACCTGTCCTTCATATATTACCTTCAGTTTGGCAGGATATATCGGCCTATATTTAATTCCTAGTTGGTTTATTTGTTCCTTAACCGGGACCAATTTACAGCTTATCGGCATATATTTAATTCCTAGTTGGTTTATTTGTTCCTTAACCGGGACCAACTGGTTTCCGCATCTTCTGCACTTTTATTGTATAGTCAAAGTATATGGCCAGTGTGGGCGACCCCCCTCTTTGTATGCTCTCAGCCCATGGAACATTTTTTGATTTGCTCCCTGTCCTTAAAGTTCAAGACCTTAATGGTAAGAGGTCTGGGAGGGGCTCCAGCCGCTGGTCACCTTATCAAAGCTCTGTGCACCCTCTCGACTGTGAATCCTCAGG
This sequence comes from Ambystoma mexicanum, assembly GCF_040938575.1. NCBI lineage: Eukaryota > Metazoa > Chordata > Amphibia > Caudata > Ambystomatidae > Ambystoma > Ambystoma mexicanum. Next base: position 649,316,763 of record NC_090938.1, read on the forward strand.
ATAATGCACATGGGCCAATCTCCTGCAGCAGCATATGTTCTACGTAGTTAGTCTGATCATGTCCTTCTCCCTCCAGAATGCCTAAAATCCTAACTTTATTCCTACGTGGCCTTCCTTCTGCAGCCCCAGTTCTTTGTTCTAACATTATATTCGTTTTCACAGTCAAATCAGCCACCAATGCTTGTAGCTCCTTTGTGGCCGACGTAGTCTCCAAGATAGTATTTTGAGCTATGTTCACCCCCTCCACCAATGACCCTACGTCTTGTTGCAATAGATTAACGTGTATTTGGGCTGCATCCATTTTTGTTTCCTCCGACTGTGGGGTTAATTTACCAGCCCCCACAGAAACCCCCTACAGCAAAAACCACATTTCCCATTTCAACCAAAAGCGCTGTGCTTTCTTTCCCTGGCAGGAGTGGCAAGCTTTCAACACTGCCACCACAAAGAATGGCTGCATTTGCTTCTGATATCTGAAACCAAGCAGAAAATGACCTCTGCTCAGAATGGCATCATCTTTTTCTGTTCTGTCCTGTCCTGTTTAAATACTAAAATGCGCACATGACTCCCAAGACAGCTTTGAAATGTGCTCTTGATTCATTTTCCACAAAGATTGTGCCCTTCAAGGAAACCCTTCCTGGCATGTTTCATTTCTGCTGAGTAGCAAGGGATGAGGCAAAAGCATTCCCAGAGCAGCTGATGTACTGGGAAACCACTTGAAAGGCCAAGAATTTGGATTCCTACTGAAATAGTGCTGGAATTTACTTTAACTCATGCGAAATGCTTCAAAAGAAGCTCTCTCTCACTTGCTATGTGTCAGTTTCAAAGAACCCATTTGCCAAGCTTATCCGTGTGTACAAAAACTGACCAGAGCTATAAAAAGCTTTCAGAACCACTAATGCCAAAGAAGATGTGTGCTACAGAAACCGCATTGGGAATCTCAAAATGAACTGAAATAAACGTGTAAAACCTGCTTTTGAAAAAGCAAGAAAACTACTCTTTTTAAAAGCTAAATGTCATATAATCCAAATTTTCACACAGAAACAGCATTATTTGTGTGGGGCTCGGGTGGTTTAAATGTATATTACATTTATTTACAAAAAGACTTGGTTTCTGTGAAAGAAAGAAAAAAAAATGTGTTTCACAACAGCAGAATAAGTTGGCCTAGGCAGGAAATTTAAAGGCACCAAACCTCCTTGGGAAAGGAATCCCCTCCCCAAACTATGAAAGGGCCAAGGTGTGAAAATGTGCTGCCTCGTCAGACTGACTGGCATTTCTCCAGCATGGGACAATGGACCAAGAGGGACTAGCACTTTCACAAAGAAGTGTGAAATTCCTTTGACACCTCACCTCAGCTTCATCTGCCAAAATAAAAGGGTGCTATGGTAACCCTGTTGTTCAGAACTGACACAGAAGGGGCAGGCTGGCTGTGGACATTTTAAGGACCGCCCTACAGTGACACATGCCATCCATTTAATTTAAAAGACTTTTTATATGAAAGCATGTATTTATGTAACCTAAAGAAGCAGTAATGTGAAAGTATGACTGTTTTAATTACATTTTTGTACCATTAAAATAAGAACTTGTGAGTCTTCCTAGCATGTGTGGGACGTGAACGCCATTAAAGAGGCATTTCTGAAGAAAGTGTACGTGCCACAGATGTGAAATTTAAATGAAAATATGCCCGACATTGATAGGCTCATGTGTAGCCATTTGTAGATTTTTAGGGGAAATGTTTTCCATAGAAATTGAGAAAGATTGCCAGCAGGACAAAACCGCATTGCACATACTTGGGGTTTGGAATGCCATGTTCCTTGTAAAATATGGGGTCTGCTCATCTGATTTTCAGGAGGTTAACAATTGTAAATATAAGGGTTTTTTTTCATAACTGATTTTGGCAAAAGTAACTGTTGTGTAACAAAGCACATCATAAAAACGCCCACACTAAATTTTATGTCACTTCCCTGGGTCCAATCTGCTTACAGGGAGGCGACGACATCCCCAGCCTGACCTATCCCATCTTAGAGGTATGTCCAGGTTATTTCCGGCCCCATAGACAAAATCCTCTGTCATCCGGCTTATAAAAGGAGGAAACCTAGAGGGAGTCAGGACTTTCAAAAATGTAACATTCAAAATCCAGAGATCCAGACATTCAACATTCACCTTGCAAGATTCCAGACTCCAGTGCCAGGTCAGCGGTAGCTGATCCAGAACCTCCTATCCAGGCAGAACCACTATCCAGAACTAAACCCTTCAAAAATCCCAATAATTCAGGGAGAAAGGGGGAAAGGCTGCAGACCCTTTTGGGAGAATCCAGTGACCAGACCTGTACTTGGCCAGCTGATGCACCCCACTGACAGAGACCTGGTTAGCTGATCAAACAACCCAATTCAAGTGCATTTTGTAAGTATCACCCCTCCCCAATATCGAAAAGATGTATACACCATTCTGTTACCTTGCAATTTGTCCAATCCTATAAGAAATCCTATAAGTACCGTAGTAACTTCTTAATTTGTCAGAATCCTGTGTGCATCCTATCCTTAGAAGAGTCTGTGTTAGTCATTACTCTGTGCCGCATACAATTTTACCGCAATTCTTTCCAAATCATTTCAGTCAGTTGTGTAAGTCCTTAGTACTATTTTGAATAGATTAATTAATTTCCCATAGGGATGAACGCAGCGTCAATAGGTTAACCTTGCAAATTAACCTCCTTGCGTACTGTGTCTTTCTTTAATAATTTAGCCAATAAAATCTAGTTGCAGTAGAACAAATCATTTGCTAATAAAACAGTGTGCCCGTGAAAGTGTTTCCCTTTTAAAAATCCAATTTTTCCTTTCCGTTTCAGAATGTCACATTGTCAACCATAAAGAATCACCCTTTCACTTTAGGATCATTCCCTTTCACTTTAGGATCTTTCCTGTTATGTGCCTTTGTACCTCATCAGCAAAACCGATTTTCAATTCTGTCTGTTTAGCTCATTTGTGAAGTTGCTTGCTCGTTTTAAACCTGTGAAAACTAAGAAGTTGTAATTTTGCCACATGTGATTCTTGTTGCACTGTTTTTCCTTCCCAAAGTCGATTTTCTGACCTGTATGCATGTTGTTTAGTGCCTTGCCTTGTAGCTTGTAGGTTTTCTTGCCTCTTTAGTACAGCCACACAAATTCCTGTCTTATCTATTCAACCGCACATGTAAAATAACTATTCAGTAATTCTGAGTGCCATTTTGCTCAATTTCAAGGGTTTTCAATCCGATATTGGCCTTCCATTCAGGGGTGGTAGGTCAGATTTTCAATATGATTTTTGCCTAGTATACCTGACTCCTTGCTTCTCCTCCCCACCCACACAAAGCTTTGTTAACAGGGGTTTGAGGGAGTGTTGCAGGGGGAATGCCTAACAGTTGTGCCATTTAAAAGTATTACCTAAAAGTAATCTTGCTTTCATTCATTTTTGCATTGATGTGTCTGATGTTAGAAGGTTAAATGAAGGCTGTCCTATCATTTTGCTGTTATAACCACACCAGTGAGTGCTGTCCTATATTGAATGTGTTTGATTTTTATTAAAAATTGAAAAATAAATATTTCATTACAGACCGGCCTGGTTCATGGTCCATTGCAACACAGGATGTACGCCAAGGGGGTTGTGAGACAGGTTGGCTGCCTTCTCAAAAGCTGAATCTAAAATCAATCAAATTAAAAGCGTATTAATTAATTGGGTGCCACTTCCCAGGCCAGTAGAAAGAGTCCTGGTCTGCAGTGTGCTGTGTCTTTAAATCCATGACATGACGACCTCAGTGCCCCAATTGCCTCCAAAATCTGACATCCACCTTCAGAACCTTCTGTAGGCTGTACAACATGTGCCACATCTCCCAGGGTGGGGTGTTTACCTTTTCGCAGCTGTTTCTGGGTGAAGGATTCCATTTTGGTCTGTTTGGTATTAGCCCCACACCTTGGATCTGGCATTGATCCGACTTTCAATTAACGCAGTCAACAATTATGGTGCACCCCAGTTCGCCGCTTCAGGGGCAGCGTATCATGTTCTACCAGCCGCAGTGGAGCCCCTATAAAGAGAGTACAGCCCTAAACAAACACTGTGGCATCACTGCAGCAGGGATCTTTTCTCACCCATCAGGGTCAATGTGCAATACGCCCAGGGGTATTTGAGATCATAACCGTGGCACTCATGCACCACCAACTAGCATCTCTAACAGACAGGAACGTCCAGAGCTAACCCACTCCACAACAGTCTCGTATGCTGCAGCCTTCAAGTTGGTTTCTGCATTTGTGCGCCCGTAGTCTCTGCTGTTAGCGGTACCCCAGTGACCACTTTTTCAACCCACCCCATTCCCCCACCCATCGGCAGATGCTTCAGTGCGATGGGTCCCTTGAACTTTCCTCCAGTTTTATTCGATCGCACGATGGGGGGAATGAATCTCCAAGCCCGATATCATTCTTTTTTGGTAGGATCCAGCAGGAACTCGAGCAACTAACATCTTCATTGCATCCCATTGGCCGCGCCCTCCCATCCCAGCCGAATACTTCTCAAACTATTCGGTATTCTGCCAAATACTTAAATCTACTATTCAGTGCACCCGTAGTTATTACTCTTGACTTTTGGAGTAAAATGACTTTACACGCAGAAGTAAAAAAGTAATGATTCCTGATGGGGGTGTTTTAGATGAGTAAACGTCTGTTGGGGGTGTTTTAGATGAGTAAACGTATGTTAATTTGAAAAACCTTTTTTATTTTAATTTGTGCTTTCCTTGCAGCTAGCGATTCTTAGCGACCATGCTTGCTTCACGTCAGGTACCAGCAATAGAAGAGCGCCTCCTTGTGGTTCGGCGCTGCTGGTACCACTTCATCCCCTGAGCAGTGCTGCCGATTCAGTGCGCATCCTCCGAACGTACAGAATTCCCTCCATTGTACGCGCCTCGCTCCGTGCCACCAGCTTCACCGGGCGTTAGTTCACGCACAAACCTGCAGATCTTGTTTTTTTGTCTGTATAGATTGACTTGCGAGCTTTTATTTGGAGTGTTTGATATGTTATTAATTCTGGTTGGCAGTTTTTGCCTCGAGGGCAGGTCTTATCGCGCAGCTGCTAACGCAGCCTCGACGGGCAGAATGCCTGTCCCCTTCTCGAATAGATATTTGGGGAACAGTATTGACTCGAACTGTACACGAAAGATGCTTTGTAGCCAATTTTCTACTTGCGGGGCACACCTCGTAAAAAAAAGATTGGTGGCTGCGGGGGAGGGATATCGCCTTAACATAGGCAGAGGAGCGTGACGTCACCAGAGTTAACATATCAAAGTGAAATAGAAAGACTTCATTGAATCGGCTTTGCATAGTCGAAGAAAGTGGACACAGGACGAATGGGCGTTTGCCTTTCACAATATCAACACCCTAAAAAAAGGGGATATTCTCTTATAATGGGGTTGCAAAATTCCCGCTGATGTGCAAGCTGTAAACACTGGAACAAGAACCAAAATGTTCCCTGGTGGGCTGAATCCCAACATGAGACATTTTACCTGCAGTTACTGATCACTTTTCATTTGGGCACATGGTGTCTCCAGGACTCAAGTGTTGGTACACACGAGTGGATGGATTTCCCCCTCCCCCCTCTTATTTCCGAAGTCTCCCCCCCCCCCCAAACTTTTTTCATAAGGCACCTTGATATGCTAATTTCTGGGGACGCCATATTCAATTGGTGTTTTTTTTTTAGGACTTCAACCCAGTGGCAAAGTGTCTGATCTAGCAGTTTGCCAACGGTGGTTCGAACCCCAACACCAACTGGTTTACAAACACGTACTACATCGCCAAAACTCAACCACAAAGAGTAAACTCGACTGCTTTTACTTCCCGCTGCATAAAATGCGCGGGGGTGGGGTTTGGGGAGGTGCGCACCCTGAAAAAAAAAGTGGAGGCATGCCGTCTGTCCGGTGTATCCTCGGCGTGTGCTCTGTTACTACCTGCTCACCCCGCAGAGGCTCCTTGTGACAGGAAGGGCCCCCTTTACAGACGCAGCATTTTAGTTTTTGCAGAGCTATTCTGAGTAACGATTTGCAACGTATGCAGAGATTTTTTGGAGATGGCCATAACTGAGCATGGGCTAATTTTAAACTAGTAGATGGTACAGAGAAAATGCCTGCTTTAGCCGGTATCGCCTAAAATAAAACGAATTACAAGATAACGAGGCCAAAAACACAGAATGTGTTCAAAATGTTCGACTTTTTCGCATATTGTTGTTGTTGAAATAAATAGATGGGGTCAGAAAATATATTAAGGTCGGAGGGTGCAGGGGTATTCCCCCGCATTACATTTAAAAGAAATGTGCACAAAAAAAAAATTGGTGGGGAAATGCGATAAAAAAATCGGTGTTTTAAGTAACGTTATTTTTTTGTTATTTTAACCTAGACCACTTCAGCCTAACTGAGCTAAACGCATCAAGAATCCCTTACTAAACCAGCCACTTTTGGCAGGTAGCACCCACCGTGGAGATGGGTAACTCACGGCAAGCCCCTGACCTGTCCATAGACCTCAACCTTGTCTCTCCCGCCAAAACCAAAATCTTCCGTTTTCACCATTGGGTGGCCTTCCTTGAGCTTCATTGCACTCCAACAATATGAATTACACCACATCGATGAGCCCCAAAGAATGGCAAAACCCATTTTAGGATGGTAAGGTTCGGCCTTTGGCTGGCAAAGTAGATTTTTTTTAAGTGACACTGCTTAAGATGACGAGACTCAGATCGAGATGAGTAACGCGGTGGGTGTAAGCAGCACCGCCTGTGTGCCCGATCCAAAGCATCCCCAGGGATTATTGATGTAGATTGCCACTGGAAATGAGTGCAACAAGACCACATGTTGTCAATTATCCATAGGTCTCTTGGTTGTGGATGTGTTCTGTGACCAAAGCGAGAGGATCAGTCCTGTTGGAGTTCTGCTACATTGCTAACTCGACTTTCTTGCTTCCAAGGCTGATAAATGTAGCATTGTTCAATTGGGTAATGACACCTGTTACTGCAGTGGTTAGAAGAGGGAGGAATGCGGCATAAGGTGCCGTAGAAGTACAGAAATGATCCGTCCAATTTTGCGTGGTTTAGGGCCTAGGATTGGTGGAGAGTAGGTGTTCTGTTCCACACTTGCATTATCTGGGCTTCAGACCCCCTGGAGGTGCCAGTCAGTCTAAACTCGGGCGTAATTTAGTTGTGTATTTGTAAAGCGACTGCCTACCCAAGGGGTTCTTAGCACTATAAGTCTAGTAAAAGTGCTATCCATTATCCCACTTTGGTAAACCACAAAGTCTTTAAGCACTGACTGAAGCTTGGATGACTCTTGGTGGCTCCACTGGTCAAAAGGAGAGTATTCCATGAATGGGGAACTTCTACAGAATACTGCGCCCCACCGATTTTCTTTCCATCAAATAGAGGAATTTGCTGAAAAAACATCAGGAGGGGCGAAGATCCTAACTTGGCTGGTTCAGTTCTCTTCTGAATAAATAAATCCATAATAGGATTAATAAGTGATACTTTGTTTCTTAAACGGGATACGCTGCCGTACCAGAAGCCAATTCAGCTTTCTGAGCACTGCTAAAACATGGTCTCATTAATCCATAACCAAGAGCAGTCTGGCCGTAGCATCATGCACTCGCTGCAGGAGCTTCAAAAGATATCCTGGAAGAGCCTCGAGTACTGCATTGCCATAGCCTGGTCCAGAGGATAGAATGGCTGACGCTACAGAGGCCTGGCTTTCTATAGACAAAAAGGGCAGCATTTTTTAAATGGAATAAGCTGATACGGTGGGTGGCACAGGGTACTGTCCATCTTGAAACCCAGATGTGTAACCAATACAGAAGGGTGAGGGCAAGTACCCATAGGCGGTAGGCATGAAGGATTGCTTCCGTAATCACTGGCACCACCAACAGTTAAATTCTCCGTTTTATCCACATTAAGCTTTAGATAAGGCTTAGTCATCCAAGGTTCTACTGCAAGAAGACCTCGCTGTCGGGAGCCCGCAAATTGTTGGGGGATCACCTACCAGGTGCACCAAAATTAGGGTATTGCCATACGAATAACAAAAAAACGGTGTACCCGTATCAGTTTAACCATGGACAAAAATAGAAATATTGTATAAAGGGGGTGCAGAATTGATCCCTGCGACACCCCACAAAGAGTGCAGTGCGGATAAGATACACAGTGACACATTAGGAATATTTGACACACTGAGAGAAAAGTTGTCTGCCATGAATCCATCGCCCCTTGAGTGCCGCTTTGGACAAGCCAATCTAACAGGAGCGGGCTTCACTGTCGAGTGCAGCTGATGGGTCGATTGGCCAGAAGAGTTGCGGCGCCACCAGAATTGGCTGCTAAACTCAGATCATCCAACACAGATCAGAGGACTAATTCTGTAGCCCTGAAGCACCGAGAACCCACCTGCTGGTAGTATACAAAGTTTGCAGATTCTAGAAGACTACAAGTCCTATGCCACCATTTTGTCTCCAAAAGGGAGTGGGGAGATGGGGCACAGGTTATCTAAATCAGAGGGATCAAGTGTTGGCTTCTTTAAAAGAGGCTTTACACAGGTCAGTTTAAACTTGACGGGTAAGGTTCCTACTAAACAAGAGCTCTTGATTGTCTGGGGAAATGCCGGGGCCAGAATAGAGATCTGATTGTGTACAATCCTTACCGGTCAGGGATCAATCAGAGAACCAGACTTGTCCCTAGAGACCCTATTCTGGAAAAAGAGCACACTACTGGTTTTGATAGATGTGTACCAACTCGACCTGGCAAAAGGGATCAAGAAACAGCCTAGTTTGAACATCCTTAGCAGAAGTGCCCACACTGTGAGAAAATGTTAAGGCCTTCTTGTGACCCTCCCACATCCCTACAAGTGTGCCTTCGTTCACTACAAGTTGGGAATTCTTCTTGTGCTACAGTTTTGAGTGGAAACCACTCACCATTAAATAGGAAGTGGAAGACCCTTGAAATGGGGGCTTGACCGTTATAAGACCATGCTTGGCAGTTCATGCAGGAAAAAGTCATCAGGCCGAGGGTCTTTCAGCTGGTACATGTCCAACCATTCTTTTTACAGCTCCATGTTCGAGGGAGTGTGAGGTGTAGCCCATTGTTTGTAATGTAAGTGTGGGATGAGGGAACGAGGAGGGGCTGTTGAGCGGTCCAGCTCTAAAGTTTGAGTTCACAGACCAATCCAGGTATTGCATTAGAGCAGTGATAATAGGCTGAATATCCACCGCCTTGAGAAAACCTTATTGCTGGGCCCCCCAGAATCCACAAATGCTTATATTTCTATTAAAAGTAGTCACTGTACTTGCTTCTAAAAGAACCTCATGCTTCGCCTGGACATCCGTCTGGCCCCCTATGGTTAGCAGGCAGGTTGATAGGGTTGGGGGAAAAGCGACACATGCATTGCTTCACCAACTGTGCGCCACCACAAATGGTATTCCAAAAGCACTGGTCTTCTGGGAACGATCGCAAGATCCCCAGTACGCTGGTCTTACTCCGCGCCCCAGAGATTGACCAACAGTGGATCGTGGCATCAAAAACCCCACATCTTTTCGAATACTTACAAATCCGAGGCCCTCTGCACATCTCCAAACCAGTTCATCAAAGGAATGGAGACTCTGAGCCTGTGTGCGAGCCTTCCTTGCAGTGGTCCTGCCCTCGTCGTCCCATCTTGTACCCTTCTCTGTAGTTTTCCTGCCCTTGTTGACTCATTGCAGTGGTCCTTCCCTCTTCGACTCATATTGTACCCTTCCCGGCAGTGATCGTGCCCTCTTCGACTCATCTTGTACCCTTCCCTCCAGTGATCCTGTCAAACTAGAAATTATATTGTGCCTCCTATTGCTATGAATATATGTATATTGGCCTACGCCAAGCTGCTAACAAGCTGCTTATAAACTACATGTGAATAAACTCGCATTGCAAGGTCCTGACCTTAGAAACCATGTAAACTGTCATTTTGGGTCAAGCCGCCATTTTAGGTTTTCTTGCTCTATAAAGTCACCATGTGAGCTAAAATGGTGGCCTATGTTGTTCAGAACAGAACTTGATTGTCATGACCTCTGTACAGCTAATGTATAACTTGCCTGCAGGCCACTTGTTAGGGTCATGAGCTGAGACCTTGTCCTTCTGCTGACCTGTGTGCAATGGATTACCTGTATCACCGAAACTGATCTATAATTGAATGAGAACACCTGCTTAACTATATTGTATAAATTAAGTCCCGCATTGTAATGTTAGGCCTAGAGCATACATTATTACCATTTCTTCTTGTTAATGTATAAACCTAAGATGAACTAGATTTGACCTGGCAAGGGACCCTAGAGCAGTAACTTATTTATGGAATGGTTAACCTGCAGAAAGGCTGGACAACAGGCTGGAGAAATGTATAAAAGCCTGACTGTTTCAATGAATATTTGCACTCACTGAGCACACCGAACCACGCCGGAGTTCGCTGTGTTGTACTGAGGGTCGATAGCTATCTGAATTTTGTTCTGTTCTTTTGTAACTGGATTCAGTATAAAATAAAGTGCTTTGTATGTTCCTTTGTAACCTGTGTTTGGTGTGTTTCCTTTTTGGTTACCCTGCCTCATATTATTTCCTTGTTTTCACAGTCCTGCCCTCGTCAATCCATCTTTTACCCTTCCCTGCAGTGGTCCTGCCCTCGTCGATCCATCTTTTACCCTTCCCAGCAGTGATTGTGCCCTCGTTGACTCATCTTGTACCCTTCCTGGCAGTGATCGTGCCCTCTTTGCCTGGTATTGTACCCTTCCCTGCAGTGGCCCTGCCCTCGTCGATCCATCTTTTACCCTTCCCTGCAGTGGCCCTGCCCTCATCGACCCATCTTTTACCCTTCCCTGCAGTGGCCCTGCCCTCGTCGATCCATCTTTTACCCTTCCCTGCAGTGGTCCTGCCCTCGTCGATCCATCTTTTACCCTTCCCTGCAGTGGTCCTGCCCTCGTCGATCCATCTTTTACCCTTCCCTGCAGTGGTCCTGCCCTCGTCGATCCATCTTTTACCCTTCCCTGCAGTGGTCCTGCCCTCTTCGACTCATCTTGTACCCTTCCCGGCAGTGATCGTGCCCTCTTTGCCTCGTATTGTACCCTTCCCTGCAGTGGCCCTGCCCTCGTCGATCCATCTTTTACCCTTCCCTGTAGTGGTCCTGCCCTCTACGACTTATTTTGTACTCTCCCTGCAGTGATCGTGCCCTCTTCGACTCGTACCCTTCCCTGCAGTGATCATCCCATCTTTTACCCTCCCTGGTCCTGTTCATCTTGTACTAGTGTTTTAACTAGAAGGCCGGGGGCTAGAACCACACACCTGCTTTCTTTATTGTACACGCCCTTTGCACTCCTGGGTTCGGTAACACTTACTAGTTGGAGACTTCTCATGTTCTTGCTGACAAATACTCGTATGCCATTTCAAAGAAGCTGCTGTGCTGGGGGGCGGGGTGTGTGTCGCCTGACCTGTGTAATCTGATACTTGATTCTATGCACAGACAATGATTTCCACGCCCTCTCGAGCTTCGATTCCATGTATTCCGCATGCTTACTGTACAGAAGATGTGTGCTCCGCTCGCGTAAGGCAATCACTGCCGAGGATGTCGGATATTACACGGCTCGGGTCTTCATGTTCGTATGTTTCCGCTAATGTTTAAAGCTGGTTGGTGGAATAGTTCTAGACCATCACAGCCTGCACACGTATTGAAAACCAGCCACAATGCCAATACATACATCACCTAAAATTGGATTTACATGTTAAACTTTGTTCATTAGACTTCATATATGTGTGTTAATGCGAAAGACTCCTGTCACAGATGTGAAATACACGTGGAGCTTAGACTTAACTATAAAAACGGGAAGCGATGAACCTGTACCATTTTAATGGCGTCCTGGATCCACCAAGTGTTTTCTTTACTGGCGCTGGCAAGTTTTACATTAACTGTTTAAAAAAATCAATATGAATGCAAATGAGTCACGTTATAACTGTAAGTACAGTGCTCTTCAAACTGCGGGACTTGCCCCTCTAGGGCTGGGCTTTGAAGAATGGGGGTGGGGGATAAGGCTATTGCGAAAGGGAGTGCACTGACTAATGTTCCGGGGACATAGGAGCGGAGATGGCATCTAGGTGGGGGCGAGGGGGCGGCAAACGCTATTTTTGCTCGGGCGGGGGGACGAAAACGATATTTTTACTCAAGGGGAGGATCATCATAAAGTATATTTTTTGTGACCACTGCTCAACATCAAAGCGCATTAGATATAGATAATCAAAGCAGAACCTGTACTTATAGTGAAACACATAACAACAACTTGAATATATTTATCATCTTCAGTGCACAGAAATGAAGTCCCTCCTTTTAATTGGGAGAAAGTAACGTCTGTATGTTTTCACATTTTTGATAGAAATATAAGACATGGGTAGGGCTTAAAGGTAACGAGAGATGCACGCCGACAGAAAAACACATCCTTGCAACATTACGAGACCACCGGACAAACGGCAGTACAAGGTTATATACACAGGCCATTAAGCACACCCCCCAACCCCTGTTAACTGTGAACACATTTGATAATCCGTGGAAATCCACGCAATCCCACTTACTTTGATCTCATTAAAACATTTATTGGTAGATCAAGTAATTTCGACCCGCCCAACACCACCCCCGGGTCCACCACCCCCGGGTCCACCACCCTACACCGCCCCTGGTGTGTGTTGGCAGCATGATGCAGGTGCGAGGGCAACTTGACGCCGTGCACTACACAACAGCGCAAATACCGGGCATCAATTGCCAATCAGAGGCCTGCAGTGATATCAGGAAACTGCGAGCACCTCATTTCCTCGTGCGTTTCAGATCATGCTAACTTCAGCCAAATAACACGCGGAGCTGCTCTCAGGCCTAAAGGGCAGCGTATTTTTCCAGATAATTGTAGTTTTGGTTGGGCTCAGCCGTGTAACTCCAAGCAGAGAGCCTTGATTACACACTGGGAATAGCCGCATTGCATGGCAGAAGCAGAAGTCAAGCCGTCCGTCCTCTTTTTAGACCTCAACCTAGAAGCACTTCCTACATTTTAGTGTTTAAATACTGAGAACACTTCTTGGCGCTTGAGCAGAGAAGTATTCCTATTTGTTGTACATTGTACAAAAGGGACACAGCCCCTTTAAGAAGGACCACAGGGAAAGGGCGGGAGGTAGAAGGAAGGGGAGGGGGCTGGAGGGGCGGAGGACAGAGAATGTATAGGCGTGAATAAAGAAGGTTCACGGCAGCGCTGGCTCCGTCTTGTTATTGCGTGATTGAGAGGAGTCCAACACTGGCGACGAAGCCGATGCGATCCTTCGCGTGCCGGCAGCAGTGGTAGGAGGGCGGCAAGCCCAGCAGTTGGTAAGGGCCCGTGTGCCCAGAGGAGAGAGCAGCGGCCCGAGCTCCCTGCTGGGGGGGGGGGCCCGTGTGCCCAGAGTGGACAGCAGCGACCCGTGCGCCCTGCTGGAGGGCCCGTGTGCCCAGAGGAGAGAGCAGCGGCCCGAGCGCCCTGCTGGGGGGGCCCGAGCGCCCAGAAGAAATCGTGAGGGCCCGTGCGCCCAGAGGAGAAGGCCAGCACATCAAGGAGCCGTAGCCCGCATGCCCACCGAAGCCTGTAGAGCCAGCGACGCGGAAGCCTGAGGAGCCGGAAGAGGCCCGTCCGTCGTCGCAGAAGACTGAAGACGACCCGCAGGCCCGCGGAGCCAACCACAAGTAAGGTGCCGGGCGGGATAAATACAATGAAGGGAACCCCGTGTCTCCTGCACGTGACAGCACCACAAACACATTAAAGGCGAACGAAGTCACGGCAAAAGGAAACCCACGTCTCCCCACGTGACGTCCCGCCACAAAGGCCGCACTAAGGAAAGAAACCCCGTGTCCCCCACAAGTGACACTAAGAAAAAAAAAACTTCACCGCAGATCACTACACCACACCTGGACAACAAGGGCCACGTGGGCACAGGAAGACACAGCGCCAAGAGTCCATTGTAATCAACGCCCACGCACTACTGAACTAACTACAGCACACCAAGCTGCGCCATCATGTCAGCCCAGGATGCAGCAGATCCCAATGCCCAACCAACATCGCCAGGAGCACCCTCCTCCTATGCAAGCCTAATGAGAAGACCTGCCCCGTTCACACTGAACCCACACCACGACCAGGGCCAACGATGGGAAGAGTGGATGGAGGAATTCGAAGACTTTGTGGGTGCAATTGGCACACAAGAACCTCCCAACATACTAAGCATCTTTGCAAATGTCGCAGGGAGAGAAATCAAAAATATCATCCGTACGATTCCCCTACAGGACCACACCACATACGCGAAACTCCGACAAGCCATAAATGAAAAGATTGTTCTCACCCAATCGTGACTATGAGAGATACACTTTCAACCAATGTGGTCAATTGCCTCACGAATCAATAGGAGAATTCGTCATTCGCCTTCAAAGGAAAATATCGAAGTGCGATTTCGCCAACTTTAATGACGAAGAAGCCATAAGGCTACGCATCATAGAAGGGTGTATATCCTCTATGTTCCGGAAACACCTCCTAAAGAAACCCCTATCCCTAAAAGAAGTTTTGGACCTAGCAAGAGTTTATGCGAGAGTGGACATCCAGGCAGCAGCCATTGAGAACCCCAAGAAAGGAGAAGTTATAGCAGCAATGCACCCATATACCCGACACCCAGCTCCACAGACAAGGATAAGCCCAAGATATCCGACACAACGAACACCAAGCGACCGCCAATGCTATCGCTGTGGTTTCGAGTATCCACACAGAGGTCCGTGCCCTGCCATCAGCCAACGCTGCATGAGATGCGGTATGGAAAACCATTTCCAGGTGATGTGCAAGGAACTATTACCAGAAGGGAGCTTGACACGGCCGCGACCCAACACCCGCATGACGGAGACACACACGGAACAACTCCGCCAGGCAGACAGAAGTACGACATTGCCCACGAATGCTTATCAACGTCCAAACACCGTAAGAGCCCTTGAGGGGCTTCAGATTGAACCAGATAGGAAAGACCATGAACTATGACATCCACCAGAGTGACTTCTTGCAAAACCTGGAACACGGGATGACCTACAAGGCAGAAACCCCAAGCTCTTTCGAACAAGGAAGAGACCCATATCTCGACTCCCCACCACATCATCAGCCGGGAGGAAATGAACCAGCCCGATACCTACAAGATGGCTACGACAGAGAGTACGTATGCCTCCTCAGTGCTGAAACTGAAGACACCTCAGCTCCCAGAGTAACAATACAGTTGGGAAGTACCAGAAACAGATTCATCGTCGACACAGGAGCAACGGTAAATGTCATGAATGAAGATATCTACAGGGAAATGGCCTCCTCATACCCACTACAAGAATCCAGGACTCACATTTTTCAATGGGGAGCGGCGCAACCAATGACCTCCAAAGGAAAATTTCAATGTGATCTACGGCACAGGGACATCACGGTAACTGCCACGATACACGTCATAAAAAGCCCATCCATCGGCCGCTGCCTCCTCAGCTACCGCACGGCCAGCGCTCTCGCCTTAATTGACCTACACTACAACCAGTTAGAAGTAATAGAGGGACTGCCAGTATCACACGAATGCGTCAGAGCAATGATCGACAGGCCTTTGGCGAAGGGAGACCTCAAGAGCCAATTCCCCAAGTTATTTGAAGGAGTTGGTATGCTAAAAGGATCATGCATCAAACTACATATAGACAATACCATCAGGCCAGTACCGCAACACCCGCGCAAAGTGGGTTTCCACCTCCAAGAACAAGTGTCAAAAGAAATCCAACTACTCCTTCTCAACGACATCATAGAGAAAGCAAAAGGGCCAACACCATGGGTATCGCCAATAGTAATTGTTCCCAAGGACAATGGTCGTCTCCGCATATGCGTCGACATGCGCATCCCGAACACGGCCATTCAGAGAGAAAGGCACCCAGGCCCGAGCCTGGAGGACATGTTGATTAGGTTAAACCAAGCGAGGTTCTTCTCAAAGCTTGACCTCAACCAGGGCTACCACCAACTGGTCCTGGGCCCAGAATCACGACCCATCACCACGTTTGCAATGCACAACGGCCTGTTTCGATACAAAAGGCTCAACTTCGGTATATCATCTGCCGCAGAAATCTTTCAAGAGACCATCAGATGCCTCATAGCATCAGAGATGAACGCACTAAACTATAGTGACGACATCCTAATATTTGGAAGAGATCAGGAACAACATGACAGAGCCCTAAGAACCATCTGCTCCATCCTACAAGACGCGGGACTGACTCTCAACGAAGACAAGTGTGACATCAACAAGACAAGCCTTAAATTCTTCGGCCACATATTCTCGAGCAAAGGGATAACGGCCGACCCGGACAAGATTAAGGCCATTACCGATCTCCAAGCACCTACAACCACGGCAGACCTGCGCTCCCTACTAGGCATGGCAGGATACTGTGCACGTTACCTCCCAAACTACGCCACAACAACTGACCCACTCCGCCACCTCCTAAAAAAGAATACACCATTCGTATGGGATGCACCCTGTCAGGAAGCATTCCTAACGATAAAAGAAGGTCTCACCAATAACCGACAACTGGCGTACCTTCGTCTGGACTGGCACACCATCATTACGGTCGATGCAAGTCCAGTGGGACTAGGAGCCATCCTTGCCCAAACCGACACCGCAGACAACTCTCATCACGCGATAGTTGCATATGCCAGCCGAGCCCTGTTACACACGGAAAAGGCCTACTCCCAGGCAGAAAGGGAAAGCCTGGCTGCAGTCTGGGCATGCGAGGAATACCACCACTTTATCATTGGCCGGAGGTTCACCCTAGTAACGGACCACCAAGCTCTAATATCAATCTTTGGGAACCCCAAAACGAAAATGCCACCTCGCATAGAACGGTGGGGGATAAGACTGCAAGAGTACGATTATTGCATCGTCCACAAACCAGGAGGAGACGCCAACCCAGCAGACTATCTATCCAGACACCCCCTACTGGACAAGGACGGCACCCTAGCCCAGGAAGCCACAGAATGCATCTCATACCTGTCATCAAATGCCATGCCACCGACCATCTCGACCGCAACGTTTGAAGAAAGGAGCAAAGCCGACCCAACACTCAGAGCTGCTGTTTTTCTCACTCGGTCCAACAAATGGAGGGAACGTCACACAAAGGAAACCGGAGGGGAGGATGTAGACCAGAAGGAACTGGACCGGCTGGCCAAGATACACAACGAACTCGTAGCCACTGACCAAGGACTCTTGCTACGGGGAGGAGGCTAGTAGCACCAAGGGACCTAAGGAAGACCCTAGCAACGCTGGCACATGAGGGCCACAGGGGAATAGACAACACAAAACGATTTCTCAGAAACTATGTCTGGTTCCCCTACATGGATGTGATAGTAGAAGACATGCTCAGACACTGCAGGCCATGTCAACTGGCAGCGAAAGGACCAAACCCAAACCCTCTGCAACTAACCACACTCCCGACAAGACCCTGGCAAAAGGTTGCAGTGGACTTCTATGGACCTTTAGAAGAAGGAGGCTATCTATTAGTAGTAATGGATGAATATTCAAGATTCCCTTTTGTCAAGCAAACGCCATCAACATCCTTCATGGAAACCGCACCCATAGTGGACGAACTATTCAGCGAGTGGGGCATCCCCAATGTCGTCAAGACTGACAACGGTTCTCCATTTCAAGGAAGAGAATTCGCAAACTTCGCAAGTCACCTAGGATTTCACCACCAAAAGATTACACCTCTCTGGCCCCAAGTCAACGGGATGGTGGAAAGGTTTATGGCCACAATCAAGCTAACCCGACAAAAAGCAGCAGCGGAACAGACGCCTCACCCGAAAGCCATCTGCAGCATGCTTCAGAGCTACCGAAATACACCACACGATGCCACGGGAAAGCCACCAGCTGAGCTCATGGTGAGGTACCAACCCAGGACACGCATTCCCCGATGGGAGGACTACACCCCTGAAGAAGACCTAGTCATCAGGGAACGAGATGCCGAAAAGAAGAGAAGGGCCAAACAATGGGCCGACACCAAACGGAGAGCGAAAGAACAACTGGAGATGGGACAAATGGTCCTAGTGCAACAAACTCAACGCAAGAAGATGGACACCTGATACAGCCCCGAGCCACGAATTATCACAGCCATCAAGGGGCCCATGATCACAGCGACAGGAGAACTGGGAGACATCACTCGCAACTCCTCTTTCTTCAAGAAGCTATATCTAGAGGAGCCCGAAACACAAGAGGCACCCGACGAGAACTTCAGTGAAGAAGAAGCAGAACCCCCAGTGGAGCCAACCGGCAAAAGCCAAGAATCCCCAGGAAGACCCTCTCGAACAGTAAAGAGACCAGTGAGGCTCATCGAACAGATGTAACTGGGCTTCCATGTTAAGTACGGGGGAGGTGTTGTACATTGTACAAAAGGGACACAGCCCCTTTAAGAAGGACCACAGGGAAAGGGCGGGAGGTAGAAGGAAGGGGAGGGGGCTGGAGGGGCGGAGGACAGAGAATGTATAGGCGTGAATAAAGAAGGTTCACGGCAGCGCTGGCTCCGTCTTGTTATTGCGTGATTGAGAGGAGTCCAACACTATTCTAGACCTTCCCACATTAAAAACAAATTCATGTCCTTTTAGGCCTGGAAACGTTTGAAAAGACTTTTTTATAGTGAAAAATATTTCAGCCAAATAGTATTGAAAGCATCCGGTTCGCATGCGCAGGCTACTCTCGTGAGCTGCAGGACTGGGCGCAGGCACAGCCTAGCCTCATGTGAGCAGCAGGACAGGGCACAGCGACAGCCTAGCAGGACTGGGCGCAGGCACCGCCTAGTCTCATGTGAGCTGCCGGAATGGTTGCAGGCAAAGCCAAGCACTACTGGTGCAGGCACAAGCTTGCCTCATGTGAGCACCAGGACTGTCACAGCCGAAACTCAAGTGAGCAGCAGGACAGGGCACAGGCACAGCCTAGCAGGAATGGGCGCAGGCACAGCCGAGACTCGAGCAAGACTGGGCGCAGGCACAGCCTAGTCTCATGTGAGCACCAGGACTGGGCGCAGTCACAGCCGAAACTCATGTGAGCAGCAGAGCACAGGCATAGCCTAGCAGGACTGGGCACAGGCACAGCCTTGTCTCATGTGAGCTTCAGGACTGGGCATAGGGCAAAGCCTAGTCTCATGTGAGCTCCAGGGCTGGATACAGGCACAGCCTAGCAGGACTGGGCGCAGGCACAGCCTAGTATCATGTGAGCAGCAGGGCTGGATGCAGGCGCTGTCTAGTCTCATGTGAGGAGCAGCACTGGGCGCAGGCACAGCCTAGCAGTACTGGACGCAGACATAGCCTTTTCACATGTGAGCAGCAGGACTGGGCGCAGGTGTGACTAATCAATTTCACAGTGGTCCAGGGATGAATTTCGGTTTCTAAATCATCAATCAGCCCCACACCTCCAGTACACCAGAAAGGATCCTAAGGGATTGGAAACACAAGCAAGTTATAAACCTCCTTGTCCAATTTTGGTAATGCTGGCAGAACGGCAGGCTTATCTCCGAAAGGTCGAGGATCATGAGATAGGTGCAACACAGCAAAAACACAATTCTTATCATTGATAAAAGGGACTGTCCAGTCGAGGTTGTAGAACAACATCTACTTTATCACAACAGATAGGTCCAGCACACTACAAAATACAACCCACCCTGTAAACGAATGCAGAGGACAGACCGTTTCGAAGAAGGAAAAAGGATGCACTCTGGATACTGACCAGAGGGTAGTCGGTATAGTAATAAATCGCAATAGTTCAAGGATACTTTGTTTCAATAGAAAGGGGGCAACGGGTCATAAAATGTCACTAGGGGCCTTCGGAGAAGGAACAGGGGGACAGAACCACAATGTACTTTGTGCTGTAGGAGTTCTTAGTGCTCGACAGGGTCGAGTTGGTTTCAGGCTGCTTTGCAGCTTCTGCTACAGAGTTCAAGATGGGAGACAGCTGCGCGTATCAGACGGCAGGCAGTTGGGCGAGTGGAGCTGGGCGGGTGGCTGAAGGCTGGCCTACACAGTGGCTTGGGGGCAGGAATTAATGTCTCAGTGCTAGTCAGCGGTTCTGAAGCACTGGTAGAGGTGTTTCGGACAGCTTTAGTGACTGCGGCGTAACAACAATCAGCGGTGAAGTCAGTTGCAGCTTGAGGGTTTGACTGGCTCGAAAGTTTCCTTTAAGGCGAGCGTCGGTAGATGCTAGTCGATGCGCTCCTCCTTGCTTCTTCACTGGGTTTGTGTTGTCCATTAAGGCGGACGGCCCAAAGCTGAGGAGAGTGTTGCAGGTAGCTGCCTTATCCTTGGTTTGATTCAGAGACTCGCTGGTACTTCCCACCCAGGAAGCTTGCTGCAGTCTAGCAGGGCATGCTGTGTGCTGGCTCCGTACCGGTTCTGGAGCTGCTTTTGATTCGGTATCTCCCTCTGTTCCCTGGGAGATGTTTAGGGGAGGGATCTTGCTTCCCTCTTGGAGGTTTTGGCCTTCCTTCACTGGCGGAAGATGTAAGTCAGACTGCACCTCAGCCAGGGCCCAATGATGAGTTATTCCTTCTGGTAAAGCCTTCAGATGATATGCCAAAAGAGGAGCTCTGCCCTCTTTTGAAGCCAATTGTACTACAGGGATAGGTGTAGGCTAAGCCTACCATCATTAACAACTCCTCCCCACCAACAATCTCCTGTATGCATTAGGTCATAACCAGAGTGCTTTGCAACAGAAAAGGTAAAGGGGTGAGAACATGTAATACTAAGCCCCACCCATCTTCATTTCTGTTGTGTCTCAAAGGGTCCCTGTGGTTAATGGAGCTCTCTGTGGTTCCTGATTAAGCGGCAGGCCTCCTTTGAAGCTTCAATGAGACCAGACTTTCTGGCTCCGCCAAACCACATGCTAGTACCTTCTGAATAGGGTCCCCGTGCGGGAATGATTACTGTAAACACGCAGTCCCAGACATGACATTTCACTGTCCATCGATACTGAGCGCGGGAGCAGGCTTCAGGTTGACACAGTGCATATGAAAGGGTGTTGGGGTTTCCTGTATCCTTTGTTAGCCTCTGCAGCCAGGCCACATGTTGGTCTGTTTGAATTCAACTGTGATTAGTATGCGAATGCTGCCACAGGGCTCAACAAAAGGACATGGCAGATCCATGGAGCCTTTGTTAGGTAATTTGGCTGGCCATGGCAGGGGCAATGTTTGGCCCTCCCCCCTTCTGGAGATGCATTGTGTACTCCACCTGTCAGATCCCAACTAAATATGACAGGGGGGGGACTGCGCCTGTAGCATGGGTGTAATTTTAGGGGGGGCGGGGGTGTTTGTCCCCCCCCCCCCCAACTTTCATGGAAGACCATTTTGTGCCCATTCATTTGGCTGGGGCATCTTTTCTTCAGATGTCATGCCCCCCCCATATTTTCAGCAAAGTTACTCCACTGGCCTGTAGACTGTGTCTACCCAGAGTACACAGGTCTATGCGTATATTGTGCGGTGAGCATAGGAAAATGTGTGCGGATTAGCCCCACACATTTTCCGGAGGTTTATCTACCATCATTCAATTTCATTTAACATTTCAAAAAAGTGCAGGCAGCGCACACCCACCGTGCAGATGGTCGAACTCCTCACAGGAGGTACAGCGTTTTATCATTTGAGCAGCATGACTGGGTGCAGGCACTGTATAGTCTCATGTGAGCCGCAGACACAGCCTGTGGACATGTGAGCAACAGGACTGCTTCTTTATTGCATGTGGTGCTGCACTCTGGCGTCGCCATGGTCCTGCCCCTGATGGTTCTGCATGCAGGTGTATGGGGAGGCACCTCTACTCTGCTAGAGGAGACCTTCCACAGACTACATCATCACCCAGCATGACTGTGACTGCAGGGGATCTTCACCGTCATTGATATTCGCCCAGCAGTACTCTTTAGACTGTGTTGCAGCCCCATGGTTAACCTTCAACCACTGGTCACCTTACATTCCCGCCCCCCCCCCCGCCCCAGCAAGACTTGGGCTAATCCCTCCCGTGTTTCTTGATGTAAAATCCAAAAATATCAGCTTAATTCATCAATATTCTCTTGATTACTCATGTAACCGTTAAGCTCACAATGTTCCACCCACATACCTACTGCGTTGACACTGCCCCTAGCTGTGCGATACTCATCTTTCCACAGGGGCGCTGCACTTGCCCCCATCGTTCCTGCCATCTTTCACACACCCATTCATTTCTCTCGGTTTGAGTGGACTAGGCATCTCTGCACAGCACGCACACACATTCCTTGTAAAGCGTTTCTTCTTTTCACTTGGTTGGATGTTTGTCTGCTTCCTCGTTATCTGGATACCCGCGTATTCCGCAGTTCAAAGGCTTCAAGGAATGTGATTTCAGATTTTTCTAAGGGTGTTTCTCACAAGTACTATGTGAATGGTTCAGTACTTTAGGCCCTCGTGCTAGTTGAAAAAAAAAGATTTTTCTCTGCCGCTGCCCATGGATGCAGCCTGCATTGGATTGGACATTTACGTGCATGGCTTCCTTGGAGCTCAGTGATGTTAAAACAACGCTGCAGAGTGTAAGCAGCTCTCTTCTTACCTGTACCGCTTGTCTGACCACGCGTTAATTTTGCTTCATTTTGGACTGAAAGCCCACGTTCTTCCCTACTTTTTGCTGTTTTTTATGGGTTCTGGACTTTGTTTTTCTCCCAAATGTAATCATAAACCTGAATTTGAGTGCGGTTCTTCCTGAACAGTCCTTATGACTCCTAAGGCAGGGGTACCTCAAAGGTACACTGTAGTGCCCCCGAAAGCCCCCATTGCTTCTTAGTGATGTAGCTAGGCTTATACTAGCTTTTCACTCGTGTAATATGGTTCTAAAGCAGTGGTCTTCAAACTTTTTTGGCCAGGGCCCCCCTGAGCAAAATTTGGGCAGGTCGGGACCCCCCAGAAATGCCAAATGGACAGTATATATTGCGCGCCGTCACCTGCTCCCATCAAAGTCGCTGGGCTCCCTCATCCCACTCCTACCCAGTCGCTGGTCTCTCCCCACCCCATCACACACCCAGGGCTCTCCCCACTCTGCTCCCATCACTATCCCATGGTTCCTGCCCATTGTGCTCCCACCATAGTCCCTCGGTTCCCCCATCCCGTTCCCAACACAGTCTGAGGGCCAGTGGCGGCTGGTGAATCTTTTTTAAGTGGAGGGGCATTAAGGGGAGGTTCGGGGGGGTTTCCCCCTGTGAATTTTTTTTTAAATAATAGGTTAAAATGTTGCATTGTAGAGCATACTTTTAACAAAAAATGGGTAAATAGCCAAACAGTTTGCAATTGTTGCTGGGAGTCCAGGGGGCAGGCATTGATATTTTATTTCTATCGCGCTCGTACACAAGTGTTTCAGAGCGTGACAAGGCAAGGGAGGGGAACAGAGGAGAATAAAACAGCGATCTTACTAGGCCCAGTGACATTGAGAACGCGCAAGTGTGAGGGGAAAAGTGCATGGAAGGGGGGAGAAGTGGAAAGTGCGAAGCAGAGGAGAAACAGATAAATAACAATAAATAAATAATAAAGGCAACAAACAGTGGTAGTGCAGCCAGCAATTTGCAAGTGCTACGTTTAAGGCAGCAGACAGGGTAGGTCTGATAAGTGCAGGAAGAAAGATGGTTCTCCTCAAGTTTTAGAGTGGCAGGGCGCTGTTCCAGAGGGAGGCCCCAGCCGAAGACGGAGATCTACCCCCAGCTCGTTTCTTTGATAAACGACTGACCCTGAGGGAGTTGGAGGTAGAGGAGTGAAGAGCTCGAGAGGGGAGGTATTTGCGGAGGAATAGCTGAAGGTATTTTGGACCCAGGCCCCAGAAAGCCTTGTGGACAAGGCAGAGGGTTTTGAATGATAGATGTCCGGTAAAAAGATACCATCCCTGTCCCCTGGGCCCCACTGGTCCTAACACAATGAACATGATTATGTGTATATGCAAGGCGCTGCACATTCATACAGCAATCACTCTATCATTCACATGAGCATCCATCACCATACACTCACTCATAACGCAGCCATACACATGTTTAAATAAAAACAATGAACATAAACATACCTTCTGCATTGGCCTGTGTGTGGGTGCTGAAACGGCCTGCTCCAGCTGCTCTGTCCGTATGTGCGAGGAGGCGCAGGAGCTCCCCCTCGGACATACAGACATGCAGTGCCCCAGCCAGCATTTCCAATGAGCTATGCAATGCTGGCGAAGCAAAACGCCCCAGCACTTGCATGGCTCAGTGAGCATGTGCGGCTGGGGAACTAAACTGAACTGTCAAAGGGAAACAGTGTTTCCCTTTGACAGTTCAGCCAGCCCAGGAGCACTCCATTAGCTGGATAAAGCAGCTGGTGGAGTGCTCACTGTTTCACTGGGCTGGCTCCTTAGCTCCTCCATAATGGGTGAGGGGCCACTGGGTGGGCGCCTCTTGCCATTATGGATGAGCCGCCAGGCTCGGACAGGCCTATAGGGCAATGCCTGTACCAAAAATGTAAAATGCTAGTTTGGGCCAATCAAAATGGGCCACCATTTTGGCCAATGTGGACCATTTTGATGAGTTACTTAACTATGCAGTTAGTAATGTTGACCATTGTTGCTGAATATATCACAATTTACTTACATTTTAACACAAAGCACCCCTTTCGGTACTATTGAAACAGTGGGCTTCATAACTACTCTGGCGGTAGCTGTGCCGGTAAAACCGGCACGGCTGCCACTGGAGTTGCATCCGGGTCTGGCACCCGCGAATGGGCAATTACTAGGTCATGCCGAGTTAGGCGGACATGATAATTGCCCTTTCGAAGGTGCCGGTAGATCCCCATTCCCATTCGAGCCCCATATGGCTCAAATGGGAATGGGGAGCTCGGATGCACCGGCACCGTTAATAACGGTGCTGGTGCATCCGACGAGCTGAGGTCAGACCTGGCGGGGGCTGTCAAGCACCCACGAGCACAACTCTTACTATGGCGGAACGGTAGCAACGGTGCCGGTAGCTTACCAGCACCGTTGTTACTGGTCCGCCATAGTAGTAATGAGGCCCAGTCTGTGACTAAAGGAATGAATATCCATTTACAACTGTGGGCCACTTTTTCATTGTTGCCTGAGACAGTTTCATGCTTCAGCCCGCCCATGTGGGCCACCCCTGCCCATTTCTTCCAATCTAAAAAGAAAAAAAAAAAAAAAAAAAAATCTTTTTTCATGCTGAGCTCTCAGGGCCCCCCTGGGATGCACCCGCGGACCCCTAGGGGGTCGCGACCCACAGTTTGAATACCACTGTTCTAAAGGGTCCATTTCACCTGTCGGGGTCTTTTTTTTGCCCAACCCCTTTTCCTTTTCACAAAATTCAGGTTGACTTTGCCTCAAAGAGCTGAAGAAGTGGGGGGGGGGTTGAGGGGGGGGGAGTTCATGACTAGTGCTTATTGCACTGTTTGTGAGAGAAGACTTGGTCGTCTTTGGCCACTCTATTCCTGCATCCTCGGATTGCAGGCTGCATTTCGCCTAAAACCAGTTGACTGGCATATGCAGATGCCTGTCTAGGATAGTGTGGCATCACTTCCTTTGTGGGAGAGCCCTTGCTGTGTACATGGGTATGTTTGGTGATATAGTCTACCACGGCTGACCTCCGTTTGAAGGATACTTGGGGCGTGATTGGGTGCCGTGTTCATTTGTGCGATTGGGTTCTGTGGTCATTCGCTGCCTCCCGAGGGGGATAAAAACATGCCCCATTACCCACTCACTTTGTCGACTGCAGGGACTCTGTACCTGCTTTCTTGGAAGGTCTTTTGCTCGAGGAAGGACTGAAGCGCTACACCAGAATCCTTTAATGCTTCACTGAATCATATGGAAAAGCTCTGACTCTCCACAAGACCAGAAGGAACAAACTGCGATGCGTCTACCCCTGATTCAGTGGTGTGACACAACTTCCGGGGCACCAGTGGTCCAGGGATGAATATCAGTTTCTAAACCATCAATCAGCCGCACACCTCTAGTACACCAGAAGGGTTCCGGACAGATTGGAAACACAAGTAAATTATACTGGAACATGCGCTCCCTGGATTCACAGAGGGTTGAGGTTGAAGATATGCTGGCACAGTCAAGTCATGACCTCTTGGCAATCTCGGAGTCTTGGCTCAGTGATTGCATTACCAATGAGGTCAACCTTGCTGTTCCCCCAGGTTACATTATGTTGTGGGCCGAACGGATGGGCACCAAAGTAGGGGGGGGGTGTAGCTACCTTTTTAAAAGATACTTGGAGATCAGCTGCCAGGGGGCGCACGGAAGAAGTCATGCGCCGTGTGAGCTCGTCCCTCGATGGTTCCTGAAGAGGTCTGAGCCCCCCCTTCTTGGACCCCCCACGACTGGGAACCTGTTCTGAGCTGCATGAACGTGTCCCCCACTGGCAGTAGAACATTTGGCGAAAAACGATGAAGAATTCGCACAGAAACAACCGACTGAACAGAACAGCCGCCCACACAACCAGAAAGTGAAAGTAATCCTTCCCGCCGCCTTCCCGGAGTTTCATACGGGCCCTGTGTTGGAAACAAGGCCGTCCCCTAATGCAGGAAAGTGTTCCGACGCGGCGCCCGTCCTGCACCCCCCCCCCCCCCCCACCGCGAAGCCTATCCAGAAGTTCTGGAGCAGCAAAGGAGAGCTCCCAGGACATCAATGCGCCGGCCTCACACGGGCACTCGCAAAACGGAAAACGGCGATACCTGGAGGGCTCGCAAATCAGAGGACGGCAGCGGGCAGAGGCCATCCAGCCCACGTAACATTACCCCGTGAGATTGGAAGTTGTCCCGGGACGGCCGTTGCGCCCCCAACCCATTGATCGGCTTCAGAGGCCAGACCAGTGCGCCTTCCGGAGGCCCAGGGCGCGTGATCCGGGGTACCCGTCGAGCCGGCGCCATCACTGCACAACCGAAGCAGTCAGAGCGGGTGGCCAGCATACGCAGTAAGTAAATGCTGCAAAGCCTCCCATTCCCCCCGAGGACAAAGCAGTTGGATGGTGGGTCCGCATCACCGCCATAGCCCGCATACAGCAATCCTCAGCTTCATGCCGAGTCGATCCCCAGGGAATGCTCTGATACCCCACTGGACAACTGGAGATCCAAGGGTTGGGCCCCCAGGACCTGGGGAGGGTGCCCTCCTCGGACGTACCAGGTGTGTCATTGAGTCCCAGAGTGAACGGCGAAAAGATCATCCACGCTCGCCAATCGGAGTCACCCTTGCACTGTATCCCGCCGGCAAACACTGAATTCGCAAGACGCATCCCATAAATTGTGCTGAGAAATCAATAGGTCGATAGGCCATACCCAAAGGGTCTCTACTGCGACACGAACCTTTGTCCACCCCAGCTCGCCCTGGTCCCGTCTGGTGGCTGCCAGAGTTACATCTGCCGGTACGCCAGTGCCCCCCAGATTTATGGACGCTAAGCAGAAGTTGGCAAAGTACAAGTTTTCCCCAGCCCCCAACATACTGCCGACTCATGACTGCACAGGCATGGCATCCAAATGCCTTGAGGCAGCTCTAATCAGGGCAGATATCGCTGACCTCCTTACTGAAATGAAGGGAATGAGAGCGGACATAGGAAACAAGATTGATAAAATCACAAATAGAATCCATAAATTGGAGGAGAGGCTTGAGGAGGTCGAACATAATCAAACCTCATCGAGCACGCTTGAAATGCAGATAGACCAACGTCTTGCAGAAATTGAACATAAGGAAGAAGAAATCCATTTAAAGGTCGGCGACTTAGAAAATAGAGAACGTCGCAACAACATACGTGTATTTGGCATTCCAGAGATCGAGGGGGAGCCCGAATCACACCTCAAAAAGGTTCTACACGATATCCTGAAGCTACTCTTTTTAAAGACGACACGGTAGACAAGCCCAAAATTGACCGGATCCATCGGGCGGGGGGCAAACCAGGTGGCCCGAGAACAGTACTAGCCCGGTTTCACAACTATGCAGACAGGGCTCGAATTCTGGAAAAGGCCAGGTTCACACCGCAGATCTCGATGGGGGAAGCAAATATTGCCATTTTTCAAGATTTATCATCCCTCACTGGCGCTGAGAAGAAAATGCTTTCCAATCACTAAACTACTCAAAGATAAGGGCATAACATACCGGTGGGGCTACCCATTCTCACTGACATTTGAATGGGACGGATCGAAGACGAAATTAATTTCCGAGAGAGACATCTCCAATTGCATCGCAGACCTATTGGGCCCTCAGGCAGAAGGAGCTGCCATGAGTACACAGAGGAATGAGGTTGGAGAATGGCAAATCAAAGGCCCTCGAAGAAGGAGAATACACGGATCCAGAAAGTTTAGGAGGATGAACACCTCCCCGGACATGGAACACTGACTCTGTCACTAATCCGATCACTTCTCTCGCGAATAAACTTTTAACGGCAGTGTTGGAGCAAGGTAACACTGGAACAAAGGTGATTCTTGAATTACAGCCTACCGCTGAAAGACTAACAGCAGGCCTTTGTGAAATGAGGTACTGACAGGAAATAAGGGAACATATGGCTATCTAAAAGCCACTGAAAACGTCGGATGGACACTCAACGAGTACCACCAGATGATGGGAGGGTTGTCGCCCTCCTCACATCGCCCTACTCGACCCAGGTGATGTAAGCAGGAAATGGACAATGGTAAGGACACACACACACACACAATGTGCACCAATGCATTTCCATGGGCTCTGGAAGGGCTTGGGGGAGATCGAAGACTGGGGGTGGCCCGGTGAAGTGAGAAATGGAGGTGGTATTGAGAGCCAACATAAAACAAAAATTGCCCATACAATGTCTTATTGGGATTCTAATATCAGACTCACATGACTGAGATTCTATGGTTGAAACACGGTTCAGTTCGTTAATGTGTTTATACATTGTGGGGGGGAGTTGGGGGCTCATGGTTAAGACAAAATATATATGTGATTGGGACCATTTGAGGTACAGTTCCCGCTGGTGGTCAGAGGGCGACTGGGTGAGCATAACCCGGCCAAATCGGACGCCGCTTAGGTGTGGGGGAGGGGAGGGTGGGGCAGTGCAACTCAGAGTCTGAGGAAATGGATGAGGGAAAGGGAGAGAGGGAGGTCAAGGCAAACTTCGTAACTTTAACGGCAGAGCACCAAGAATGCTCATCGGCCCGCGCAGGGCCACGCAAAACCCGGCTCATTAGCAAGAAGTTAGACATGTGGCAGGTACCTAAAGCACAGACATTGAGGCAGACACACTTTTTGGCTATTCAACACATATAAATAACAATGGCGACTGCACATAGACACCGCATGCTACGCACATGCACACTCAATGTGAAAGGCCTAAACTCCCCCACAATACGCTCATTAGTAGCTAGAGAATTTAAGAGGTCCAACTTTGATATTATGTTCTTACAAGAGACAAAATACCAGAGGGGCAGCGAGAAAGGGATCCCCAGTAGTCTGGTGGGGCACGCTTACTGGAGTTGGGGCGTCACGAAAAAACCCAGGGTGGGAATCCTGGTCCGAAAAAGCTTTCGCATGAAGATCTTAGACTCCTTGTCCAACACAGAGGGCAGAGCCATGGTAATAGTGGGATTCATCCGGGACACAGTGATAACCCTTGCCACCATTAATGCCCCCAATCAAGGTCAAAAGAGATTCCTTCTTGAAACAACCGAATGGCTTTTCAGCAAGTCGTAAGGCCACACTATTCTAGGGGGGGGGGACTTCAACACATGGATGAGCAGTACCATGGATGGGCAAACCACACATGACGTCTCCCAAACCCCCCAGACAAAAGAGCAAGTAGAAATTAAAGCAACCCTGGCCTTGTACAGCCTCTCGGACAGCTGGCGTCACCTACACCCATCTGACAAGGAATTTACCTTTCGGTCCATCCCCCACGATATGCTCACAAGAATAGACTATGTGTTCCTTTCTGCGGACCTAATGAGAATACTCGGACCGCAAACATACACCCCATTGCATGGTCCGACCATGACATGGTCGTGGTGGACATGGACTGGGATGGCCTGGCCCGTCGCAACACAAAGTGGAGGTGCAACGAAACTCTGTGGTCAGATGTGGTTTTTAGGGAGGAACTAGAAAATGAAATTAAACAATTCTTCATAACCAATGACACAGGTGAAGTCGTGAAAATAAATGTATGTGAAGCGGCAAAGGCCACCTGGCGTGGGATCCTAATCGGAGAGGGAGCGAGTAAGAAGAGAGAATGCACCCTATTGGAGACTAACATCAGAAAGAAACTAGACACAGCACAGAGCCTAGCACAGATGTCCCCACAAAACAGATCTAGACAACTTGCCAAAGACCTAAGGGGGGAGCTAAAAGCCCTGGAAATGGGTAGGGTAGCTCAGACCTTACAATACCTAAAACAAAAATACTACGAGAAGGGAGATAAAGCTGATGCCCTCCTCGTGGCAAGGCTTCGTGCACAAAGGGCAGAAAGATGAGTGGACACGATAGAGAGGACGGATGGTACCCTCATGGACATAGTGGAATCTTCTCCAGAAGGCATACAAGAGGCGTTTGCCTTCTTTTATGAATACTTATATACCAGCGACCCTCCTCCCCCAATGGGGTGTGTTGACTCTTACCTCAAAGAGACCAATCTCCCTACACTTGCGCGTCTCGAGGCCGAGGCCCTTGACGCACCGGTCACTGGGGATGAAGTTTCCGAGGCCATGAAGCGTCTTAGGTCAGGGAAGGAACCAGGGGATGATGGCTTTACACCCGGCTTCTATAAAACGTTCACTGTGTTCCTCACCCCCTTCCTAGTTACCCTATTCAACACTCTCTTTGAAACGGGACGGGCACCTCCGTCCTTTGCCCAGCCCTCCTAACGGTCATTCCGAAAGAGGGCAGAGACCCAAAACATTGTGCATTGTATCGTCCCATATCACTCCTCAACATAGACGCCAAAATATATGCGAGAGTAATAGCAGCCAGACTAGAAACACACCTACCTAGATTAATAAACCCAGATCAAGTCGGCTTTGTAATGGGAAGACAGGGAGCGGATACAATGAGGAAAACACTTCACCTGATGTATGAGGCACAGGGGAGGAGTGACGACCCAACCCTCCTGTCGCTTGACGCCGAAAAGGCCTTCGACAGAGTGGACTGGGAGTTCCTGGAAAGGGTCTTAGTCTGGAAAGGTCTCGGCCCCAAACTCTGTCGCGCCATCAAGGCAATATACTCATCTCCCATGACCTCTGTGACAGTGAGCGGTGGCTACTCAAGATGGTTCCCACTGGAAAGAGGAACCAGACCGGGCTGCCCACTATCCGCCATACTATTTGTGCTGTCTCCTGAACCACTCGTGCAGAAGTTGAGGCTTGACAAAGGGGTGGAGGGAATTACAGTTGGGCACCGAGAATACAAACTAGAACTATATGCAGATGATATTCTCCTACACACAACCAACCCCCTAAGATCGATACCGGCGGCTATGGAGATAATTGAGGAATACGGCCAACTGGCGGGCTTGAAAATGAATACAGCAAAATAGGTCCCCCTTCCGATCGACAAGAGTAGGGATTCAGGGGTTGATAGATCCGCACCTCTAGGTATGAAGGTCAGTCTCACCACAATGCGGTACCTGGGTATCAATGTGACTCGAAACCTAGGTGACCTATTTGAAGCCAACTTCCCCCCGATATTACACATGCTCCAAAAAGACATTGCCCGGTGGACAAATCTCACTATCTCGTGGATGGGCCGTTTGAACACCATTTTAATGGTAATTCTACCAAAGCTCCTCTACTTATTCCAGATGTTCCCCATCCAATTACCCAAAGAATTCTTTGTAACCACTAAAAAAGTTCTACACACCATTCTATGGCAAAACAAAAAACCAAGGGTCCCCGCTGCGTTACTTCACCTTCGGAAAGACGATGGGGGACGGGGGGGTGGGCTAGGCCTCCCGAACATAGAGCTCTACTACAGGGCAGCTCAATTACGAGTACTAATCCTGTATGTCAGACAACAAAAAGACCTCCAATGGATAGCTCTAGACAACCATCACCTGCACCCATTTATCGTGGGAGAATGGTTATGGGTACCTGGACCGTGGTTATGAAATAGCATTAAAAATCATCCCATCCTCGGGACCTTATGGGCCTTATGGAAACCAAGCAAGGATATGAAAGGAGTCACGACATGGCCCTCCCCACTAGCACACTTATGGGCACCCGGCATTTGAGATGATATCCCTGATCCAGGTAGTTTTGAATCATGGTACCAGGCGGGGCTTGAAAGAGCAGGGCAACTATGGCAAAATAACGCATTCATCTCCATCCAGGACCTGGAAGAATCCCTTGGCATAGGCCCACTCTCAGTTTTCCTATATTTGAGACTGAAAGGCGTCATGACCCGTGAAATCTGGGAGGAGGCCCTTCAAAGAGACCTCACCCCATTCGAAAGCATTCTAGACACGTACCTGGGCTCTAAGGGCCTCATAAGTGCAATGTACACAGCGTTAGTAGGAATCAATCCTCAACTACTTTAAAACAGAAATGGGAAACTGACCTTGGCAGACATCTCCCCCCAAAGACATGGCTTAAGATATGCAGAAGAACCTCAAAAACCTCTATCTCATGCCAGTACAAATTGCATGGAATTAAGCTACTCTACAGATGGCAGTACGACCCGGTTAGACTGGCTAAGATGCATCAGGATGTAAGTCTTTCTTGTTGGCGGGGCTGTGGTCAGAAAGCGGATTACTGGCACATGTGGTGGGGATGCAAGGCGGTCCAAGCTTACTGGGACGAAGTCCTCAGCTGGATCAAAGAGCTTGAAAGGGAGGAAAGGGAGAAGCAACCACTCATGATCCTATTTAGCTTGGTCGAGATGGATGAACAAACACTTCTCCAGCATGGGGTCTGGCATGGATTCACATGCTCATGAATAATCCCCGTCGTCAGGCTGGGAATCCTCGGTAAAGAAAAAATCAGTATCAGTTTCGTTTCTGATCTGTCTTTCTTAGTAGTAACCAATCACTGATCTCTGGGTCATACTGCCCCCAGCCAATGACTGCCCTCTCCCTAAGCCCCGCTTCTGGCAGCCATCCTCAGATTTTTACCGCACGCTCAAGTGTTGGGAGTCCTCGTGCTTTAGCTCTCGGGTTTTTGCTGCGTTTTCGCGCTTTTTCAGGAGATTTTCTCATTTTTTCGGTTTAATCGAGCCTCAAGCTCCACCGTTTCTACTTCCAATAACGGGGGCCCGTTTCGGAATTCTTCTACGCCCCTCAAGGTTGAAGTTTTCGTCGAGTTTACGCTTCTTGGAGGATTCCGGAAGATCTGCGGCCTACCTCAACGGACATGGCCCAGGACAAGGGAAGCTCGACACCCGGATCCAAGCTGTTCAGGTGCTGCCCTGGATGCGGATTACAAAACGTTTTCAAGGAGGACGAGCATTCGCAACGTCTCTGCTGCCTTCATGAGGAGACGACGCACGTGGAGAAGGACTGTGCGTTCTGCAAGAACCTTTCGGAACGGACCAAACAAGATCGTTGTTCCCGCCTCGCCGCCTGGCTGGAGAAGGGCACAGCAGGTGAGAAGGTGAAGAAAAAGTCTGACCGGGCTTCTAAGTCCTGTGAGGGCGCCCCGGCGACGGGGTCCCAACAGAAGGCCAAGCACCGCAGGTCTGCGGGCACCGAGAGCGCCGAAAGGTCGGGCTCTTCGGCTGCCAGGCAGGGCGCGACTTCCCCGGCACGTTCAACCACGAGCCAGCGCTCTGGTTCAGGGAAGAGGAAGTCCGAGAACCCGGGTAAGCTGCTGGAGCGGTCCCGGTCGATCTCGAAGGGGGAGCGAGGCGCTGACCCTCCCCCCCAAGGCGAAGGCCCAGGACGCACCTAAAGGGGTTGAGGGCTTTAATCCACCGGGTGAAGGGATCTATCAAAGTGGTCGCGGCGACCCTGGCGAAGCCGGCTGAGACTACGCCAGTGGAAAGACCCCCGTGAAGTCCCTGGCAGAAAAAGAGGGGGGGGGGGGCGGTGGCCATTACAGACTCAGAATCAGCCTCTGAGGTGGATCTGGTGGAAACCAAGAAGAGCCTCAACGAGAGGTTCATAGGCCTCAACGAGAGGTTAGAGAAGGTTCGATCCCAGGGGACGGTCCCCACTGACGTGATCGAAGATAGCGATGATGGCGACGAAGAGGGCTCAGTGGGAGTGGCCATCCCGTCCGTCGCAGCCATTACCCGAGCCCCAGTATAGCTCGGCGGCCATTTTGTTGGCGATCCAATCCTTATGTACTGAGATAAGGACGAGATTACCACGGACCCCGATGGAGGATCCAGAACCAGGCCTGTGGGGAAACCCTCCGAACAAGCGGAGGAGAGTTCAACCCTCTCCGCCCTTCGTGCACGCGAGGCCTGTGGACCCCTCAACCCCCTCGCCAGACCCTAGAGAGGATAAGGCGACGGATACAGCGATGGGGACGGACGACGGCGGCGATGACACAACAGACATCCCGTTATCACCCCCCCTCGGGCTCCAGCCGACAGAATTGGCTCCTTTCACGCCATGATAACCAGGGCATCCAAGCTCTTCCAGCTCTGTCCTGAAGAACAAAAAAAGGAAGGGTTTCTTTACCAACGACGAGCGGCCAAGAGGAAGACGGTCCTCGCGGTGCCTTTGCTCGACGACATCTGGAACGAGGGGCTTGCTATCTTCAAGAACCCTTCCACGGCACCCGCTGAGAGGGACAGGTACGAGAAGAAGTACAGAGTCCCTGATGCCGCCCCCTTGTGCCTCAGTGCCCAGCCCACACCGGACTCTGTCGTCTCGGCAGCGGCCAAGAAGAAAGCAGCGGGTGCGGCGGCTTCAACTTCCACTTCCCCGCCGGACAGCGAGGGCAAGAAGTTGGATTCCATGGGACGACGAGTCATCTCGGCGGCGACAACGATTAAGGCGGCCAATGCCTTAGAGTTAGTAGCCCGCTACGACAGGGAGCTCTGGTTCAAGATAGCTCCCCTGCTAGACTTCCTACCTGACGACAAGAGGGCGGATGCCCTACAAATTCTGCAGGAAGGAGAGGTGGCATCGGATCATGCCATAACGGTGGCAACGGACATTGCCGATACCGGATTTCGCCAACTGGGAAACGGAGTTTGCCTCCGACGACGAGGATGGCTCAAGGCGACGGACTTTCGCCATGATGTCCAGACCAGAGTGTTGGATATGCCATTCGACGGCAACAAACTTTTTGGTAAGACGGTGGACGAGTCGCTCCAGGCCATCAAGACCAACTCAGAGACGGCCCGGACCCTAGGGGTACTTCAACGACGACGGCCCTTTTGGAACTCCGGAGGCAGACAGGGAGCGCCGAGCAGTGTTCTGGGTGCTCAAGTCGTTCCTTCCGTCCCTCAAGGGCAAAGTGGTGAGGATCTTCACCGACAACACCACCACGATGTTCTACATACGGAAGCAGGGGGGCACCAGATCCCCAGCCCTATCCAAGGAGGCCCAGGCTCTGTGGCACTGGGCCGTCGCCCAGGGGATGTTTCTGGTCCCCTTCCACTTGGCAGGAATAAAAAACACCATCGCCGACTCACTCAGCAGGGAGCTGCACTCGTGCCACGAGTGGGAACTACGTCAGGACTAGGTGGATCGGCTCTTTCGACCATGGGGCAAACACCGGATCGACCTTTTCGCAATGGCGACGAACTCCAAGTGCCAGAGGTTCGCCAGCAGGTTCCCGCAGCCGAGGAGATGGGCGATGCTTTCTCGTTCCCCTGGGAGGGCCTGTTTCTTTACGCGTTCCCTCCATTGCCGCTCCGCCTCATCAACCAGCTCAAGAAGTCCAGGTGCAGAATGATCCTCGTCGCACTGGCGTGGCCGAGACAGATCTGGTTCCTGGACCTTCTGGACTTGTCAACGTCCCCACCAGTCAAGCTGCCGGCGGACGCGGATCTTCTCTCCAGAGGAGGAGGCGCCATTCTCCATCACGACCCATAGTCGCTGAACTTGCAGGCCTGGCTCCTGCAGCACTAGAGTTTGGAGGGTACGATATCCCGGCTGACTGCAGAGAGGTTCTTGCAAAAGCCAGGGTGTCCTCAACTCTCAAGTGTTACGGTCATAAGTGGAAGAGGTTCTCTGTCTGGTGCCATGCACAAAAGATTAACTCTCTGCGGATTACGGCCCCTCAAGTACTGCCGTACCTACTGTCGCTGGCCAAAGCTGGACTGGCTCACGCCTCCATCAAAATACATCTGGCTGCCATCTCCCGATATACCAGGACTACGGGACGGGCGTCCTTGTGGTCTCATCGCCTGGTGAAGGAATTTATGAAGGGACTATTCCGATCGTTCCCACCGGTGAAGGCTCCTGCCCCGGCGTGGGAGCTTAATGTGGTGCTGACCAGGCTCATGGGGCCCCATTCGAGCCTATGCATTCGGCGCCTTTGAAGTTCCTGTCATGGAAGACAGCGTTCCTTGTGGCCATCACCTCTGCACGACGAGTGGGAGAGATCCAGGCCCTATCTTGCAAGCCTCCATACTTGATTTTTCATGACACGAGGGTGGTGCTGAGGATGCATCCCTCCTTCATGCCCAAGGTGCCGTCGGACTTCCACCTCAACGAGCCCTTGGTGTTACCAGTTTTCTTCCCGTCGCCTTCGACACCGGCCGAGAGGACTTTGCACTCGCTGGATGTAGCTAGAGCGCTGAAGTTCTACGTGGACCACACAAAGAGTTTCCGGAAGACGTCACAACTGTTTGTGAACTTGTGAACTTTGGGTCTGTGAATCAAGGGAAGGCTCTCTCGAAGACTTCCATCTCCAGACGGCTCTCCGGCTGCATCATGCACTGTCACCGGTTGGCAAACCGACCGCTGCCCGGCCGTCCGAGAGTCCATTCGACCAGATCGCTGCTACCACGACGCTCCTGTGTGGTGTGCCCCTGCTGGACATCTGCAGGGCTGCTACGTGGAGGTCGACGCACAAATTTGCCTACTAACTCTGCCGTCGATCTACGACAATCAGTGAGACCATCTGTCGCCTCAAGGGTTGGAGTGTGGGGGGAGGATGGTAGGGGTTAAGTCGGGGTTACGAGTTATTATGAGCGATTGTATTGCACATAAGTTATTTCACAATCTTTGTAATGTAAACTGCAATATCCTTGTTGAAAACCAATAAGACCAATTTAAAAAAAAAAAAAAGATACTTGGCAACATCACCTTTGTGCAAATGAACCTCTTGATGAATGTGAATCGCTGGTTGTCAAAATCAAGATTAATAACAACACCACTTTAACGGTTATCCTTATTTACCACCCTCCTCGTAACTTGCCTATGTTCGAGGAGCAACTTTTGTATCTGCTCAGTAAGGCTACCAACAACAATGCACCTGTGGTTCTGTTAGGTGATTTCAATTTGTGTGCCAATAATCCCTCTGACAGGTTTCCACAATCTTTGCTTGCCACCCTGTCTGCTATAGGTTACACCCAACAAATCACTGAGCCTTCACACGTCGGGGGTCACACCCTCGACTGGGTTCTGCTACATGAAATCTCTGCCTTAAGCCCCATTATCAGTACCTTATGCCCTTGGTCTGATCATGTTCTGCTCACCGCTCTTATTACCATGCCCGTCACCTCTCACAGAGTCAACGTTCTACCTAGACTCTGTTACATCTAGATCGTTCAAAAAGCTTACCCCAGATAGATTGTCTCTGGAGCTTGAAAACAGATTAGGCAACATGTTGAACTTTGAAAGTTCCTCTGCCACTTCAGCGCATATTAAAAGTACACTAGACCAAATCATGGAGGAGCTTGCCCCAATCAGCACCAGGCTCATTAAACCAGAAACACTATCCAAACAGTGGTTCAATGATGACATTCTTTCCCTTAGGCATCGCAGGCATGCGGCAGAGCGTGCCTGGCAGAAACAACCTTCTCCCACATTGCTTGCCGAATATAAATGTGCGGTCAAGAATTTTAAAACCGCTGTCATTCAGGCTAAATCCACCTACTATAGTAATCGCATATTTCAAGCCCAATCCAATTTAAAGGAGCTTTTTTCCATTCTCTGGGAATTTAACTCTAACACTCCAATCAATGTTCAGGTCTCACCCAGTGACACTTGGTGTCAAACCATCTATGATGCCTTTACCGCCAAGGTCGCCTCTCACTTGGAAGCGAGTACTCTACCACCAACCGTTGTCACTCCCAGTTCTTCCTTGCCTGTATTAGCTTTAATATCCACCCCCCATCCCCCGTCGCCATCATTAGCGGTCTCTGAGCAGTTCAGTTCCAGCCCTATGTTACTACCGACCCCATTACCGTTGCCACGTCCAGTTGGCACCATCAAAACTAATAAGCCCTCCTTCTCTTTTTCCCCTTGCACTGTATCTGAGGTGAACAAGATTATTCTTGGTATGAAACCTACCTCATGCAAGGGTGACGCTTATCTATCCAGGCTGTCGGTCCAGTGTCTTGATACCATCGGATCATGGATTACCAACCTGATCAACCAGTCCTTTCTCGAGGGAGTACCCACCGATCTGAAGGAGGCTTGGATCACCCCCTTGTTTAAGAAAGCCAGTCTCGACCCACTCATATCTAAGCACTATCGGCCGATAACTAATGTTCCATTTTTACTGAAGGTCATGGACTGTGTGGCAGAACTTCAGTTACAAAAATGTATTGAAGACAATGCCATACGCGCACCTTGTCAATCAGGCTACCGTGCCCGTCAAGGCACGGAAACGCCCATGCTCGTTTTAAACTCTAATTTGTCATCTATTATCTATCGCGGCCACCCAGCTCTTCTTATGCTGTTAGATCTTTCCGCTGCATTCGACTTAGCCGACCACGAGCTCATGGCCTCCAGGCTGCAATCACTTGTAGGCTGTACCGAGTTAACCACCCAATGGTTAGTCTCTTTCTTGGGCCCTCGTTGCCATTCACAATTCTTCATCCATTCCATTTCTGCTGACATGAGGTGTCCCTCAGGGATCTTCTCTCTCTCCTACCCGCTTTAACATTTACATACTTCCTCTTCTTCTGTTGCTCAATGACCTGGGTGTCTTGTACACCAACTATGCTTATGACACACAGGTCATCCTTGAACTCTCTGGCTCCTACCCCACTGATACAAAGGCCATTTCACCATTTATTCGATCATCCACTCCTAGATGGCTAACAACTCAATGGCCTTGAATGCCGATAAAACTGAGCTTCTCATTGCCGTCTCCAGCCACATGCTTAAAAACCTCCCTGCCGACTATGCTTCATTCTGGATTGCCAATGTTCGCATCCCTGTTGTTCAAAGTGTCAAGACGCTCGGGGTCACTATTGACTCTGAACTCTCCATGCGCTCACATCGCCAAAACCCGAGCCGCATGCGGCTGGATCAATAAACAGTTCTGCTCACTACGCCCTTTCTTATCTGTAAACTGCATGTCCCTTCTGGCCTCTGCCCTTATTAACTCAAGGCTAGATTATTGCAATAGCCGTCTGGCTAGTACATCCACCGCCAACATCTCAGCCGTTCAGACCACTCAAAAGGGTGCTGTTCCTGCTGTACTTTTCTATTACTGAAGCCCGTAAAAACCTACAGTGGCTTCCAATCAGGCACAGGGTATCTTTCAAGATACTCACTCACGTTCAAATGTCTTAATAACATCGCACCCAGCTACCTCTTAGCACGGATTCATCGCTATACCCCAGGACGTTCTTATGTCAGTGGAACAGGCAAGACTTTCTCAGCCTTGCTTCCGTCTTGCCAAATTTGGAAAAACAAACTTTGATGTTCTTGCTCCAGCATGGTGGAACTCGATTCCACTGCACCTCAAGTCCTCCCCTTCCTTGGTCGACTTTAAAAATAACTTGAAGACATTCCTTTTCTCTGCTCCCTAGTTCTGGGCTCCTTATCTGTCCCCTATTCTGATTTCGTCACCTCTCATTGTCTGTTCTGTTTTGTTTAATGTGGGCCGTGAGGCCTGCGGGCGATTTGGCGCTCTAGCAAGAATTAAAATAAATAAACATCCTTGTCCAATTTTGGTAACGTGGACGGAACGGCAGGCTCGTTTCCACAAGGTCGTGGATCATTGGTTAGTTGCAACTCTGCGAAATTACAATTATTACCCAGTGATAAAAGGGACTGTTCAGTCAAGGGTGCATAAAAATATCTACTTTATTATTATTATTATAACAGACAATTCTACTACAAAATACAAACCACCCTGTAAAGGAACACAGAGGACAGACAGTTTCATGAAGGAAAGGGATGCACTCTGGATACTGATAAAAGGGTATTCTGTAAAGCAATCAGTCTTAACTGTTCGAGGTTATTTGGTTTCAGCACCAAGGGAGCAAGGGGTCATAAATGTCACTCGGGGCCTTTGGAGAAGGACCAGGGGGACAGAACCACAATATGCCTGGTGCTTGAGATGATTGTGATGCTCAACAGTGTCGAGTCTGTTCCAGGACGCTTTGCAGCTCCTGTAACAGAGTTCAAGACAGGAGACCGCTGTGGGTATCAGGCGGCAGGCAGTTCGGCAAGCGAGGCTGGACGGACGGCTGCAGGCTGGCCTACACGGCGGCACTGGGTCAAGAATCGTTGTCTATGTGCTGGTTGGTGAATCTGGAACACTGGTTGAGGCGCCTCAGACGGCTTCAGTGACTGCAGTGTGACAAGTCCGTGGCGCAGCCGGTCGCGGTTCGAGGGCTCGACTGCCTCGAAAATGTTCTTAAAAGATGGACGCTGGTTGTTGCTTTGTGTGCACTCCTCCTTCTGTCGTCCTTTAAGGTGGACAGCCCAAAGCCGAGGAGAGTGTTTGCAGGCAACGTCGTTGTCCTTTGTTCAGAGACTCTCTAGGACTTCCCACCTAGGAAGCTTTTTGGCAGAACCTAGCAGGGAATGCTATGTGCTGGTTGGGTACCGTTTATGGAGCTGCTGGATGGGTCCTCTGAGGTTGGTATCTCCCTCGGTCCCCTGGGAGATGTTTAGGGGAGGATCTTGCTTCCCTTTCGGAAATCCTGGCCTAATTTCACTAGCGGAAGCTGATAGGCAGACTGTACCTTCTGCCAGGGTCCAAATGAGTCCTTCCTTCTTTTGAAATTGTCGGATGATCTGCTAAGTGAAGGGCCCTCTCTTTTCAAGCCGAATGGGCCCCAGTGATTGGTGCAGGTTAAGCCTACCTTAATGGATCAATCCTGGGCCCCACCTCCAATCTTCTGTTATGCGTGAGGTCATAACCAGAGTGCTTTGCAACAGGAAAGGTAAGGGGTGACATGTACTAGTAAGAACCACCCACCTCCCTGTCTATTGTGGATCAAAGTGTCTCTCTGGTTAATTGAGCTCTCTGTGACTCTTGATCAAAGCGCAGGTCTCCTTTGAAGTTTGAGGCTTGAACAGACTTCT
This sequence comes from Ambystoma mexicanum, assembly GCF_040938575.1. Lineage (NCBI taxonomy): Eukaryota > Metazoa > Chordata > Amphibia > Caudata > Ambystomatidae > Ambystoma > Ambystoma mexicanum. The sequence goes on from NC_090938.1 coordinate 649,358,204, forward strand.
GTCTCCATCAATTCACATACTTCTTCCCTCTTAAAGGTGGTCTCCCAGTAGGGGTTACCTACTGTGAACAGTTGTCCCAAACATGCCAATCACTGCCCTTCATACAGAGGGGTGGGAGCAAGGTTCAAGTTGACACATTGCATATCAAAGATGTGTTGGGCTTCCTGTCCCCTTTTTGTCAGTTCTGTGAACAAGCCCATTCGCAGGCCTTCAATTAACTCATCAGTATGCGCTGCCACCAGCAGAACTTGGACAATAGAGAGGGCGGATCCATGGAGCCTTTAATATTTTAATTAGGCTGGCCATGGCCAGAGGAAGGTGTTGCCTTCTGCCTTCTTGAGATGCTTTGATCTACCTGTGGCTGTCATATTCTAGCTGAGCATGACAGGGAGGACTGCGCCTGTAGGGTGTGTCCCCCCCAGGAGTACACTGGAGTATGTGTTTATTGTGCGGTGACATAGGGAAAAGTGTGCTGATTAGTCCCACACGTTTTCTGAGGTTAAGCTCCCATCATTTTATTTCTTACAAAATGCCATCCAAGCCCAGGTATGTGCACACTCCCCGTGCGGATGGTCCAGCTCCTCACAAGTGGGGACAACTGCTTGAAGGCCTCTTCTCTCTGAATCTCCTGATCATGCTTGCACCTTTGTATCCTGAGGTGGAAGACCATACGATGCTTGCACTCTGTGCCAAACCAACTCACCCTGGTTTCCTCATGCTCCTATGACACCAAGCAAGCATCCTGGTTCCAACTCCATTAACTGGGAAGCTCCAGCGGCTGTTGCTGCCTTTCATCCTGCAACTGCACTGCCAAACTCTTGTGCTGATCCTCCTTCAGTGGCTGGCTCCTCTCCAGTGTGACTGCATTCTTCCCTGGGTTCTCCACAAGCCGTCCCCAGCCTCGGAGGCCGCATTCTGTATCCGAGGCTTAAGGAGGAACCTGATCACTGCTTCCTTGCCTTTCAGTTCCTCTGATCACTGCTTCCTTGCCTTTCAGCTCCTCTGACCCAGGAATCTCTGAATCATCAATTGCTCTTCCCCAAGGATCATGGGGTCCCACTTGCATCTGTATGTCTTTGCTGGAACCGAGGGTGGTTGCCAAGCAACGTGCACAGTGACCCCCTCTGGAAATGGCAAACCGCCTGCTGCAGAAGGGCTTTTTTGGACCCAGGGTATTGCTCTCCCGACTCTCTGGTGCTGCTGGTGAGTCGTTTCTTCGCTTGAATATTCTTCTCCTGCCCTCACCGCCAAACTCCCGTCCTCAACTGTCTGCTTCAGTCCATGCTAACTGCGAAACCGCTCCATGGGACACATTCACCGAAGATAACTCTTTCCTGCCACAGAATGCCCAAATGCACACAACGGTTGCGCCTTTGGTCCCTCTTGAATCTTTCTAGCCTAGATGGGGAAAGTATTTTACTTGTAGTTGCCTATTCTCTTCAAGGAAATACTCTTTTCCAAACTCCCAAGACCTATTTTGAACCTGTTGCTACTTACCTATAAGTGCAACATTTACTTTTCAAAGTTGACTTCCCTGTTACTGTTGTGTTTTCCTATATTAAGATTACTAATACAAAAAGTGTGTGTAAATATTCTCTCATTTGGTATTAATGGAAAGTGCATTCTGTACCTCCACCTCCTGAGGGTGAAGCCTTGGGTACTCTGCCACTCTTCTGATTAGAGACCCTGGTGGGCTTCATGGAATCTCGGGTACCTAGAAGTCCAGAAGGTTTACCCAAAGCCCCGAACTACAGAGTGTAACTAACTATATGCAAACCACAAACTAAATGAACATAATCCACTTTCATAAAGAACATTCGGAACATACATTGGGAGATGGTTGAATAGGAATGTTATGCTATGTAATGTTACTTTGCATTTATATAGCGCCTTATGTACCATTGGTATGGTCTCAAGGCGCTGGTAGGTTGAACGCCCTCGGGAACCGAAGTTCAGGTCAGTAGAGAGAGTCAAAAGGTGCGTGTGAGCACCGGATATGTGTGCAGCTGGTGTGAAATTCGTGTGATAGCTGCTTCTTAACGGTAGGTGTGGAGGTTGAGAGATCAAGAGTATGTGTTCGTTCTGGCAGGTTGTTAGCCAGACCGATTTTGGCTGTGTTAGGCCTGAGGAGAAACGCCTAGGCTGGTGGGTGTGTAACCAGCAGTGTTTAGTTAGGGTGATGGGGAGTATGTGGAAAATGATGGTATGAGAACAGCTATACCGAATGATGTCATAGTATCGCTGTGTTCTATTTGAGTGCTGGTGCAGAGAAGAGAGTTAGCGTGGAGATGTGAGCATGGTGGTTTACATTAGGTCAAGCCCACTCCAATAGTTCCATGTACTCCATCCGTTCCAAGTACTCTGACCGTTCCAAGTACTCTGACCGTTCCAAGTACTCTGACCGTTCCAAGTACTCTGACCGTTCCAAGTACTCTGACCGTTCCAAGTACTCTGACCGTTCCAAGTACTCTGACCGTTCCAAGTACTCTCAAACCGTTCCTTTCAGTGCTCTTCCAGACGTACCATGCTCCCCAAACCTTTCCATGTAAGTCACGCCATGCACTCCAATCCGTTCCATGCACTCCCATCCGTTCCATGCACTCCCATCCGTTCCATGCACTCCCATCCGTTCCATGCACTCCCATCCGTTCCATGCACTCCCATCCGTTCCATGCACTCCCATCCGTTCCATGCACTCGCATCTGTTCCATGCACTCGCATCTGTTCTCAGCACTCCGCTTCGTTCTAAGCACTCCAACTCGTTCCAAGCACTTCAATCATTTTATGCACTCCAACCAATTTATGCACTGCTCCTTTCATTCGTTCTAGCCATATTATGCTTTTTCTACGCGTCATCCATCCACATATAATTCATCTTCACACGTTCCATCCACTTAACTGGTTGCACCCATTTTACACGTTCTGTCGACTTCACCCATTTCACCCACTTCACCGGTTCTGAAGCATCACCCGTTCATCCACCTACTTCATCCGTTCACCCATTGCACCCATTCCTCCATAATAACTTTCGTAATGTAACTAACCCTCCTTAAACTTTGTAGAGGTAATTCGCGATTGTGATGCAGCAGCTTAGTTATATTAAGACAAGTTGGTGTCGATCTGGAATAGTAGGTGATCTTATCACCCAATTACAGGAAATCACCTTTTACTGGCACAGGCTTAAAACAGTGTGATAAGCCAACCTTCCATTTCAGTTGGACTATGGTTTTGTACGTCTCCCAGTTGGTTTCCAAAATCTTTAATTCAATATGTTTTTGTAATCGCCAAATAACAGTGCTCGTTATGATCACCAGGTTATTGGCATATGGAGTAAACAGTGGTTGTGTGCCATTTATTCCCAAATACAGATGTGACCGTTTTGTAGTTCAGTGGCCAGTGGTTCAAAAGGAGCCAAGGACAGAGGACACTGTCCTTTCCACATTAAAGATGTTACATGTTCCTGGTAGCTGTTTATTTTTACATACCTGGACAATAGTTGATTTGTATAATGTCTGTACACTGTGAAGAAACTCGGCCTTTGAACGCATATGTCTGCATGCGGCCAGGGCCTAGGCCTCAGCCGTGGTTTAATAGCAGCCTTTAGCTTCAGACATCCACTTTATAAATAATTAAACAAACACACTTTAGACTTTTTTTGAAAGCTCAGTCCATTCGGCTAGAGATGCTGTATGGGGTATGATGGACCAAAGAATAGGAGAATGCACAGGATAACTTTTGTGGTTAATCTCCCCTGGTTCTCCATTCTAGAATCCAGCCGCCATCTCCTTGTTCTCTGCACAGTCTTTTCGCTTTTTCATATGGACAGAGCGAGGTGAGCTAGAGCTCGTGTTTGGGGGTGGGGAGACAGGTTACTGGGCCTGGAGAGTGGGACTCTGCATGCTGAGTATTCAGATGTATGTGTACATGGTGCAATGCTGTGCAAATGGGTTGCTTTCCCCTCCTGCACCTCGAAGAATAGCCCTTTAAAGGTGGAGAAAGTGTTTTATGGACTAGGAGCAAGCACAACAGTAACTATTGTGAGTAACTTAAACATTGCATTAGGTTAGTATAGTTAGTAGCAGTCTGTGGTAATGTCACTATAATGGCAAAACTATTATAATATTTGAAAGGGTACGGTCCACCATTAACTTTTGGCCTCTCACGTGTCTTGCCTCTCGAATACAAATCACCAACCCACAGGCCACCCAAAGGGAAGCCCCAGTTGCAGCACTTACTCTTAGCCATCCACACTCTTGTGGTTGCCGTCGCTCTGTAAAATCATTTTTTTGCTTGTTTTGGATTGAGATCCGTGCAAAGCGCTATTCGTTTGAATCCCTCTTGTTTTGTGTGAACTAGGGGAGTCCTTGTCTAAGTGATTTAATATTCAAACCCAAAAGAAAGTGTTTAATATTCCCGAAAACGTGTTTCACTGCCACGTTTTGAGCTTCTTCAGAAGGAAAAGGATTTATATACTGAGATCTCATCGTCTTTCAAAGAAAAATAGTATACAAATAGACAGTAGAAAAATATATTTCCTTTACGTAAATGCCAGCCCTTTACACATTCATTACAAAAAGAAAGCTATTACGTGTGTGGCTTGTGTGCCTACTTATCTAGCTGAGAACATGCTGTTTGTTATTAAAATGCACGTGTAGCGATCAACTCCCTGATAAATGGCTAGAATTAGCTATTGAAATGGTCACGTTTTGTAGCAGTATATCCTTCCATGATAATGAAATTAAGTGGGCAGAAAAATGTAATTCCTAGTTTAAAAGACAAGACACATTTAATTTGCTCATTGCTGCAGTTTCTAGAGATTTCACTGTGCATAATCAATCAGATTTATTGGTACTTGTATGCTTCTTGTGAAAAGAACGGACTTGTTTTCTTTGAATAGCTTGGATCTTCTCTACTCCTCGCGCTGCTATCACATTGTAATCATGCCTGTACACTCCTGCTATATTCCATATGTTAGTGTGATTTGTACCGCGCCCTGCTGCCATTTTCATGGTCTCCAAGCGCTCTGGCAGATCTGAAAATGGAGTAGGGTTGGGAGGGCTTAGTTGGTGGGATTGAGGGGAGGGGGAAACGCAAGAGAGCTTTGTTATGCTGTTGGGAGCTTCAGTTCGGGAAAAACAAGTCACTTTGTGCTGGCTTGTTTTTAGTTAGTAGAAGTTATGTGGGGTTTGGTGTATGAGTGCGATTTGTGTGTAATTGGTTTAGTTTCTTTCCTTGTTGGGTGTTACATAGTGTGTGCAGTTCGTGGTGGTTTTAGGTTTTGTTGTGGTAGAGGTTTGAGTGTGTTTTTGCTTTGTGTTCGAGGGCGAGTAAGCGGGATATTGTAGTGATTTTAATAGGGTTCATGGACCGTTGTGTCAAAATTCAGCTAAATTCAATCGAGTGGTTATAGTCGATAATTCAGCTAAATTGAAGACAGTGGCTACACTAAAACGTTCAACTACATTCAGTAAAGTGGCTATACCCAAACATCAGCAAAATTAAAAACAGGGGCAACACTTCAAAGATCAGCTAAATTCAATACATTGGCTATACTCAAGAACTCCTCTAAATTCAGTGCATTGGCTACAATCACAATTCAGCTAAATTCAGTGCAGTGGCTACAATTAAAATTCAGATAAATTGGATCGTGAACTGACCTCCTAGATCGCTGTGGTGTTTATTGGATTATGTACCTATATATTATAATGGGGTGCAAAATGTACACTCCCCATTGGCTAGTGAAATTTGATTCTTTTCAAGTAAGATATGGTGTGCTGTGTGCATGTATAGAATTGAGGTGGCAAGTGACTTTTTGAATTTTTGCACCCTGTTATAGCAGCAATCCAATGCAATGCTTGCATCTGATAGCAGAAGTGAGTAGAGAATCCAATCTAATGTATGCAAAGGAGTGTCCACCCTGCCCCCACCTTCTCCTCGTCTCACGTTTTTACTAAAATTCCTAGGAGTTGTATTTTACTGGAAGATTGAATCTCTTCTGCTCTTTGCTCCCTTTGATTGTAGTCATTTGATTGGTCAGATGCTCAATCCTCTCCTCACAGGGCTGGTGGGTTAAACCAGGCACCTGCTACTTCTCGAGTGCGCGTCGTAACAACACTAAGCTCTCTGCAGTGGCTCTAGGGTTGTGTTGCTACAGCGCACACAGTGGTGGTGGTTTTTTCTCCCAATGGCTTCCTCCTCTCTGCAGAAAAAGGCCAGGACTTGCCTGGACTCTATTCATTTGGGCCAATTGGGACCAGTACCAGGAAGTGACAGCACATTTCTTTTATGTGAAGGTCTTTTAGGGGTTCCCATTCCAACATGGCAGGTACGGCCATTCCTTTCCATTATGGCAGTCCATTTTAAGATGTTTGCCTTGTACTTTCTTTTTTCCACCCCCTGGGATTGATCATTTCCTCTTGCAGATCATAATGCTCAAGTAAAGTTAGGCGATGTGTAGCTTCTGTGCACCGCAATAGACTTGTTGTGGTCCTGTTTTGGACATGGTCAACGCCCCTTGATCCTTCTTTGCTTCCCTTCGCACATTCTTATTCTCTTTTTTATTTCCATTTTCTTTCCAGGTACAAGAAGACATTTTTCTGCCCATTTTGTTGTCTCTTCTTGGAGTGCAAGGATCTCCTCTTTCTGTTCACCTTGCAGACTCCCTATTTCTTCATTTCCAAAAGAAAGGTCCATTCAGGGGCATGGGGGAGCTGTACCGTCATACCACCAAGACCGAGCCGACCGGCCAGTGAAATCTCCATACTGGCCGACCGTACCCTCCGCCTGTTTATATTTTCCTGGACATGGGGGCTTTCAAACCTGGATTCAATACTAAGTCATGTCCCCAGAAAGGAACACAGTACTCTAGGGCTTTTGTCACGAGCTGCAGAGCTGGCACCCTCAGTTGTGATATTCCGAGCTGGCCCGAGTTTTCAAAAAATGACCTTACAGAACTGAATATAATACTCCATGTGTGGCTTCCATTCCTGGAGCCATTACTCCAAATGTGACCTCTAGAACTGATCCCAGTACTCGTGATGTGGCCTCTAGACGTGGACACAGTACCTCTGGTGTGTCCTCCATAGCTGGATACTGCACTCAAGTGTTGCCTCTAGAACTGAACAAGTTACTCCTATTATCAGACCATGACCCATATAGGAGCTATGCGTTAACAGGACACAGGAGCACGGTAGAACGGGCGGGGTCAATGTCCCACACCTGTCATATTCTATGTTCTTGTGTAATCTACAGTGCTATTGGTAGCACACTGCATGCTCGTGTAAACAGCGTAGCACTCTCTACACAGCCAGGCCATCTAAAAAGTTACACTGTGCAATACTGAGCAGGATTAAGGCATAGACACATGGAGTCCTCTTTTCTTGTCTACTACCAATAATGCATGGCGGGAGAAACTGGAAACCAGCGTAGTGGGGCGTGCCGCTGATACTCCAGATAGGCGTGTGAGGATTTGAGTGATAAAAGTTCCAATTTAAGGATGGACAAGAAAAGCTTTGACTGTACAGGTCTAAGAAAGCAAGCACTATATAAAAGAAACGTACGAATCGCGTTTTTATAGATTTTTGGATTGCTGCATGAGTTGAGGGCTTCCCTGTGACCAAAAATTCTTTTGAAACTGGCATAGCTAAATCTAAAGGATAGCACCGTTTTTCTAGTTACTGTAATGAAAGCAATGTTTTCATTGTTCACATTTTGGCCAAAAAAGAATGATTGTGTGCATGAGATTTAAAGTGCAAATCTAGCTGGGAAGCAGGGTGGGGGCACCCAGGGGTTACAGGTAGAGTGTGGGTATAGCTGAGGCAGCGTAATGGGTTGAACCAGGGGTAATGGGTAGGGTGCAGGGATTGCAGAGCGGGAAGGGTTGAACCAGGGGTAATATGTAGGGTGTGGGGATAGCTGAGGGAGATGAGATGATATGAGGTGGGTTTAACTAGGGGTTACAGGTAGGGTGTGGGGATTGCAGAGCAGGATGGGTTGAACCAGGGGTAACGGGTAGGGTGCAGGGATAGCAGAGGCAGTTGGGATGGGTAGAACTGGGGGTTACAGGTAGGGTGCAGGGATAGTGGAGGCAGGTGGGCTGGGTTGGACCAGGAGTTAGAGGTACTGTGCAGGGATAGCTGAGGCATATGGGATGGCTTGAATCGGGGGGTAACAGGTAGGGTGTTGGGATAGCAGAGGCAGATGTGATGGGTTGATCGGGGGTAACAGGTAGGGTGTTGGGATTGCAGAGGCAGATGAGATGGGTTGAATCAGGGGTAACTGGTAGGCTGTTGGGATAGATATGATATGGCATTTATAACGCGCCTATACACAAGTGTTTCAAGCAGAGGCAGATGGGATGGGTTGAATCGGAGGTAACTGGTAGGGTGTTGGGATAGCAGAGGCAGATGGGATGGGTTGAATCGGGGGTAACTGGTAGGGTGTCGGGATAGCAGAGGCAGATCGGATGGGTTGAACCAGGGGTTGCAGGTAGGGTGCAGGGATAGCAGAGGCAGCAGGATGGGTTGAACCAGGGGTTGCAAGTAGGGTGCAGGGATAGCAGAGGCAGCTGGTCTGGGTTGAATCAGGGGTAACAGGTAGGGTGTTGGGATAGCAGAGGCAGATGTGATGTGTTGATCGGTGGTAACAGGTAGGGTATTGGGATAGATATGATAGGATATGATATGGCATTTATAACGCGCCTATACACAAGTTTCGAGGGGATTGTGTCCTCCGACGTATTCCACATCTATGACAGGTAATGTCCACAGCTGTGCTGCTTCAGAACATTTTGGCAGAGGGTGTCCTGTGTCGATGGCGTTGATCCGTTGTCCCTCGAGGGCCTGTGTCGAGGGTCGCCGTCACTGGATGTTATATATAGGACGCACAGCGCCCGTAGCCTCAGTTGCCAGGACTGTGGTTCGAAGATGTCCATCATGGACCCGCATGACATCTGCCTCTGGTGCCTAGGCGAAAACCACGCCACCGACGACTGCGAGGATTGCCAGTCCCTGACGTTTAAGGCCTTGCGGGAACGGAAGGGGAAATTGAAGGTAGGTAGGGTGTCTAAGCCCCGTAAATCGAAGTCCGCTGGGCTTTCGATCCGATGACTCGAGGGGCGACTCTCTGCGTCGGTGAAAATCCAGGGGGTTACGGTCTAGGAGTGGTTCCCACCATTCCTCTGCCTCGTCGAGGCATTCTAGGAAGCGCCGTCACCGGTCGCATTCCCCGTCCTCGTCGGAGGAGGACTCCTCGAGGCGGTTGACTTGTCCCACCAAGTCTTCGTCGCCGGCCGAATGGGATGCATTCCGCCAGCAGATGATAGCGATTTTCGAGTCACAAGGCACAGTTCAAAAGGAGCCGGTGGGGAACGGGCTCGGTCCACCAATCGCACGCCTTCGGGCTCGGGTGGTTGGCGCAATCATCGGGAGCTATCAAGGTCCCGCTCGGACAAGGGAGATCGTCATAGCTGTGCCAGGTCCAGGTCCCGCGCCCTGTCCGTCGAGGGACACTCTTGGGGGTCCGTACTCGAAGAAGTCTTCGATGCCGTCGGCACCTCGGTCGACATCGACGCTGAATCCTTCGGCTCCCTCGAGGCTGTTTGTGGAGGATTTGATGGAGGTGCCCCTGAGGGCTGTGGAACCTCCGAGGAAGGCTACCAGTAAGTCTGAGGCCTGTTTCTGAGCCTTTTTCTGTTCCTCCTCCTAGATTTGAGTTTTTCCAACCTTTACAGGATATTTCAGAGGTTGAGGAACTGTCTGATGAGGAGATGCCTGTGCCTCCTGATGTCCCTGATGACCTTTTGTCTGGGCATAGTCAGATGGAGGAACTCAGTCAGTCATTGCATGACGCTAGTGGCCTTGACACCTCTCCGGAGGTGGAGTTTGGCTGACCTGAGCCTGGGGCTCATGCGGATTCCTCCTATCAGCGTCTCATGTCAAGGGTGACAGAATACTTGGGGTGGTCTGCTCCACCTGTTGATTTTACTCAGGATGATTTGACAGACATCCTGGATCAAGGTCCACCCACTGACCCAGTGTTGCCGTTTCACATGGCTTTGCAAAGGAGGGTGGTGGCGGCTTGGACTGCCCCGGAGAGTCTCCCGGCAGTTAATAAGTCGCTTCCGAAGAAATACCGCCCATCCAGTAGTGACCCCTGCTACTTATCGACGCACCCTACTCCAGAGAGTTTGGTGGTGCAGGTGGCTACGGCCACCTCGAAGCAGGCTGCGTACCCTACCATCCCTCCTGATAGGGACGATAAGCGCTTTGATGGTTGGGCGAAGAAGGTATTTTCGGCTGGGGGTATGGTGTTGAAGTCGGCCAACTCCTCTTGTGCCTAAGCAAGATTTACACACACTCTGTGGAACTGTGCGTCTTTGGCGGCTGAGATATTCCCGAAGGGGAAGAAAGGGATGGTTTTCTAGCCCTCGTGCAAGACGGCAAAGGTGCCATGTGCGAATCCCTTCAGTCGGGTTTGGAAATGGCAAACTGTCTATGGCTGCGAGAACCGTGATATGCAGGTTTGCATGGTTGCGGAAGTCGGGGTTTGCTTCTGATGTGCAATCCTGTCTTCTGAACATGCCCTTTGATGGTGCTCATCTGTTTGGCAGCAAGGCTGACGAGAGCCTTGAGAGGTTGCAGACCTCCAAAGCTGCAGCGAAGTCTTTGAGCGCTGCAGTACGTCAACCTCTGCCTTTTCGTCCTAGGCGACAGCAATGGAGGGGAGGTTCCTTTCGGTACTACTCTTCCTTTGGTAGATCGAGAGGAGCTGCCAGTCAAAGCGGCCACCATAGGAATACCTGGGGTGGAAAGCAAGGTACTCGGGGGCCAAAGTAGCTCGAACAGTTGCCTCTTTGCCCTCAGGCACGGCCGCAGCCGCATCTGCTCAGTCATGAGGCCATGTCCCATGGTTCGCCGGTTGGGGGCAGACTTGCGCAGCATCTTGGAGAACGGCGTGCCATTACTTCGGATGTGTGGGTTCTGGAGATCATAGCCCACGGCTACTGTCTTCCCTTCCGGCAGAGGCCTCACGACAATACACCGGGGAAGCTCTCTTTGAAGCATCTGGATCCGCTCCTTGGCAGGAAATCCTATCCCTGCTGGAGAAAGGCACCATAGAATTGGTGCCTGTAGTGGAGAGGAACAAGGGATGGTATTCCAATTATTTTTTGATCCCGAAAAAAGACGGGGGTTTGAGACCCATCATGGACTTGCATTGGTTGAACAAGCTCCTCAGGAAGGACAAGTTCAAGATGGTCCTCCAGGCCCTGCAACTTCAGGATTGGTTGGTGTCTCTAGACCTCAAGGATGCTTACTTTCATGTGCCGATTCATCCCAAGCACAGGAAGTACCTGAGGTTCGCGGATGGCGACTCGCATTTTCAGTTTCATGTCCTGCTGTTAGGATTAACCTCCGCCCGAGGGTCCTCACCAAGCTGATGGTGGTGGTGGCAGCGTATCTCAAGAAAGGGGGGATTCGTGTCTACCCCTACCTGGACGATTGGTTGATCAGGGCACGCTCTCCCGAGCAAGCATTGGATCATCAGTCCGTCACCTGCCACTCCCTTCACAAGCTGGGCTTCTCCCTCAATTTAAAGAAGTCCCATTTGACACCTACCGAGCGGCTCCAATACATCGGAGCAGTGCTCGACACATCCCTGGGGCAGTCTTCGCCTCCCGAGGTGAGGGCTTAACACATTCTGCAGATGGTGGACAAGTTTCATCGTGCCCAGAGTCTCTCGGCGTTCGAATTCTTGAGGTTGCTCGTCCTCATGGCATCCTGCATTTTCCTGGTGCCATGGGCCAGGCTGCGGATGAGATCCCTGCAGTGGGCTCTCAAGATGCAGTGGTCGCAGTTCTTTGGCAGGATGTCGGATCCCGTTCAGATTCCGACCTCGGTCGCCCAGGATCTTCTATGGTAGGCCGACAAAGGCAATCTGATGAAGGGAGCACCATTTTGGCAACCATGGCCGGAGGTGACAATCGTGACTGACGCATCCCTCAAAGGTTGGGGCGCTCATGCCAACGAGTTAACAGCCAGCAGACGTTGGTCACCGTCTGAGTCCAGACTCCACATCAATCTGTTAGAGCTGAGGGCCGTCAGGCTAGCCATGAAGGCTTTTCTGCCGTCTGTGCGGGGGAAGAATGTCTTGATTATGATGGACAATACAGTGGCCATGCACTACCCCAGCAGAAAAGGGGGGGCAGGGTCACTCCCGTTGTGCAGGGAGGTGATGCAGCTCTGGTTGTGGGCCATCCAGCAGGAAATTTCGATCTCAGCAGTTCATCTGACCGGAGACGAAAACTCAGCGGTGGACGCTCTGAGCAGGCAGAACACGGTCTCTCTCGAGTGGGAGCTGGCTCAGGAAGTTCTTTTGGATATCTTCGCCCTTTGGGGAACCCCACAAGTGTCAACCGGAAGTGCAAGAGATTCTGCTCGCGGGAATTTCCCCCAAGAGGAGCCTTAGGGGATGCGTTCGTAGTGGAGTGGTCCTTCCCACTGCTGTATGCGTTTCCTCCAGTCCCTGTCATTCCGCAAGTGTTGCGGCGGTTACGGAGGTTCGGTTCCCGTATGATCCTTATTGCTCCGGCATGGGAAGGGAGAGCATGGTACCCGGACCTTCTAGACATGTCCATCTGCCCGCCACGCCGTCTTCCCTACCGAGACGATCTGCTCTCACGGGAGGGAGGTCGGGTTCTCCATCCAGAGGTCTAGTCTCTCAGCCTTCATGCTTGGTATCTGAAAGGTTGAGATATAAGGATTGGGAACTCCCGAAGACGTGATGAAGGTGTTGCTTTCGGCCAGAAGGCCCGCAACGAAATCCCTGTACCGTTGCCGTTGGAGAAAGTTCTGTGACTGGTGCAGGGTACAGAATGTGGATCCTTTCCAATGTTCCATTCCTTTGGTTTTGTCTTTTTTGCTTTCTTTAGCCCTCAAGGGCCTGCAAGTAGGTACCGTTAAGGGTTACCTTGCTGCGCTGTCCTTATTTAAGCTCTCGTCTGAGGAATGTTTTTATTTTAAGATTCCTTTGATTTCCCAGTTTCTGAAAGGGCTAACTAATGTGTTTCCACTGTCTCCTTTCCAGGTGTCCCGGGATGGGATTTGATTTTGGTTTTAAAGTTCCTAATACAAGCTCCGTTTGAGCCCTTAACATTCTTGTCCGTTGCGACTGTTGTCCTTTTAAAACTGTGTTTTTATTTGCGGTTACTTCTGCACGCAGACTGAGTGAATTGCAGGCACTTTCCGCCAAGCCACTCTTTACTGTTTTCCATAAGGACAGGGTTGTCCTGCGGGTACGGCCTTCTTTTCTTCCGAAGGTTGTATCGGAATTCCATTTGAGCCAGAAGGTGATTCTTCCAGCGTTTTGTCCTCCTCCACATCCCGGTAAGGAAGAGGAGAGGCTCCATAGGTTGGATCCTGGGAGAGTTTTGAGTTTCTATCTCTGACGGATGTCCCGGGTCAGAGTGGACGATCAGCTCTTTGTTGGTTATGCTGGAAGGCGCTTGGGTCAGGCTGTTTCCAAACAGACCTTGTCCAGATGGATCGTTTTGACGATCTGAGTGTTACTGTTTGGCGGGAAAGGACCCTCCAGCCTCCAGTAGGCTTACTGGATCACTACTAGGGGTGTGGCTGCCTCCACTGCTCTACAGAGGGGCGTTCCTATTCACAATATTTGTGAAGCAGCTACATGGGCCTCTGTCATACTTTTGTGAGACACTATTCCTTGGACTCCATCCATGGGCAGGATTTGGCCTTTGGTAAGGCAGTCCTCTATTCAGCCATTTGATTGGGCATTCTAAAATTCTAAAATTGTAAATTATTTTCCTACCTCCCATAAATTGGTACTGCTTTAGGAGTCTGTCATAGATGTGGAACACGTCGGAGGACACAATCCCCTCGAAGAACAAGCTACTTACCATATCTTTCAATGGGATGTTCCTCCGACGTATTCCACATCGCCCTCCCAGCCTACCCACCTACTGAATTTTCTAGCAGCTTACGTTTCCGCAAGGCTTTCTGCAGTCATACTGGCAGGAGATTGGTGCCACACGTTCTGGGAAAAAAAAAACTATAACTGAGTCTACAGGAGCCGTGCGTCCTATATATAACATCCGGTGATGTCGACCCTCGACGGAGGCCCTCGAGGGACAACGGATCAACGCCATTGATGCAGGATGCCCTCTGCTGAAAATTTTCCGAAGCAGCACATCTGTGGACATTACCTGTCATAGATGTGGAATACATCGGAGGAACATCCCTTCGAAAGAACATTGCCAGATATGGTAACTTGTTTGTTTCAAGCAAAGGCAGATGGGATGAGTTGAATTAGGGTAACAGTTATGGTGTTGGGATAGCAGAGGCAGATGGGATGGGTTGAATCGGGGGTAACTGGTGGGTTGTTGGGATAGCAGAGGCAGATGGGAACGGTTGAACCAGGGGTTGCAGGTAGGGTGCAAGATCAGCATAGGCAGCTACATGGGTTGAACCAGGGGTTGCAGGCTGGGTGCAGGGACAGCAGAGGCAGATGGGATGGGTTGAACCAGGGGTTGCATGTAGGGTGCAGGGACAGCAGAGGCAGATGGGATGGGTTGAACCAGGGGTTGCAGGTAGGGTGCAGGGACAGCAGAGGCAGATAGGATGGGTTGAACCAGGTCGTTGCAGGTAGGGTGCTGGTATAGCATAGGCAGCTAGATGGGTTGAACCAGGGGTTGCAGGTTGGGTGCAGGGACAGCAGAGGCAGATGGGATGGGTTGAACCAGGGGTTGCAGGTAGGGTGCAGGGACAGCAGAGGCAGATGGGATGGGTTGAACCAGGGGTTGCAGGTTGGGTGCAGGGACAGCAGAGGCAGATGGGATGGGTTGAACCAGGGGTTGCATGTAGGGTGCAGGGACAGCAGAGGCAGATGGGATGGGTTGAACCAGGGGTTGCATGTAGGGTGCAGGGACAGCAGAGGCAGATGGGATGGGTTGAACCAGGGGTTGCAGGTTGGGTGCAGGAACAGCAGAGGCAGATGGGATGGGTTGAACCAGGGGTTGCATGTAGGGTGCAGGGACAGCAGAGGCAGATAGGATGGGTTGAACCAGGGGTTGCAGGTAGGGTGCTGGTATAGCATAGGCAGCTAAATGGGTTGACCCAGGGGGTTGCAGGTTGGGCGCAGGGACAGCAGAGGCAGATGGGATGGGTTGAACCAGGGGTTGCAGGTTGGGCGCAGGGACAGCAGAGGCAGATGGGATGGGTTGAACCAGGGGTTGCAGGTAGGGTGCAGGGATAGCAGGGGCAGCTGGTTTGGGTTGAATTACTTTCTCCTTTTTAGTTTGCACTTTTGCAAGAACTATATACAGAGCTCGTGGCCAAAGCCATGAATGGGAAGGGCCTCCAGTCCTTTTCCATTTGGATTCTGGGTCATATAGTGGTTTTCTTTCCCACTTAAAATAAAGGAAAATTAAAAGTCCCAGAATTTCAAGCAGAGCTAGGACTGGGTGGCCTTCTCAAGCATGGCCACGGGAAACTTGAGAGCTCTGTATACACTGCTAATTGTGTACCAATGTTTTAGTGGAAATCCCAGTTGTTTTTACCAAAGGTTAATATGAAACATTTGCCTCCAGTAGTCCCAAATAGATGATAAAAAAGTCAATCTGCCGTCCCTGTCGGTGGGTAAGGGATATGTGGATGGCCTGCTATTCGTTAGTACTGTATGTAGCTCAGGGTAATTTTCCATGGAGAGAGAGAGCGCTCATTGAAGAAAAGGTTAGAGACCACTGATTTACAATAATGTTGCTTTTCCTCTTCTCCCCCTCTGACGCAGGCGCTGAGGCGGGAGACACGTACTGGGCTCAAGACGGCTCTGACGATAGCCACAGCCTTCACAATGCCCTTTCCATGGTGTCTGACGACGTGTCCTTCACTTCAGACTTCCAAGATGACGGTGAGTGCCCTGGCCTTCATGTCGCGCGTAGACCCGCAGGATGTTTAGTTATTCTTTTGGAACCTTCCAGGGAACACGCGGGTGGACGGCGTTCGCCCGCTTATTTCAGAAGGCAGTTGCCGTCCCCCTGTGATTGCAAGGGTTAAAAAAAAAAACATTGCTGCAACCTCTGCAGTGCTGCACCCTGGATTCGAAACCATGTCGCTGAGATGCGGGGCCAGGCACGGGACCACACCCACGTCTCCGTTTCATTTTGACATTCTACTATTCAGGGTATGTTTTGTTACAGATTCTTGGACTTAAAGATGTGCACCTTTTTATACTTGGCCATCAGAGTTATAGAAAATCTTTTCGCTTGCCAAATGCTTATTTGTCCTCTGCACTTTCTTCAATTAGGATCCGCAAATGGGATGAAATGTGAATCTTTTCATTTCCAGTGACGTCACTTGTACGTCAGAGAGCTCCATTAAAGAAAAATGTTTTGAGACGTATGCCCTGGGACCTCCATACTGGGAGATTATTTGTGTGTCGGTGCGTCTCTGTGCCAGGGATTTGTTTTATAGCCCTTTTGTAGGGAGAGAGTTCTAGGTTACCAGGGTTGTTTTTTTAAAAGATGGTGAGTGTGGCCGAAACGCTACTCCAGAGGGTGGAGGCATTGAGACAGTGCTCCCATCTCTTTGAGCCATGTGCGTAGTCGCTGGTGCGCCGAGGCTCAGTAGAGGGACTGGCCTGGGAGGTCTTGTCCTCACCTTTGTGGTCTCTTCGTGCAGTGGAGGGCAGTTCCCTGCCTTTTGGGCTTTTGTGGTTGCACGTTGTGGCCCAGACTGACGGCCAGGGCAGATTTGTTCGTGCTGGAGCGGTATAGTCTGGTTTTGAACAGGTCGCTCTCTGGCCCTTTTTGTAGGTACTTGTTGCTAGCACGGCTTCTGCACAGAGCCTTGACGCTGCCTAGATTTGCACCAGTAAATGCACTGCTCGCTGATATTGGTCCAGGGCAGGGTTGTGGAACTCCAGGCTTCGAGGGCTGGAACCGTGATGGATTTTTAGGACACCCCTCATTAATATCCAAGAGATGAGATAAATTTGCATACAAAGATTCAAATGTATACACCTTTTTTTCTCATGAATTTGAATGAGGGATATCCTGGAAACCTGTCCGGATTCCGGCCCTTGGGGCATGGAGTTGGGGACAACTCTGGTCTAGGGTCATGTGGGGACAGGTTTTCCCAAGCAGTCTAATCTAGGAGAAAGCTACCCTGGTCCGGGGACTGCCCTGGGAGCGCATAATGCAGTCCTGGCTACTGGACCCCTAGGTTTGGCGGGGCGGCTGGCTGCTGAGCGGAGCCTGTGTTGATGCCCAGTTATTGTGCCATTAAGTTTCGCTGCCTTTCTTGCCGTTTTACCCTGCTCTCCTTCCCCGAGATTCAGTCGTTGGACATGTAAAAGGGATGGACTGAAATCTTGAGGTAACACCACTTGGACACTGGGAACTCCCCTGGGTGTACCCCTCCCATCTATTCCAGAAGATGATCCACGGGGACAGGGTCACACCTCCTGCACAGGAAGGCGAGCCAGCTCGATGCCTGCCACCCAGAGATTCCATTGCAGAATAATCACCGCACACATGTCTCAGTGCAGGATATGAATTGGCAAGAAATTAGCTGCAACACATCTTTAAAAAACGGGTGCAGATCGTACGTTTGGGAAAGGGATTCAATATTTACGGGAGAGGGCTGGTGTTGGGAGGCAAAGGAGGTCTGGGGCGGTTTCCCGCAGCTTTTTCCTGCTGCAATGAATTTAAAGTACGATGAAAATTAAAATTAAAAACAAAATTGGGAATTTAAAAAAATCAAGTGTAAAAACACATGGAACCAGGTGGTCTAGTCGAAGAAATTTAGGTTCAGGGCGTCGGCACTTTCTGTACGTGTACTGTGCGTGAATTGAACTCCCTGGGGGCCACCACAGGTCTGGGGCGGGAGCACTGAGCTGCACTGTTCGTGCTCTGCAAAGCGTGGTCTGGTCCCTTCCATGGGTGCCTGACGCACCTGCGTCCTCCTGGGCTCTGTCATGGAGGCTGCTGGTCTGCACACGAAGTATTGGTGCAAAGTCACGTGCTAAGTGTCCTCGGACGATTCCTTTTGGCAGGATCGTTGACTGGGGCAGTTTTTGGTGTTCTCTGGGATGGAAGTTTGACTAGTGTGTGTCCTGAGTGTGCTGGCGTTTTCACCCGTTAATCTGCTGTTAGCCCTGGTGTCAGGGATTGTTGGGCAGGTGGTGTGTATGCCCATTACAAGGGTGTGCATGTGAGGTTCTTTGACTTCTCCTCACGTAGGCTCAGGCTGACTGATGGCTGATGTAGGATGCCTGATGCACACCACGCTCCTCTGCATCCAGCATGTGTGGCTGACCCCCTAGCCCCTGAGAGTTGACCACCTGACGGGGAGGAAGCACATGGGAACCCCAAGTGGGTGGATTATCTGCAGTGCCACCATATATAAGGACATCTATAAGGAAGCAGGTATCTTTGAATGGGAAACCAAGTTGTAACATCAATAGAAGGGTCCCAAGTGCAGCCTGCATCCCAGCCACTGCACACCGCAGCACCGCGCAGCACGCGCCTTAGGAGTATGGCTGCCACTGGATCCCTGAAGCCTGCGCACCCACCAAACACTAATGCCAGGCTGCATCTACTCCAGCAGTTGTAATTTTGGACCAAGCACATCGCATTGGCAGACGGATTCTCCTGGCAAGCAGTTCTCTAGCAGCACAGTGTCTGTACAGGGTCCCATCCTGCCCCTTCTACCTAGAAATGTCCACTTTTACCCGAGGAGCACTGAGCTGAAGAGCAGGGACATCCAAACACCCTGCTTTGCAATATGTGCATGGCGGGAAAGAGCTTGGAAGCGGTTGCAGTGAGCGTGTGGCGCTCGACAGAGCACTACAAAAATAGTTCTACGCCTGTCTGTACACTTCTCCTCTTTAACCATTGGGGAGAGGAGATTCTAATGCAGCCCCATCCGAATGCAAACCTGATCCCGTCAGATTACACACATGCTAAGGCAAACATGACAGAGGGCGCAGCTGGGCGGGTCATGGAGGCAGAACCTAGAGTGGGCAGAGTTGCACAATGATTAACTCTAGGGACAAATGCTTCATTTCCTTTTAAAGTTGTTTTTTTCATCGCCAGATTTTGCTGTCAATGGTGGTGATATTGAATGATGAAGCCTGAACCTAGTGTTCAAGCAATGGGCAATAACATGGGAAATGGGAAGGGGCATTACAGGTTGTGATAATATCACGCGATATTCCTAAAGCATCAGAGCCATTTTGTGCATGTCCCTGGTGTTCTTACCCAGTGGAGTAACTTTGCTGGAAATGTTGGGGGGGGGGGGGAGACATGGCATCTGAAGAAAAGGTGCCCCAGTCAAATGAATGGGGACAAAATGGTGTGCCATGAACGTTGAGAGCATAAACACCCCTGTCCCCCCTAAAATTACGCTCTTGTTCTTACCCCACGCACTTGAAATGCCATTGAACACCACAGACTGAGTTCACCTTTTAATCTCAAAACATATCGGGGTTTACCTTTTGCGGGTGCTGCTTGTGGCAGTTGAAAGACCCCTTAACTCCAACCCACCACCTCCATATCTCCTCCAGCTCCACAGGGCCCTGCTGCAGGGCAGTGAATGGAAATGGAACGGGAATAAGGTCAAGATAGTGAAGGAGAAGGGTCAGCTGACATGGACACTGATGGGACAGGCTAGTGAAGAGTAGAGGAGGGCAGAAGCGTGAGAGAAGGCAGGAGATGAGGTGATTTAAGGCAGCCAGGTGAAGGTGAAAGGGTGCAGAGAATGATTGAGGGAAGGAGGACGAGGCAATAGTTAATGAGGCACAAGAGTGAGGAGAAATGCAGGGCAAAAACGATGAAATGGAGATCAGGGGTTTTAGGAGTGTAAGGAGAATGGGGAATAATGGAGGTCTAAAGATCCAGGGAAAAATTAAGGAAGGGCAGGAGAAAGGAAGAGAAGGGAGGCAGGTGAGTGAGGAATGGGGAGTGGAAGTGTAGCGATGGAAAGGCAAATGGTGTGTGACGTTAGTAAGCAAGGGAGGGAAAATTGAGTGAAGGAAGGCAGATGCGAGTATTCGAATAGCAGCAAAATGAGCAAGAGCGGGATCCTCGTCTTGAGCCTGAAATTCTCAAGTTCCGGAAACACCTCAAGACCTTCCTCTTCTCCTCTTCCTTCTCTCTCACCCTACCCTGCTAACCTAGCTCTCTGCTCTTCCTCCCTCCCTCCATTGACTGGCCACCTGGTGTACCTCAGCGTCTCACAGGGGTTCCATGTCTTAAAATCGCAGCAAAAATGGCAGTGGTTTTTTGCGCCACAATCATGTAATGGAAGCGGAGGACACCCCTGCAACCTCCGCAACCCCCGCTCCCCTTAAATCGTATAATGGGGGAAACCTTTACCGGGTCAAACCACAGCATTTTTGCTGCGATTATTTTTACCGGCAACATTTTTGCAGCGATTTTATTACCTGATACCCTCCCAGGTCCCGGGCACCCCTGCCAGTCCTTCTGCACTTGCCGCAAGGCCCTGCACATCACTGCACTTGTAATAAAACCTTGAGAGCTTCTCTCCGCTCTTCTCCAGTCTCTACTGACTGGGTGTACCGGGTCCCCTGCCCCTCCCTTTCCCTCGCACACTTGCGTGATCTGTATACAGCCCTGCTTAAATGTATCATATTCACTTAATCTGCCTGTGCAGACCGTTATTGTCTCAGAAATTCAAGGACTCTGAGCGACTGTTGTTTTTCCCTGTGTTCCTTCCCTCCTTGAGCACTTTGAAACACTTGCCTATGTATAGGCGCTATATAAATTAACATTACCATACCATTAACATTACCATCGTTATGACAAAGAACCGTTGGCAGGAATAAATAATAATAATAATTCGGCATTTATATAGCGCTACGAACCCTCAGGTATCTGAGCGCTGCTTATTACCCACGGTGTGTGGTGCTCATTTATCGACCTCGGAAGGATGAAACGCTGAGTTTGGCGCTGCCGGGATTCGAACCTGCGTCAGCAGGCTCTGCACCGATGTCAAAGCGAGCGCTCTACTCGCTGTGCCACTTGACCGGCTTGAATGGAGAAAGAAAGAGGCAGAAGAATTAAGGGAATTACAAAAGTACAGGGGATGACGTAGTGTTCAAAAGGCAGAAAAGAGTAGGATAGTAGAGAGGAAATTGCTGGTAAGGAAAAAAGGGGGCAAAAAGAATGCTGTTTTGGAGAAAAAGCAAGCAGGATGGTAAGGAGGAAAAGGGGAGCATATTTGAGATGTGAGGTGAACAGGTGCTTGCCCTAGCTGCCCACCTATACGCAGTCACAGCCGCAATAGATAAATAAACAGGTAACAATTCAAATGGTTGCATTGAAATGGGCCAAAAAGATCCACATGGTGGATGGAAATCCCCTTTGTGCAAGTTCTCAGTGTTCTCCTTATACCAAGTTGGCAGCTAAACAAGCCCAGATGAAACCCAAGGTCGGGGAACGGGACTGGGTGTGTCTGTAGGGTGGCAAACCAACCCACATTTTGCGGGACTGCCCCATTTTCATGGGCCATGTCTTGTGTCTCCCACAGCCAACTTGGGACAGGAATACAACCTGGCTTCTCTCTTCTGAAGCAGGATCACTATCCAAAGTCTTCCCAACTAACACTTTTTGTGACAGTAATAAGTGCAGGGAAGCACAGAACCTTTCCCACTGTCCCAACCTTCCCCACCCACCAACCTCAGGCTCTGCCTTGTGTCAACCTCCTTTCAATAAACCGATTAGAGATTGAAGGCCCAGACAGGGGCACCTGGGTAATGATGGTTGTCCCTTAGAAGGTGCAATGGGGAACACGAGTGATGGGGGGGGGGGAAACAACGCTGCATGCTGTGTATAATAATGGCTCAAGAAGATTCTCTTGTATTGCATTCTCTTTCACTGTTAATACTAAATTATATTGTTTTTAGGTCCATATTCCTTTGCAGGCTGCTATTGAAATCGTGCATTGTGGGTGGTGAAACTAAAGCTATACATGTCTTTTTGGTTGACCCATTTCTATAACAATGTATATGTTAGGCTGATTTCTTATTTGTGACTTATCACTGGGAAGATATGTAGTCAAGGGCTCAAATCACAGCCTGGGTGAAAATACTGATTTCACCACTTTTACGCAAAATGTTTGATCCTGGGCAAATCATGTAATCTCACTGTGATTGACATTGTGTGTCGCTGGAGTGATTTAGTTTGCAATTTTTCCCCTAAAGAAAATCCCTCATGGTTTACTAAACTATTAGGTTGTTGCATATTAATAATAGTGAATATTTATATATTGCACAGCACATTATTCTCTTGGTTTGCACGTGAAAACGTTTTTGAAATGTCTTTTCCATTGGTGTCCTAGTGTATTGTGCAAATAAGGGCTCTGCATATCTTTTGCTGGACAGGCCCAGTAGACAAATTAGAACATATCACTGCCTTTTGTGCGTAACAGTCCCACAGTGTTGTGATTTTGTTGTTCTGTGTATATGTTAAAGAACCGTGAGGAAGAGGGGGGGCAGCAGCTGTCCCTATTTTGACGACTACACAGCAACATATTTATTTCTATCATGGCATTAAATGTAAACCTTGCCTTATGTGCATTTTACAGACGGCCCTTTGCTGGCTGCTGTCACTTTAACTGAAGACTTTAAATTGGCACTTTGCCGCTGGTTACAGACCGCTTTGATAGCACCCAACAGTGTTATCACAAAAGTGGCTTTTACTCTGGTTTCATCTGTGTTAGCACCTTGCTGACAGTGCAATTACTAACTTTGCAGTGGCAGTTTAGTGTTTCATCTTTTTCTGGCTGCCTGCCCCATGAGATTAAAGAGCGTTCCTTTGTATCCATTCTTAATTAAGCAACCCAGGGTTGCCACTGACTGTGTCCATCCCCCCACTCACAACCTGTAGACAAAGGGGCCCAATTGCATTGAAATGGGCCCCCACAAGCTCTGACAAATGTTTAGCTGGGCCCTGTGAGCGAGCTCTAAAACTGTTAGTCTGCTGTGCCTGACTGCCAGCAAGGGGAGATGAGGGTGTGTGTGTTGTGGCTGATGTGATGAGATTGGGGATGTGTCGGACCAGGACACTGCAGGGCCCACTCGCCCTTTTCCTATCATCCAAGTGCTAAATCCACCTCTGGCACATACGCGCACACATATTCACAAGCACATGGCGTTTTGTCAGACTGAGCTATTTTCCTGTCATTGCTTCGTGTGTGCTGGGTTTGTGAGTGGATTATTCTTCCTTGAAAACTATTCCCTGATTTAAACTTATTTTTTGTGAGATTTGCTTCTTGAGAATTTGACAAGTGGAAATGCCTGAATCATGTAAAAAGCACCCTTACTCCCAGTGAAGTCGCTCGGAATTGTACCCACCTACCAGCTTGCAGAGCTGAAGTGGTCACTGTATCCTGCAGGTCACCACAGGCTCCTGAATCCTGGCTGGGCTGGCTCGCGCTGCATACTGATTTTCCCAATCCTATCCAGGCCAACTCCCTTTGCACCCTGCAGGTCACACCCTTGAATCCTGGCTGGTTGGCTTGCACTAAATGCTGCTTTCCCCAGTTCTATCTGGGGCATCTCCTTCTGCTACAGCCTGCGCGCAGCAGTTGGAAAACACACTAGCAAGAGACGTGTGATATTTTCAAGTTCCCTCAAATCAACATATAGTGGCAAGGCCCAAGATAAGCATTTCCAAGGACAAAGGAATCACTCTACAACTTTTATTAAAATGCAGACTTGTTCAATTAAGGTGAAAGACCAGCAGTTTAAAGTGACAGGAAAGACAGATTTGGGCCAGCATTTTCTGCTGCTGTTTGTGTTTATTTTCCTTTAGAGAAATCAAGCGTCATAGCTATGAAACTCAGATGTTGAAAATATGGACTTTTGATAGGAGTTGGACAAACTGGCGTATTATGGAAAGGGCAAATCAAGGGGTACAGGAAAATGTACATTTGAAAGTGGCTATTATGAATGAGATCAAATTCAAATGAAGCCAGCACTGAACTCTGACATCTGATATTCTGTTCAATTCACCAGCCCCCCAGCAGAACATCAACAGATCTGATATGCTTTGCACTATTAAGGAGTTGCAATTCATCTGAAACTCCGCAATAAAGATAATGACGATCTTTAGGGCCGGGAGGATAGCTCAGGGACAACATGTTTGTCTTGGAAGCAAGACAACACATAGCAACACATATTCAAATCCTGTGTCTCGCGCTTAGAAACTGGTCTCCGTATTAAGTGTGTTATAAAAGAATAATTATAATTATGGGACTTGGTCAAAGGGAGGTCGAATTTAACATTAGTTCTAAGGGGGAATTTTTATGGGCTGCATCTGTGTGTAGTGGGCTTAAAGATTTTAAAAAAAAGAGTAGTTCCGATAGACCAGGGGATCTTTTTTCTCCACTCTATTTCAAACTCACAGACCTTCCTAAGGAAGGAGTCTTGATAACTTGAAAAACAAAGTGTTTATCTGACAATTTAGGATACCCAGGAACTGGTCCAAGAAGGGCAGGAATTCGTCATAACCCCCAATAACTTCAAAGACTGTACCACTGCCAGGCTGAAGTCATAAACACATTTACCACTGAACTAAAAGGTAAAGAACTCAAGGCTGTGCTGTGCTGATGCTGTGTCAGCAGACTTAACTGCAAAAACTATAATATTTAGTATTAAAAATAAAATGCTGTTTTGGATTCATATTTCTGGGGATATCTCCGAAACAGAATGTCGTATCAAGAACATTTTGTTGTAACGTGTTCAGTTTGAAAATTTCTATTAGATGGACCAAAAACTATTTTTTATGTGACCTTTAATTAGGCAAATTTGGATTTTGCCACAGAGGAAATGGTGCACACCAGAGATCCATATATCCTAGCATCTACAGTGGTAAGCCTGCTAATTTGAGATGGAATAATAATTTGTGCACAAAAGTATAGATACGTTATAAACCAAAATATGTAAGTCAGTAACAATTGATGCCATCATGATGAAATGTGTGCTGTTTGATTTGTGCCAGAGAGAGAAGATTGGTGAGCCAATTAGTAAAGTGGTCATATGTGTAGAAGTTACTATTTCAGAATGTTACAATGTTTAATGCAAGACCTTTCTGATATGACATCACATCAAATGGCTAGGAAACTGAGTATAAAAGTTACTCCCATCAGTCTACTCCCATAATTTGCCCAATCACCACAGAGGGGTATGTCTACTGTGATGTTACTTTTAGAACACTGTCCAGTCGCATACATGGACAAATTAGATTGTTGAAATTATGCACGCCTCAAATAGGTGGGGATTTCAGTCTATAAAAGATTCAACCCACACTGACAAGGATTGACAGACTCACACACTCACTGACTGTTGAAATGGAGGAAGAAGAATTGATAACAGAAAAGAGGAGAAATAGATTGCTCTCCTTTTACACTGTTGCCAGAGCCCTGTAAGTGAGGCCTACCAGGAGTTAGTCAAAGGCATTCTTCAGAGGAAGAGACAGCAGACAGGTTGTAGAGGAAATCTGATCCCATCTTACTGACTGATACCCACCTGTTCCTGGCATAGTACCCAAATTGTTAGAACAAAATTTGAATGCATGGTAGATTTGACCAAATTCGGTCACTACCATTTTTGAATTTGTGTCAGGAAATACCAAATATGAGGACGCGGGGGTTGCGTGGTTGTCCCCCGATTCTCCCATGTTCAGTGTGTGCGGCCTCTGGGGTTGCAAGGGTGTCCACCACATCCTTAACAATGGAGGCAGGGGACAAAAATTGATCAGCCCCTGTTTTCAATGAACAGTCAAAACGGGTGTCCGAGCAATTTTACTGCGCGCAGTCTGCCTGCGAACAAAACATTTGCGGGCAGATCACCCAGATCTGTTCCTGCAGGGGAGAAATTAACCTGTCCATAAGAGGGTGCGTACTTGTTTGTGAGTATATTATAAAAGGGACATAATCCTGAGGGGAGTGATACTATAAAGGGAATTAGATTAAATACTAACCCTGTTATTTGTAAGTACTGAGGAGCACAGGTATATAAATTGACCGTACATCACAAATCTCGCTCTACCTTTATCCTGCTACACCCTACTAACTTACCCCACCCTCTTACCTTTCAGTTCCGCCAGAGCGCCAGGGGACTACTCCGGTGGTGATAGTGCGTGGTATAAATAGCCTTTAACATAACATACTGGGAAATAAGTAAATATTTCATAAGCGCATGTGCTGCTTGAATAATAGATTTGATTCTATGGTGTCTATACGGGGAGATCCTTTTGACTCCTATTCTGTGCAATGTACAGGCATAGAAGAGTGTAGGACATCTCACTGTGTGCATATGAAGAGAAGTAGACAAAGACAGACTACCCCCCTGCTCTGGTTATGGACAGGTGAACATGCCACTCTGGGCCCGTGCCCGCCCTCTTGTCCATTATTGTAAAAGCGAGAAGAATTGTCCATTGAGGTAGCCATACTGCCCTTATTCCAGGCAGGTACATTAGGAAATAGACACAATGTAAATTGAAGATGACAAGAATAGGGGACACTGCATACATTCATATAGGAAGACACAAATGTAAAGAATTGCCTACATTGCGTGCATATTGAATAACACAGAATATAGCTCCCGCACATAGAAATGCTACAGCAAAAGGTATCCATCTTTCCCAAAATGGATTCCATAGCATGCATTACAAATGAATGCAGGTCTTAAGCCTCGTGAATATTCAGTATGATGAAAACACAGAAATATAGGGCTCTGTGGAGCTCAGACAAATAGCAACTCAAGCCAATGTTATTGGGAACAGGGGGAGGACTGGGCAAGTGCCAGGTGCAGTAATTTAGACGTATTAAATGGTAGGAAAATGCAATTTGTAGTCCCATGGCAGAAAGGGAGTTTTAGACTAAAAGTAGGGAATAGATGCGATACAGGGATCCAATCAGAACACAACAGCGAATTTCATGTTCTTGGCAGGCTGACGGAGGCTCATGTTATCTCAGAACTGCTTTTATCCAGTTTTTAACATTGCAAAACATTTCCTGTGATTCATTGAGAGGGGGAAAAATGTTTTATGCCAACCAGCCCTAGGATGAGGTAATTGCAAGAAGAAATCATGATGTGTTTTAGGAAGCATTTATGTTGAATGAAAAAAGGCAATGCACATTGCTTATAGAAACATGACGAATTATATTGTAAGGTTCATATTAGGACAGAACTGGTGTGTGATATTTTTGGCTGATAAAAATATTGTTGGTTGTAAGAGAATTTTGAGACTTTCTTTGGTCAGCCTGTATTACAGTTGATTAAACGGAGCACCCGGCTAGCTGTGGGGAAGACAGATAATGTTTCTCTTCGGTGTGTGTCTTTTATCCAGAGATGGCTGCATGCTGGTATGTCTGAGGAATGACCCCTCAGCCCCAATACATATGGCGCCCAAATCGCGGGGCCTTGAATCTTTCACAGATCAAAAGGCCAAGTGCCCACAATACTCTGCAGCGCTGAAAGGCACAGAGAGTTTGTAGAACAAAGAGGAGAGGCTCGAGGAAAAGCTGCAGTCGGATCCCATATTTCAAAGCATGTCTTCTCCGTGCCTGGCAGGGTCAGCAGATGAGGAAGAAAGAACCAGCCTTATACATTTATGGTGAAGTATGCATTGTTCATGAAGCCAAAATTAAGGGACAGTTATATTGTAAATTGTAAGTATAAATAGATATATAAGTAGGAGTAACAGAATGTTATTTAAGAAGAGAGATTTCCTCGTGTTCTGTCCTCAAGGAGGTAGAAGGGCATGCATCACACTCAATATGGGGTATGGTTTTTTAAGGATTCCTAAGGCAAGTGTTGAAAATAAGGCTTCATGTGAAACTCCAAGATGTGGTAAAATAAAGAGGAGTTACCGTCACTTCACTAGAGAAAGTGGGAGAAGACGATTGTAGAAAATTAATGTGCACATTTTTGGGGGGTTTATTTGTGATAAGATATTTTGTATCCACTTTCGATGTGTAAAATGATGTAGTTTTTGATGGTGAATAGAAGTGGATTTTATTTTACCGCATATTGTGGAGAAAGGAGGTATCATACAGAGAATGGGCAGCATTTTGATGCTGGCATGAGCAGTTGGCTTTTAATGGCAATATAATTTAAAAAAATATTTTTTTATGTTGTCTGTTCATTGTTTGTGTTAATGAAGACTAACTCATGTTAAATGTGATGTGTGTTGTAGGATGCATCATTATTTGTTTAATTCAAGGGACATTTTTCTTTGCGCAAAGGATTTCATTTATTTTTTTTAATGAAGTTTGCTCTGTGGCTTGCTGGAATGTGGGTTGCGTTCTGCAAGAAAGCCATAGCCACATTCTTGAATGGGGGTGGATAGCCAATGAACATAGCAGTTGCAAAATGTATAGCTGTCTGCCAGGCAGAGATAACATTCCTTTGGCCTTCTCACAGACTTCAAATAAAAGGGGTATAGGGCTTGTTTGTGTGCACGGCAGATAGGCTGCATTCTTGGAGAAGGCTTAAATATGAGCACTTCTCAGTAAGTGACAGCACTGATTGCTGAGTTTTTCACATTGTTGCAGTAATATGCATTTGAAGGGCAGAAGAGTTTTGTTGGGAGGGTTGTGTGGAAGATGTAAGGGATTTGATGTGTGTTATGTTGATATGGTGCCCTCTGCGGCACCTTTTATTGATCTATGTGAGATTGTGGGGCATACAGACCCTTTCTTTCTGATTTGGTGAGTGTTTATATTCCTGAATATTTTCGTTTTCGTCACAAGGATTAACCATATTTTTTAGTAACATTTTGTTCACACTACAATTTGTCCCCTTTCATTGCACATTTTTGGGTTTTTAAAATTACACAAGCCACTGCCCTTTTTAAGGTTCCATTGCTATTCTGGATGTTAGGGCTATGCCACACACTTTTCAGGTCCTGATCAGACATTATATTTGCACACATTATAGCCCCCTCACCCGATGTTTTTTTTAAAGAAATCCAATTTCAACATTGTAAGTACCCTTATTAGTAAAGAGGGGGGGTTTTATGGCACACTATAAGTATGCCAAGGGCAGACACACAGAAACAGGGATAAAGACATGTCCATCAATACATGGAAACCATTTTTAAAAGTTTAGGTACATTTTTGAAAAGTAATTTGAAAAATGAAAGGTGCCCTGCCCAGTGGTTTTCCAACCCACAAAGAATGCGCACAGGGAGAGGTCTTACACTCTTGTGTTAAATAGCACATAAATTACCGCAAGTGGAAGAGCTCTTGGGTTTGCGAGTACATTATGAGAAAAGAGTAAAGACACGCATGTTATTTTTTATACAATGCATAACAATAAGAAGGCATGGAAGTAATTAGAAGAGAAATGAGAAAGAGATTGAGGAAGGAGAGGGATGGTGGTGAGAAATAAATGGGCATGGGAGAGCAAGGGTGAGACAGAGATTGCGATCAAGGCACATGAGAGTGCTGCAAGTAAACAGGGAGGACACTGGTTAGAAAGGACAGAAAGAGGGGATCCACCATATCTCCTGCTGAATAGCACAGAAACATTGCAATATAATGCCCAAGATCACACATAGTGCCAGACTTGTGCCAAAAATAAAAGTGCAATTATAAATACAAATTATACAACAGGGAAGGTTAATGCAACAGCAACTGGCACTGGTCTGAGCACGACAAGCCCCCTACACAAGCAAAGAAGGAATTCACACAATTATGAGCATTTTCTGCATCGAAACACAGTAGCATCGTGGAATGTGCATATGCTGATAAATACAGCCATACTCTGAATAGGGGAAGCAATAGTAATGAGACAGAGCACTTTCACCAGCACAGGACTAAACGTACACATACCATAGGATAGGGGAGCATGATCTTTTTATACCATTAGTGCATTCGTTTTTGTGCAAAATGTCAGCAGACATATTGTTGAGAAATTTGAGTCAGGAATTAATTATGTAAATACACAATAATTCATATTAGTATTTTCAGGCCAGATAATATAAAGGGGTGCACCATTAGGTCAAGAAGTAATACTTATGGAGCACACACAGATTAGCATGGCTTTCAAGAATAAAGGGCAGATTGTTAAGATTAACCACATAATTTTTACTCATATAAAAAGTATCCATGGATGAGAAAGAAGGACCAATGAGTGCAAGCAAGCTAGGGGCTGCAAAAGTACGGGAATAAAACTGATGGGCAGTTATAGCTCTTGGTGAGGAACACAGATAGATGAATTTGACAAACAAAGGCTTGTTTCATTTAAGTTTATTTAGCAGTTCAGGATTGCAAACAGAAACAAGGAATATTTGGCACATGTATTGAGCACGTGGTGGATCAGTAGTATCTATGATGATTGGTTTATTAGAAGGAGTGAAGAGAAAGAAACTTGGAGATTTGGAAAGAGAGGGCATCATGCACAAGATGTGGAAAACATAGGGATATCATGTTATCGTCACAAAGAGGGGTGAGCAACACACTGAACCTATATAGCCCCATGACAATAGTAGAGAATATTCCCACAATGCTTAGCATGTAACCAATTTAGGCAACAGTAACCCTGCTAGCACAATATAAGAAACCATAGAGTGCATGTCATATATGTAGTATATTTGTAGCATTTTGAACATTATGGGGGGAAGGACTACACGAAATAACATGACATTTGAGGGTATTGTCCTCCGACGCATTCCACATCTATGACAGGTAATGACCACAGCTGTTTTCGGCAGAGGGCGTCCTGCTTCGATACGTTGTTCCTTGAAGGCCTCCGTCGAGGGTCGATGTTACCGGATGTTATAGGATGCAGGGCGCCTGTAGCCTCAGTTCTGTTTTTTCTGCAACGTGTTTGCTTCGGAATCTCAGCGCGCTCGATTCTTCTGTGCAAATATGTCTTCTTCTTCTGCTACCCCGAAGTCGGGCTTTAAAAAGTGTTGACTGCGGTTTGAAAAAATGTCCATCATGGACCCTCGCGACATCTGCCTTTAGTGCCTCTGCGAAAGCCACGCCACAGACGACTGCGAGGAGTGTCAGTCCCTGACGTCGAAGACCTTGCGGGAACGGAAGAAGAAATTGAAGGTAGGTAGGGTGTCTAAGCCCCATAAATCGAAGTCCACTGGGCTTTCGACCGATGACTCGAGGGGTGACTCTCTGCATCGACGAAAGTCCAGGGGAGGATTTGCCGGAGGTGCCCCGGAAGGCTGTGGAAACTCTGAGGAAGGTCTGTATTTGAGCCCTATTCTGTTCCTCCTCCCAGGTTGGATTAGTTCCAACCTTTGGATTATATTTTGGAGGTGGAGGAAGGGTCTGATGAGGAGAGGGTTGTGCCTCCTGATGTCCCAGATGACCATTTGTCTGGGCACAGTCAGATGGAGGAACTCCGTCAGACCTTGCATGTTGCCAGTGGTCTTGACACCTCTCTGGAGGTGGAGTTTGGCAGGCCTGAGCCTGGGACGCATGCCGATTCCTCCTATAGGCGTCTAATGTCTAGGGTGACTGAATACTTGGGGTGGTCTGCTCCATCTGTTGATTTTGATCAGGATGATCTGACGGACACCCTGGACCAAGGTCCACCCACTGACCCGGTGTTGCCATTTTCATTTCATATTTGCAAAGAAGGGTGGCAGCGGTTTGCACTGCTCCGGAGAGTCTCCCAGCAGTGAATAAGTCGCTTCTGAAAAAATACCACCCAGCCAGTAGTGACCCCTACTACTTGTCGACGCACCCTACTCTGGAGAGTTTGGTGGTGCAGGAGGCTACGCCCCCCGCAAAGCAGGCTGCGTAACCTACCATCCCTCCTGATAGGGACGATAAGCGCTTTGATGGTTGGGTGAAGAAAGTATTTTCATCTGGGGGTATGGCTTTGAAGGCAGCCAACTCCGTTTGTGCCTTGGCAAGATTCACTGACACCCTGTGGAATTGTGCATCTTTGGCGGCTGAGCATATTCCCAAAGGGGAGGAAACGGGATGGTTTTCTAGCCCTCATCGAGGATGGCAAGGATGCCATATGTGAAGCCGTTCAGTCGGGTTTGGACACGGCAGACTGTGTCAGTCGGTCCATGGCTGCGAGCACCGTGATAAGCAGGTTTGCGTGGTTGCGGAAGTCGGGGTTTGCTCCTGATGTGCAATCTCTGCTTCTCAACATGCCCTTTGATGGTTTCCATCTGTTTGGCAGCAAGGCTGATGAGAGCCTTGAGAGGTTGCAGACCTCCAAAGCTGCAGCAAAGTCTTTGAGCGCTGCAGTCTGCCAACCTCTGCCATTTCATCCTAGGGGCAGCAATGGAGGGGAGGTTCCTTTCGGTACTACTCTTCCTTTGGTAGATCGAGAGGAGCTGCCAGTCAAAGGGGCCACCGTAGGATTACCAGAGGTGGAAAGCAAGGTACTCGAGGTGCGAAAGCCGCTCGAGCAGTTGCCTCTTTGCCGTTCGCCGGTTGGGGGCAGACTTGCGCAGCATCTTGGAGAATGGCGTGCCATTACTTCAGATGTGTGGGTTCTGGAGATGATAACCCACGGCTACTGTCTTCCCTTCCGGCAGAGGCCTCACGGCAATCCACCAGGGAAGCTCTCTTTGAAGCCTCCGGATCCGCTCCTTGCGCAGGAAATCCTATCCCTGCTAGAGAAAGGCACCATAGAACTGGCGCCTGTAGCGGAGAGGAACAAGGGATGGTATTCCCCTTATTTTTTTATCCTGAAAAAAGACGGGGATTGAGACCCATCATGGACCTGCGTGGGCTGAACAAGCTCCTCAGAACGGACAAGTTCAAGATGTTAACTCTTTCTCAAGTCCTCCGGGCCCTTCAACTTCAGGATTGGTTGGTGTCTCTCGACCTCGCGGATGCTTACTTTCATGTGCCGATTCATCCCAAGCAGAGGAAGTACCTAAGGTTCGCGGTTGGCGAAACTTGCATTTTCAGTTTCAGGTCCTGCCATTTGGATTGACCTCCGCCCCGAAGGTCTTCACCAAGCTGATGGTGGTGGTGGCAGCGTATCTCAGGAAAGAGGGATTCACGTCTACCCCTACCTGGACGATTGGTTGATCAGGGTGCGCTTGCCCAAGTCCTAGATCATCTGTCCGTCACCTGCCACTCCCTTCACAAGCTGGGCTTCTCCCTCAATTTAAAGGAGTCCCATTTGACACCTAGCCAGCGGCTCCAATAAATCGAAGCAGTGCTAGACACATCCCTGTGGCAGTGTTCGCCTCCCCAGGTGAGGGCTCATCACATTCTGCAGATGGTGGACAAGTTTCATCGTGCCCAGAGTCTCTCAGCGTTCAAGTTCTTGAGGTTGCTCGGCCTCATGGCATCCTGCATTTTCCTGGTGCCAGAGGCCAGGCTGCGGATGAAATCTCTCCAGTGGGCTCTCAAGATGCAGTGGTCGCAGTTCTTCGGCAGGATGTCGGATCCCATTCAGATTCCGTCCTCGGTTGCACAGGATCTTCTGTGGTGGGCCGTCGGAAGGCAATCTGATGAAGGGAGCTCCGTTTTGGCAACCTTGGCCAGAGGTGACTATCGTGACGGACGCATCCCTCATGGGTTGGGGAGCTCATGCCAACGAGTTGACAGCCAGCGGCCGTTGGTCTCCGTCGGGGTCCATACTCCACATCAATCTGTTAGAGCTGCAGGCTGTCAGTCTAGCCCTGAAGACTTTTCTGCCATCTGTGCGGGGGAAGAATGTCCTGATTATGACGGACAATACAGTGGCCATGCACTACCTCAACAAAAAGGGGGGCAGGGTCACTCCGTTGTGCAGGGAGACGATGCAGCTCTGGTTGAGGGCCATCCAGCAGGAAATTTCGATCTCTGCAGTTCATCTGGCCGGAGACAAAAACGCGGCGGCGGACGCTCTGAGCAGGCAGAGCACAGTCTCTCACGAGTGGGAGCTGGCTCAGGAAGTTCTATTGGAGATCTTTGCCCTTTGGGGAACCCCACAAGTGGATCTCTTCGCCACCAGTGTCAACCAGAAGTGCGAAAGATTCTGCTCGCAGGAATTTCCGCCAAGAGGAGCCTTGGAGGACGCGTTCGTAGTGGAGTGGTCCTTCCCACTGCTGTATGCTTTTCCTCCACTCCCCGTCATTCCGCAAGTGTTGAAGAAGTTACAGAGGTTTGGTTCCCGGATGATCCTCATTGCTCCGGCATGGGCTAGGAGAGCGTGGTACCCGGACCTTCTAGACATATACATCTGCCCTCCACGGCGTCTTCCCTACCAAGATGATCTGCTCTCACAGTAGGGGGGGTCGGGTTCTCCACCCAGAGGTCAAGTCTCTCAGCCTTTGTGCTTGGTATCTGAAAGGTTGAGATAAAAGGATTGGGACCTCCCTGAAGACGTGATGGAGGTGTTGCTTTTGGCCAGAAGGCCCGCAGCAAAATCCCTGTACCGTTGCCGTTGGAAAATTTTCTGTGACTGGTGCAGGGTACAGAATGTGGATCCTTTCCAATGTTCCATACCTTTGGTTTTGTCTTTTTTGCTTTCTTTAACCCACAAAGGCCTGCAAGTGGGTACCATTAAGGGTTACCTGGCGGCGCTGTCCATATTTAAGCGCTCGTCTGAGGAATGTTCTTATTTTAAGATCCCTTTGATTTATCAGTTTCTGAAAGGGCTAACTAATGTGTTTCCACCGTCGCCTCTCCAGGTGCTGGGATGGGATTTGAATTTGGTTTTAAAGTTTCTAATGGGAGCTCCGTTTGAGCCTTTACATTCTTGTCCGTTGCGACTGTTGTCCTTGAAAACTGTGTATTTAGTTGCGGTTACTTCCGCACGCAGAGTGAGTGAGTTGCAGGCACTTTCCGCCAAGCCACCCTTTACTGTGTTCCATGTGGACAGGGTTGTCCTGTGGGTGCGGCCTTCTTTTCTTCCGAAGGTCGTGTCGGATTTCCATTTGGGCCAGAAGGTGATTCTTCCGGCGTTTTATCATCCTCCACATCCTGGTAAGGAAGAGGAGAGAGGCTCCATAGGTTGGATCCTAGAAAAGCTTTGAGTTTCTATCTCGTGCGGATGTCCCGGATCAGAGTGGACGATCAGCTATTTGTTGGTTATGCTGGAAGATGCTTGGGTCAGGCTGTTTCCAAACAGTCCTTGTCTAGATGGATCATTTTGACGATCTCTGAGTGTTACAGTTTGGAGGGAAAGGACCCTCCAGTAGGCTTACGGGCTCACTCTACTGGGGGTGTGGCTGCTTCCACTGCCCTACAGAGGGGTGTTTTCCGATTCGCAATATTTGCGAAGCAGCCACATGGGCCTCTGTCCTTACTTTTGTGAGACACTATTCCTTTGACTCCATCCATGAGCAGGATTTGGCTTTTGGTAAGGCAGTCCTTTATTCAGCAATTTGATTGGGCATTCTAAAATTATAAATTGCAAATTCTTTTCTCGCCTACATACGTTGGTACTGCTTTGGGAGTCTGTCATAGATGTGGAATACGTCGGAGGACACAATCCCCTCGAAGAACAAGTTACTTACCTTATCTGGTAACATTCTTTCGATGGGATGTTCCTCCGACGTATTCCACATCGAACCCTCCCAGCCTGCCCCGCTACTAAGAATTTCTTATGTGATTGCAGCTTCCATTTCCGCAAGGCTTTGTGCAGTCATACTGGCAGGAGATTGGTGCCACACGTTTTGGGAAAAAAACTACAACTGAGGCTACGGGCACTGTGCGTCCTATACATAACATACGGTGATGTCGACCCTCGACATAGGCCATCGAGGAACAACGTATCGACGTCATCGACGCAGGAAACCCTCTGCCGAAAATTTTCCGAAGCAGCACAGCTGTGGTCATTACCTCCTTATAGATGTGGAATACGTCGGAGGAACATACCATCGAAAGAACGTTACCAGATAAGGTAAGTAACTTTTTCTACAGTTACATGCAACTGTCAAGGACAGGAATGAGGGGCTGTGTGGAAAAACAGATGGAACAACATCGTATAAGAGTAAGGAACAAGAACATTGTTGTATCTATATGTTTAAGTAAAATATTGAATTATGTTATAGATGAAACATCTTTATTTTTGGAGTGCAAGAGGAATTTTTATATGGCCTTATTGGAGTATAGTGTAGTGATACAGTTGAAAGGAACATCCTAAGTAAAGGTAAGTACTAGCGGATAAAAGGAGATAAACAAAGAGGGAAATGGTAGGTATCTGTGGACACAGCGAGTGTGTGGATCGCCTCATTGATTATTATTAGAGGAAAGAGGACACAGGTGATACAAGTGAAATGTAGTGAGGGATACAGTGGTTTCAAACTGATAACATTTCTCCTAAATTAGGTGTACCAGGTGTAGGTAAGGTATAGTATGTATATAGGTATGGCAATATCTATAGAAGAAGGTAGAGAAGACCTCTGGATCGAAGAAGGTGGAGTAACTTTTATAATTATGTCAATGTAAAGTATTGAAAATGTTTATATGTTTAAATGTATTGGATATGTGTTATGTTTTAGTAAAGGAACAGAGAAATATTGTAAATAAAAATGATACTCAAAAATTGTATTCATATATGTCACACTTCCCTGCACTTAAATTGGACACACACTTGTTTTCAGCATTACGGGTAGGTATATTAGAGTAGGAAGGGCAACAAAAGTGTTAATTATATCTTGCCAGGATAAACACAGTAAAGAAAGAGGAGACCACAGTCCCATGCCATCGGGAGAATGACTACGAAAAGCTAAGATACAAAAGATTTTCATCAAAATAAAGAAAGCTAAAAGCAGACCTGACATCATGTCTAAACAAAAAGCATAATGCAGAGTGCATCGCATCATCGCCTCTACTCTAATGAGATGAGATCACGCTCTACCTGGCCATGGACAGAGATAACCCCAGCATCGTCACATCAAGGAAATATACAGCGACAAGGACAGTGCCCTATATGCAAAGACAGGAGAAGACTTACCAAATGAGAAGTACATTGTAGTTTGTTAGCATATTATAACTTTAGCCTACATTTGGTCATTACAGGAAGTGAATAACATGTATTTATGGATGCGCCAAGAAGAAAGAAAAAGCTTGTTCCTTTTTTATTATTATTGTTTCTGTCTTATATGTTTCTTTTATTTTATGGTTACAAAGGAAAAGGGGACAGTTTACCCGCAGTAGTATTAATGATGCAACAGTTGACAATGAATTTCATTTTTTTAATAGAGAGAAGCGTGTGGAGATGACATTTGCGCTCAGCATGGCACTGAGAAGGACAAAGTGGGGAATGAACCTGTGAAAAGGGTGAGGCAAGAAAGGGTAAAACGTGTGTGCTTTCAGGTCCCACGTCACAGGCACACCCAGGTATAAGCATAGATGAACAACAGTGATACTAAAATAAGCACAAGAAGGAGGAGGAGCAGCCATTCAACTACATTAAAAAAGAAGACATTTATAGCAAATATTTAGAAGGTAGTAATATTTCAAAGAAACAAAAGCATCTGAAGTAGTAAGGTTTAGGTTTTATGAGGAAGTGCTGTTAATAAAATGCACTTCTTTTTCAAAATACTCATACTTGTATTACAGATGGGCAGAGAATAACTCCACTTCAAGTGACCTATGCACCCGAGCCTACCAGCAGGGAGGAAGGCCCTAACATAATAAAAACGGTTTCGGCGAACCAGCCAGATGCCTAGTCGCCACCACACTGAAAGAAACAATCGTCCTCTTATGGACACCCCCAACCGTGTGTCCCCAATTACAACAATGTCCCGTTGACGGACTACTCTGTTCAAGTAGATAAATCAGGGCCTTTATATGATATATGATATGGCATTTATAACATGCCTATACACAAGTGTTTCAAGGCGCGACGAGGCAGGGGAGGGAAAACAGTGGAGAGACGGACAACGATCCTACTAGGCCAAGTGTCATTCAGATTGCATGTGCAAGGGTAGGGAGAAAGGGAAAAGTGCCTGGGGGAAGGGAGAGGGGGAAGTGCAGTACATGTACAAAAATATAATGCAAAATAACATAACAGCATACAGGAACAAATACAATGGTAAAGTGGCCTGTTGGCTGCAAGTGCAGAGTAGAGCAGACAAGTGCTGGTGGGGGGGACTGTAGGGATACAGAAACAGTCCCTAAGTGCAGGGATTTCCAGGGAGGCACCTCTCCTGGTGATGGTTATATGAACTAAGGAGCCCCTGAACTTGCTGCAAGGTGGCCAAAGAAATAATGGACCAGTGAAAAGTCGTTGGACTCAATCTGGAGAAGAACAAAAGAACCAGATGGAAGATGTACAGACCGAAGTTGAGCCAGTTAATTGCCAGACAGTCAAAAAAGAACTGCTGGCGACTGGGACAGGGACAAGGAAAAATTGTGGGGATGGAGAAAGAAAATGTGTGTAGATACATTTCTAATGAACTGAGAGAAGAAGAAAGAGGACTGAAAGTAAAATATAGGCTGGTGGGTCCCTTCAAAGTCTATATAAATGTTGTCTAATGATGTATCCCGATTCTCATAGTGGCAGGGATACTCATTGTGCATGTTAATTAATGTTTAATTGGGTAACGGGTGGAATGACACCTTCTGGGGATACATACATAGACCCAAATAATAAGGGCAAAATATGCCACACCTCCGACAAGAAATAAACATATATAATAGATGAGATGAATACAACGTGGTTGGATATACTGCTGTTCTGCTAGGAGTGTTTTCCACAACACCTCCCATATTTAGGTAGAGGACTGAGTTCAGGGGGGTGACTGAGATAGGGGTGCATAGGTATACCTCATGACTGGGAGGGTAAACAATGAGGGTATGGTCAATATATCAACCAGATGGGGGAGAGAAGAGGATTAGACCAAGATTGACTACCCCCCTCTCCTGGTGATGGATAGGTAAACATGTCACTCAGCGCTCATGCCCCACCCTCCTGTCCAACATTGTAAAAGTGAGAAGCATTGTCCATTGAGGCAGCCACAGTAGCCTTATTCCAGGCAGGTACATTAGGAAATGGGCACAATGTAAATTGAGGATGACAAGAATAGGTGACACTACATACATTAATTTAGGAAAACAAAGAAACATCTACATTGTGTACAACATGCATAACACAGCATAGAGCTCCCTAATAGAAATGCTATAGCCAAAAGGAAGCCATCTTTCCCAAAATGGACACCATATCATGCATTACAAATGAATGCAAGCCTTAAGTTTAAGCCTCATGAAAATTCAAATAGCTGAAAACACAGAAATATAGGGCTGTGTCGAGCTCAGACAAATAGCAACTCAATCCAAGGTTAATAGGAACAGGGGTAGGAATGGGCAAAGGCTAGGTGCAGTGATTTAGCAGTATTAAATGGTAGGAAAATACAATTTTAGCAGTGCCATGGCAGAAAGGCAAGTATGTTGGCATAAAGTAAAGAATAGATAAAAGATTCAGGGAAGCAAAGAGACTGTGACAGCGAATTTCATGTCCTTGGCAGGCTGGTCAAGGCTCATGCTATCTCAGAACTGCTTTTATACAGTTTTTAAAGTTCCGAAACATGTCCTGTGATTCATCATTGAGAAAGGGAAAAACATGTTTTATGCTGACCAGTATAGGAGGAGGTCATTGCAAGAAGAAATTATGTTTTTCAGGAAGCGTTTATGTTCAATGAAAAACAGGCGATGCACTTTGCTTATAGAAACATGAGCAATTGTATTGTAAGGTTCATATTAGAACAGAACTGATGTGTGATGTTATTTGTCCATAAATATATGTTGGTTGTAAGAGAATAAGAGAATTTCGAGAGTTTCTTTGGTCAGCCTGTATTACAGTTGATTAAACTGAGCTCCCGGCTAGCCGTGGGGAAGACGGATAATGTTTCTTTCTTGCACAGTCTGTGTCTTTATCAATAGATGGCTGGAATGGGGGTATGTCTGAGGAATGGCCTCCCCATACACATACCTAGACAAGAATATTGTTATTAATACTCAGTGGCTCAAGATAAAAGGGAGAAGGTGATTTGCTACCATTTTTCAATTTTTTAAGTTGCCCACTGAAAGCGAGAACGGGACACGTTTATGCAGTAATTAAATGGGAATATCACTGAAGGAATCTAGCCTACATACATGTTGAACCTACATTTTCCTTTCTAAAAGCCCTTTACATACAGGGGGGTCCAGTAGTTTGTTGCAATTGAATTTTATGGAATGCTCTTGAAATATTGACAGGTCTGTTGAGTAAGGGGATTATATCTAGAGAAACTTGGATAGGCAGGGATATTTTAAATTAATTTGCTTTAACAAATGAGTCTTGTCCTGGCCCCTAATGCATTTTAAGCAATGGTGCATGCTCTCCCAGGGTGAACAAAATATATAAGTGGTGATGTGTGTGTTACACATGTCTCTTTTTTATGGCATATAGCATTGAAAACTGAGGTGGATAGTGTGATGTTTATTTTTCATCATTGGCAGTTCATGGACGTATAACTTGTTTATCTTCAAATTGATTTAATTATTTCTATTTGGCTAATAATTATACTGTCTGTGCAATCCTGTATTTTTCTTGTCCTGGAAGAAGAGGGGATGTAAGGAAGGAATTTTGGTAAATTGGGGTTTCCCTATTGATAAAACAAACTTTATTAAAAAACAGAAAATTGTGTGCGCCTGTTTTGGGGTGGACATAAAGTCTACCTGAATTAGATGTCGCCCGATTAAAACACTTTACAACTAGCTTGTGCTGCATACTACTTTCCCCAATCCTATCTGGGCCAACTCACTCTGCCTCCTGCAGGCCTCGCACTCGTGAATCCTGACTGGGCTGCCTCACGGTGCATACTGCATTTTCTAGTCCTAAAAGGTCCAACTCACTCTGCAACTTGCCGCTTTAATTCTATCTGGTCCCACCCATCCTGTCATTTGCAGGCTACAATCTTAGCTTGGCCCACTCATGCAGCAACATGCAAGTCATAGGTACATCATGGCTGGCCCGATTCTTGCATCAACCTGCGGTTCACAGGTTCCAATCCTGGCAGAATCAACACATGTTGTAGCCTATAAATCATTTCTTCTAATCCTGGTTTGTCTGCCTCAGGGTACAACCTGCAGTTCACCGTTCCAAACCAAGCAGGTCCCAATTATGCTGCAGGTTCCAATCACAATTGGACCAACTCTTCCAATTCCAACAGGATTGACACGTGCTGAAACTGGCAGGTTACAGCTTCCAATCCAAGCAGGGCCTAATTATGACTCGGCCATAGTTTACAATGATAGCACGACCAACTCATGCTGCAACCTGCAGGTCATAGGTTCCAAACCTAGCAGGACAGATGGATGCAGCAACGTGAAGGTTGTATGTTAAGTTCTAACTGGTCCGACTTGCAATACAGCGTGTAGGTCTTAGGTTCTAGTCCTAGAAGGCAGGGGTGTTGCTAGGTCTGGAAAAGACCGGGGGCTATGCTAATGTCAGAACTGTGGGGACTGAGGGCTAGCTAGCCTTTTGGTTGTAGCTCCAGAGATTCTATCCGGGGCTGCAACCAAAAGACCAGGGGCTATAGCCCCCTTAGCCCCCCCCTAGCAACGCCTCTGCTAGAAGGACTGGCTCACGCTGCAATCTTTAGGTCACAGGTTCCAATCTTAAAAGAACTGACTCGTATTGTAGCCTGAAGGTCGTAGATTCGATCCTGACTGGTCCAACTCCTGCTGCAACCTGCAAGCTAGATGTTCTAAGCCTAGCTGCGCCCACAGATGCTGTAACCTCCAGAATGTAATTCTTACTGTGCCCACTCATGCAGCAACCTGCAGGCAACCGGTTCCAGTCGTTCCTGGTCTGTACTTCAAATTGGAAAAAAGAAGTGCAGGTACTCGTAAAGCTACAAAGCCGGACATTCTGGCGCAGAGGACCTTAGGCACAAATGCCTTCTAGGCACACCCTGTTGTTTGTAGGCAATGCTCAATGAGATTGGATTATGTGCCATGGAGCACACACTTTGGTAAAGCAGTGTATCTGAGATCCTTTCACACAAGCTTCCAGTTTGTTATGCATAGTGTTAAGAAAGTTTGAAAATCTATATTAAATGATACTTTCCATTTTGCTTATCAAGCTGTGAGATATAATAGCTTTAAAGTAAGCTTTTAAAGGGGAGTTTTATTATTGCTTGCTTTTCATTGCCTAAGAAGAAATGTGGTCAATAACTGGAGCGGTGTGCAAGTTTTCAGTCGAAAACGTTCCATCACAGCCCCAAATACTCAGACATTTACATATTAGAATAGGCACAGCTGATGACAAACAGCTTTAAAATGAATTTCCCAGACTTTCCAAATGAATCCCTGCTCCATCAAAGGACACCAATGGTAGCAGGTGAAGCCCACTTAGCGAAACAGTGTTCTGCGCCTGGTGTGCTGAGAGCACATTGGCTGCATGTTTTTCTCCTTTTGTTCTGCAGGGGGGGGGGGCTGAAGGAGACATTATGGGCACTGCAGGTGGTGGAGAGAGGAAAAGGGAGAGAGCTTAGTACTTACGATAAAGTGAAAGGAAGAGCTTTAATTTTCATCTCTTAACGTAGTTGAACATCACTACTCTTTCAGGCGTTGAGAAGTGCAAGTCCTGAAATGACTCAAAAATAATAAGTGCAGGTACTGTGGGCCGGGTGGGGCCGGCCCATTTAAAGCACTGTGGCTGGTCTGATTCATGAAGCGACCTGCGGTTCACAGGTTCCAATTCTAGCCCAACCTGGAATGACAGGTGCCAATTCTAGCAGTACGGGACTCCTGCTGCAACTCCAGCTCTCGGGTTCCTATCCTGGATGATATTACGTAACGTGGTGTCCTAGTAATATAATTCTTTAGGCGCAGGGTGTGCGTTTATTTGTTGGCCAGACTTCACAATTAAAGTCTATTGGTTCCCAATCACTCAGCATATTCATTTAGATTTTTTGCAGAGAGGATTTTCTTTATTCAATGTTTTTTCATTTCCTATCCTGGATGGCCTGGTTGCGACAACCTGCGGTTCCCAAGTTCCAATCCTAGCTGACCCACTGATGCTGCAACGTCTGCACCTACCATTGCTTCGTTGGGCAGGTTGCAGGTTCCGAAACTCGCTATTATATTCACACTGCAACATGCACGTCGCAGCTGCTCAGATTCACACTGCAGCACGCATATTGCAGGTTCCAACCCGGGCTGCTCAGATTCACACTGCAGCACGCATATTGCAAGTTCCAACCCGGGCTGCTCAGATTCACGCTGCAACACGCACATGGCAGGTTCCAACCCGGGCTGCTCAGCTTCACCCTGCAACACGCACATGGCAGGTTCCATCCCGGGCTGCTCAGTTTCACGCTGCAACACGCACATGGCAGGTTCCAACCCTAGCTCTCAGCTTCACGCTGCAACACACACATCGCAGGTTCCATCCATGGCGGCTCAGATTCACGCTGCAACACGCACATCGCAGGTTGAGTCGTGGCTGCTCAGATTCACGCTGCAACACACACATTGCAGGTTGTGTCGTGGCTGCTCTGATTCATGCTGCAACACGCACATCACAGGTTCAGTCGTTGCTGCTCAGATTCACCCTGCAACACACACATCACAGGTTGTGTTGTGGCTGCACAGATTCACGTTCATGCTCCAACACGCATATTGTAGGTTGCGTCGTGGCTGCACAGATTTACGTTCACGCTGCAACACGCACATCGCAGGTTGAGTCGAGGCTGCTCAGATTCTCCCTGCAACACGCACATTGCAGGTTGATTTGTGGCTGCTTAGATTCACCCTGCAACACGCACATCGCAGGTTGAGTCGTGGCTGCTCACATTCACCCTGTAACACGCATATCGCAGGTTGAGTCGTGGCTGCTCAGATTCACGCTGCAACACACACATTGCAGGTTGTGTC
Source organism: Ambystoma mexicanum (assembly GCF_040938575.1). Lineage (NCBI taxonomy): Eukaryota > Metazoa > Chordata > Amphibia > Caudata > Ambystomatidae > Ambystoma > Ambystoma mexicanum. Next base: position 649,402,042 of record NC_090938.1, read on the forward strand.
GTGGCTGCTCTGATTCATGCTGCAACACGCACATCACAGGTTGAGTCGTGGCTGCTCAGATTCACGCTGCAAAACGCACATCGCAGGTTGAGTCGTGGCTGCACAGATTTACGTTCACACTGCAACATGCACATCGCAGGTTGAGTCGTTGCTGCTCAGATTCACCCTGCAACACGCACATCACAGGTTGTGTTGTGGCTGCACAGATTCACGTTCACGCTCCAACACGCATATTGTAGGTTGCGTCGTGGCTGCACAGATTTACATTCACGCTGCAACACGCACATCCCAGGTTGAGTCGAGGCTGCTCAGATTCTCCCTGCAACACGCACATTGCAGGTTGATTTGTGGCTGCTTAGATTCACCCTGCAACACGCACATCGCAGGTTGAGTCGTGGCTGCACAGATTTACGTTCACGCTGCAACATGCACATCGCAGGTTGAGGCGTGGCTGCTCAGATTCTCCCTGCAACACGCACATCGCAGGTTGAGTCATGGCTGCTCAGATTCACCCTGCAACAAGCACATCGCAGGTTTAGTCATGGCTGCTCAGATTCACCCTGCAACACGCACATCGCAGGTTGAGTCGTGGCTGCTTAGATTCACCCTGCAACACGCACATCGCAGGTTGAGTCGTGGCTGCTCACATTCACCCTGTAACACGCATATCGCAGGTTGAGTCGTGGCTGCTCACATTCACCCTGCAACACGCACATCGCAGGTTGAGTCGTGGCTGCTCAGACTCACGCTGCAAAACGCACATCGCAGGTTGAGTCGTGGCTGCACAGATTTACGTTCACACTGCAACATGCACATCGCAGGTTGAGTCGTTGCTGCTCAGATTCACCCTGCAACACGCACATCACAGGTTGTGTTGTGGCTGCACAGATTCACGTTCACGCTCCAACACGCATATTGTAGGTTGCGTCGTGGCTGCACAGATTTACGTTCACGCTGCAACACGCACATCCCAGGTTGAGTCGAGGCTGCTCAGATTCTCCCTGCAACACGCACATCGCAGGTTGAGTCGTGGCTGCTCACATTCACCCTGCAACATGCACATCGCAGGTTGAGTCGTGGCTGCACAGATTTACGTTCACGCTGCAACACGCACATCGCAGGTTGGGTCGTGGCTGCTCAGATTCTCCCTGCAACACGCACATCGCAGGTTGAGTCATGGCTGCTCAGATTCACCCTGCAACAAGCACATCGCAGGTTTAGTCATGGCTGCTCAGATTCACCCTGCAACACGCACATCGCAGGTTGAGTCGTGGCTGCACAGATTTACGTTCACGCTGCAACACGCACATTGCAGGTTGAGTCGAGGCTGCTCAGATTCACGCTGCAACACGCACATCGCAGGTTGAGTCGTGGCTGCTCAGATTCTCCCTGCAACACGCATATCGCAGGTTGAGTCGTGGCTGCTCAGATTCTCCCTGCAACACGCACATCGCAGGTTGAGTCATGGCTGTTCAGATTCATCCTGCAACACGCACATCGCAGGTTGAGTCGTGGCTGCACAGATTCACGCTGCAACACACACATTGCAGGTTGTGTCGTGGCTGCTCTGATTCATGCTGCAACACGCACATCACAGGTTGAGTCGTGGCTGCTCAGATTCACGCTGCAAAACGCACATCGCAGGTTGAGTCGTGGCTGCACAGATTTACGTTCACGCTGCAACACGCACATCGCAGGTTGAGTCGAGGCTGCTCAGATTCTCCCTGCAACACGCACATCGCAGGTTGAGTCGTGGCTGCTCGGATTCACCCTGCAACACGCACATCGCAGGTTGAGTCGTGGCTGCTCACATTCACCCTGCAACACGCACATCGCAGGTTGAGTCGTGGCTGCTCAGATTCTCCCTGCAACACGCATATCGCAGGTTGAGTCGTGGCTGCTCAGATTCTCCCTGCAACACGCACATCGCAGGTTGAGTCATGGCTGTTCAGATTCATCCTGCAACAGGCACATCGCAGGTTGAGTCGTGGCTGCACAGATTCTGATTTTCAAAATAGGGGAACCATTGACTACTTGCACAGATGATGCCCAGAAAACTTGCCATTATGTACATGTTTATGAGGCAGTGCAGAATTGTGCTAATCCCGACTCTTTTACGTTATTTAATATTTGCAATATCCCGAAGCAGGCGAATTGTGTGCACATTGCTGACTTTTACAGCTGTTCAAGGAGGCGCTGGTTTCTTGACGTTTGTCGAACCAGAAGGGTAGTCGTGTTAAACAGATGCAATGCTTGGCAGAATTAACACTTTTAGTAATAATTGGGTAATCTGACGGTGCAATCATTTATATTGCTGAGTTTGGTTTTTTCCCTCTTGGGAATGTCATATTTATTCCAGTTTCTTCGTTTTTTTTATACGCGCCATGGAAACCATTGAGCCTGGGGTGGGAAATGGAGGTTTATCTATGTATTTAAAGCATTTTATGGTCGTATTTAATGTGCTATTGTTTTAGAAGTGCCTGCTCATAAAGCACGTTTTATGGACCGAGAGAGGCGAGGAGAGTTCTGCAGCGCCCTCTTGTGGCAACCGAAACGAACTTGCCTTACTCTCAACTCAATCTCGCTCGGGTACAATGAGAGGAACGGATTCAAACAAGGGAGGCCGATAAACTGGCCTGAGTTCACTGCAACAAAAAAATGTGCTTTAAGGTCGTGTAAGGTTATGATTTTTGATCTTGTCCTTTGGCAATAGCGGTAGTTGCTGAGTGCGTTGTGTTAGCAGCACAGGGCAATGCGCTTCGCTAATAGTTGTGCCAGCGGCGCTTTCTAACGCTAATAGTCGTCGCAGCATCACGCACACTGCGGAGTGCTCTGGGAATCTTTGGGAGCCACTGGCCTTGTTGGAATTCCCGTGGGAGCCACTGGCCTGGTTAGAATTCCCGTGAGAGCCGGAGCGCATCGTATAGGATGCGACAGGGTGTGATATCGGCACCGATGCCCTGTGATTTTAGGACTACTGTGCTTGTAGAGAACAGTGCTACACTCATTGGGCCCGTTCACGAGTTGGGCGGTAGCCCTTAAATGCGGCAGTAACTGTATTACTGCTTCATTTAAGAGCTGGACCTATCACGAGGTGGACGCTAAATGGGCTGTTTTACCTCCAGCTTTTTTCTGGAGGTGAAAATCCCATTTAGTGCCTTGGTTTCGGCCTAATTACAGCTGGTTGTATTAGCGCCGAAAATTCCCCGTTGATCCGGCGGTAATACTGCCAGACCGGTTGGCGCTGATGCTATTGCAGTTGGGCGTTATTACAGGATGGTCTGGTGTGATGTTAATATGCTGATGGATTAATAGCGTGTGACAATTGGACAGGCTTACAGTTGTTTCGTGCACGTGAACTGGAAAGTGATGCAGGTGCAGCTGAACTGGAACATTATTACCGGAACATTGTTGCCGGTCAGATAGCACTGGAAGTTGAGCACTCGTTCAAACATCTGTGTGCAGACTGCTGTTGCAGGTTTGAATCCCGGCAGGGCCAACTCGGCCTTTCATCCTTCCGAGGTCAATAAATTGAGTACCACACAGTGTGATAATATGAGCTGTTAACTCAGCGCTTAGATGCCTGCACAGCTTGTAGCGCTATATAAAACTAGATATTATATAAAACGAGATATTAGTATGGTGTGATAGCGATGCCGGTTTTCAGTGATTGGACATCGTTGTGTGATATCAATACAGACGTGCAGTGATTTGATTACTTGAGTGTGATATGGATATTTGGGGGAGGAAGGATAGCTCGGGGGTAACGCGTTTGTCTTGGAAGCAAGGGAACGTAGCGCAACACAGGTTCGAAACCCGATCCCACGCTTAGACACTACTCGTTGGTGTTAAGCGTGTTATAAATGAACAATTATAATGGATGCAATGATTGAACTAATATAGGGTGATGCTGAAACAGGTGCACAGTGGTGTATTTGGTTGTGATGGTCTTGCAGGTGTTTAGTAGCTAGAATCTACAACATGTCATGCTAGGTCTAAAGGCGGACGCTGATTGAACTACCAAGGTTCATCATTGCTTCAGGGAAGCGTGCAAGCCTGCAGCAGGATTTGGCCTGCATTCCTCTGAGGTGCAAACTTCTATCTAGTGGTACTTTCTAAAGAAACCAAAGGTCGAATGTGAGACTCTGACTAGCAGGGAAGCAACTATATATGAACTTTAGCTGAGCTTCCACAATGCTCCAACCTATTTTTTGGCAAGAGAAGAAAGTCGACAGCCTCTTTTAAGTATGTTTGGCTCCCCAGTAGTAACATGGGCCGAGTTTAAGGCGTGAACTCCTCCAGAGGTGCTAGGTGGTGTAGGAATCAGCAGACACAATTGCAAGTCTGGTGAGAGTGAAAGATTGCAGAGATTGAAATTTCGGGGAGGAATTCATATCCTGCGTGTACTCTGAAAGTACCTGGTTAGATTGATAATAATTGCTACATGGAGCACCTTTGATTCCCCAGGTCAAATGGTGCTCAACAAATGCACCTATGTGGCATTAAATGTGCATGTTTGGGAATGTGCATAAAGGAGCATTTGGACACATTTAGAACATATATTATGCATAATGGGGAATATTTGTTTTATTCTTGTTTTTAATCATTTATGATTTTTACAAGACTGTTATAAAGACCATTTTTACACAATTACTAAAAATGCATTAATTTACACAGTTAGATAAAAAAAAGTGTATATTTCATATTAACAAGTGAATTCATCAAGTGCCCCTTCGTGCTATTTGATTATCGTTATGTGCAAAACTAGTTTAGTTATCTGCTATCACAGATAAGCAGAGATTATTTACAAAATTTGCACAGGCAATAAGTAAACTCATATTAGTTGAGTTTAGTAAACAAGACCATCTCAGGTTAGGTTGGACATTAGCAACAATAGATAGATGTTTTTTGTACATGTTATTTCTTTTTGAACATATTGCAGAACATTCAACGATTAGATGTTCTAAGGTTTCTTTTTGTAACGTATTGTTACAAAATCTGCAAAAGTTTTCTGAAATAACAATTTGCTTTCACTGGGCTAAGATATCTCTTGTGGGCCACAAATTAAAAAGCAATCTCATAATCGCTATACGAATTTGTGGTGAAGGCGATTTGATCAGGTAACTTGCTACTGTTCCCATTTTTTTTATCTGGGAATATTTGGCTCTTGAAATTTTTATAACTTAAACAGAGATTGCGATTAAGCAGCCAATCTTGAAGACAAATCTTTTTCTTAGCTCGTTCCGGATTTTGGATTAAAGTTTCAACATCTACATCTGCTGTAGCCAGAATTCGATACACATTGGTGGTCCATTTTACAACAAAACAGTGATTACTTGAAAACAGATAATTAGATAAAATGGCTATAACAGTATCAGCAGCATTATTTACTAAGCATTTTCTAAATAGTGCACAAAGTTGCCATTGGTATTGGGCATTGAGTGACGTAAGTCCCAATTCATAACGAATGCATGAAATCGGGGTTGATTGAGGTAAATGCAATAGGCTTCTCCAGTATTTGGCTTCCAATTTATCTAGATTTTTAGCGTCAGTGATATCTCGAGCTTCAAGTCCATATAGAAGTGTAGGAGTCACTTTTTGTAACCAATAGTATAGAGCAGGCTTGATGGAAAATTTACCATATTTATATAGGATTACCTTTGATTGGGCAATTGCAACCATCAGCTTATTTTGTTGTAACTGCAGATGTTCAATAGGCATTGAGTTTGATTCAAACTGAGTTCCCAAATATTTGTAGTTAGTTACAATGTCTAGGGTAATGTCTTTAACCATCCATACAAACTTTGATCTTGATGAGCATTTTGGGATGTCGACTAATATCTGAGATTTTTTGATGTTCATAGAAAGCTCATTCTCTTCAAAGTAGATTGACAGTGCAAAAATTAATCTCTGGAGGCCTATGGGTGTTTTGGATATTAGGACTAAATCGTCCGCATACCACAGCGCTTGTATTACTGTGCCATTAATTTTAGGTGAATCTGGTAAGATGGACGAGAAAACTTCTTGGACATCGTGAATAAAGAAGTTAAACCATGCCAATGCCAGAATACAGCCTTGTTTCAGACCTCTTGTTGTTTTAATTATTGTGGATAACAGGCCGATGGTAGATAGTCGAACCCGTATGGACGTACCTGAGTGTAAAGCACGTATTATGTCCAATATGTCTGGTGGACAGTTAGCTCTAGTTAGCTTTTGAAACAATTTAACGCGGGAGACAGAATCGAATGCAGCGTTTGAATAGACAAAAGCAAAAAATAGAGAGGTTTTGGTGTGTCGTGCTTGAGCTTTTAAGGAATTGAGAATCATAAGGTTGATTGACGTCCCCAACCCCCAGACAAATCCAGTTTGATTTTGGTCACAGCATTTGGTTTCTTGTGTCCAGTTATTAAATGCTGATAGTACCAATCGAGTGAACATTTTTCCTGGAGCGTCCAATAGCGCTATTGGACGATAGTTCGATGGTATGGTACGATCTCCTTTTTTAAGTATCGGCACTATGATAGAAGTACGCCATGAGTTTGGAATTCTCCGGGTTTGTAATACCTGATGGAATATATTATTCAAATTTTTTTCCCAGTGCCATGGATGTTGTTTCAGCATAAAGTTGGTAATACCATCTGGGCCTGCAGCTCCTGATGATGATGATGATGATTTAATAATAAATTCTTCAATGATGTCTTCATAACAATCCAAGTTCCAGGACAATGAGCTCTGACCTTCATATTCATGTACTTGAGAGGATTTATCTGTATATAGGTTGGAGAAGTGCAATACCCATTGATTCTCAGATACTCCATTTAATTGTGCCATTTGATTGTTTACATGCGATGTTTAATTAAGTAAATGCCAGATTTGCGCTGAGTTTTTGTTTGTTATAGCACCTAGGAAGGATTCCCCATCTTTTTGAAATAACTGTTCTTAATAGGAGCTTACCCAGTTTTTGTAGCAAGATTTTATCAATTTGAAAGCAACAGACATTTCGGACCAAGGAAGCTGTCTTGCAGATTGTCAAGACCGGTAGGGGGGTCTGTACTTCCGCTCTCTATATGGTAGAGGGGAGGCACAGAGGACCCCAGCCAAGATTCTCTAATATGGTAACGATGGACGAGCAATCAAGGCCTAGCTTCTCAGGAGGTGATGCAGGCTGGTTCTTAAGTACAGTGTATCCCCAAGCCCCCACAAAGGAATGTCCACACACTGTATTACTGAAAACACAGTCTTTATATAATTAATATTCAAGGGTTATGTACACTTATCACAATAACGCACTTTGTGCTCAGGAAAATCAGCAATGGTAAATATCTACAATTCTAAAGTGGTACCACTAATATTAGACCTCATTAAAGTGCATTCACAATACTGTTAAAATGGCACACAGATCAATAAGAAGGAAACCAGCAATAGAGAGAGGAGAGATAACAGAGGGTTGAAACAATAGGCAGAATACTGGCCCCTACCACTGGACACAGTTCTGTGTGGAGATCCCCCCACCTGGGCAACCTGTAAAATAAAGAGATATAACACCAGCCCAGTCCATATATTGTTCAATAGTCTATTTCTCTCCTATAATGTTTTTACCCCCCCAATGTACCTGGTGGAGTCGAGTTCTTCGAAGAGGCGTCGACAGATCCTTCTTGAATGACCCCCTTTAAAGCAGGAGTCACGGATCGTCGAGAGGCGTCGAGAAGCGTCGAGGAACTCGGTGTTCGGTGTCGGGGAATCGACGGCCCTTCTTGAATGCCTTCCCTTTCAAGCGGGAGACACGGGGCGTCGAACGTCCGACAACAAACAAGGTAGAACGGCGTCGATGAGGCGGCAGGCTTCGATCCGAGCGGTGCTCGTCGGCGTCGAGACGTCGGCGTCCTGCGAGGAAGAGGCGTGCGGGGCACCTCGGCGACACTAGTTCTGGACCGCAAAGATTGTGGGTGACGGTGGCCCAGCAAGGGCGTCGAGTCGCTCGAGTCTTTGGGGTCGTGAGGTGGCGGGAAACCCACCGGCGGATTCTCCTCGGCGCGTTGGTCGTCCTCGACTTTCTCCGGCGGGACAAAGCGGCCGACGATGCGGACGAGGGAGTCCTTCAAGGCAAATGTTCTTAGGCAAGGAGCGGACGGCTCCGGTCGTCGGCGGCACGGCGTCAAGTGGTTCCCACGGCGGGGCAACACAACTTCGACGGGCCTCCAGCGGTTACACAGACCTGCGAACCCTGGTCGACGGCAATGGACTTCGACAGCGTCGATGTCCGGGTGCTTCACTTCGATCTCCTCGGCGGTCCCGTTCGGGTCGGCAGCCTTTCGAGGGTCTGACTTCCAGGGCGCTTCGGCGAAGATTCAGCGGTGCTCGATGGTCCCTCGGAGCACGGGAAGAGGGCGCCTAGCCAGGTCCTCTCTCGGGTCAGTCCTCGACGATTTCGACAACCTTCAGTTCCGTCGAAGCAAATGCCACAGCAAGTCTTCTTCTTCCAGCTGGACGTCGAGGATCAGCAAATCCAGTTACTCTTGAGTGGAGACTCAGCTTCTGAATGCTTCTGAACCATTTCCAGTGGTGAGAGGTCCCCAGATATACTATTCTGTCTCTCATCCACACTGCTGGCACACACACAGCAGCCAATCACACAGAAGGGCATTCATGCAGTCAGTCAGCCAATCAGGCACACAGTGCATTCAGGCCACACTCCTCCCTTTCAGACACTCACAACAAGGAATGTGGATTGGGACAAGTACCCAGCCATTCAACACTACACACTGCATTCAGGCCAGTTTCGGGCAGGGCTGTCTCAGTCTTTGTCTCTCATGCCAGAAACCAGACAACCACAACAAGGAGTGTATATTGGTCACACACTCCATTCACCCAGGTCCCACCCACAGGAGGTACCCATAACATACAGTCACTGGGAAGGCTCCAGTCAGTCTAGCTGGGCCTTCACAACAACACCATATATGGAACTTCCACCCAACAGCCAGCCAGGGGGAAGGGACAGAGCCAGGGCTTCCCAGGACTTTGGGAAAAACAAGACAACAGGCAATAGAAAGCAAGAGGCCACAGGGGCCATCTTGTTTCTATCAGGAATCAACTGATCCCAATGGCAGGGCCTGGGTATCCCGAAATGGAGGACACCCAGAGCACCTGTCAAGTTTAGCATGGAGCTGCCACCAGCCCATACCCTGCTCTGTGGGCCACCCACAGGTGCCCAAAAACATACACTAGGGGCACAGGGTTGTACCCCTACCCATGGGTGCCATAAGGGTATCCCATGGGTCTGTTCACCAAACCAAAAGAGAGCTGCACTGCCAGGAGTCCCTCATGGACTCCTGGGCAGAAAACATGACAGAACACACGGTAAAAACAGAAAAAGGACAAGGATTCAGAGGCCCTGTCCCTCAGATGCATTTCCGGCATCACAGTCGCCCCCCCCAGACTGAGGTGGAGGGTGCCTAATCTCCCACGGGATAGACACCCTCATCCAGACGGTCAACATACCTTCTGGAAAGGCCATCTGCATTATCGTGACTCTTCCCTGGTCTGTGCTCTATGGTGAAGTCTAGCCCTTGTAGGCTAATCGACCACCTGAGCAATTTCGGATTCTCACCCTTCATCTGCATAAGCCACTTCAGGGGCTTATGATCTGTTTGGACCTTGAAGGTGGACCCCGTAAGGTAGGGCCTAAAACGCCTAAGGCTCCAAACTATACTAAAACATTCCTTTTCAACAGTAGCCCACCTAAGTTCTCTACCCTTGAGTTGTCTACTGATGAATATGATAGGATGTTCTCTCCCTTTGTCATCTAACTGGGACAAGACAGCTCCAATTCCGGTGTCGCAGGCATCCGTCTGGACGATAAAGGGTCGGCTGTAGTCAGGCGCACTCAACACAGGTGCCCTACACAGACTTTCTTTCAAGCCATCAAAGGCCCTCTGACAGTCTTCAGTCCAATTAACCTTCCTAGGCTGTTTGGGTGAAGTTAGAGCTGTCAGGGGTGCAGCTATGGTTCCATAGTCTGCCATGAAATTGCGATAGTACCCAGTGAGGCCCAAAAAGGCTCTCACCTGGGTTTGAGTAGTGGGCGTCTCCCAGTTCTGTACGTCCTGTACTTTACTGGAGAGAGGTTGGATTTGACCCCCTCCTACCTCATGACCAAGATAGGTAACTTTCCCCTGAGCTATCTGGCACTTGGTGGCCTTGATAGTGAGGTTAGCCCTTTTCAAGGCCTGCAACACCTTATCCAGATGTGTCAAATGCTCTTCCCAGGTGGAACTGTAGACGGCAATGTCGTCTAAGTAAGCCACACAAAAGGCTTCCAGCCCACTGAGCGCATGGTTGACCAATCTCTGGAAGGTGGCAGGGGCATTCTTCAACCCAAAGGGCATGACCCTAAACTGGTAGAGTCCCTCAGGTGTGGAGAATGCCGTCTTTTCCTTGGCATGGTCCGTCAGAGCTATTTGCCAATAGCCTGAGGTAAGGTCAAAGGTGCTCACAAATTTGGCAGCACCTATAGTGTCCACGAGCTCATCAGCCCTGGGCAATGGGTGCGCGTCAGTTTTGGTGACGGCATTGACTCCTCGGTAGTCCACACAGAACCTCCAATCCTTGGTACCCGCCGGGGAACTTGCCTTGGGGACAAGGACCACTGGACTGGACCAGGGACTGGTGGAGGGTTCAATAACACCCAGATCCAACATCTTGGCGACCTCAGCCTGGATGTGGTTTTTGACGGTATCTGACATACGATAGCTCCTGCTTTTGACAGGCACACTGTCACCAGTGTCAATTTCGTGCTTACACCACGGTGTAAGGCCCGGTGTCAGTGAAAACAGAGGGGCATACTGCTGGAGCAAAGCCCGGCAGGCCCTCTGCTGCTCTGTTGTCAAATCGGGAGAGAGTTGTACTCCCTCCACTGAGCCATCCTGAGGGTTGCTATGCAGCAAATCAGGAAGGGGCTCACTCTCATCCTCTTCTTGCCCTGAAGCTAGCAAGAGACATGAGACCTCTGCTCGCCTGTGGAAAGGCTTGAGCCTGTTGACATGGAATACCTGGGGGGCTACCCCAGAGGCTCCCATGTCCACCAGATAATTGACTTCGCCCATCTTGGAGATGATCCTGAAGGGTCCAGTCCACTTGTCTGCCAAAGCTCTAGGCTTGGTAGGCTCCATCACAAGGATTTCCTGTCCCGGAGTCCAATCCACTTGCGAAGCTTTCAGGTCATGCCAGTACTTATTCAATTCCTGGCTGGCCTTGAGATTTGCTGTTGCCTGACCCATCATTTGTGTCATCCTCCGCCTGAGGCCTAACACATAGTCCCCCACTTGCTTGGCGGGACCTGGAGGGGTGGCTTCCAAGCCTTCTCGGATCAAGGCGAGGGGCCCCCTCACGGGATGTCCAAAGAGTAACTCAAAGGGGCTGAAACCAACACCCTCTTGAGGTACCTCTCTGTAAGCAAACAGCAGGCATGGCAGGAGGAGATCCCATTTCCTCCTTAGGGGCTCTTCCAAAGCACCTAGCATGCCCTTGAGAGTTTTGTTAAATCTCTCAACCAGACCATTGGTCTGGGGGTGGTAAGAGGTGGAGAACTTGTAGGTTACCCCGCACTCTTTCCACATGGTTTTCATGTAACTAGACATGAAGTTGGATCCTCGGTCAGAGACAACCTCCTTGGGGAATCCAACACGGGTGAAAATGCCCAGGAGAGCCCTGGCAACCACCTTGGCAGTAACAGTCCGAAGGGGTATTGCCTCAGGGTACCTGGTGGCATGATCTACCAAGACCAGGATGAACCGATGTCCACCTGAAGTGGGAGGGTCAAGGGGACCGACGATGTCGATGCCCACCCTCTCAAATGGTGTGCCAACCACTGGTAATGGCTGCAGTGGGGCAATGACCCTGCCTCCAGTCTTGCCAGACAACTGACAAGTTGGGCAGGTCCTGCAGTGGGACTCCACCTCTACTCCCATCCGTGGCCAGTAGAAATGGGCAGAGAGCCTCTGCTTAGTCTTCTTGGTCCCAAGATGACCAGCCAAGGGCACCTCATGCGCCAACTGCAGTAGGAAGGGCCTGTAAACCTGGGGTACCACCAACCTCTTGCGGGCACCAGGTTCGGGCTTAGTGGGCTCACTAACAAGGAGCTCACCCTCCCAATAAATCTTGAATGTCCTAGGCACTTCACCTTGTGCCTGGGACAGGGCCTGTTTCCTCAGGCCCTCGAGAGAGTGGCACTCTCTCTGTCCCTTACAGAAGTCTGCCCGGGAGGGTCCCCCTTCAGCTAACAAGCATTGAAGGTCGGGATGATCCTCCGGGTTGAGAACCTCTCCCACAGGAGAGTCTTCTGTCTCTTCTCCCACAGGAGTTGAGTTTGGGTTTTCCGCTGGACCCAGCCCGTCCGGAGCATGGATCCCATTGGGTGCTGTCGGAACAGCAGGAAGAGAAGGTGTTCCCTCCACAGAGGTGGCCTTCTTGGTCTTCCTTCTTCTTGCCTTAGGCCTCGCCTTTGGCTCGGATACCTGACTCACAGCCAGACCCGGTGTCACCTGTGACCTAGTGACTGCAGCAGCAGTCATGGGAAGACCATCCGAGATCAACCCCAACTCTACTAGATCATTTCCTAACAGAATGTTAGCAGGGACATTGTCCTGAACCAGGACAGGAAGCTTTGCTGTCTTGTCTCCAATCATGAGTGTGACTAGGGCTACAGGCGATAATTTGGGAGGCCCACCAGCTAACCTGGTGGTTATCAGAGGAGCACCTACATAGTCCTCTGGCTTGAGCAGGGTCCTGTCCACCACTGTCATGCTTGCCCCAGTGTCTCTCAAACCAGTAGAAGGCTGGCCATTCAAGAGGACACTTCTCAAAAACCTACGGGTGTTCTGCGGGATAGTTGCCAGTACTTCTGCGTACTGGTCCCAGGCCCCAAGGGACACTAAGGAAATCTCTACCGGAGCACCAAATGTGATTCCTGTAGAGGAGGGGAGGACAGTGGCCTCCACCTCAGCCACGGGGTAAGGGTAGGTCAGGCTGACAGCCTGTACTCCAAGTGCCTTACCTTTACACTTGGGGTCACCCCTTTTGTGATCCAGAGCCCCACAATCCCAACAAGTGCCAGGAGTGCGGGGTACGGTACTGGAACCACTGGGAACCTGCTTTGCAGCAGGTGGACCACTACTCTTATTCCCACCCACAGAGGACTTATCCCCACCAGATTTTTGGGTCTTAGGAGAGGAAGGTTTTGGTTTACCCGACTGTGATTGCTTTTGGGACTCCTCAGCTTTCTGAGAGGTCCCCTTTTCTTTGTCCTTGTCCTTCCCACTGGAGTCCTTAGGGGACACCCGGTGGGAGACCCACTTGTCAGCCAACCTAGCCAGCTTAAAGGGGTCCAAAATGTTCTGGTCAGCCACATACTGACGCAGCTCTGGTGAACAGGCTTCAGAAAAATGCTCAAAAAACAAGAGGTGGGACAACTCAACAAAAGTTTTCACCTTGTAACCGTCAATCCACCCCATCATGTTCATGTGCGCAGTACTCACCCAGTCAACCCAAGACACATTCTCTCTTTTCTTAAAATCCCTGAACCTTTTAAGGTATTGGGTAGGTGTCTTGCCAAACTTGGCAATCAAAGCAGACTTCATACACTCATACTGACCCCTTTCCTCCACACTCAGCTTCAGAATACAGTCATATCCAGTTTGAGGCACTCTGCTTAACAAACACTTAGCCCAATCTCTTTTATCTACATCATGAATTGCACAAGCCATTTCAAACGCTTCAATCCATTGGAGGATATCTGAACCCTCCACAAACACACCAACCAAATCTTTCATAAACTTGGTGGCTGGGGACCTGCCACTCTCAATTGGTCTAGCTGAAGTCTCCACTCTAGCTCTCTCTAGCTGGATTCTCTGACATTCAGTGTCCTTGTCTTTGAGCGCAAGATCCCTATTCTTGAGTTCCACTTGCTGTGCCAGCTCCTCTTTCTTAAGCTCAGCTTCTATTTCCAACTTGCGATATTCAAAGGCCAATTTCATCCTTAATAACTCAAGTTCCATGGAATTGCTGGGGTTTGGAACAGAGGCAGCAGGAATGGTGGCATTCCCAGAAACAGATTCAGCGACAACCCCAGGGGCAGAGTCCTCACTGGTTGCATCCCCCCCTTCATCAAGGGTTTCACCATCAGTCTGGTAGTCCACCAGGGCAGCTATCAGCTCAGCCCTAGACTTATCCACAAAGTCCAACTCCCTGGCTTCACAAGCACTCTGGAGAGCCTCTAAGCTCATCCGAGTCAATTTACCATTTGCAATGGGCTCCATTGCCTGTAATGCAGTTATTTGGTACACACCCAAACCTTAATCTAATAAAGTGCGGATATTTTGTAAGTGGCACGGTTATACACTGAGTCTTAAAACCATAAGCATCCCACCGCTGCCACCAGCTTGTCAAGACCGGTAGGGGGGTCTGTACTTCCGCTCTCTATATGGTAGAGGGGAGGCACAGAGGACCCCAGCCAAGATTCTCTAATATGGTAACGATGGACGAGCAATCAAGGCCTAGCTTCTCAGGAGGTGATGCAGGCTGGTTCTTAAGTACAGTGTATCCCCAAGCCCCCACAAAGGAATGTCCACACACTGTATTACTGAAAACACAGTCTTTATATAATTAATATTCAAGGGTTATGTACACTTATCACAATAACGCACTTTGTGCTCAGGAAAATCAGCAATGGTAAATATCTACAATTCTAAAGTGGTACCACTAATATTAGACCTCATTAAAGTGCATTCACAATACTGTTAAAATGGCACACAGATCAATAAGAAGGAAACCAGCAATAGAGAGAGGAGAGATAACAGAGGGTTGAAACAATAGGCAGAATACTGGCCCCTACCACTGGACACAGTTCTGTGTGGAGATCCCCCCACCTGGGCAACCTGTAAAATAAAGAGATATAACACCAGCCCAGTCCATATATTGTTCAATAGTCTATTTCTCTCCTATAATGTTTTTACCCCCCCAATGTACCTGGTGGAGTCGAGTTCTTCGAAGAGGCGTCGACAGATCCTTCTTGAATGACCCCCTTTAAAGCAGGAGTCACGGATCGTCGAGAGGCGTCGAGAAGCGTCGAGGAACTCGGTGTTCGGTGTCGGGGAATCGACGGCCCTTCTTGAATGCCTTCCCTTTCAAGCGGGAGACACGGGGCGTCGAACGTCCGACAACAAACAAGGTAGAACGGCGTCGATGAGGCGGCAGGCTTCGATCCGAGCGGTGCTCGTCGGCGTCGAGACGTCGGCGTCCTGCGAGGAAGAGGCGTGCGGGGCACCTCGGCGACACTAGTTCTGGACCGCAAAGATTGTGGGTGACGGTGGCCCAGCAAGGGCGTCGAGTCGCTCGAGTCTTTGGGGTCGTGAGGTGGCGGGAAACCCACCGGCGGATTCTCCTCGGCGCGTTGGTCGTCCTCGACTTTCTCCGGCGGGACAAAGCGGCCGACGATGCGGACGAGGGAGTCCTTCAAGGCAAATGTTCTTAGGCAAGGAGCGGATGGCTCCGGTCGTCGGCGGCACGGCGTCAAGTGGTTCCCACGGCGGGGCAACACAACTTCGACGGGCCTCCAGCGGTTACACAGACCTGCGAACCCTGGTCGACGGCAATGGACTTCGACAGCGTCGATGTCCGGGTGCTTCACTTCGATCTCCTCGGCGGTCCCGTTCGGGTCGGCAGCCTTTCGAGGGTCTGACTTCCAGGGCGCTTCGGCGAAGATTCAGCGGTGCTCGATGGTCCCTCGGAGCACGGGAAGAGGGCGCCTAGCCAGGTCCTCTCTCGGGTCAGTCCTCGACGATTTCGACAACCTTCAGTTCCGTCGAAGCAAATGCCACAGCAAGTCTTCTTCTTCCAGCTGGACGTCGAGGATCAGCAAATCCAGTTACTCTTGAGTGGAGACTCAGCTTCTGAATGCTTCTGAACCATTTCCAGTGGTGAGAGGTCCCCAGATATACTATTCTGTCTCTCATCCACACTGCTGGCACACACACAGCAGCCAATCACACAGAAGGGCATTCATGCAGTCAGTCAGCCAATCAGGCACACAGTGCATTCAGGCCACACTCCTCCCTTTCAGACACTCACAACAAGGAATGTGGATTGGGACAAGTACCCAGCCATTCAACACTACACACTGCATTCAGGCCAGTTTCGGGCAGGGCTGTCTCAGTCTTTGTCTCTCATGCCAGAAACCAGACAACCACAACAAGGAGTGTATATTGGTCACACACTCCATTCACCCAGGTCCCACCCACAGGAGGTACCCATAACATACAGTCACTGGGAAGGCTCCAGTCAGTCTAGCTGGGCCTTCACAACAACACCATATATGGAACTTCCACCCAACAGCCAGCCAGGGGGAAGGGACAGAGCCAGGGCTTCCCAGGACTTTGGGAAAAACAAGACAACAGGCAATAGAAAGCAAGAGGCCACAGGGGCCATCTTGTTTCTATCAGGAATCAACTGATCCCAATGGCAGGGCCTGGGTATCCCGAAATGGAGGACACCCAGAGCACCTGTCAAGTTTAGCATGGAGCTGCCACCAGCCCATACCCTGCTCTGTGGGCCACCCACAGGTGCCCAAAAACATACACTAGGGGCACAGGGTTGTACCCCTACCCATGGGTGCCATAAGGGTATCCCATGGGTCTGTTCACCAAACCAAAAGAGAGCTGCACTGCCAGGAGTCCCTCATGGACTCCTGGGCAGAAAACATGACAGAACACACGGTAAAAACAGAAAAAGGACAAGGATTCAGAGGCCCTGTCCCTCAGATGCATTTCCGGCATCACACAGATCTTAATTCTTTTCTGTGTTCTTTTTTTTTTTGAGACAATAAATGATCGTACGTATGGACCGGAACACGATCTGAAGGGGTAAAGAATGTTCTATAGTTAGACAACAATTCTACATAAGATGTTGCAGTCTGTGAATCCATTTGTTGTAGCAAATTGTTATTTAGATCTAATAATTTCGTTGGGTGCCACTTAAAACGTGATTTGGTATTGTTTACTATCAACTTTTGTGACATCCATTGACAGTTGGTATCTACTTCTACTTTATCTCTCGACCAAGTGAGTAGAAGCATATGATGATCGCTACTAGTTTTTTTCACTATCTTAAATTCTTTTGATGTCATATATTTCTTATTTGATAAGTATAGATAATCAATGGTACTTGCTGAGGAACCTCTTTGCCATGTAGCTTGTGGAGGGATATCTCCAGGGAGAGAACCATTGACCATTCGCATGCCAAATTGCTTCATAAAATTACTCCATAATGGGGAATATATAATGGACAGCAGTTTTTTTAAACTTGATTTTATTGAAATGATTGCAACAAAAACAGGACACATTAATCAAAACCAAGACATTGTGTAGTGTAGAACAACACACTGCTCGGAATATGACAAGGCAATAAACGACCAGTGCCCAGCCCTGCCACCCCGTCCCACCATCCTTCCCCCCACCCCCTGTCAGTGCTATCCATAATCATAAAGAAATTGGAAAAAAAAAGACACAAGACAGCAGTTTGTTTTTTGCATCTCATGTGTAAGTTACATTTGTGGCAGGCTGTGTTATGGATCCACGTTCCCAGAAGTGGCTCCTGCTTACCGGGTGATGTTCAGCGTCCTTGCAGCTGCCTTGTGGGTCCCGCTCATGACTTTTATTTTATTATCCCTAAAATGTAAAGTCCAAACCACAGCATTTTTTCTAAAATCACAAAAATGCAATGAGTAACATTCGAAGAGTTGGCTAGAGATCGGAGAAATGTGAATACAACATTCCTTATGCATTTGTATGACATGTCAAAATCACATGGCTTAAAAATAGTCTGTTTGGGATAAAGCCTCCCACCATTGTGTAACTGAAATGGTCACATTTTGGAAGAAGAAAACTCCTCTAACACTGTTTATAACATATGTGTCCACCTGCAGGCCTCACCGAACAGGGCTTGGCACCCTGGCCCGTATGGCCTGGTGAGCAGTCAGTCATCAACAGGCTACTTTTTTCACTCCTGCCCTCCTGAACATTTTCCATTTCAGATTCTCCAGTGTTTAAGCTTTATAAATGATGAAATATAAATGTGTGGCTTCCGTGGCATTTCTCACTTGCAGGCCGGGCTCGTACATGTAACATGTAAAATTATCTCCAAGGACTTGTTGCCACGTGACAAAGTCCCTATCCAGTGATGTGCCAACACTCTGCGCTTCTTGTGCTTTCTGCGCGCAGTGCCTTGAAATGTGGCATTGGCTTTGAGGAGTTGATATGCCAGTTCCCCCAAGAGGCTTCCATGATGGTCCTGGCTTCCCCTTTTCCTTTTCTCACTCCGGGGGACTTGGGCTCAGAGCTATAGGGCTCTGTTGCAGGAACACTTCCCCTCTTCAATGAGCAGCAGAGGGTCCAGCAGGGCCCCGACCTATGGCAGGAATCTGCTTCCTCAGCTCTGTGATCTAGTCTTCTCCTGTGATGAATACGGAAATCAGGGGCTTATGGATTCCACCGGGGGATGGTGGGGTGGAGTCATGGCATACAAGCGATGGTCTCTTCAAAAGTGCAAGAGTGTAAAAAACCAAACAAACGCCGAGCTAAAATAGCACTATTTAATAGCTGTCACTTGACATGTGCATAAATCGCATAATAAATCAGCCAGTCATTTTATAAATGGTGATAGTAAAATGGTACAATATTGAGAAAATAGAGTGATTGTAGCTTTACTTTCACAACCTTGAAAGGCAGCCTACAATTACCAGCATGCAATGTAATGTGGGCCTAAAAAAGCAAATCTGGATTTTGAATTTATCAAGACTGAAAGACTCCCAGTGAAGGAAAATGCTCAGTGCATGATCACCTACTTGTAGTCCGTATTTCACGTAGCAAGGGTCTTTACGCACCTATCCGATTCCTCACCACCCGCACCTCTTTAGGGGGGAAACGGCTGCTCTTGATCATGCACTCACACTTGTGTCTGCAGCCATCTCACGTTATTCACATCTTAATGTGCCTAAATGCAAAACAAAGGCAAACCGGGACAAAGCTCTTGTGAGCTCTGAAGTTTGCCTTCATAGTTGAGGACAGCTGGCAGGTTGCGCATGCGTTTGTTTTCACAGATTTGTAATCCGGGGAGACAACTTTTGCTAGTTTCTGAAGCCAAGGAAATCCATCCAGTTCCAGCACTAGCTTTCTAGCCATTACGGCATTGCCGCTCTTCCTTTGTTTACCATGGACAGTGATGGAATTGGGCCAGATTTCCTCAGATTAGGAAGATGGGAAAAATGTTCTCTCCGTATTCCCGAATCTAAGGAAGCCAAAAGTCCATGCCTGAGCTGCTGCAACACAACCTGCAGCTGCCCCAGCAATCGAAGGCTTAACTTCGGAGCTCAGAGTTTTTCCTCTGTTTGTTTGTTTTTACAATGAATGTAGCCTTATTATCCCGGGATAATGACCACTCCCGAGGTCTATAAGGCTATCGACACAAAGTGGTAGTAGCAATACACGTTTTGCAGTTTTGGTGGTGAAGTAAAACATTTTACTTTATTAGTGGGTTGATAAACTGAGTTAGTAAATTAAATATGTTTTTATTTTGTAGCATTTAGATAACGTCTTCATAAATTAAGCATTTTAATTGCAAACTTTGTTAAACTGAAACCGGTTTAGCAGGAGCGTACCTTGGGTATCATGTAAACGTTTTCTCCGTGAGAAAGCAAAGCATTTTCCCATGTTTTGAAAGTCCTCCTCAGGAGGAAGTGTCTTGTTGAAAGAAATGATGCCCTGCCCATTATAGAGAACGGATTCTTGCAAAGGATCCTCGGCCTGCCCTCCAGCACACCTCACATCCCATCTGCATGTGGAAGGTCATCTCCAGAGGGTCCTCTGTTTGCAAAGTGAAACCTTTACTCTACTGGTGCCGTGCTGAGTGTGGAGCTCTCCCCACCTAGGAAAATGCAAGGTTGCCATGGGAGATCTACTATGCCAGCAGCTTTAGTATAGTGTCACTATATTAGAGAGCAACCTTTCAAGATTGACTGGGAAACCTTTGGACGAACCTGGATAGGTTAAATTCATCTTCTAAATCCCAAATAAAAAGCAATTACCATTATTCCATTGCAGAAACATTACTGATCAAGAGATATCATTTCCCAACCGCTTCCTGGGACAGGAAATCCCTAGCAGGATTTGAATGGTATTTGGATATACTGAAGCCCAAA
Organism: Ambystoma mexicanum; assembly: GCF_040938575.1. Lineage (NCBI taxonomy): Eukaryota > Metazoa > Chordata > Amphibia > Caudata > Ambystomatidae > Ambystoma > Ambystoma mexicanum. Next base: position 649,422,287 of record NC_090938.1, read on the forward strand.
TTCCAGAGAGCACTGTATATCAAATTCAGGTTGGGACTCCTCCCACTGGCCGAACGTCTGCATCAATGGGATAATAAGGCCTCAAATAAATGTGCCTATTGCAAGTCAGTATTCGAGAGTGACCTGCACTTTCTACTTCTCTGCTCTTATAAAAAGCTCAGGAAGTGCGATCATTTTCAACCTAGATTCTTAGTGCAAGGTGTAAGGAACACTAGCAAAGCCTTAATGTGGTGCTAAAGATCTGCTGTGTGACTTTTGGTCTTCTCCATAGCGGTGTATTTACGCAAAGCCTGGCCTCTTTGGCATTATGTATTGAAGAATGTTGCCTACATTTAGACTCCTTGCGTAGGAAAACATTGAGGACTGATTGATTGCTATAGAGATGATATTTCCTTGTATTAGGAATTTGCACTACCACCCATAGGGTACCATGAACTTTGGAATGAGATCGGACTATTGTAATCTTCTTAATACTGTGATGTTATTTAAATGTTAGCTTACAAATGTGAAAATATTGCTTTAAATGTCTTATTTGGCTCTCTTGGAATGCATCCGATTGACATAAGAAAGATACTTTTTATCACATGATTTAAAGGTGGGTGTTTCAATGCAACACACGTTTAGGAGTGAGATCGGACCAGTGTTACTCAGTTCTTAATGAAGTGCCTAGCCCGAGGTCCATTCCAGGAGTTATGGACCCTGAAGACCAAGTTAAAGGCTAGAGCGCAGCAAGGGCGTTTATCAAAGTCTTCAGGGAGAATGACTCCCAATAGGGCCCGAGGGCGTGGTCTATAAAGCCAACATGTCCCTTGGGGGGGGGGGGGAGGAAATCTGCCTTGTGCGGTCGGTGGGATTTGGCTGGTTCCCAGCAACCACGCCCAGACATGAGCGGGGCAAGGGTTAATATGTAGCCAGACCACGTCTGCCAGGTGCAGGCCACAAAGAGTAAAGCGCAGCTTGAGAGTGGGAGGCCCCCCCAACAAGCTAAGGAGTTGGGGTAGGGTGCGGGTGATTTTACATACCCCGGCCGCCCCTCCCCCCCCAAAGAAGGTTAGGAGAAGATGATTTGTATGGCCAGCACGATTCTGTCAGGTGCGGTCCAGGGAAGGAGCACCGCGCTGACCCCCCTGAGGGCTGTCAGTGAAGCCATCCCTCTGATCACGGGAGGAACTGCCACGCTGAGAGCCGTGATAGGAGCGGCCCTAACAGCAGGACTCTGTGTGCTGTGCCCCTGGTGAGAGGGAACGCTGTGCTGAGAGCTCTGCAGCAGCTACAGGGCTCAGCTCAGCGCTCACTCTCAACACCGGAACGCCGCACTGACAGCCAAGTTGCTGCTCTGGCTGCCTTCTGCCAGTGCAGCGACACTGGGGCGGTGAATCTGCTTCCCCTAACGGGCCAATTTCAGACCATACAAAATGTCTGCGCCGTACCGGCTCGTATGGCCCGGAAATTGGCCAATGGGGGAGTGGCACATCACTCCCCCAGGACATGACTACGATTAGCGCTAGGTGGCAGCAAGCACAGCAGTGTGTGGGAAATGTGAGGTGGTCTGGTCTGTGCGATGTGCCTTAAGAGGTCTCAATGGTGGTTGATTACAAAGTAGAGTGAGGCGTAGCGCTTCATGCTGTGGGGAGCCAGGAGCACAAGCAGTAGAATTGCATGAAGCATTTTCGTTCACTGTTACTTTTTTCTTGATACCACAGTTTTAAAATAGATTTGTTATACTTGCGTGTGTGCTGGTAAATATAGGCTCCCATTCAGCAAGGAGAAAAACACGTTTACTGTTTTTGCTCGAGATGTGACCATAAGGATGTATATGCTGTCGGGTTGATTTGTGAATATTTTAAGGAATCTGTATAAAATGGAGTGTTATTTTAACCCTGTGATTTTTCACTTTTTACAAGACGTATAAGTGGCCTGCCATGACCCCACCCACATCATTCCAGTTGCCCCCTTTTCCACCAAGCTGGAATCCCCCCACCAAGGTTTTCCATGTCTAGTGCTGGCCATGAGTTATTGCCCTCTTCTCCCTCTCTGAACATGTTCTGGTGTGGGCTGCTCGTAGTCCCACAGAGACGTTTGCTTCATGTATACACTCTGTCATTCACTTGCCTTGGACAGTTTATCAGTACGCCCACATAAGTGTGCATGGCTTTACATGGCCCCGGGCCTACCAGTGCCGTAGACGGGCTGGGCTTTCAATTCTGCCCGAGGCCTGGCCCTCGGGTCCTCACCACCAGAATATGTCGTCCTTGTCTTGCGACCTGGGGCAGATTCTCCCCGGAAGCTGCTGCCACAGGGCGGAACCTCCAATACCTGGATGCATTGAAACACCAAAACGGGACATGAACACTGAGCTAATCAGGGCAGAATTCTGCTGGCGGGCAACACTTAGGGCCTCATTACGACTGAGGCGGAACAGGTTAATGGCCTCCGCTAATGGAGGCGGACCCGTTAAACCCATTGTGCCTCATTACAAGCTCCCCTCGCGGGACCTCTTAAGTAACGCTGGGTTAAACCAGGCATCCTTACCGGGTCCCGCGAGAGGAAGAGGGAGCAAACAACCGGCCGCTCCTAATTGGCCCGTAGTTTGCACCCTCTCCCATTCCCATTGAGCCCTATGGGGGCTCAGATGGGAATGGGGAAAGTCCGGGCCCGGGTTCCTGGAGGGAGGAATTACCGGGCCCTCCGAACTCGGAATGGCCTGGTAATTCCGCATTCTGGGAACCCGGATCCGATTTCGGCGGCAGCCATGCCGAAATCGGATCCGGGTTCCCAGAATGAGGCCCGTAGTGTTTTAATAACACTGCCTAAAACATTTCCACGCTGTTTTCGTTTACGGGTAAATACATTAGAGAACATAGGATTTTAACTTTCAGGTGATGGTAATGGGCTGGAATAGTGAGAGTGGTATATTCGTTCTTATGGCAGAAAGCTGTGTGCCTACATGTCACCCGCATGCAGGAGCTAGGCGCTATTTAGCTCCTGCTTGTAGCCCTGAAGAGCCGAGCCCGATTAGCTGGATGCCAACATCTAGCAGGACACAATTTTGGTTCGCTAGGCCATCTGGTGCCACACAGCTCCCAGTTATTACCGTTGGCGCGCGAGGTTTAAAAATGAGCATTCGTGCACCTGTAAAAGACATTTAAAGCATAATGGGTCGTATAAATGAGTCCTCGCATCTTAAGTGGAAGTTAGATGTGTGGCACGCTGTTTACTAGGCCCTCTTTGCACACCGATAACCACTGTTTACAGGGTGATGCTGAAAACCCAGGAGCTGCTCAGAGCTCCTGCTCGCTAAATCTTCCTTTCGATCCCTACGTGGTTTCTGCAGAAGGCACTGCACTCCCTGGGATGTGTGGGTGGCATGTGAGCTACAGATGCATATCTGCAGCACGTCCCTAAACACTCTGAGCTGTTTTACATGGATTAGAACCTGCACCTATTTGAATTTGATTTTCTTTTTTCTTTTACTTGTTTTTAGCAGAGTTATTTTTTTGCTGCTGGTTAATTATATTCACAACTTTTTAAAATGGATTTAATGCAAGCTACCAAATCTCGAATGCATGTGGCTAATCTATCTCTTTATTCACTTAGGCCTCGCCTCTATTCAAGTTCCTTAGTTACTGTGCGCCACACACACATATTGTTTTGTGACTATTTTGGTCCCCAGTGTGAACGTTTATATAATGGTGAGTTGTTCCCACAGGCATACATTGTAAAAACTAAACTGATCTGGTTTGTGCTCGAGTGCTTAATTTCTAAAAAAAAAAAAAAAAAGTGCCAGTGCCACAATATTTTCTAGCACTCCTGTGACACGGCGGGTGGGCACCGCTGCTGCCACCACCCATAGCTGCTCCCCACAGTGTCGACATATTTGGGGTTACACTGCAGCTCACACCTGCTCATTGTGCTTGATGGATGCACCGACTATCACCACTTCACAATTAAAGTGAGTCTGAGGCAATAAGTGCCTGGGCTCAAAAATAAGTGCCAGGGCTGAGCCCTGGCAAACACTCCCACAGGTTAAGCACTGCTGGCTCGACACTGAGTTTCGCACAGTGTTTCCCAGTTGGCATAACCGTTTGCAGGAATGCATAATGTATAGGCCTATAAGGTTGCAGGAATGCAAGGGCCACCTGGCCATGGTACTACTTTGCCTCAGCAGGCCAAGGTGACGGGTTAGCTGCGAGCTCAAGGGGGCTGGAGCCAGCTCCTCCATGCATGGGCAGGTGTTGGGCATAGCCTAGGGCGTCACCCCACACCACCATGTGTGGGGTGGCTCTCTTTCTTTAGCTGAGCGTGGAGAGCGGTCGCCGGTAGCCCAAGGGGAACAGCAGGCCTGGGAAGCCCTGCCTGGGCCTCCGTGAGTGTTTTTGATTGTAAAATATATAATAATTGCTTTTCGCGCTCTGAGCGCGGTGCTTGGCCTGCTCCTGCCCCCCCTCCCACTTCCTGGTCCTCCTCTCCCTTCCCGCCTCCCTGCCCGCCCACCCCCCCTCTGATTGGCTGTGTGCCTGCTTCCCCTCTGGCCTACTCGACGGCCGTTCCCCCCCGCTCGCTTCTTTCTTTAGCTGAGCGTGGAGAGCGGTCGCCGGTAGCCCAAGGGGAACAGCAGGCCTGGGAAGCCCTGCCTGGCCCTCTGTGAGTGTTTTTGATTGTAAAATATATAATAATTGCTTTTCGCGCTCTGAGCGCGGTGCTTGGCCTGCTCCTGCTCCCCCCTCCCACTTCCTGGTCCTCCTCTCCCTCCCCGCCTCCCTGCCCGCCCACTCCCCCCTTCCTCTCCCTCTGCCTATAACCTCCCCCCTCCTGGGCAGCCCTCTGCCCGGCAGCCCCCGCGGCTAAGGGCCCCAGGCCAAGGGCGACTCCTACAGTGCGGCTCCCTGTGTGTCTGCAGGTGTCCGCAGGAGGCGCCAGTTCCACCTGTTCTCCGTTCCCCGGCCCACCCCTCCTACTCCTGGTTACATCCGCATGGGGCCTTGCCTCACTCTATTCACAGTTGAGGTAAACTAGGGTGTTTTTTCTCCCCTCGCAGGATTCTCAAACTTAGGTGGCCCGGTACCTAATATGCATTACTGTTTGCTCTGAACTGTGGTAAACTAGGGTGTTTTTCTCCCCTCGCAGGATTCTCAAACTTAGGTGGCCCGGTACCTAATACGCATTACTGTTTGCTCTGAACTGTGGTAAACTAGGGTGTTTTTCTCCCCTCGCAGGATTCTCTAACTTAGGTGGCCCGGTACCTAATACGCATTACTGTTTGTTTGCTCTAATTTGGTAACTTGTGCTTGCCGCTCACTTCCTGTCTGCGTGCTCTCGTTTCGTCTGTCCCCCCCCCTCCCTCCTACTCCATGGTGCTCTGTCTCACCTATCTTCTCTAACTGCTTCTCCATTGACTATCCTGCTCTCCTCACTAAATCTGGTAGGAAAAAGTTTAAAAAGGACATCCTGGTCTCCAACCCAGGCCTCCCTATCGCTGACACCTACACTAGTGCCTGCTCTAAGGAAACTCTCACTGACATCCTCTTTTTCGTGCCTTCGCCTGACCTATGGACCCTTCATATGGTCTCTGTGCTCTCTCCTTTCTCCTCCTCTCCCATTAATGGTGGCACCCGTTGGGATGTCCTCTTGGCCCCCTTCCGCTCCTCTAAGGCCATCATTAATGTCTACGCTAATGGGACCATCTTGGTCCAAGGCCCTCAGGCCAACCTTCACCTCTTTGATAGACGCTTCCCACACCTCATCAACTTCCTCTCCTCTCCTGCTGTCCCACCTCCTCTATCCTTGGCTACCTTGCCTCTACCCTCCCTCCCTGCCCCCTCTTGTGCTCCTTCTTCACCTCCTTCTTCAACACCTCCGCAGGGCGTACCTCTGATCTGTACCCCTCCCCGGAAGTTCTTCAAGGATGGCAACCTTCTCCACATTGCCACTCTAAATTCTCGCTCTGCCATCAAGCACTCCTCTGATCTGTCACCTTCTTGAGGAACTGGACCTCGACGTCCTCTGTCTCACTGAGACATGGTTCACAGCCAGCTCTGCCACCAGCTTTGACACACTCCTACCTGACGGTTACAAGATCCTCTCCATGCCCAGGCCTAACCGTGCAGGAGGTGGTGTTGCCCTTATCTTCCCTGAGTGGATTCATGCCACTGTCACTCCTACGCAGACCTACTCCCCCTTTGAATGTCTTGTCTGCCGACTCTCTCTCTCTCCTAGCCATTCCCTTACCGTGGCTACTATCTATCGGCCACCTGGTCAAATTTCCTCCTTCCTCTCTGAGTGGGCTGACCTCTCCTCCTCACTCCTGTCCTCAACCACTCAACTCCTCTTACTTGGCGACTTCAACATCCACCTGGATGCCTCCAGTCCCCCCACTGGTCTCTTTCGTGACCTCTGCGACTCTCTCTCACTCTCTATTCTCCCGTCTGGGCCTACTCATTCTGCTGGGCACACTCTTGATGCTCTGATCTCTTCTGACCTTCCCCTCTCCGTCCCTCTCTCCACTCCTCTCTCCTGGAGTGATCACTTTCTCCTATCCTCCCACCTCACCCTCCCTACTCCACAGGCAAAGCCACCCTCTTCACTGCCACCCACCTTCTCGGTCATCCGACCCATGAAGCGTGTGTCAGTTGAGGCTTTCGCTGCTACCTTCTCGCCCCCCCCCCCCTGCCCCTTCGGCTGACTCCCATCCTGACACAGCCCTCTCCTTGCTCAACTCTGCTATATCTGTTACTCTTGATATCCTTGCCCCCGTCATGGGAATCCGCCTGAAGCCCAAAGCCAAATGTAACTCCTGGTATGACTCGGATCTCGTCACCCTAAAACGCAAGTGCAGGGTTGCAGAGAGGAAATGGCGTGCTTCATGTTCATCCTCTGACAAACTGGCCTGCCGCCTGCTCCAAAGGCAGTACCGGCTCTCCGTTCTCACCAAGAAGAGAGCCCTTATCCAAGCCCGCATCTCTGCGGCATCTAACAACTCCGCCGAACTCTTTAAAATCTGCAAGGTGCTGGCCAACCCTGTTGCAGTCTCTACCTCTCCTGTCCCCTCCCAGGCCCTCTGCACTGCACTGGCCTCTCACTTCATCTCTAAAACTCAGGACATCCTGTCCTCGCTCTCCTCCTTTCACCTCCCTCCCTCCCTTCCCGCCTCTTCCTCTGGCCCTTCTGCAGTCACCCCTCCTCCCTCTTTCTCTGCCTTTCCACTTTTCTCTGCTGACGAGGTTTCCAGACAAGTCCGATCTATTAAAGTCTCGTCTAAACAGGTTCACCCCTGTTCCTCCAAAACTATCAAGGACCACATCGACTCCCTGGCTCCTGCCCTGGCTGACTTTTGCAACCACTCCTTCGCCTCTGGAGTCTTCCCTTCCCCCCTCAAGCACTCCCTTGTGCACCCTCTTCTCAAGAAACCCTCTTCCGACCCCTCCTGCCCGGCTAACTATCGCCCTATCTCCATCACTCCCTTCCTGGGCAAGCTCCTGGAGAAACTGGCCATCTCCCAGCTTAACCTCCATGCTGAATCTGTTGGTAGTCTTCATGACCATCAATCTGGCTTCAGAGCTGCCAGAAGCACGGAAACTGCTCTCCTGAACATCCGTGAGGACCTGCTCTTGAACCTCGATTCCAACACTCCGTGTGTTCTCATTCTGCTCGATCTCTCCTCTGCCTTTGACACTGTCAACCATGCCATCCTGCTCAACCGTCTCCGTGAAAACCTGGGTATCACTGGTCAGGCTCTGGCGTGGCTAACCTCTTTCCTTTCAAATCGACCCTCCCAGGTCCAACTGGGGCCCTTCCTCTCCGACATCTTTTTCTCCACCTGTGGTGTCCCCCAGGGATCTAATCTCTCTCCCTGGCTGTTCAACCAGTATCTGGCACTCCTTGCCCACCGCATCGCCGCTCTCTGCCCTAATTTCCAGTGCTATGCGGACGATACCCAGCTCATTTTCAGGCTACCCTCAGCCTCCCCCTCTCCTTCCCTCATCTCTGACTGTCTGTCTGCTATCCAGGAATGGTGTGCTGCCAATGACCTCTGCCTTAATGCCAGTAAGACTGAGATTCTACCCATCGGTACACCCACTCCCTCCTTCCCTGCAGCTCTCTGGCCTGCCTGCCTCCCTTGGCCCCCTCCCTGCTCCTACCTGCAAGGCAAAAAACCTTGGGGTCATCTTCGACTCCACACTCTCCTTCTCTCCTCATATTTCTGACGTCGCTAAGAAGTCACACTACCAGCTGCACCTCCTCAGAGGTATTCTTCCCTTCCTCTCCTTCCCCCAGAAGCTCACTGTCTCCCGAGCCCTGGTTCTCTCGAAGCTGGATTACTGTAACAGCCTCTATCTTAATCTGCCTGCCTCCACTCTCCGCCCTCTGCAACTCATCCAGAACAGAACTGCGAGACTTGTCCTTGGCCTCAAGCCCAGGGACCGTATCTCTCAAGGACTGAAATCTCTACACTGGCTCCCAGTGGCTGCGAGGATAAAGTTCAAAACCCTCTGCATTGTCCACAAGGCCTTCTGGGGCCTGGGTCCTAAATACCTTCAACTCTCTCTTCCCAAATATCTTCCTTCCCGAGCCCTTCGCTCATCCGCCTCCAACTCCCTCAGGGTCAGCCGCTTCTCGAAGCAACAAGCTGGGGGTAGATCTCTCTCCGCGGCAGGGGCCTCCCTCTGGAACAGCCTTCCTGCCTCCCTGAAACTCGAGGAGAACCATCTCCGGTTCCGGAAGCACCTCAAAACCTTCCTCTTTGCTTCTGCTTTCTCTCTCCCTCTCCCCTGCTGAACAGCTAATATTCTTCACTGAAACTACACTGATTCTGCAACTGGACCACTCTTAACGGCCTCGGTCCTGGGCCCAGCCACTCTCCACTTGCACTGATGCCCTGGAACCCCTCTGCACTGCGGGACTGTCTCTGTATCCCTACAGCCCCCCCCCCTTTCCCAGCACTTGTTCTGCACTTACCTTGCACTTGCCACCAGCTGGCCCTATTTATTTATTACTTTACGCCACTTACCTTGTACTGCACTTCTCCCCCTCCCCCTCCCCTTGCACTTTTCCCCCTCCCCCACCCCTGCACTTGCGCGATCTGAATGACACCTGGCCTAGTAGGATCGTTGTCTGTCTCCCCTTGTTCCTCCCCTCCCCGCCTCGTCGCGCCTTGAAACACCTGTGTATAGGCGCGTTACAAATGCCATATCATATCTTATCATATCATATCATGTGGTTGGGAGCGCTGCTCCATAACTTTTTCTTTTTACGTTTTACTGTTCCTATTTTTTTTATCGTTCCTGAATGGTTTTGTTTTAAAATAAGTGTAGGAAGAAGTTGGAACTTGCACCTGAGTGCACTGCACTGAACATTCCCCTAAACAACGAGTGTGTTTATTTGAGGGGTTTGATTTTCGCGTGGTTCTAGGGTTTGTGGTGAGCGGGGGAACATAGTTCCACTACTTCTTTTCCTACACTTTGACCACTGAAGAGGGTTAATTTCTATTTAAATGGTTAATTGCATGGAGGGGACCACTTGTGTTTGTACATAAATGCAAAAGGCCGTCGTCCCACTGATGTAAGTTTCAACTTTGCCACGACGTAGTGGGAAAGTGAGGAGTAAAACATAGGCAAAAACTCTTTTACTCTCCACTTTTCCCCTATGTTGGTGGAAAGTGTAAATGGCTCCTGCTGTGAATGACGGTAGGAGGACTTTACAGCTGATTTCTTTGGAATCCGCATGCCTTTACCAGGGGATAATTTCAGGAGGATTCCATAATTATCCATCACATTACCAGCAGCACAAACAGCCCTGCTGGGGGCAAGGCAGCCGCATTTATCGGGCGCAACGGGAAATGGAGGTGCTCATGGTATGTAGATCTGGCTCCCCAACTCTTCCTGGCCAATGCAGGAAAATGAGGCGGATTGCGAAGTGCGGCTGGAACAGTGTTTTCTTCCACTCTGCTATGGAAAGAAAATGACCCCCACCGCGAGTTGCTGACTGTGATTGCTGATTACCGGGGTCTTGGCGCAATGAGTGTTTTTGTGTTGTATGCCACGTCTCCTGGTTTACTGGGTTTTTATCATTAGGATTCACGACCAGAGTGCTCTGCGGCTGCCCGGGCCGGCACATCTAATATACTACACTTTTCTTGGACAATTAAAAAGTACTGACCCTTTTGCATCCTCCTGCGCGTCGAATAATAATCTCCCTGCGCTCAGCCTGTGTGGACTAAGCCCAGGCCTCGGCCGCAGTAATTGAATTCACTTTCATCTGTAACACTGGACATCAGTCAATTGCATGTAAAATATTCCCTCTAACTACTTTTTGAAATGATTACAGCCATCAGCGATCTAATTAATTGAATTGTTTGCGAGGGGGAAAAACAGAGATAAAAAGGTTGAATTGAGGTTAGATTTCTAAAACTGCCACTTTAAAAACCTCTTCTAAAAACGACCATTCATTTGGGTTTTTTCACAGTTAGTGCTAAAGCTCTGAACTCGTGATATATTTACAAAACGGATGTACTTGCCTTTATTGTAGCCTGGTCAAATAGTTTTTCTCTCTCCTTGCCAGTTTCTTTGGATGCTCGCCTGGTGCTGTGAGGTGCATTGTGGGTAGAGTTTTGAGACGATCAGGTTTGAGTACCTGGTCCCCTTGTGCCATTTCTCTTTTCTTTACTGGATCAGTATCCTTCTGTATAGGCTACCCGGAGTTAGTAAGGCAGCTCGGCATGTTAATGTACATGTTTCAGAGGTGTGCATTAACTAGGTGATAGATTTTTATTTCTAGCAGGATTGCCCCAGCCTTTCATGGTATGGCTTCCGTTGTTTGACAGACTATCTTTTGCTATTGTATATTTTGTTCGACCACATTTGGTCGATTCAAACAAATAACATGCATGTCTGCTCGTCTTGGAAACAAGAAAATGTGGGTCAGCATGGGTTTGAAACCCTGTCCCGTGCTTAGAGGCTGAAATCCGGCATGAAGCGTGATATTAAAAAAAAAAATTGAAATTGTTTGTATACATATGGAGGTGGGAGGTGTTGGGGGTAACAGGGTAAAGCAGAGAACCCCCTTCCTTCTTTCGAAGGTTGATCCAGTAAATATCAATGGCTGCATAGGAGTGGCACCAATGATCAAGTTTGTTTACCCTCCAACATTTTCCTCTTTTGCTACTTTCAGGAAGACAAATAAGCGTTCTCTGTTGAGATAGTTTAAGAAGAATGATGAATGATAATAAACTAGTTAAGCAATGACGTGGCAACAATCTGATGTGTTCGATTGGTTTCCATTAAAGATGTTTTTCTGTTTTCTCCCTAAGGTGTCACTTAGCCTTTGCGGTTCACGGGTGTGTAGATGGGGTCCCAAGTATAGCGCGCACTCCAACTGTCCATTTTGAAGTACCAGGAACGTTCACACTGAGATATGTGACATATGATGAGCAAATAAACCAGCAGAGAGCCGCGGTGGGGCTCTGTCCAGTGCCTATCAGAAGAACTGCACCTATTGAAGTACCAGTACCAAGGAAACCATGGATAGCAAGGTATCCATTGAGCAAGCCATATCAACCAATAAAACGAAATGAAGATCGTCTGAGTACAGTCCCGGAAGAAACCAAAAGGGTCTTAATGAAAGATGAATGGTAATGCCACGAGAACCCAAACTAACCCACATATATAAGAAATGACGACCAGAGAATGACGTAAAGAGACAAAATGCCATGAGACAAGGATATTGTGAACCTAAAGTGAAAAGACGATGTCTAATGTAAGAAGCTTAAGCCACGAGCAACATGAAGATATTCAACCAAGTTTACACGTGTACATATGCTTGGAACCGCAAGAAAGCTAAGAAAATCGTGCAACTTGCTATGCTTAGTAGAAAGATAATGCAGTAAGCGCCACTATGCATAATCTACCTCAAACGAAGCACGTTATATAAGTATACTTCCACTTTGCACAAGAAACAGAATCAACCAAAAGGTTACTAAAAGGCCACACGAGAAGACTTTCATGCTTGGAGAAACGGAGACTACAGCAGCAGAAAGGAAAGTCAACAGAGGCACACTGTGCCTGGAGAGCCAAGGTTGTATCTGTCAAGATGGACGAACAGTGGCTACAAGTCATCGAAGCAAATAACAGAATGCACTGCTCTGAAGGGCCAAGATAAGAAGCCAGAGGCAGGAGGTGGGTGAAATGAAAGTCAAACGCACAAATTGTAGGAAGAAGAGGCAAATTCACGGCGTCTGAACCACGTGACTAGCCGAGCGAACGGAAGTAAGCCTTTCACACCTACATATGGAGCCTTATCTTACCCATCATCCTTAAACTTTCTCAGACCAAGAGGCGGACACAAGGCCAAACTACAAGGCAGTAATTGAGGTGATGAATGGCTGCAACATACATTGAAGGAAAGCTGGTGTACAGGCTTACTCCCTGCAACTGGCCTCATTATTCTGCATGCTGCTAAGCAAAGTAGAAAAGTATGGCGGGGTTGGTGCCAACCCAATCACAAAGGACCAAGTAATCTAGGGTCCTATAGTTAGTAGAACCAATGTGACGTTGTACTTTTAGTGACGTCTACAGTAGCTAGTTTGAAGGTAGGGCTTAGATGCCCCACCTGACAGTGTTTACCCAATCCTCTTACTCTGTTACCATAAACAGATATAGTACTTATAGTAAAGTTACCTTTCCCGAACCATTAGAATTGTATGCCAACTTTTAAGTGTTAAACGTCAATGATGACGAGTTTTCAGTATACATTTTAAGATTTTTATGAAGTTCGTTGGAGTTGTGAAGCGAGTAGGAAGATCATGCATCCGCTGATGTTCATGAGACTCCCCGTTTTTTGTACTTCTCATTAAACAGACTCCCTTTGCCAAACCGTTGAGTTGTCATTATTGATTTGGTGTTAGAGTATTCAATCTGCACCCCCCATCCTTCTCATGGGTGCTACTATCTTGTCTTAAAGTGCTTCAGGGCAAACCCCGACTCTATGGGCCCGTTGGGGGTCCCTGAGCACAGGTGTGTAGGGTTTGTAATCCCTTCCTTGGGCGGTGAGGACACTTCCACCTGCAGCTCTCATCCAGCGTGTCATAAGTGCTTGCCTCGTAGTGAGACTTGTTTTATTTTGGCGTTTCTCAAGAGAACTAGCATGCTGCATGCCGCTTTCCTGCTGCTTCTCACTGGAGTATAGCGTGATAAAAAGCCACAAAAAGGCATGACTTGGGCAGCCTCAACAAAAATAATTGAGCGTTGCTGCACCTCATCAGGAGGCCCTCACTAGGGCTCCGGTCACTAGGCTCCCTTGAGAGAATCTGAAGCCCTGAAGGGCCTCAAGCACCCTCTGCTGCAGGCAGAGAACTGGGGTGACCCTGAGGACACTTTTAAATGAGGGAGGTGTCATAGGACAGGCATCCATCAACAGGCCAGCCTGGCTGAGTAGTAAAGGAGTTTATTCTCGTTCTTTACCAATGACAACATTGAAATCAATCAAGTAATTTATGGTTTAGGACCGAACTTCAACCAATCCCCCATCTCCTGGGTTGTTTTTGTCCCTTTGCTTCCCCCACCGCAAAATAGCTTTCTGTGGTCAAAACAATAAGCATTCAAATATTAGTACTGTCATTATTCATCAGTTCTACTCATTCAAGTGACTCCTTCCACAGTTTAGAAGAATGCATGTTCTTCATCTGCACCACCTGTTTGCTACTTTCTCACAGAAGCATAAACCTCATTTTGCCTCCTGGTGGTGTCAGGACAGGGCCAACAGGGAGGCTTTCCACAGGTTCTGTAACTGCTGCTGTGTCTCTTTAGTGAGTGATTGGAATGGCGGGAGTCTTTCTTCCAGTTGTGGGGGGTGTAAAATGCTGTTTCTTGTTGCAGATTCTGCAGGATGAGTGAAACAGATCTTTTCTACCTCCCTCAACTAGGGTCCTGTTTTCTACCGTCTCTACTCTTCTGCTCCTGGCCACCCCTGACATGGGGCCATGTGTTGGTGCTTCCTCCCACCTTTTGTTCACCCCATTGTGATGAAGGATTAACCCATAGCTCCTGCCTTGGGTTAATGTTGCCCTCTCGTTCCTGCCTGCTCTTTCAATCTAGTAGTTCACTTGTGCTGTATGCCTGCTTCCCAGCCTGCTCCTGTAGTTCATTCTTCCCTCTTGTCTCCAGTTTCCCCATGCTCCTTCCTCAACTTCTTTCCTGAATTGACAACTTGCTCCAAACATCGGCTGAACCTTTCCCAAATACAAACACCTCTTTCGAAGGGATTGTGTCCTCCGACGTATTCCTTATCTATGATATTTGTATCTCCAGCTTGCTGGCCTCGGAAAAAATGTTTTCCCAGTAGAGGGCGCTGTGCGTCGACGTCCGTTGAGTAGGTGCTCCTCGACGGCCACCGTATCGACGTCATCATGCCTATAAATGGCCACGCGCAGGGTCCGTTGCTCAGTTCCGTTTTTCTGCGCTTCGTGTGCCTCGGAATACCGTTGCTCAGTTCGTCAGTCGATATATATTCATATTTCCCTGAGAAAACCGACTCGTACTCGATGGCTTCCTCCTCCGACCCGACGACTCCTCGGTCCGGTTTCAAAAAATGCTGAGACTGTGGGAAGAAAATGTCGTTGACGGATCCTCACAGGATCTGTTTGTGGTGTCTGGGAATCGAACACCAGTGTTCGGAGTGTGAGGAATGCCTATCCATGACAGCGAAAGCCTTGAAGGAGCGTAAGGGGAAGCTCGAGAGAGGTAAGTCAGTTTTAACTTCCTCGAAAGTTTCCGTGGTAGAGTCGAGACATTCGTCTCCTCAAAGTCAAAAGCATTCTCGGTCTAGGTCTCGAAGTGGCTACCACCACTCGTCGAGGTCTAGACACTCGAAAAAGAGACGAAGAAGATCCCCTTTATCGTCCTCTTCTAGTTCCCCTGAAAGAGTAAATTGCCCCACAAAACACAGCTCTCAAGCTGAGTGGGAGGAATTCAGAAAAAAGATGCTAAGCGTCTTCGAGAAAGCGGCCTCGACCCCCTCGAAGTCAGCTGAGGGTGATACCCCGGGTGAAAAGCCCAAAAAATCTAAACGCCGCGAGTCGAAGCACCCGGCGAAAGAGTCGACCCGAAAGCACCATGAGCCATCAGGAAGTAAAGCATCTTCGACGCCATCGTCGAAAGCCCCTTCGAAAGAAATAGATTGGCGCCATCAACGCGGTTATTGAAGGGTTCTTCGACGCATCCGTCGATCGAGTCGGCGCCGGCATCGGCACCGACATAGACGCCGATAAAAGAAAAACCCAAGGCTACTCCAAGTCAACGGTTACACCGAGAGCCTCCGACACGACGTCGAGAACGTCGTCGACATCTTCGAGCAGGATTCTGATCCTCTCGAGTTCTTCGAGGCCTCTTCCAGTTTTCTCGACGCCTTTGTCGGCACCTTCGAGGATTTTTACATCGGCGTCGACGACCTCGACCTTTTCAAGGCCACTGATGATGGCTCCCTCTGCCTTAGAGATGGGTTTTATACCATTTCACAGACCAGAGCATCCCCCCTTAACTTCAATTTTTGAAGAAAGGGAAGATTCTGATCAAGAAAGGCCTTTTGGGCTGCAGAGGACCACATTACCTGAACCAGAGACTTTTGCCTCTGAGGAAAGAAGGTTGAAAGACCTTCAGGATGCATTACAGGAAGCAAGTGGCCTAGACACTTCCCCAGAAGTGGAATTTGTCAAACCAGACCCAGGGGAACATGCTGATACCCCTTATAGAACCCTAATGTCAAGAATTATGGAGTTCATGGGTTGGTCTGCGCCTTCTCCTGTTTTTCAACAGTATGACCTCACGGATATTCTGGATAAAGGTCCACAGGAGGATCCTGTGGTTCCCTTTCATTCTGCTTTACAAAGAAAGATTTTAACTAACTGGGAAACTCCTGAAGTTGTCCCTGCGGTTAACAAGAAGTTGTCAGCGAAATATAGGGTATCTGCTGCTGACCCTGAATACCTATCTAAGCACCCTACTCCAGAGAGTCTTGTGGTCCAGGCTGCAACTTCATCAGGCAGTACATCTGCATACCCCAGTGCTCCTCAGGATAGGGATGATAAAAAATATGATGCCATGGCTAAGAAAGTCTTCTCGGCCTGTAGCATGGCTTTAAAATCTGTTAATGCAACTTGTACGCTTGCTAGGTTCAGCCACACTCTTTGGGAGTGTGCTTCATCAGCGGCTGACTGCCTCCAGGAAGGAGAAGAAAGGGACACATTTTTAAATATCATCAGAGATGGTAAAGATGCAATGTGTGAGTCCCTTCAAACTTGCATTGATTCTGCTGACAGTATCAGCAGGGCCATGGCGGCAAGTACCACAATCCGCAGGCATGCGTGGTTGAGAAAGTCCGGCTTTGCTTCTGACGTACAGGCCAGACTTTTAAATATGCCCTTTGACGGCTCTTCGCTATTTGGTAAAAAGGCGGATGACAGTTTGGAAAAACTACAAACATCCAAAGCAGCAGCCAAGTCGCTAGGAGCTGCAATCCGTCAAACTAATTTTCGTCCCTCAGGATCCTCTTGGAGAGGAAGGTCCTTTCGCTATTATTCCTCATATGGAAGAGGCAGAGGACGGCCGGCTCAAAGAGGCCAAGGAAAATGTACCCGTGGTGGACGGGGTAAAGGAAAGAAAGCCGCATCAGCAGGAGCCGCTTTACCTTCAGCAACTGCATCAGCCGCTCCCAAACCACTCTGAGGTCTCCCATCACAAGACACCTGTAGGGGGCAGGTTAACTCACCATCTGACGGAATGGCAAGCTATTACGTCAGATGCTTGGGCATTGGAGACAGTTGCCCAGGGTTACTGCCTGCCCTTTCTATGCATCCCTCAGAGCCATCCACCGGGGAACAGCTCTCTGAAAGTGCCGGATCCGCTCCTCTTGCAGGAAATTGTAGACCTGCTAGAGAAAGGTGCCATAGAACCGGTACCTGTAGCGGACAGGAACAAGGGCTGGTACTCCCCCTACTTTGTCATACCAAAGAAAGACGGAAGACTGAGACCCATCCTGGACTTACGAGAATTGAACAAGTTCCTCAGGAAGGACAAGTTCAAGATGGTAACTCTCTCTCAGATCCTTCAGGCCCTCCAGCTTCAGGACTGGTTGGTATCTCTGGACCTTCAGGATGCTTATTTCCATGTGCCAATCCATCCCAAGCACAGGAAGTACCTGAGGTTCGCAATTGGCAACTCTCATTATCAATTTCGAGTTCTGCCATTTGGGCTGACCTCCGCCCGAGGGTCTTCACCAAGCTAATGTCGGTTGTGGCTGCAAGTCTAAGGAGGGAAGGGATTCACGTCTACCCCTACCTGGACGATTGGTTGATCAGAGCAGTTTCTTCGGAACAAGCTTGGATCCAACTAGATTATGCCTGCCACTCCCTTCACAGGCTGGGCTTCTCCCTCAATTTAAAGAAATCACAGATGATACCATCACAGAGACTCCAGTTCATTGGAGCAGTCCTGGACACGTCCCTGGGAAAAGCTTCGCCACCAGAGGTGAGGGCTCAAGATATTCTGCAGATGGTCACCAGGTTTCAAAATGCCCAACGTCTCCCAGTCTACGACTTTTTGAGGTTGCTAGGCCTCATGGCATCCTGCATATCCCTTGTGCCAGAGGCTCGCCTGAGAATGAGATCCCTTCAGTGGGCACTGAGGACTCAGTGGTCACAATTCTCAGGGAGGATGACAGATCTCCTCCGGATTCCGGACAAGGTAGCCCACGACCTTCAATGGTGGGCCTCTCCAGAGAACATCTTGAAAGGAGAACTGTTTTGGCAACCATGGCCGGAGATAACAGTAGTCACAGACGCCTCACTCACGGGGTGGGGAGCCCATGCCAACGACTTGACCATCAGCGGTCGTTGGTCTCCATCGGAGTCCAGGCTACACATCAACCTGTTGGAGCTGAGAGCCATCAGACTGGCACTGAAGGCTTTTCTGCCGTCTGTACGGGGGAGAAACGTCCTGATAATGATGGACAATACAGTGGCCATGCACTACCTCAACAAAAGAGGAGGCGTAGGGTCACTGCCACTGTGCAGAGAGGCGATGCAGCTCTGGTTTTGGGCAATTCAGGAAGGAATCTCTCTATCGGCAATTCACCTAGCCGGAGAGAAGAACTTGACAGCGGACGCTCTGAGCAGGCAGAACACAGTCTCCCACGAATGGGAGATAGCTCAGGAAGTCCTTCAAGAGATCTTCGACCTTTGGGGAACCCCTCAAGTGGATCTGTTCGCCACTAGTATCAACAGGAAGTGCGACAGATTTTGCTCAAGGGAATTTCCCCCGAGAGGAGCTCTAGGAGACGCATTCGTAGTGGACTGGGAGTTCCCACTTCTGTACGCGTTTCCTCTGGTCCCTGTCATTCCTCAAATGATCAGGAGGTTGAGAAGGTTTCGGAAGACCATGATCCTAATTGCCCCGGATTGGGCCAGGAGAACATGGTACCCGGACCTTCTGGACATGTCCATCTGTCCTCCAATTCGTCTACTGTACAGAGAAGATCTTCTCTCGCAGAAGGGAGGTCAGGTTCTCCATCCAGCCATCAAGACCCTCAACCTTCACGCTTGCTATCTGAAAGGTTGAGGTACAAGGATTGGGACCTTCCAGATGACGTCATGGAGGTGTTGCTTTCGGCCAGAAGACCAGCAACTAAAACTCTATACCGCTGCCGTTGGAATATATTTTTCAGCTGGTGCAGAGAAAAGAATATCAAACCCTTTTCATGTGGTACACCTGCGGTGTTATCCTTCTTACTTTATTTGGCAAATTCAGGCCTTCAAGTTGGCACTATTAAGGGCCATCTCGCAGCGCTATCGATCTTTAAGCGCACTGCAGAGGAGCCATCGTATTTCAAAATTCCATTGGTAATACAATACCTGAAAGGTCTAACTAATGTTTACCCTCCAAGACCATTCCAAGTTCCCTTATGGGACTTAAATCTAGTTTTAAACTTCCTAAAGGGTGCTCCCTTTGAACCACTCCACTCTTGTTCATTGAAGTTTCTCACCCTCAAAACTGTTTTATTGGTAGCATGAACATCTGCTAGAAGGGTTAGCGAGATACAAGCCCTATCTTGTAAACCTCCTCATACAACTTTTCACAAGGACAAAGTAGTTCTAC
The DNA here is from genome assembly GCF_040938575.1 of Ambystoma mexicanum. Lineage (NCBI taxonomy): Eukaryota > Metazoa > Chordata > Amphibia > Caudata > Ambystomatidae > Ambystoma > Ambystoma mexicanum. The sequence continues at coordinate 649,441,426 of NC_090938.1, forward strand.
AGGTGAAGCCTAACTTCCTCCCAAAGGTAGTTTTGGAATTTCACATTACTCAGAAGATTACTTTACCTTCATTCTATCCTCCTCCCCATCCGGGGAAAGAGGAAGAGACTACACAGGTTGGACCCTAAGAGAGCCTTGAGTTTTTATATAAGTAGACTTGCTAAAATTAGACAAGCAGACCAACTCTTCGTAGGTTACGCAGGACATACGTTGGGATTACCAATAACCAAACAAACCATCTCCAGATGGATTATTTTAGCCATTCTGGAATGCTACAAACTGGCAGGGAAAGAGCCCCCTCAAAATCTAAGGGCTCATTCGACCAGGGGTATCGCAGCATCCTCAGCTCTTCAAAGAGGGGTACCAATTAGAGACATATGTGCGGCTGCCACATGGTCGTCCGCACATACCTTTACCACATTTTATAGCCTGGATTCCTCCTCTAGTCAAGAGACTAGATTTGGCAAAGCTGTGTTACACTCTGTTCATTCTTAAAGGGTAATATGGCATCTCTTACTCCCGCCTCCAATCACATACCACTGCTATGGGAGTCTATCATAGATAAGGAATACGTCGGAGGACACAATCCCTTCGAAGAACAAGTTACTTCTTACCTTGTAACGTTCTTTCGATGGGATGTTCCTCCGACGTATTCCTTATCGCCCCTCCCATCCATCCCCGCAGTAACATTTCCCTTGTGGTTGCAGCTTACGCTCCTTCAAGGGTAGTAACCATTCATACAATAACTACTTTACTCTACAAAACGGAACTGAGCAACGGACGCTGCGCGTGGCCATTTATAGGCATGATGACGTCGGCGTCGATACGGTGGACGTCGAGGAGCACCTACTCGACGGGCGTCGACGCACAGCGCCCACTACTGGGAAATTTTTTTTCCGAGGCCAGCAAGCTGGAGGTACAAATATCATAGATAAGGAATACGTCGGAGGAACATCCCATCGAAAGAACTTTACAAGGTAAGAAGTAACTTGTTCTTCTTTTCAGGGCTGGGGTTTAAATAGCAAGATGTCCCCTCCTCCTGGGTTGTATTTGGATTGATGGTCTGTGTTAGGCAGAATCCTGTGCAGTGCCCTTAGGGACCACTAGACACAATTAAGCTTACAGGTGGCAATACAAGCTTTACCTTTGGTACAAGCCTGTACTACTATGTTAAAGTGGTAGCAGTAATGGAGCAGCCAGGCTTATCTCAAGAGTATATGAGCAGTAGCAGAGATTACATAAAGGGACCACAATTACTGCGACTCAAGCAAACACTGACTCAAGGTTTCAGGTAAAAAATATAAGTACATTTATTTTTAAACCGTTTGTTATAAACACGACACTTCTATTAATTCAAACCACACGTAAAATATACTACAACCAACCAATTCACTTTGTACGGTATAACTTCAAGGTAAGTACCCTATGTTTTAACGGACCGGTGTCGTGAAACAAAAGACGTTACCGGGAATACAATTGCGATCACTTTTTGACAGTTTCGGTCTTACTAAAGAAACGCGTAACCGCGGCAAGAAATGTTACCGGGGCAAAAACACACTTCGCACCTGAGATATCCAGAGAGAGTTGGGGGCAAAAATCATAGGCAATACGTTTGCCAAGGCAGACAGAATCAGAGAACACTCATGGACAGAAATTCAAGAGTCAATAGGCCGGAGCCAGTGTCAAGTGGAACCGGTTTCCTATTGTCGAGGATCACACAGTTGGACTGTTCACGATTCAACGTAGCCAGGAGTACTTAGATATTGTCAACAGAGGAAGCAAAAGTTATAAGAAGGAGGGAAGACAAGGGCAAGCCTTGGAGGCGAAGAAAAGGGATTCACCCTAATTCCTCAAGCAGAACACAGTACCTTATTCAATGAAGAAGCCGGTGCCAAGGCAGTTGTTCCTAGTAGTTTCCTGCAGACCCACGGTTCCTGGAGCTTCGATGCGAAGGAGGACGTCTGGAGGGGTCTGCACCACACAGGGCTGAAGCCGACAGCAGCGACAGTGACTAAAAGGTGCGCTCCTTAAAAACAGGAGAGGCTCTTCAGATGGCTATCCGAACCACTACAGCAGGGTGCAGTGATTTCGACCACAAAGAGGATCCTCTGGCTGAAGAAGGTGAGCTGGTTATCCCCACCAGGCTCAACGGAAGAAGACTCTGGACTGGATCTTCTCTGGTTGTCGAAGGGTAGATCGCTTAGGACTGCAGCAGGGCTTCACCGGGATGGGATAGTTGCAGCAGCTGACTTCCTCTCCGCTTCTCTTCGGTTCCTTGTAGTTCCAGTGGCGACTCTGACTGCTAGCCCAAGAGTCCTGCCTTTTATGCGAAAATCCCCCATTCACACAGCCTGGCTGTCAATCACGCAGCAGGGGGTTTGTCCAGCCCGGACAACCACCTTAGCCAATCATGGCAAAGTGCGACTTGGGTTTCCTAGGATACCCTGTGCAGGGGGTGACTACACCCCTCCCTCACATTCAGCCCACCTAGACACCCAGGCGCCTAGAGGAGGGCTTCTTGGCAGAAGCCCGCCAAAAGACAGTGAACAAAGAAGGCAAACCTGGTTTGCCGCGCAAAGTAAAACACAAGAAGGACTTTAACAAAAAGAAATGGCGAATAAACCCGACCAGAGCCAAAAGGAAAAAGTATTTGGTCAAGCGGGTTTAAGTTTGAGGCTAATATAATAGCCTAAAACAATACCACGTTTATATAGTATAATCGCGGTAGAAAAGTTAGGGTAGATACCACTGCCACCAGCTAAGTCTAAATGTTAAGAGCGAAACATTGCTCTAGGAGGTACCGATAAAAAGGGCTAAGGATTAACCCTTTCCAGTACTCCATGTAAGATGGGGTGTACTGGATCTGTGGTTAAATGACTATGTAAAGTTAATGGCAACTTTACCCTTTTCTGGGGAACAGTAGATAGCCCCAGAAATGGAGTCGGTGGGAAATCTAGGAGACAAACCTGTGTCACTTCACTGAAGCTGCTGTGTAACACACAAAAGAAGGGGACTACTGAAGTGGTGTACTCCAGAGTCCACAATCACAAAAACAGTGGGAATACACATGGAAAAACATGGATAAGAGTGGGAGAAAAGCTCACCCTCTTACCAAGTGGAAAAAATAAACTTCAGACATCCAGCAAAGCTGCTGGGGGACTCACTAGGTGAGGGAAATTGGCCATAAAATGAGAATTCTCCCTAACAGTCTGTATCTGTGTGGCCTGATGGTTTTTAGTTTGTAGCCCCTTAATTGTACCCTTAGATCAGGCATGTTAGTATTGTTGTACCAGTAATTGCACTGAAGGCTTTAAAAGTGATTGTGCCATCTTTGAATGGGACAGTATATTTCCACGCATGCGCTTTCTCCTCTGGGAGAGGAGCAGTGTGTGCTTCGCTACACGTGGTGCGTATTCACGGGTACTATCTACTGGAAATATACATGCATGAAACTTATATTTTTCCACCCGCAGATGTTGCTTCGCGGGATGTCTGCTTGTGACTGTTGTCATCCTGGGCACTATAGACTGCATTGGGGTGTCATTGGCCCTTCCCAAAATAATGTATCTCTTAAAGGACCTGAACTGGATAGTCCACCCCATTTGATGAGCAGCAATTACCCTTGAGATGGATGGGGAAGAATGTTTTAATATCAATTATCTAAAACGGGGAGCATAACGAACATCAACGCAAACGCTTGATCTTCAAACTCAAAGCATTTAAGAAAAAACAGTACTTTTATAAGCAAAATGTGTCATCAATGACATTGACCTACGTCACTACCAACGTCATCCTACGTGGCAAACTACAAAAACGTATAAGCATGGGTGATTGGTTCTGAGTGTACATCTAAGTATATGATCCATACTGTCTAGAAAAGTGTAACTATGTGATTGGTTACTTAACATCAGGTGGGCAACTAAGCCCTCCTCTAAAAATGACCACTATGAATGTCACTAAATACATAACGTCCCATTGGTTTGCACACTATAGGACCCCTGAATATGCAGATCCTCTACAATTGGTTGGCACTCTATCCATCTTCAGTACTTTTCTACCTACGTTAGCAGCCTGCAGGTTGGCTGTCAAGATGCTGGTGAGGTTGCCTTAACTTTAGCTTCCCACCAATTTGCATATCAATCCATCATCACCTAAGTGGTCTGTCAATTTGGCCTTTGAAATTCATCCTTGAGTGTTCTTAGCTCTGAGAAAATTAGGGAATCAGCAGCACGGTCTGCCTTCATGCAAAGAAGCGACCATTTATTTTGTCCAACTTTATACTTCCATATGACTAGAGACCATAAAATCGAGCCTTTTTGTGTATTTAATACTTTATTCCAATAGACCTCTGACGTCTTCCTTGTTATGTTCATTCCTTCTGGACAGGAGGTTTGTTCTTTCACACGATTCTGTATCCAAAGTCAGTTTACTCCAGTTTGATAAGACCTTGGCTGCTTGGGGCTCATCCAACTGCGACACACTGAACTGAGGCCTTTTTGCTAATGTCCAACCTGCTTTAATACGTTTTGTGGAACCATACACAAATCTCTTTCCTATGTATGTATACCTTGGCGCTTGCTGCAATCTACTTTGCTATAAGCTTGGAGCTAGCTTCATGATTACTTTGCTGCATGCGTTTCTCCTGCATCTGTACACATGTAAAATGATTTAATATCTTCATCTGTTTCTATGGCATACGTTTCTTCACCTTGAGCCCAAGATGTCACTTATCCTTATTGCTTTCTAGATGCCTTATAGAATATCTGCATTCTCTGATCACTGCATCTTTTTATGTACTTCATCTTCAGCTCCATATAACATATACTTGGCAGTGGCTAGTAATACTGCCATTCATCCTTGCCGTTTATTGGTTCTGCTTCTTCAGGGATCTCGTTCAGATGGCCATCTTATTTCTTTGTATGCGGATAAGGTTTTCTCAATGGGTACCTTGGCTCCCAGATTCTCTTAGGTACTGGCACTGGACTGAGTCCATATTCTGCTCTTTGTTGATTCAGCTGTTCTCTATACGACACATACTCTGGTTTCCAGCATACAGGTAAAAGGGGCGGGTTGATTGAGATGGGGGTACTAGGCTCCTTCTCTACACTCCCCCCCTCTGGGCGATTCATCGACCACATCATCCTTCAGATCTAGGCAGCTTGGCATGAAGTGCAACTTTTTTGGGACCCATATCTTTGACTACCTTTAAGCATCCTGCTGTTTTTACAGGAAATTTGTCCCCTCCGGTGCATGGATACTGGCTTTCACAAAGTCTCTGATCTCTTTGTCTGTCAGATCTTTGAGCTTCCATCTTGATTTGACATTGATCATGATCTTCATCCCTGTGGCTTTCTTTGCTGTCTTCTTGCATTGTGAGATTATTATCTTGATCACACAAAATCCAATCAATATAATCACTATCATGGCTCTAACGAACTTAAAAATGTCTGCCATACATTGTGGGACCCAAGAGAAGAGTGATCCAAACCAGCGGTCATCAGCAATGTCTTCTACTTCCTCTATCATCTGGCCATGGAGTTTTGTCAGCATGTCTATGGTCTCTGTCAATGTTTCATTCTCGTCATTATGAGAAGGTATAAATGTGCAACATGATTCTCCAATTTTTGCACAAACACCTCCATCCATTGCTGTGATCATATCCAGGACATCTGTTTTGAAGAGCCATCAATCGTATGGCTCTCATTGTCGAGACTTGAGTGTCGTGTAGATATGAGAGACCTCCGTCCCCAAGTGCTGCACAGAAAGAAACCAAAGCCACTCTGCGCAGCCTTTGATGCCACAGGTGGGAGATGTTGAACGCCGGAACCACGGAACACTGGAGACCCTGAAACCGCTGCAAAGGAAACAGCAGTAAGTAGCAGGCAATAACAGGAACTACAAGTATGGAAAGCAACAGAAAAAGGGCTCACCACGGGATGGCAGTGAGAGCACTGCTTATCATATGAGGCCGGGATAAGTGGTTCCGGGACTCACGTGAGCAGCAATTCAGTTGAAGTTAACCGTGGAAGAAGCTCACTGAGATGCTGTGATGAAAGCCCACCTGAAAGGGAAGCAAAGGACCAGGAATCTGTGGAATAGTTCACAGACTGTGTCAAGGGAAAAGCAAAAGTCAGGATTACAAGGTGCCAAAACAGGAGGGGAAATCTGAAGAAGCCCTTGAAGCAATCCGAGGTTAGTTACCGGTGGAAGGCAGTTCAAAATGTAGAGTACCAGCAACCAATAAGGGCAATCCAAAGAAGTCCGTGAAGCAAAATCCAAAATCCAAGGTCGAGTTTCCAGAAGAGCAAAACAGGTATGTGACGCCAAACAGAGTTTTAAAATAACAGCTGTGAAGCAGTGACCGTACGGCACTTCACCGCTTTAGTACTCGCTAGTACTAACCGCATGACGTGAACAGGATACTGGATCACGTGAGCGGGAGCAGACGGTCACGTGACACGGAAGCGCTCATGTGATTCTTCCGTTACCCAGGCGCCAAGGCAAATGCTAATGAAGAAACGGGCGCAATCGGGACGGCACAATGCTGGTGGCATGTCGCGCACGTCCTCGAGGGACAACCAACTGCAAACGTGAGTCCCGCACCTTATAGGGGATGCGTGGAGAGGTTGAGGGACATGGTCGGGCTAAGGGAACCCTAATGTTGTTGGTAGTGTGTGCAGGAAGTGCAGTGTATGTGACAGCAGAATGTGTGATACTCGTCTCTTCTCGGATTGCATTGAATCCTTTTATTGTAGTGTTAATTGTCTGCAGCAATTCCCATCTGGTGTTTTGTGGTCACGTGGTGTTTGCGCCACCCTGAACAGCCGGCGTGAAGATCAACGGGAACACAGATGAGGTCTGGCTAAACAGCCTCTGTTTGTATGGTATGGCATCAAAGGCGTCTATTGACTTAGCTGAGAAATAGTTCTCTCTCTTCATCCTCTTTATCAGCTCCACAGATCTCTTCTTCCTCAGGTGAGTATCTGCTTTTGGGAAATTGTCAATGTGTAAATCACCCTTTGGAATCACTAAAGCTGGAACATGGATATTCACCAGTGTGCATAGTCCTCCCCAATCTGTAGGCAATCTGATATAGGCTCTGGCTGCACAAGCCCAATAATGATCCATTATCACTGCTGTACCGTGTACCATTCCTGGAACATGAAGGATTCAACCACAATTCCTATTTTCTCCAACTTTACTTGTGCCATTATTTCTGAAGCACAGCTTTGAACTTTCCAATGGCACAATCTGCAGAGTTCCTCCTCTGTCTTCAACCCAAGTCAGTAATTTGGCAGGTTTTGGCTATAATGGCTTACAGCCATTCTGCACAATGTTAATGACTGGTTTATAGTATCCAATGATCACACAGGCTCCGCAGACAACCACTCCTCTTTCCCATCCACCGGGTCATAACACAGATCCCCAAATCTGCATTTGACCTCTATTCTTCCATCTTCAAGCGTACTCTGCAGATTTTCCTGCGACCTCCAATTTCTTATTCACTTCCCATCTGATTCCAGCTCCTTTTACTCCAGGCTTCCCATATCTGATCACATGATTCTTAGTGTGGGCTTTATTTCTTGTCTTAGTATCTTGCACATAGTCATCTTCATCTGGATCTGTCCATTCAGTTGCCCATTTGAGGTAGGCATCTCGACCCATGGACTGGCCTCTGGTTTTGCAAAGTGCTATGTGTGAAAGACAATGAGCTGTTTGGACGTCTATGTTCCCCTGGTAGGAGAAAGTTCAAAGAGTTTCCTTTGGTCAGCTGCCCATTTAGGCCTAAAAATGGCTTGCATAAACTCCATTTATGTCTGTCTTCTAGGAATTACCTTTGGGTTCTTCACCACAGGATCATGTGTATTTGCATGCATTACTTGTACAGGCACATTGTCTGGCAATCTCTCATTTTGCCCATTTTGCCAGACCTGTTTCTTGTGTTTCTTGCATGTGAATGATTGCTACTAGTGCTTATCTCATATTCAGGTAATTGGTCATCTTTCTTTGGAACAGGAATAACTACATAGGGCCTTGGGTGTTTCGTAGTTGCCACAATTGCTACTTCCTTTTGCTCAGGAAGATTCACTGGAGTTTTAGCCCCATGTATATCAAGGTAGTAGGATGTGCAGACTGTGAGTGAGAGCAGTATGATTATAAACAGAATGCAACCATAAATAAGGCAAAGGTATGTTGATGTACAACACCTATTCCGTGGACAACGCGATTGTCTTTCTACATCCGGGATCACAAAGTTGCTACTAGTACTATCCATTTTTTATTGCCTAAGGAAGGAAAAAGTCATTTTTAATACATCAGCATTCCACACTCCTCCTTGTAGTTGCTGTCCTGCCTTAGCACCTTCGTCCTTGATCCACTGGTCTGCTTGCTAAATAACAGAAATTAACTCTCAATCTTTATTTTTCTGGAACCAGTATTTAACAATGCGAAATATAAATGTCTCCAGCAAGAAGAAAGCTGCATTCAATATGTCTAGATCAGTTCTACGACACATATCAGCTCCCATTCCACTCCTCGAATTTCCTCTAAGCCAGACCAGACAACATGATGAACTTCTTTCAACATAAAACAAAATGTCTGTCTTTGCCACCAACCTTCTTGATCTGTCCCTCGAAGGAAAGTCTCACACCACCGTCCTGTGAGTTCTCTCAGAATATAGGCTTACTTGGATAATTAGCAAGATTTTCAGTACTACTGGGATCCCTTAGGAATGTGAGCATATCCGTGTGTCTGACAACAAGATGTGGGTATTCTTCACTCAGACGAAAGAAAACCCTTCCAACAAGTCTGTGTGCAGCCTCAGGTGACAGGGGCATTTGTGCTATCCCCACTATACTCGGGTAACTGCAACACTTGCTTGATAATTGCTGCAAGTAGTCTCCTTACAATCGGGTCATTTTTAGGATCTTGCAAAAAAGTACGAATGTTAGAAGTTCTCGCTACAATTGCTGGATATGAGCGCAGCACATAGAGAAAAACTTCAAATATAATCCTTGAAACATTGTCATTGGATAACACCATGGGAAAATCCGAACAAGAACTCAATATGGAACGAATCAGGATACTGCACCCTCTTCCAATTATCAAAGCCACGATCAGAGTCTGGAATCTCTCTTCTCATCAATGCTTAAACATCCCTCAGTCCAAAGTCAATAAGCTACTGCGGCTGTTAGAATATAGATTGTCCCTTAACCCTGCAACAGATTTCCACAGAGTGTTCGAATTTTGCTTCCCTTAACTTTTTCAGAGACAGTAAAAAGGAGTGTCCTGGACCAAGCCACAGTCCAACACTTTTTATCTTTCTTATTAGTCAGCTTCTGCGTCCTTCTTCCTCATCATAGATCTCGTCTGCACGTGCCGTGGTTCCTCCCCGATACTTGTACTTGCTTCTCGGTGGGGTGCGGAGGGCATAGAGGTTTCTCCAGCAAAAATCTGCACTTGCCCTGCACTTTGACAGCAGACAGCGTGACATCTTCTATAAATGGACTGTTGAAACGAGGTTTGTCCCACCTTTTTCTTGTGTGGTTCTGAAATAGGACCTCATCTCTGGCAAATAATTTGGGAAGACAAAATTCTTGAGGTTGATTTGTTGAAGCATCTCCTTCTGAGTTCTGTACTGCCCTGCACCCTTGTCGCTTCAGCTGTCCTGAAATGACAGAAATACTGGAAGTCATACAGTTCAAATAAGCATGCATTTCCATTCCTAACAAATCTGCAGTTGACTGAGCATCACTTCTAACCCTGGATGGAGGCCTTAGGGGTGTTCTCATCTGCCTCCCAGTCGCAATTACGTGAGGCATGAGATGTGGTCAGAACCCGGTTGGTTCCTCAAAGCAAATAATGGCAGTGGTAGGCAATGCAACCACTCTTTCTTCAGACTAAGCTTCAACTTGGCTGTCCTTTCTTTAAGAAAGCCATTGAGCCTCTCACAGATTCCATTTTCTTGTGGATGATAAGCCGAGGAAAACTTGTGCTTTATACCAAGCAACAAGCTGATCTGCTCAAATGTTTGATTCACAAAATGTGGACCATTGTCTGACCTTATTACTTCACACACTCCCCATCTAGGAAACACTTCCCGCACCAAAAATGTCGCTGCACAGGTTGAGTATGGATGCTTCCAGGGACCTGCCTCAATCCACCTTGAAAAGGGACATACCACAACAATCATGTACCTATATCCATTGCATACTTGAATGATATTGACGTAGTCAATATGCAAATGCTGAAAGGGGCCAAGGGTAGTGTAGCTGTTCCAGCGCCACCCTTAGTAAGGCTACAGGCATCACTGGTTTACCAGTGCTGTCCTTCGCCACAATGCTTCAGAGGGGTTTAAAGAACACTGTCTTCGTGTCCAGAAATCTTTCTCATCTTGAGGTGCTTCCCCCTCAACCTCCATAAGCTGTGTCTTTGACAAATCAATATATTTTTCAACCACATTCATCAAGGCAACCATTTTTTCTTTTACATCAAGTGTTTCAAAGGACATTATATTCTCTGAACATGCAGCGATTTTCGTTTTGTCGTCTGCTGATTGGTTTCTGAGTGAAATAAAGTCTGTCTTTTTAGTATGAGCTGTGCCTTTAACGACTGCGATGGCCACTCTGAGTTGTAGTGCCTTAATAAGACTGTCCAATAAGGCTGCTGGCATGCCATCCGCTCTGAGGTAGCTCCTCCTTTTCCAACGTGCTAACCCTGCGTGCACTGTTGACGTCACATAGGCGGAGTCCCTGTACACTGTTACTTCCTAGTCTGCATGATTCTCAAGCACGACAATCAGTGCCACTAATTCTGCAGGCTGTGCTGAATAGTGAGATGGTAGTCGTGCACTTACCAATGTCTGAAACTCCCCATCGGCTGTGTATTTTACCACAGCGGCACCCGTATATCTCTGTCCATCATTTTGATTGATTCTTGAAGAACAGTCAATAAAAACAACTTCTGCACCTGGCAAGGAATTTTCTTTTACTCTTGGGATTTCATCATAAAACTCTTCATTGTTCGAACAGTCGTGCGCATGCTCATCCTCTGCCAGTGGTTCAGCTACAAACATGGCAGGATTCACTACTCTGCATTGAACTATTTTGATGGCTTGATTTGATATAACTACCTCGTAGGCAGATGAGAAGTCAATGTACCCGTAGGTTCCTCTAGAATAGCAAATAGTGCATGCTCTACAAATAATGTACCCCATCACTATGCTCACAGCTTTCTTTATGCCGAACGCGGCAGCATCCAAAGATTGTTCGCACGGAAAGTGCAAAAAAGGTAGCAGCCGCCCTCTCTCGAAAGAAAATGGCTTGATAACCTGTTCAGAGGTTTTTAACCACTTTGAGAGTTTGCAGCCATCTGCTTTTTGCTCTGTACCTTTCACAGATGGGAAATTTCCTCTCATTACTGGGTCTAAGATCCCACTGTAACATGCAAGGGGCTTGTACCCCAACGTGGTTCTCTGCGTGAGGACTGCTGTAATAACAGTACCATCTGTGTGTGAGAAAAAAAGAATTCCTCAGCATAATTAGGAATCCCTAAAACTGGAGCTGTACAAATTGCTTTTTTCAGCTCTTCAAATACTTCCTCCATTTTCTCAGTCTACACAATGTTTTCCTGTGTTACCTGTGCTTTCTTTAAAGCCTGTAGTAAAGGCCTTATACATGAACTATATTCAAAGACCCATGCTTTGATTTAATTGCATAATCCCAAAAACCTCTGCATATGTTTTATCGTGTGTGGTTTTGCATTTTTCAAAATAGCCCCAGCCCTTCCAGGAGTAACTTTTTCCCTCATGTGAAATCAATTGGCCAATATACAACACTTCTTGTTGACAATACTGTAACTTTTCTTTGTCAACCTTATATCCTTTGTCAGCAAGTATTATCAGCTGGACAGAATCGCGTCTGCACTCTTCCTCTGTAGTACTGCAAACTAATATGTAATCTACGTATTGCAGAACAACACTTTCCAAATCAATATTGTTCAAGTCATCTGCACAACTCTATTGAAAATCGAAGGAGACCCACAATACCTCTGGGGCAGCCGAGTACTTTTCAGTTGCGTTTGTCTGAACATAAATGACGCCAGATACTGTGAGTCTTTGTGCAATGGGATTAAGAAAAATGCATTTTTCAAATCAATCACAGTGAAATATTGTGCTCCAACAAGTATATTACATAGAACTGTGGATGGGTTAGGGACTAGAGGGGACTCAGCTTCTACAATGTGGTTTATAGGCCTTAAATCTTGAATTAGTCTCCAAGACCCCCCCTTCCCTTTTATCACAGGATAAATTACGGTATTATACAGTGACTCTGATGTCACTAACATGCCCTGCTCCATAATGGCGGAAATTGTTTTGAAAATACCTTCATCTGCCTCTTGAGACATGGGATACTGTCGTGCTCAAAGTCAAATTGCTCCTGGTTTCAGTTTAATCTTCACTTCTCCAAACTCCTTCAATAGGCCTACCTCATTAGGGGCCTGTGGTCCATAATGAAGCTGTCACTTTTGCCATATCTTCCTCAAAATACTCAGGACGTTGCTGTGCCAACTTCATTTTCTGAGGTACCACTCGTTTGATTGCTCTTACCCAATAAGTAATACTCATCTCAAATACTACTTCATCATCAGATAGATGATCGCCAAACGTGTCCTCATCGGTGACGTCAGTTAATCTATAACCTTCTCCAACGGCAATCACTGCACACCATTGTCTACCTTTGTCATCGTTCCCATCAAGCAAAGCCATTTCACCTTGCACTATGGCTGCTTGCAATTCCAAGGGAAATACTTGCCCTTCTACTTCACGCATAGGTATCTTTGGTCTATTGCCTGCTAGGCCTGGCAGATATGCCAATAGAACACTCACTCCATGATGAAAAACCTCTGGCTCTAAAGGTATTGCTCTCATGGCTACTTGCCCTGCAAATGCTCTAATAATTTGACACATGTTTAAATAATGCATCGCTGGAGTTGAGCACACTATGCCTTCATTGGTAAATGAGATGGTCACATTGAGCTTTGTCATCAAATCTTGACCCAATATATTGACCAGTGTCTGCCTAGAGTATAGCAGCAGCACCTTCATGTCACATTCTCCTATAGAGACTGGTAACTTTTCAGTGAAAGGAACTCGACTTGTAGCTCCTGAAATGCTTTGAGTATTCATGGCGGTTCCAGACATTAAAGCTTTCCCTCACTTATAAATGAGGGCGTTGCACCCATGTCTACTAAAAATGAAAAATGTTTGCCCCCTATAGTGACATCTACCCTTGGTTCCTCATGAGGATTCGGTATCATGGATAGGACTTAACAGATCAAGTCCCCCAGTGAGCTGTCCTATTGCGTGTACAGACTCATTCCGTTACCTGAAAACGGATTCCCTCCACTAACTGTGACACTCCCTGTCCTCGGTGTTGTTAACTGCCCTGTACTTGTACTCTGCTGAATCTGCATGGGTGCATGCTGCGACTGCCCTTGTGGTGGAGCCACTGCTACCTGCTGTCTGCAAGCCTTGCTGCACTCTCGGCGCTTGCTGCTGTTGCATCGTTTGATTCTGAGCAAACCCATCATTATACTGCTGCGACTATGCAGGTGGGTTTGAAATCGCCTCTTGAAAATTGGCCGTTTTGCACAAACCCTTGACTTCTACACATGCGAACAAAATGCCCTGTCATCCCACATGTTCAACATAGGGGTGCTCTTCTAATCTTCCCATCCTGTATGTTCTGACCATCATTCTGCATGTTTTGAAACCCACCTTGATTGTTCTGAAAACCTCCCCGATTATTCTGCCAATTTCCTTGATAATTCTGAAAACCTCTTCCTCGAAATCCACCCCTTCCGGGCAGCGTAAACCCGTTATTACTCTGGTCAAACTGCCTCTGGTTATTCACCTGTGGCATACTTGCATTCTGCTGTTGATTCGGTCCATCTACGCTCATCAACATCGCCCCTTCAGTGGCATATTTGGACAGCTTTTTCTGCACTAATTTTGCCTCTTCGCCTTTCCGGGCATCATCTTTTTTTGTGATTCTTCTCCTGCAAGAGCCTGCAATAGTGCTCAATGGTCAGCTGAATCTCTGACCATTGTTTGGCTTCAATACCCACTAATTTCTTAAGCTGCATCTGTACAGGTTCTGGTAGTCCCTGGCATAATATATATTAAAATACTGGTGTAGATTTTGCCCAAGACTCGTGCATTTCCAAAACCCAAGATTCCTGTAATTTGAATGTAAAGCAACGGATCATCTTTGTCCTTCATCTTTTTCGTCACTATAGCTCCCATATCGGACGTGTCTGGATATAATACTCTAAGTGCCTTCCAAACCGCTGCCCTACAGTTACTGAATGGTGCTCCAGTATGAGCAGTGTTAACTATAGTCACACGAGGGTACCCTGCCTTCGTGAACACGTCATCAGCTCTCACCAAATATGGCGATGAGACCTTTAATGTCCCCTATGGCTAGCGTGTTTCCTCCTGTCATTTTCTCTAATTCATGTATCCATTTCCCAGCACCCGAAGTTAAGCTCGGGAACTTACACCTCAAGTTATCCTTATACATCTGGGGCCACAATATATATTGTGGTCTGGCCCCTCCTTTTTCCAACAAGGGAAACTGTGAAGCCCCAAACTCATTCTCATCTCTCATCATTTGTCTGTCCAATGCAGGAACGATATTACCACATAGCCTTCTACCAGGGAGCGATCTTAATCTACTAGCATACGACAGAGATTCTCCCCTTTCGCTGTGGAATTGCCCCTGGGGTTGATTGGACTGTGTCAGTGATTCTGGCACCCTGGTTACAGGTGCGCTTAAATCTGACCATCTGACTTCTTTCTCCATTGAAAAATATCCCTCAGGGCCACATACGTCTCTTCTTTCTTCCTCATGGAAGATATCTCTGTCTTAGTCCAACATTTCCTGTGCCCAACTTGTGCAACTTCTCTCATCATCATTTCTGCTCAGATTCAGTCTATCTAGAGAACTATTTTGGCCTTGTACTACATGAGGCTGCCTCTGTATCATACAACTAAGTACTCTTGAGTCAATCGTTTTTTTTCCTTCAACTTTAACTCTTTCTGGGCTTTCATTTCATAATATACTTCATCGATCCCTTCCCCAATGCTCCTTGAGTCAAACTCGTCTTCTAGATTTACTCTAGACGGGCTTGGTAATGACTCGTATTCTTTTTTTTTTTAAAACTTTATTTTTGGTTTGCAAGTCACATCACAATTGCTTCAACTTCCCTATAGTACAGGATATACCTAGCAAAAATAATGGTTTTCTTCCACTGTGAAGACTGGAGGGGGGGTCTGCACTTCCGCTCTCTATATGGTAGAGGGGAGGCACAGAGACCCCTGCCAAGATTCTCTACTATGGTAACATAGTCGAGCAATCAAGGCCTAGCTTCTCAGGAGGTGATGCGAGCTGGTACAGTACAGTGTAGTCCCCGAGCACCCACGAAGGAATGTCCACACACTGTATCGGTTAAAACACAGTCTTTATATAATTAATATTCAAGGTCATATACACGATCACGATAACTCACTTTGTACTCCGAAAATCAACAATGGTAAATATGTACAATTCTAAAGTGGTACCACTAATTAGATCTTATTCAGGTGCATACGGTCAGAATGACACATAGATCAAAATAAAGAGGAAACCAGCAGTAGAGAGAGGAAGGAAAGCAGGATGGTTGAGCAATAGGCAGAATACTGGTAACTACCATTAAACACAGCTCTGTGTGGAGATCCCCCCACCTGGGCAACCTGTAGAAGAAAGATACAAGCCCAGTCCATGTATTGTTCACCCTTAGACTTCCCAATAGTTCTGCAACCCCAAAGTACCTTGGTGTTGTAGCATTCCGCGTCAGGGAAATCGACAACCCTTCTTGAGTGTCCTCGCTTTCAGGCAGTAGTCACGGGTCGTCGAACGTCCGACGGAGAACAGGTCGAGCTACGACGGTGAAGTGGCCACGTCGTTCCTAGCAGTGCTCGTTGACGGGGAAGCGGAAACGTCCTAGCAGGAAGAGGCGTGTGGGGCACCTCGGTGTCGATAGTTCTGGACCGCAAAGAGCTGAAGAACTGTGGCCCAGCAAGGGCGTCGAGTCATCGGCGTCTCTGTGGTCTTTGGGTGGTGGGAAACCCACCGGTGGATGCTCCTCGGCGCATCGACGGTCAGGCCGTCTCCAGCAGGATACAGCAGCGACGATGCGGACAAGAGCGTCTGTGGATCAATGAAGTTCTTGGGCAACGGGAGCACGGTGGCGGTCGGCGACAGTGGCGGACAACAGTCTGGCCGCTTCTCCTTGGAGTTCCGCAGCAGTCCCCATATCGGGTCGGCAGTCTGTCGAAGGTCTGTCTACCGGGGAGCATAGGCAAAGATCAGCTGTGCACAATGGTCCCTCGTGGCTCGGGAAGAGGGCGCCTTACCAGGTCCTCTCTGGGTCAGTTGTTGAAGCAGCGGCTTTCAGATTGTGAAGGAGAGCAACAGCAATTCTTCTCATCCAGCAGGGCTCAAGGTTAAGCTTCACTCCAGTTAGTCGTCATAGTGGAATTCAGCTTCTGAACACGATTCCTAGCAGTGAGAGGTCCCCAGATATACTGTTGATCTCCCATTCATTCCGCTGGGTCATACTCAAGCATCCAATCACGACTACGGGCATTCATGCAGGCAGGCAGCCAATCAGGCACACAAGGTATTCAGGCCATTCACTTCTCTCCAGACACTCACAACAAGTTATGTGTATTGGGACAAGTACCGAACCATTCAACACTCCAGGCTGCATTCATACCGGTTTCGGGCAGGGCTGTCTCAACCATTGTGTCAAACACCAGATACTAGACAGTCACAACATAGAATGTATATTTGTCACACAGTCCATTCACCCAGGTCCCACCCACAGGCGTACCCTCAACATACGGTCGTTGAGAAGGCTCCAGCCAGTCTGGTCGGCACTTCCCCACACTACCATATACAGAATTTCCACCCAACAGCCAGTCAGGGGGAAGGGACAGAGGCAGGGCTTCCCGGGACTTCAGGAAGATCAGGGTAACAGGTGATGGAAGGCAAGAGGCCATGGGGGCCATTTTGTCTCCATCAGAAATCTACCGATTCCAATGACAGGGCCTGGGCATCCCAAAATGGAGGACGCTCAGGGCACCAGTCATTTCAGCACAGAGCTGCCATCAGCCCGTACCCTGCTCTGTGGGTCACACACAGGTGCCCAAAAACATACACTAGGGGCACAGGGTTGTACCCCTACCCATGGGTGCCATAAGGATATCCCACGGGACTGTTCACCAAACCAAAGGAGAGAGAGCTGCACCGCCAGGAGTCCCACATGAACTCCTGCGTGGAAAACACGACAGAACACATGATAAAAACAGCAAAGGAAAAGGATACGGAGGCCCTGTCCCTCCGATGCATTTCCAGCATCACAGCCACCCATTCCCATTTTGTAAAACGACATTGCAGTTTTAACAATAGTACAATTTTAACACATTGAGCATTCGTGGTAAGAGTTTCCGCATGTGGTTCAATCGCTATCTGATTCTTCTGAGTCTGATGAGGTAGTTTCAAGGTAAGATCTGAATGGCGCCCTGATGTCTTTGGGTCCATATGGTGAGGGGACTAGCCCTATGTAATTTTCTTCACATTCGTTGACATATGACAATGTTGTAAGGAATTGCTCTGCACGCGGGGTCACTTTTCCACTTCTGCAAAATACATTTCTTAGCCACTATACATGCTATATTGAACAGTCTCCTATTTTTTTCTGGGACTTTTCCTATGTCACCAAATACGTATTTTTGGGGGTTGAGTTGTGCAGGAATTTGTGTAATGTCTTCCAAAATATTCGCTACTTCACGCCAGAATCTAGTTATCATAGGGCAGGCCCAATACATATGGTATGCGTCCGCTTGCGGGTTCTTACATTTGGGACAGTTTGTAGTTAGGGACTCATGGAATTTTTTGCCATTTTAACTGGGGTGTAATGAAGCTTATTCAGTATTTTAAACTGTGTGAGTCTGAGCCCTGCATTCAAAGAAACCTTCTTTATGAGGAGACAATATCTGGCCCATTTTCCCTCCTCTATTGGTGTGCCCATGTCCTCTTCCCAAGAGGCCATTATGTTGTTGGATGATTTCATGTGGGTTTGGACTATGTTATATAACGTGGAGACCCCCATCCCTGTTTGCACATGTAGTGCTTGATAACAGGGGTGTTCGGCGGTTCTGTTGGGAATGTTGGCCATTGTTTCTTGAATGCTTCCTTCATGCAGTGATATTGTAAAGTGACAAGTTGGCCCCGCCCCACTGTGTCTGCAAAGTCTTCCGGGGTGACAAATCTACCGTTTGGCAACATGGCCTTCATTGTGATGTTATAGTTCGGGATCCAGGCTTTCTGTATACCGGTGTTGTAGGTAGGTGCTATGCCCGGGAAATTCCATAGTGGAGCTTGGGAGTTATAGGGAGTTTCGATGTGGAGTCTTACTGATTGCAGCCCATGCTGCAATTGTATAGGATGCTGGATCATATTTGCAGTCATCTTTATAAGATTTCGCAAAGATTATGGATCTTAATTCCGTTGGGCGGACTGTGTCGTTCTATGGGGACATGTGGTGTTTCTTCAGTGGGGTTCTGCCAGTATTTGGCGTATTGTGCCTGTGACGCTTGGTATTATAGCTCGAAGTCGGGTGCTGCGAAGCCCCCCATTTCTTAGGGTTCCACTAGTTTTTCCCATTTAAGCCTGTTGGCCCCCCGTTCCATATGAAGTTGGTTGCCATGGAGCATAAGTTCTCCAGCATTGGATCTTTCATGGATTCACATGCTTAGAATATTCCCCGTCGTCAGACTGGGAACCCTCGGTACACATATATATAGTCATTTCCAATAGGAAAAACTTCTGCCCTATCCCCGTCTGCGTCCTCTACGGGGCCGCCCACGTACGCCCCGTTGGACGTGATGGTATATAAGCCCCGCCCCGGCGGGTCCCTTCAGATTTCAACCGTCTCCAAAGATAGTGGGATCTCCTCGTGTATTTTCTTCAAATACTTATCGATTGTTTCTAACTCCTGCGAGTTTGTCCGTTTGGTCCGCTTCTAACTCCTACGAGTTTTGTTAGTTGGTCTGGCAATAATGTCGGGTAAGCCTCTTTTCCGCCCGTGTGCCACGTGCGGTCTAAAGAAGGTTTATGAAGGGGATGGCCATCTTGACTGCATCTACTGCCTTCACCCCCACCACTCGGCGGACCAATGTGATATCTGCAAGGGGTTTTCCCAAAAAACCCTGAAGGACCGGAATCGGCGACTGGTCTCGTGGCTGAACGACGGCGCTGGAGCGTACCCTCAGTCGGAGGTAGGATCGGTGCGCAGTATCGCCTCAGCGAAAACATCAGAAGCCTCCCGACGCTCACATCCGTCGGAACCTCCGGCCAAAAAATCACGACCTACGGAGAAGGACGTGCCTCGAAGTCATTCCTCTAAGGCCTCATCGAAAGAATCGACGAAGAAATCATCTTCCTCTTCTTCTTCGTCGAAGAAAGATAAGGACAGGCCAAAATCCTCCTCGAGCGATCAGAAAAGATCAGCTACGAGTAGAGAGGCGGATAAACGCAGGGAGAGCTCCGCGAAGGCGGGACCGCCTAAGCCACCTGCAGGCCCTCCGTCGACGACGACGACGGCGACGATCCAAGTGCCCACTCCGTCACAGTCCCCCGCCTTTCAAACGGGCTCATCGTCGACGACGATTCCCTCGTCGACGGAGTTCCAGGCCTGGAGGCCAGAAGCGTTCGACATGGGGCTACCCGACACACTGCTACAAGAACAGGCAGTTTCGATCGCCTCCAAAGAAGACGACGGCTTCAGAATAGTGAGCCCGGAAGACCTGGGGCTACGGCCCAGATTTCCTTCTGGTGCAACCTGCTCTCAAGTTTTCACCCAGCCTCCAAACGCCCAGGCTACTCTCTCCATGGAGGTACTTTCCTCCTTACACTCGCTCTTGAAGTCCCTGGACGAAAGGCTCCCACCTGTTCCGACGACTCCCCTCGTCGACGAGCCCGGACCTTCACACCGCCCGACTAGATCGGTCGTGGGCCCAACTGCTCCAACAGTCCAGGAAGAAGGTGAGCTCTCGGACTCCCTCTCTGAACAGGGGTCAGCTTCTGATATCTCCCTCTCGCCGTCGAGAGACCCGTCATGGGTTTCGGATGTGGAGGTGGATCCTCCGAAAAGTCCCATTCACCCATCTCCACCGGATGACATAGGGGCCTTCCATTCCATGATGGAAAAGGCCTGCAAGGAGTTCGGTTTGACCCAACAAGAAGAAAAGAAGGACTGCTTCCTCTTTGACCACATGGGCAAGAATAGGCGTTCCGTTTTTTCGATACCGATACTGGACCACGTATGGAAAGAGGGCGTCCAAACCATGCGGCATCCATTCTCGGAACCTGCGGTCAAAGGCCGCGTAGAGAAAAAATTTAAAGTTCCAGATTCGACGCCAAAATGCCTCTCTGCGCAACCCACGCCTGACTCGGTGGTATCGGCGGCGGCGACGAGAAAGGCAAAGGCCCAGCATAAGTGCTCTACCCCGCCGGACTCCGAAGCTAGACGCCAAGACGCTTTCGGTAAGAAGATCCTGTCAGTGGGAGCGTCAACAGTGAAAGCAGCGAACTCCCTGGCAATCATGGCCAGGTATGACAGGGAGATGTGGCACAGACTGGCACCCATTTTGGACCACCTCCCAGAAGAACACAGAAAATCAGCTATGTCCCTGGTTCGTGAAGGAGAAGAAGCCTCGAACCATGCTATCAATATAGCGGTGGACCTGGCAGACTCGGGGTTCAAACAAATTAACAACGGAGTGGTTCTACGACGCCAGGCCTGGCTCAAGTGCACCAACTTTAGACCCGAGGTGCAATATAAGGTCGTCGACATGCCTTTCGAAGGTGACCACCTGTTTGGCGAAAAGGTGGATGAGGCCTTGAAAGGAATGAAGGAGGACTCTGAGACGGCGCGCTCGCTGGGCTCTCTCCAAAGCGGTAAGCCCTTTCGTTCCTTTCGCCCCTTTAGAGGAGCTACGGGAAACGCACGATTTGCGGGATCCAGGGATAGAGCATTCGGGAGGTCCTCATATCCGTCCCAAGGCTATAGACGCGCCTCACAGTCCTCGACCCGACGCAGAAATTTCCAGGCCTCTAAGAGACGTCCCACTTACTCGTCGTCGACGGGAAAACAAAAAGATCAACAATGACGTTCTAGGAGGGAGAGTGTCAAGTTGCGTCGAGGAATGGGAGTCAATTACGACAGATCGGTGGGTTCTGGACACGGTGAGACTGGGACATTCCCTAAGATTCAAATCCAGACCTCCAAGACGTCCACCGATACGCCTGTCTCAACCACACCTAAGCGTCTTGCGTCGAGAGGTTGCGCTCATGCTAAAAAAAGGCGCCATCGAGTTAGTCCCGGCTTCACAGAGAGGCTTAGGGGTTTACTCACGCTGCTTCGTAGTAAAGAAACCAAACGGGAAGTGGCGCCCCATCCTCGACCTACGGGACCTCAACAAAACCCTGCTGAGTCAAAAGTTCAAGATGCTTACTCTACAGGAGGTAATCAGATCGGTCCAAAAGAACGATTTCCTGGCGTCTCTGGACCTCCAAGATGCGTATTTTCACATTCCGGTGCGCACTCACCACAGGAGGTTCCTGAGGTTCCTAGTCGGCCAAACACACTACCAATTTACTGTGCTCCCTTTCGGCCTGAAGTCCTCCCCAAGAACCTTTACAAAGTGCCTAGCACCCGTAGCAGCCTGGCTGCGGAAGGAAGGGCATCACGTTTACCCGTACCTCGACGACTGGCTCGTGAGGGGATCCTCCCCAGCGTCGACCAACGACAGCCTATTGACCACCTTGCGACTGCTACAGCGTCTGGGATTTGCAGTGAACTACGAAAAGTCTTCACTAAAGCCCTCGAAGAGCTTGAAGTTCCTAGGTGCTCAATTCGACACCCACACGGGACTAGTGAAACCATCCCTGGAAAGGTTGTTGAAGATCAAACACCTGACAAGCCAACTTCGTTTACAGAGAAGGTTGTCAGTAAGAAAATATGCGGCTCTCCTCGGCTCCATGGCATCGTGCATCCACCTAGTCGCGAACTGCCGGTTGTTCATGAGACCTCTACAGGAGTTCCTATCAGACAGATGGAAGCAGGCCACAGGCCGCTGGTCGGACAAGATAATAGTCGACGACGAACGAGTTATCAAAGCCATCCGATGGTGGAAAGTGGCGCGCAACCTGGACAGAGGGGTCCCCCTGCAGGAGCCGGAATTTCAGAACACCATCATTACAGACGCCTCTCTGTCGGGCTGGGGAGCACACATGTCACGTCACCAAACCCAAGGCAGGTGGTCGTCGACCGAATCTCGCCTACATATCAACGTCCTGGAGCTAAGGGCGGTGAGATGGGCCCTGAAATCTTTCCTCCCACACATCAAGGGGTCAAAAGTAAGAGTGCTCACGGACAATACGACAGCTATGTTCTACCTGATAAAACAGGGTGGCACCAGATCCAGGACCCTCTCGAAGGAAGCTCAAAAGATCTGGCATTGGGCTTTAAAACACCACATCTCCCTAGTGGCATACCACCTACCGGGAGCGAAGAACTTACAGGCGGATTCCCTGAGCAGGACTATGTCACAAATACACGAGTGGGAGCTGGACTCCACTCAACTCGGGGAAATCTTCGAAAGATGGGGGACCCCGTCGATCGATCTCTTCGCCACGGAAAGAAACCGAAAATGTGCTCAGTTCGCGAGCAGATGGCCCCAAACAGGCTCCCTGGGGGAAGCGTTCTCGTTTCCGTGGACAGGCAAGTTCCTCTACGCCTTCCCTCCATTTCCCCTCATACGGAGGACGATCCAGGGGATCCACAGGTACAATTGCCGGGTCATCCTAGTGGCCCCGCGCTGGCCGAGGCAACCATGGTTCTCAGACCTCCTTCATCTGTCGCTGGATCAGCCGATACCATTCAGGAAAGTACCGAACCTCCTGTCCAGGGACGAAGGGACCGTGTGGCACCACAATCCGGACAGCCTGAACTTAACTGCATGGCTCCTGACTTCTCGGAGTTCGGGAACCTAAAAGTCTCGACTGATTGCCGAAGGATTCTGCAGGCGGCCAGAGCCCCGTCCACTAACAAATCATATGTAAGCAAATGGAAAAGGTTCTGTATATGGTGTCAAACACAACAAAATATACAACCTTTGGAAGTAACTCCGGAGCAAATCCTCCCGTATCTTCTTCATCTTGCGGAGAGCGGACTGTCATCATCGTCAATCAAAGTACACCTGGCGGCTGTTTCGAGATTTACCAGAAGAAGACAGTCCCCTCCACTATTCAGTGACAGGCTAGTGAAGCATTTCATGAAGGGTCTGTTTAGAACCTTCCCTCCGGAAAAACGGTTCCCACCGTCGTGGAGTCTGAACACGGTTCTAGCTGCCTTAATGAAGCCTCCCTTTGAGCCAATGTCCTCTTCATCTCTACAATTTCTATCTTGGAAACTCGCGTTCCTAGTTGCCATCACTTCGGCTAGAAGAATGTCGGAACTACAGGCACTGGGCATAGACCCTCCATATCTGAGGTTCTTTAAGGACAAAGTTATTTTATCAACTAACCCTTCATTCATCCCAAAAGTACCGTCGGTCTATCATAAGCACTCGACCCTGGTACTCCCTACTTTCTTTGCATCTCCTTCGTCGACGGCGGAGAAGGCTCTTCACACTCTGGACGTCAAAAGGGCGCTAAAATTTTACCTGCAAAAAACGCAAGATATCAGAGCCACCAGACAGCTATTCGTCGCCTACGGCCCCTCGGCTAGGGGTAAGGCTATCTCCAAACAAGGTCTGGCTCGCTGGGTCTCCTCGGCGATTACCCTGTGTCATTCCAAGGCCGGGAGACCTCTACTACATCGTCCCAGAGCCCATTCCACGAGATCGACATCTTCCTCCGTGGCTCTATGGGCAGGAATTCCGCTGACGGACATCTGCCAGGCGGCGGCATGGTCTGTTCCGCACACGTTTACGCGCCACTACTGCCTGGAAAAGCAGCACGCGGATGAGGTACAAATGGGAAGGGCAGTGCTTCGCCACCTTTTTCAATGAGGTAAGCCAAAGTTTCAAGAAGAATGCTGCCTATTATTATTTGGCCTCAGCTGGTTTTTCAGAGTGTATACATGAATGTGCATAGTTTATTGACCTAAACATAAGTGGTTGGGTAGATATGTGCGCAAGGGGTGCATACTGAGTCATATGACATAGCATTGTATGGCGGAAATCCGTTTCGTATCAGTATAATAAGTTGTTGCTTACATACATGGTGTAAACGGTAGTGTTTGGGGGTGTCTCTACGAATGTAAGTTACATTGCACTCTCACCTCCTTCTTGATGTTACTGCTTTACAATCTATTCTAAGCATGTGAATCCATGAAAGATCCAATGCTGGAGAAGGGAGTAGTTTCTTACCTGTAACTCCATTTCTCCAGCATTGGTATCTTTCATGGATTCACATGCGCCCTCCGGCCTCCCCGGACTGCAATGTGGAAGATTGGTATGTAAGCAAGTTTTCCCCCCGTTATCTTGGAGGGGTCGAAATCTGAAGGGACCCGCGGGGGCGGGGCTTATATACCATCACGTCCAACGGGGCGTACGTGGGCGGCCCCGTAGAGGACGCAGACGGGGATAGGGCAGAAGTTTTTCCTATTGGAAATGACTATATATATGTGTACCGAGGGTTCCCAGTCTGACGACGGGGAATATTCTAAGCATGTGAATCCATGAAAGATACCAATGCTGGAGAAATGGAGTTACAGGTAAGAAACTACTCCCTTTTCAAAGAAAGGCTTGCCTGGCCAGATGGGGACGTTATTGAAAATGTATAGGAGCTTGGGAAGGACTACCATTTTGAGTACCGCTATACGACCGACAAGTGATATGGGAAGTCTAGTCCAGATTTGGAGTTTAGTATGGATCGTCTGCAGTGTGGATTCATAGTTGTCTATGTATAGTGACGGTTTGTCCCTAGATACCAGTATCCCCAAGTATCTGATGTGGTCTGGGGGCCATCTTAGACCTTGAGTGTGTGAAGGGCAGGTGGTGGCCTGTGTCAACGGGAACATCTCAGATTTGGCGGTGTTGATTCTATAGCCTGAATGTAGAGTGAAGTCTTTTATCAATGCCAGTATAGGCTCTAGGTTCTTCTCTGGCTGTCCAATGTACAATAGTGCATTGTCTGCGTACAGTGAGATGGATTGATAAATGCCGGCCATCTTTATGCCCCTCTTTTGTTGTTCCTTTCTGCTTGCGGCAGCCATTGGTTCAATAGTGTGGGTGAAAAGGATAGGGGAGAAGGGACAGCCCTGTCTGGTGCCTCTATGTAAAGTGAGATGAATAGAGAGGGTACGATTTGTCAGGACCCTAGCTTTGGGAGAGGTGTAAAGTAATCTGACGCACTGTGTAAAGTATGGGCCAAAGCCGAATTTATTGAGGACCTCAAACATGTATCGCCATGAGACGGAATCAAGCGCTTTCTCAGCGTCCAATGAGATGGCCACTGCCTGTGCATCCGGCTTGATCTGCGCCATGATACTGAACAGTCGACGCAGGTTTAGGCCGTGGACCTCGTTGGGATGAAGCCACATTGGTCAGGGTGTATTAGAGTGGTCATTTTAGGGAGTAATCTATTATCGAGTACTTTTGCATATATCTTTGCGTCTGTGTTTATTAGAGACAGAGGGCAATACGACAACCGCTCATGGGCGTGGGCGTCTAGGCTTCAGTAAGACTGTTATGACTGCATCTGTGATTGAATCTGGAAGGGAGCCGGAGCTCAAGGATTCGTCCCTTACGTGAGTCAGTACCGGGGATAGTATTGCAGCATATGTCTTGTACAAGTCAGAGTTTAGGCCATCTGGGCCTGGGGTTTTACCAGCTGCCAGTGACTTAATCGCTTCTGCAATCTCTTCCTTGGTTATTTCCTGTACAAGGCCACAATTGTCCTCTTGTGAAAGTCTAGGGAGCTCAATCTCACTCAAATATGTCTTGATGTTGGGCTGTGTACATGTATCATGGTTTGCATGACTCGTATTCTTGAAAAAAAATTCCTTTATATCATCCCATGCTACTTCTGGCTCATGATCTCTTATCTCCTTTTCCAGGCGATCGAGATTGTGTGCTCTCTGCCTTCTTTTTCTTTCTATTTCATCATCAAATTGTCTTTGTTTCCTCGCTTCTTCTGTTACTCTGTCGTCCTCTTTTTTTTCCTCATATCCCTTCTCTCATTTGCCCTGCGTATTTCCTCATTCTTTCACCTTTGTATTCTTGTATCCCTTATCTTCTGTTCCTCTGCTTCTATTCTTTTCTGTTCTAACCTTTCCTGTTCATAAATCGCTCTATTATCGCGTTTTCTTTGCTCTTCTGCTCTTGTTTTCTCGACTGTCCTTCTTAGTACAACTGCTCTCGTCTCTGCATATCCTTTCTTTTTGCTCCTTCATCTTTCAATCGTTCCTCTCTTTCCTTATCTTTTTTCTTGTTTGTCTTGATCTTCCCATTGTCTTACAGCCTCAATGCTCTTACTATCTGGTTTTAATAAAATCTGAACACCCATCCATTCATTCTGTAAAAACGCTATCTCATCAGCCTTGTCTCTTTCTCCTTTCCATCCTTTTATCTCTCTTCCTATATCTACAGATGTACTTGCTCGATCACTCCTTTCCTTATCGCATCTCTTTGTCCCTTGGGACCTCAACGATTACAACTTTCTCAGTATTTTTCTCTGTGCTTTCGTCACTCCTTTGCACAGGTGACTCATATGCTGGGTTACTATACCCTGTTGCAGATGGCTCATATATTAAGTATCCAATCTAGAGGAGGGTCTTCATCCTTCTCTTGTTGATACATCTTCCAATGCTCTAAACTAGCTAATCGCTTTTCTAGCTTCTTTCCTGTGTATGCTGCATGCAGATATGTTGTCATATGCTGCAAAACTGCCTTCAATAGCGAACCTCCTTGTGGCCACGGCATAAACATTTTATCTGCGGTTCCCTTAACCCATTCCGCACTATATTGTTTAAGCTTAGTTTCATGTTTCGGTAACTGCTTACAGAGATGCACAAGAGGCGTAATATCCTCCATTTTTGAATCGTCTACTCTTAACTTCATATAACATTTGTTTATTTTTAATCACAGATTTAAAAGGTACGTTTCATAAAAATAATATAATATGGGCGAGCACTAATCGTCGCAAGCTCCAATCCCGCTAACCACCATTTTTTATTTAATCTTACTAAAAATAACAATCAGGTTCAGTTCTAATCAAACAAATAATATTTTCCACTTATGACATCACCATACACAAAATCCACATCAAACAAACAAACTCAACCGGTTACATAGATTTCCTATAATTCTCTTCTTAATAATCATTAGCCCTCTAAAAATACTCCGACTGGAGTTTAAGTTACCCCTCTGGTCCCGTCTTTAACCGGGATCGTCTCCTAATATTCCGCTATGGAACTTTGGGTTCAAACTTCTTCTGTTACATCATAAAAAACGCAGGCCAGTGCGTATTCTCTTATCGTGGCCTCTCTAACGGTTGCTCGTCCACACTTGAGTCAATATCTCATTCCCCACATATATTATACACTTACTTTCATGTTATATTTTATCGCGCCTTCCTCCATTACTCTTTTTTTCTTCACTCCTCACCCATGCTTTTGTCAACTCACTCAGTTTTTTACTCACCGACATCATCTTTTCCTCTTCTGACTCTCTGGATCGTGCGCCTTTTTTATCGCCTCTTCAACCTTCCGATCGATCCACTTTGTGTAGACGTGGGAGGGGATTCTATTTGAAATTAAGGGACCCGTCACACCTGGTCTTGCAAGACACTTCTTTGGCATTACACTAACCACTATCTACAGGGAGCTTCATGTTCTTTCAGCTGAGTGGCAAAGGTCGTACGATATTACCGAAACTAAGTTTACTCAGATAGATGGCTCTTAAACCATCCTCTCTCTGCTTCCAAGTGAACTGGATAGTCAACTGGATGTCTGGTTTTTTAACTGTGACACAATGAACGGAGGCCTTTTTGCTAATGTCCAGCCTGCTTTAATACATTTAGTGGAAACATCCATAAATCTCTCATTCCTATGTATGTATACGCTGGCGCTTGCCGCAGTCAATTTTACTATAAGCTTAGAGCTAGCTTTACGATTACTTTGCTGCTTGCGTTTCTTCTGCATCTGTACATTTGTAAAATGATTTAATAACTTCATCTGTTTCTATGGCATAAGTTTCTTCACCTTGAGCCCAAGATGTCACTTATCCTTATTGCTTTCTTGATGCCTTATAGAATATCCACATTCTCTGATCACTGTATCTTTTGATGTATTTCATCTTCAGCTCCATATAACATATACTTGGCAATGGCTAGTAATACTACCATTCATCCTTGCCGTTTATTGGTTCTGCTTCTTCAGGGATCTCGTTCAGATGGCCATCATATTTCTTTGTATGCAGATAAGGTTTTCTCAATGGATACCTTGGCTCCCAGATTCTCTTAGGTCATGGCCCTTTCACTGGCACTGGACTGAGTGCATATTCTGCTCTTTGTCAATTCAGCTGTTCTGGATACGTCACATACTCTGGTTTCCAGCATACGGGTAAAAGGGGTGGGTCAATTGAGGTTGGGGTACTTGGCTCCTTCTCTACAGATTAATAGCATCCTGGTTATAAATGTGGTGGTCGCCTGCCCACTAGCAGGGGCAAGTGTGGCAAACAGGGAATCTTCCTCACATGACCCCCAGTCCATCAGCCCATAGCTTGCGGAAGCAGCTGACCCCCATGGTCTCTCCACTACATATCCCCAAAATAAGCCAGGAACCTCTTCATGAGGGCTTCTGGTTGTAGAATTCTAACGGCCTCCGCTCCCAGCAGCCCTGCTTGCCCTGCCAGTTCCCTTTTGGAGTTCAATTGCTGTTGAGAAGACAGTTGTAGGCTTTTGCGTGTTTCATCTTTCTGTACCACTCTTGAAACTCCCTTACTGTGCGGCAGTTACCTCCTTGAGTCTATAGGTGGCATCAGGGCAAACACAGAATGGGAAACGAATGGGCTAAGTTAGAGTTGTTGGGCGCACAGCTCTTCGTCAGAGAATCTGCAGGGTTGTGGGTGGTTCCAGTCTGCTGAGGGATAGGACACCAGACACAAGTAGAACTAGTCAAGTATTAGCCTCTTGTTCGGGCCGCAACTAAAAACATACTTGTTAGCAATTTGCAGGGCTGTGTGCTAAGCTGCTGAAATGGATGCCTACATTTGCAGGTTTACATTTATTGCGGCCATTTTGATCGACAAGGCACCATTTAAATGTATTATCTTATTTGACTGTTTTGTGTCGCTTTGCGACTGCTGTAAAGCCCTTTTCTCCTTACGAGATTGTGACATGGTAGGAAACTTGGGCATCCTGTTCTCCTGTACACAGACCCCTGAACAGAAACTCTGCGTTGTTCAGTGACTGCACTTTTAGACAATGTTATCAGAATATTGCATTATTACTTGGCCGTGCAAGCTTATGGCACTCTAAGAAATAGCCCACAAACCAGATTGTCTTCCCCTGTGTCCACCTCCTTCACGTTGTGCACAGCCTACTCTGCGCTATATCAGTTCTCGTCAGTCACCAGGGCAATCCTACATGTCTCTCTAGCACCTGCCCGGTTATGGTAACACCCAGTGGGTAAACGCGCCTACAGGTTATGCTGGAGCAAACCCCAAGCTCATCATGCAGCCACTCGCTCCCAGTACTTTCTAGCAAGTACTAGAAAATGATCACATCAGATACGCTTATTTCACTGGGGAGCATTTGCACTTTTGTGATCAGTACTATTCTTTGATCTTTCGCACCAAATCTATAGTCATGCAAACTCTCACAAATTACAGCTTGTATTCCTTATTCCCTTTCTTACCTGTACACATCTTTGTGGGGGAATTTACCTTTTCTGCCCCTTGGCCCCTCCAACTCCTCTGCTGCCTTTTTTATGTTTAGTTGTAGACCAAGGTGTGGATACGCCTGGCAGGAGCACATCGCTCCTCAACCACTACAGTGGTGTTTCGCCCACTATAAAAAGACATACCATTTATATCTAGGATCTTGTTCGTGTCACTGAGTGCATGAACAGTGAGTACTGTGTATTTCTCTACAATGAGTGAGTGTTGGGATTTTGCATCTTTCTGACTTGGACCTGGATGCCACTTCATATTGCAGCACTGCTATTCCTGCTTCAGGATCTATCTGAAGGTAGAGTTTCTTCTTAACCAATTATGATGGTTCTAGTATTTGATATTGGCCCTTCAATTGGGTTCATTTCATGTCACCATATCTTGTCTAGGACCTGGAGTATTGTGTGAAGTTGTCACGTTATACTGAGACTACCCTTAACCGGGGGAATTCCTTCCCACACCCTATCAAGGAGCCCTGCAATACTTATGTTTTTTTGCACTGGCCTTACTGAAAACTCATATGGAGTCACACAAACCTTCCCCCCGCCCCCCTGTGACCACAGTGAGCCAAGAACCAGGCCGGTTAAATATATTTGTATTCATTTTAATTATAGGTCATAGAAATCACACTAAACTACACACACCACCTTCTTTGTGGCTCACAATTAACTTCTTGTTACACAAGTTAATCACACCAATGGGATAGAAAAAACACAAATGACAATACTTTTCTTTCTATAAATTTCAAATGAGATGATCATCAACACTGGTCCATGCATAAATTCTCTTTACATTTGCAATGCTGTACAATTTCAATTTCCTGCATGCTTAAAAGGCTACCAGTTAGGTTACAGATTTGTACCAATACACAGGATAATTATGATTTCACCCGCACCTTTGCTCAAAATAAGCACAGGATGATTTAGCAGTGGATCTTTCAGACCCCCCATACATTGGTTTGTGTTGGGGAAGTCGGACAGAAAAAATGGGATGATTTAAAGATTTTTGGATTACAGACCAGCCTCCACTTAAAGTCCTGTGCTGGATAAGCTGGCAGTTAATGGATTTTTTGTTTAGTGTCTGTTATGCTTGAACTAAAATGGCGCTGCTGCGCAGTGCATTCTGGGAGCGCTCGGAGCCATGATGGATATTTACTTCACGCCGCAGTGAAAAGCTGCACACATTTTGCTGAGTGTTAGATTTACGGTGCTGAGGAAAACATGCTTTCCAAACCTGGTATGCGGTCAAGGACATTTTCTGCTGGGAAAGCTAACTTTGTTATGGTTTGTTATGATCGTGTTTTTTAGAGGAGGGAGGCACTCTGCTCCTTGAGGGTGGCTGTCGATTGACCCAGCTGGCAACCAACGGCTGCTCATCAATGCGCAAGTGCCATTTCCAGAAGGTTCGAGAATCGCCACCCCTTTTCGGAGTGTGCATATATGCGGGGCCCCGGGGGTGGTCAGGTGAGACTTCAGCCAGAGGAGGACGCTTAGGTCTGGCATTCCTGTGAGCTGTGGTGCTCTCGGCCTGGCTGTTCCTGGAGTTTTCCAGCCACTTCTGGACGAGATGAGGAATCCAGTTACGCTCACGGTGATGTATTTCCTTTTGAATTCTTTGCTTCTTCTGTGATTTATGTCTATGTTACTTCTATGAGTTATTTCTATGTTGTTACTGGTTGCTTTTAAACTTTGAATAAATAGCCGTATAAGTGCTGATTATCTTCTAAGAGTGTGTGGTTGCGAGTTATTGCGTCTTTCTGCGTTCAAAGTATTGGCTCTATAATAGCATTGGTGATTTATGAGTTTCCGTGCACTTTGGGGAGAGCAATACATTGTCAAAGACACCCCACTTCCTAAAGAAGTGGGGGTCAACAGGACAAATAGGATCGCCCAATTAAATTACAATGTATAGTTTTCAGCGCACACCGGGAATGAGCTTTTGTTAATTTTGAATTTTACCAAAATTCACCGTGTGGTGTTCTGCCAAGGGGAAATAATTAAATTAATTTTTTTATTAATTGGGCTAAGAATCTACACCGTTTTGCCCCACCCACTATAAAGGGAAAGGATTTAAGGCAAGCAGACTCCCCCACCTTTTGGTTTCCCAGGGCTCAGTTCTACTTACATAGAAAGCCTCTGTTTAAGGTTCAGGAAATCCAGCTGCATTTCAGGTCCCTCTTGCAGGATAGGGCAGGGGTCTGGTCACACCACTCTCATGGACGGCCCCCAGCAGTCCACCATAGGACCCAGCCAGCTTTTAGGCCTTCCTAGAAATGGGAAGCTCCACCCAGATGCAATCTCAGCAATCTCCTTTACCGAATCATTGCAGCTGTCGGATGGTTAAGTTTCAACAGCTCTTCCCCCTTCCTCATAGTGCATTCCACGTTATATAGCAGTGATGACACCATCAAGTTTACAATCTTGGGGGTTACCCTGCAACAGTTCTCACAAATAGGATTTGCCAGTTACCCTTCTCACTCTTCCCAACTGCAGCCCATCTCTAAGGATTGGTTTAGGAGTCTGGGGCAGACATATGGCAATTCCCATTTATAATTGCTGTTTTTTTCTCATACCAAATGTTTGGCAAAAACTAGTTATGTATCAGAAACTTGGTGATTTACTAGTAAATGCCATACTGTATATATTCTCTGATTCAGCTTACCAGGGGGAATTTAATAAAACAGCCAGGTCTGGACCATTTTCCTCCGTTTTTACAAAAAGTATAGCAGTTAGGAACATGTAATTTATTATCCATATTCCTAATTTTACCCTCTACCCGTTCACCAACTCTCAAATTTGGTACAGTTTCAGATGAGCCAGAAACCGATTTTAGATGGCCATTACAGTCCCCGGAGTCATAGGTGGATGAATTTTATATCACCAACATCACCTGGAAATTACATAAAAAATGACATGACCATCAAGAATGTGTACAACCTATGGTTGCTGAGAAAAAGGCTGAAGTTATAATAGTCTTTTTAAACAAGGAAATCTTCATATGTGCAAATATGAGCTTCCCTTCCTCCAAGCCATGTGTCTCTCTCGGCCAGTGTTTTATAAGTCTCTTTGAAGTTGGTTGCTTGAAGTTGTAAATACCTGGGATGCACCATTTGGCCTGCTCAGAACTGCTTTTTAAAGACACCAAGTCCAGGGAAAGTCTGTTTTCAACACCTCTTAGCAGCCACACTTTAATGCAGTTGTAAACAGCTGGGGGGATGTAAATGCCAGGCTTGCAATGGCGGAGTTCTTTGTGAAGTTTGCCCAGAACCCCACCATTTGTCCATGGCTGAAATGGACTCCTATATTGCATTTGCTAACATCAGCCTTGATTCCATGAAATAGTGTTTTTTCAGGGTCCACTTTGCTTTTTTGCTGAAAGTACAGGGCTCTTTCTTTCAGTCATTAATGAAACACATTTTTAATTATCTGCTGTTTGTTTTCCTGCTGAAAAGTGGGTCTAACGTGACACAGTCCACCACCTTTGTGAATTAAAATGCTGCTTTTCCTTTGGTAATGACACCTAGGCTTTTTTCACATGGCCCTTCACTTTGGGGGCCTTTGATTACATCTCACAAAGGTCTCTGGGTCTAGCATCTCCATTTGGTATGTGCTTGCACACTTGCCATGAGCACTGGCCCTCAGCTATTAGCCATGCTGTGAGGATGTGTGTGTTTTGCATCGGTCGATTTTCATTCATCACCATTCTTTTTTCCGCTGACTTTTTTGCCAAAATGAATTTGTCAGAAAAACTCATTGAATTATTATTTTTTATTATTGGGGAGCGGGTTCCCCCCAAGCCTCCCAGCCCTTTCATGTATTCCCTATCCTCCCACCCCCACTACCCCTTATATGCCCTTACTAAGCCCCCATATGTTTCGAAATGTTTTCGGCAAAAGATTTTTGGTAAAAAGCTCCACTGAAATAAATGGGCGATGAATGAATATCGTACCTTTGCATCACTTATCTTCCAAGTGCCCTAGATGTCAGCTTGGAATTCATGTGATGTCTCCTTTAGAAGGTACATGCCTTAGTGCGTGTGGAAGCGCTTTCATGTGAAACTTTTTCTACAGATAACTCATTTTCTGCTTTTCTGTATGCCACACAGTACCCTGGTGTTTTGGACCTATGATTCTCCTTTTTTTTAAAACCGTCCATGTGTGCTTTGTTGTCTTTGCTTGATTGTGTTTGGGTTGGACAGAGATTTAATATAGTAAAAACACAAGTGGCGGCTGTAAGAACACCCCAAGTGCCCCAAGATTAGTACATCCAGGAAGTATAAAATGCAAGTATAGCACATAGGTCATCAAATAGCACAAGCAAAGGAATTAATTCATATGGACGTGATGTAGCACAGAAGACCTGGCATTGGGCAGGGGGGGTGAGTTTATGCTGGTGAAATATGCTGCAAGAACAGCTTGAGACCGGCCTCATTATAGATGCAAAGATATTTGTATCGCTTTAGACGCCATGTTTGGGTATTCAAGGTCTTCAGGAAATGTTTACTTTTGTGATTGTTACGGCACCCTTGAAGATCTAGAGACCCTAGTAAGTTTCCTTGTGATGCCTTTAATCATAGAACACCTCTCACTGTCTCCTCTGCACATGGCTGGGATCTAGAAACCGAGCGTGCAACAAATAAAAAGGAGAGACATGGAAAACAAAAAATCAAACTTTGTGGAGTTTTGGCATATGCCATCTTTCCTCAAGACATCCGACATGCAGTCTACATGGCACTATCTTCTTCCAACTGTCCATATTGAAATGCGGTACACATGCCACTGTCTGCCTCAGCCACAAGTTGCATAGCAACTCCTTAAACCAAGCTGCCATTAGATCATGGTTTGTCCTTTAAGTATTTATCAGTCTTTGATATGCAGATGAGCAAACTCGACTTGGATTTCTAATACGTTTTGCCAATGGGAAACTTGAGACTCTAAATGAGTGGTTGTGGTATTTTTTTGGGGAGTTCTGTTCCTCTGAGCAAACTCCTGCTTTTTGAGTACAGGACTAAAGGACTATATTGTATTAATAGTTCACTAATTATTTAAACTTATTAGGCCCAGAAGAAGCCCAAGTTGGAAGCAGTATATGGAGAGCCTGCACTAGTGGGAAATCCTGTTGGCCGTACTGGCTCTATTGAATTTTTATTTAAGTAATTCACTTCTCTAGCTTTAACTTGCTATGCATTCATTTTCTGGTCGCTTTAGCCTACCAGAATGATCTAAGGATGCACTTTCGCCTTAGCAGACTATTAGGTTTTTTAGGATTGTGACCAAGGGATTGAATTGCATCTTTGGGAAGGGGAATTTGCTCCATTTCTTGCTTTCTACGTCCTTCAAATTATACTGTATGAATGGTCTATGTTCCTGCAGAGTAGTAGAGCCCTTTGGATAATGCTGATGTCAGATCTAAGATCATTCTTCTCCTGGGTTTATGAGGAAGACCGCAATTTGTTTTCTCTTTTTTCAATATTGGGATTTGATATGTTGTTTCCCACTTCTTTCTTCTGGCTTTAATTTCTTTCATACACATTTTTCTCACCCATCCTCTCCCACTTTGTCTTCCCTTCTAAAACATTTTACATATGGTAAAGTAATAGTTAACTATTGACAAACACCTACTGCTGTTTGTTTTAAGAGCTGAGAGATACCAGGGAACAGGCTTATTACTCTGGGATGTTCTATTATATTCTGATGTTGACTTTGACTTCCTCAAATAACTCTTCTCTCCCATTTTGAATTAAGCAAGATGCGTTAGACCTGTACACAAGTTGTGTACTTTATTAGTGAGGTTAATTTGACATTTATTTTTGGGTGCTTTCACTTCTAGCTATCAAATCTTATGAGAAAATATATTGTTCGTCATCCGAATGTTGTATGTGCGAGCTATTTGGACATTGTGTAAATAATTGGTTAATTCAGGAATACATAACCCCACCATTAAGTAGCAGGATTGACATTGCTAGAAATACAGTTCCAAATCTTTCTGCAATGTTTTTCAAGGTCATGTTTTTTTAACACAACAGTTGTTGGATTACTTGAAATTGAATAGCGAAAAAAAGTTGGAATGTCTTTTTTGCAATTTTGCAAATTCTAAAGGTCAATTCACATAAATTACAGAGTACAAAGTTAACCAGTAGGTCAGAGTTATCAGTCTGTTTTTGGGAATTCACCCCTAAATCTTTGGTTAATATTTTAAAAGTGTAAATTAGTTCAACTAGTGTTTTAGTTTTCATGTTGCAAATATTGGAAGGAGTTCGAAATATTTTCTTTAGCAGTTCTCATTTTCAGCTAAGAGGTCCAAAGCATAGTACAGGTTTTTGAAAATAAAAACATTAGTTTATTAATGAATCATTTAAACAATAAATGGTATTTTTGCAAAGTTACAAATTCGTTTTTAGGGATTCGAAATGATGGAAAATATTGTCAAAGGTGTTCTTTTGGTATATTATTTGTTTAAAAAAAATATTGGATTTGTCATTAAAACATTTTTAAATGGATAGGTTTTAAAAAGTGTAATGATTTAAAACTTTTTCAGGATACTTTTAAAAGCTGCAATTATTAAAATGTAAGCCTTGTAGGACTATTTAAAAGTTGGATTGAGTAAATAAAAATGTTTGAGGCTTATCTTAAAAGCAGGATTAATTCAAATTGCTTTGAATTTCTTAGTTAGATTTGGAAGCTAATTGTGAAGCAGTATTTCTTTTGTTACATACCACAATGTAAAGTATTAAAATGTTGAGAATGCCAATTTTAAGGTAACAAGGCTTAGTCCAGTCCAAATGTACTAATTGCATAATCAAAGGACAGTACAACACGCTCAAAATGTAACCTTCACTAATACTTCACAAGACAAATGTGTTTAGCGTGAGTTACGGTTACATTTGTGGTGTGTGAATTAGGGAATTGGTACATTTGGACTGCATGTTATTCGTTTAAAATTAACAGTTTGTTGTTTTGCCTATTAAGTTATCTTCTATTAATATGCTTATATGCTGTTCCGAATCACCACTATAGTAGGTACAGAGAATCTCAGCTTAATGTACCCCCACGTATGCTCCCTATCAATACGTGCATGGACATACGTTCACCTCACAAATGTACATCCTGTGTGTCTATACACTAAATTCACACTTGTTTGTTCACTCTGCGGTTCTACTTACTGTGCAGTGTTGTGCTTAGTATACTGCACTTATGGTAGGTGCACATGTTTGTTCCGTGTGTTTTTGTTGGTGGGCATGCCTGCTTCTGTGGGTATACCACATCTCCATATGTACTGTGATTAAGTCCCTTGTCTGGCTCCAGGCACAATCACGGTGATGTTTGAGGGGGCCATATGCCACCCATGCCAGCAGCTGTTGGGTTTATGTGGTATTGGAGGATCCCCATGTCACCCTATTTTGATCCCAGTTGCATGGCAAGGGAGAATCGCAGTGCTGCACCGCTAACTGATCTTGGGTTCTATACTCTCCCCACAAACCCAGTAGGACAGAACATTGTTAAACCTCTCCAAAAGCCCTTGTGGGGTCTTGCAGGGCAATGCCAGTGCACCCCCCACTCCATTTGAAGTAGCCTAAAACCATCCCTGCGCAGGCCCAAACTCCAACACATAAAAGGAATGCTTTCCCTTTAGGGGGAATGACTTCTCTTTACTTGACAATGGTGGCAAGTGTTTTATACTGTCGCATTCACCAAATATTCAAAGGAATAATTTCATAAAGTTAGCGGCACCTGCAGTGATCTCTCTGGATGCAATGTTGCCAGAGTGCAACTTACCAAATGCTGATAGCTTAGCGTGGGACTTAACATTTTGGAAGCATTGTATTCCAGCAACAGATTCTCCCTACGATGAGTGTTCTGTAAGGAGTCAGAAGCAAGACGTGGACACAGTGGTGCATTTTAATGATGGATTGCCTTTTTATTAACCAGAAAATGAAAATCCTACCTTTCCCTAAATCTAAGAGGGGTTTCCCTCTCTCAAAGAAAACTACGGAAACTGCCAGAACGTCCATCAAAACAGTAGTCCATTGTCCTGTGTCAAAACACCTATTTTGAGTGGATTGTGTCCTCCATTGTATTCCACATCTTTGACAGTGATTACCACAGCTGTGCTGCTTCGGAATACTTTTTCAGCGTAGGCGTCCCGCTCCCTCGAGGACCTCCTCTGACGGTCGACATCACCGGATGTCATATGGAACGCACAACGCCCGTAGCCTCAGTTCCGTTTTTTCCGCGAAAGTGTTCGCTTCGAAATCTCGGCGCGCCTCAGTTCTCTCTTGTGAATCGGTTCTTCTATTGCTGTACGAGAAAGATGTCTTTGTCTTCTGCTACCCCGAAGTCAGGCTTCAAGAAGTGTCAGGACTACGGTTCCAAGATGTCACTTACGGACCAGCACGACGTCTGCCTCTGGTGCCTCGGCGAGAGCCACGCCACCGATGACTGCAACAAATGCCAATCTTTGACGTTGAAGGCTTTGCGGGAGCCGAAGAAGAAGCTTTCGGTAGGTAGGGTTTCCAAACCCTGTAAGTCGAAATCTGCTGGACTTTCGACCGATGATTCGAGGGGCGACTCTCCGCGTCGGCGTAAGTCCAGGGGGTCTCGTTCCAGGAGTGGGTCCCGCCATTCCTCTGCCTTTCAAGGGCTTCCCGGGAAGCGCCGTCACGTCGCCTTCCCCGTCCTTGTCAGAGGACTCCGCCAGACGGCGGGTGGCTTGTCCCACGAAACACCCGTCGCCAGCTGAATGGGATGAATTCCGCTGACCGATGATGGCGATTTTCGAATCGCAGGGCACCGTTACATCCGCACCTTCGAGTGAAGCTGGCAGGGAACGCGCTAGAGCCATCGCTCGCACGCCTTTGGGGTTGGGCGGTCGGCGCGGTCATTGGGAACCTTCGAGGTCCTGATCGGACAAGGATGATCGCCACCGTGCCCGGTCCTCGACACCGTCGAGATCGTTGGAGCATGTGAGGCCTTCAAAGAAGGCATCGACATTGTCGGCGCCATGTCTGTTGAGGGACTTGCTCGAGGCTCCGGCTCCGAGGAAGTGGTTGACGCCATCGGTGCCGAGGTCGTAGAAGGACACGCTCGGGGCTCCGGCCTTGAAGCCGTTATCAAACTCGTCGGCACCTCGGTCGACGTCGACGACACTCCGATCTGCGCCCTCGACGCCTGTTCAGGAAAATTTGCCAGAGGTGCCCCGGAGAGCTGTGGAAGCTCTGAGAAAAAAGCGCTCAGCAAGTCTGTGCGGCCTGTATTTGACCCATACTCTGTTACTCCTCCCAGGGTGCACTTGTTCCAACCTTGGAGTACATTTCAGAGGTACAGGAAGGGTCTGATGAAGAGGGGGTTGTGCCTCCTGAGGTTCCTGATGACCTGTTGTCTGGTCATAGCCAGTTGGAAGACCTTCGTCAATCTTTACATGATTCAAGTGGTCTTGATACCTCCCCAGAGGTTGAGTTTGGCAGGCCTGAGCCTGGTACACATGCTGACTCCTCGTACAGGCGCCTCATGTCGAGGGTGACTGAGTATCTGGGGTGGTCCGCTCCACCTGTGGATTTTCTGCAGGATGACCTGACAGATATCTTGGACCAAGGTCCACCCACTGACCCGGTGGTGCCATTTCATATGGCCTTACAGAGAAGGATGGTGGCGGCTTGGACTGCCCCGGAGAGTCTTCCGGCAGTGAATAAGTCGTTGCCGAAAAAATACCGCCCAGCCAGTGGTGACCCCTGCTACTTGTCCACGCACCCTACTCCGGAGAGTTTGGTGGTGCAGACGGCTATGGCCCCAGCGAAGCAGGCGGCGTACCCTACAATCCCTCCTAATAGGGACGACAAACGCTTTGATGGTTGGGCGAAGAAGGTATTTTCTTCTGGGGGTATGGCTTTAAAGGCAGCCAACTCCGTTTGTGCCCTTGCAAGATTCATGCATACTCTGTGGAATTGTGCGTCGTTGGCGGCTGAACATATTCCCGAAGGGGAGGAACGGGATGGTTTTCTTACCCTCGTTCAGGATGGCAAGGATGCCATGTGTGAAACCGTTCAGTCGGGTCTGGACGTGGCAGACTGTGTCAGCCGGTCAATGGCGGCGAGCACCGTGATGCGCAGGTTTGCGTGGTTGCGGAAGTCGGGGTTTGCTCCTGATGTACAGTCCTGGCTTCTCAACATCCTTTTGATGGTGTCCATCTTTTTGGCAGCAAAGCTGACGAGAGCCTTGAGAAGTTGCAGACCTCCAAAGCTGCAGCGAAGTCCTTGAGCACCGCAGTGCGTCAACCTCTGCCTTTTTGGCCTAGGGGACAGCAATGGAGGGGAGGTTCCTTTCGATACTACTCTTCCTTTGGTAGATCGAGGGGAGCTGCCAGTCAAAGGGGCCACCGTAGGAGTACAAGAGGTGGAAAGCAAGGTACTCAAGGTGCCAAAGCCGCTCGGGCAGTTGCCTCCTTGCCCTCGGGCACTGCCGCAGCCACTTCCGCTCAATCATGAGGCCATGTCCCATGGTTCACCGGTTGGGGAAGGCTGGCGCAGCATCTTGTAGAATGGCGTGCCATTACTTCAGATGTGTGGGTTCTGGACATCATAGCCCATGGCTACTGTCTTCCTTTCCGGCAGAGGCCTCACGACAATCCACAGGGAAGCTCTCTTTGAAGCGTCAGGATCCGCTCCTTGCACAGGAAATTCTATCCCTGCTAGAGAAAGGTGCCATAGAACTGGTACCTGTAGCGGAGAGGAACAAGGGATGGTATTCCCCATATTTTATGATCCCGAAAAAAAAAAAAAATAGGATTGAGACCCATCATGGACTAGCGTGGTTTGAACAAGCTCCTCAGGACGGACAAGTTCAAGATGGTTACTCTTTCTCAAGTCCTCCAGGCCCTTCAACTTCAGGATTGGTTGGTGTCTCTCGACCTCAAGGATGCTTACTTTCATGTGCCGATTCATCCCAAGCACAGGAAGTACCCGAGGTTCGACGCTGGCGACTCACATTTTCAGTTTCGTGTCCTGCCGTTCGGATTGACCTCCGCCCCGAGGGTCTTCACCAAGCTGATGGTGGTGGTGGCAGCGCATCTCAGGAAAGTGGGGATTTGCGTCTACCCCTACCTGGACGATTGGTTGATCAGGGCGTGCTCTCCCGAGCAAGTCCTGGATCATCTATACGTCACCTGCCATTCCCTTCAGAAGCTGGGCCTCTCCCTCAACTTAAAGAAGTCTCATGTGACACCTACCCAGCGGCTCCAGTACATCGGGGCAGTGCTAGAAACATCCCTGGGGCAGTGTTCGCCTCCCCAAGTGAGGGCTCACCACATTCTGCAGATGGTGGACAAATTTCAACGTGCCCAGAGTCTCCCAGCGTTCGAGTTCTTGAGATTGCTTGGCCTCATGGCATCCTGCATTTTACTGGTGCCAGAGTCCAGGCTGGGGATGACATCTCTGCAGTGGGCACTCAAGATGCAGTGGTCGCAGTTCTCTGGCAGGATGTCGGACCCCGTTCAGATTCCACCCTCGGTCTCCCAGGACCTTCTGTGGTGGGCCGTCGAAGGAAATCTATTCAAAGGAGCTCCGTTTTGGCAACCGTGGCCAGAGGTGACGATCATGGCGGACGCATCCTCACGGGTTGGGGAGCTCATGCCAACGAGCTGACAGCCAGCGGTCATTGGTCTCCGTCGGAGTTCATACTCCACATCAATCTGTTAGAGCTGCGGGCTGTCAGGCTGGTCGTGAAGGCTTTTCTGCCATCTGTGCGGGGGAAGACTCTCCTGATTATGACGGACAATACAATTTCGATCTCGGCAGTTCATCTGGCTGGAGACGAAAACGCGGCAGCGGACGCTCTGAGCAAGCAGAGCACGGTCTCTCATGAGTGGAAGCTGGCTTAGGAAGTTCTTTTGGAGATCTTCGACCTTTGGGGAAGCCCACAAGTGGATTTCTTCGCCACCAGTGTCAACCGGAAGTGCGAAAGATTCTGGAATTTCCTCCAAGAGGAGCCTTAGGGGACGCGTTCGTCGTGGAGTGGTCCTTCCCACTGCTGTACGCGTTCCCTCCAGTCCCCGTCATTCCGCAGGTGTTGCGGAGGTTCGGTTCCTGGATGATCCTCATTGCTCCGGCATGGGCCAGGAGAGCGTGGTACCCGGACCGTCTAGACATGTCCATCTGCCCTCCACCTCGTCTTCCTTACCGAGACGATCTGCTCTCACGGGAGGGGGTTGAGTTCTCCATCCAGAGGTCAAGTCTCTCAGCCTTCATGCTTGGTATCTGAAAGGCTGAGATATAAGGATTGGGACCTCCATGAAGACGTGATGGGGGTGTTGCTTTCGGCCAGAAGGCCTGCAATGAAATCCCTGTATCGTTGCCGTTGGAGGAAGTTCTGCGACTGGTGCCGGGTACAGAATGTGGTTCCTTTCCAATGTTCCATTCCTTTGGTTTTGTTTTTTTTTTGCTTTGCTTAGCCCACAAGGGCCTGAATGTGTGTACCATTAAGGGTTACCTGGTGGCAC
This sequence comes from Ambystoma mexicanum, assembly GCF_040938575.1. Classification (NCBI taxonomy): domain Eukaryota; kingdom Metazoa; phylum Chordata; class Amphibia; order Caudata; family Ambystomatidae; genus Ambystoma; species Ambystoma mexicanum. The sequence goes on from NC_090938.1 coordinate 649,483,981, forward strand.
TGTCCATATTTAAGCGCTCGTGTGAGGAATGTTCTTATTTTAAAATCCCTTTGATATCCCAGTTTCTAAAAGGGTAACTCGTGTATTTCCACCGTCGCCTTTCTAGGTGCCGGGATGGGATTTGAATTTGTTTTTAAAGTTCCTAATGCGAGATCCGTTTGAGCCCTTACATTCTTGTCCATTGAGACTGTTGTCTTTTAAAACTGTATTTTTAGTTGCGGTTACTTCCGCACGCAGAGTGAGTGAGTTGCAGGCACTTTCCGCCAAACCACCCTTCACTGTGTTCCATAAGGACAGGCTTGTCCTTAGGGTATGGCCTTCCTTTCTTCCGAAGGTTGTGTCGGAATTCCAACTGAGCCAGAAGGTAATTCTTCCAGCATTCTATCCTCCTCCACATCCTGGTAGGGAAGTGGAGAGGCTCCATAGGTTGGACTCTAGGAGAGCTTTGAGTTTCTATCTCTCACGGATGTCCTGGGTCAGAGTGGACAATCGGCTCTTTATTGGTTACGCTGGAAGGCGTATAGGTCAGGCTTTTTCCAAGCAGACCTTGTCTAGATGGATCATTTTGACGATCTCTGAATATCGGTTGGCGGGGAAGGACCCTTCTGTAGGCTTACGGGCCCATTCTACTAGGGGTATGGCTGCCTCCAGTGCACTACAGAGGGGTGTTCCGATTCGCAATATTTGCAAAGCAGCCACATGGGCCTCTGTCCATACTTTTGAGAAACATTATTCTCTGGACTCTATTCATGGGCAAGATTTGGCCTTTGGTAAGGCAGTCCTCTATTCTGCAATTTGATTGGGCATTCTAAAATATTTCTAAATTATTTTCCCACCTCCTTACGTTGGTACTGCTTTGGGAGTCTGTCAAAGATGTGGAATTCCTCGGAGGACACAATCCCCTCGAAGAACAAGTTACTTTCTTACCTGGTAACGTTCTTTTGATGGGATGTCCCTCCGACGTATTCCACATCATACCCTCCCTACCTGCTCCTCTACAGAATTTCTTATGTGATTGCAACTTCCGTTTCAGCAGGGCTTTCTGTAGTAATATTGGCAGGAGATTGGTGCCACACGTTCTGGGGGAAAAAACTACAACTGAGGCTATGGGCGTCGTTCGTCCTACATATAACATCCAGTGACATCGAGCGTCGGAGAAGGTCCTCGAGGGAGCGTATCGACGTCATTGACGCAGGGCGCCTACGCCGAAAATGTTTTCCGAAGCAGCACAGTTGTGGTAATCAATGTCAAAGATGTGGAATACGTTGAAGGAACATCCCATCAAAAGAACGTTACCGGGTAAGAAAGCAACTTGTTCTTCCGACCCTTACTCTTAAACTAATATACAAAGGGGAAACTGGGACGCCTAACTGCAGAGGAATGACTCTCCTCCTCTGAGTAAAGTCCAGTGTTCGTTCCACTGCTCCAGATGCAGCAAAAAGAGGAAAAGTAAAGTTCACAGTTTCAAAACAAACAGGTTCTTCAAGTAGCAGAAGCAAGTCGCTTCTTCCCTTTTGTCATAATGTTCAGAAAAAATAATAGGTAGTTCTCCAGCATGGGGTCTGGCATGGATTCACATGCTCATGAATATTCCCCGTCAGGCTGGGAATCCTTGGTAAAAGAAAAAACAGTTTCACTTTCACTTTAAAACTGTACTTCTCCTCTAAACCAATCGCGGTCCTCTGGGTCACACTGCCCCTATCCAATGACAATCCTTAAGCCTCGCCTCTGGCAGCCATCTTCAGATTTTTGCAGCACGCTTCAGGGTTGGGAGTCCTCAAGTTGTTCTTCGAGCTATTTGTAATTTTTTTTCCGAATTCTTGGTGGAAATGTTATTGGTGAAGTTTTGAGCCCCTCAAGGGCTAAGACTAGTCGAAGATTCTGGAAGGCCATCTTGGGCCTACTACGTGCCCTCCGACCATGGCGGAATAGAAAAAGGAGGGAAGGACACTCTTCAGGCCCTGCACCAAATGCGGGCAATGGAACGTTTTTGTGGTGGACAAACATCTACAATGTCTTTACTGCCTGCACCCATGCTACAAAGAGGCAGAGTGTGAGATATGCCAGGGCTTCCTGAAGAAGACAACGAAAGATGGGCATAGCAGGCTTGCAGCATTGTTCAATTTGTACAAGGCCTCTGCCCTGTGCTTCGAGCAGGGTCATGCCTCGCCCAGCAGCGGCCCATCCGAAGAGAGGTCTCCCTCTGGGAAGGGATCAAAGTCCTGGTTGCGCCATCCATGGGGGGTCCAAAATAAGGCCTAGAACCGCAAGTCAGATTCCACCAGGTTTGCTGCTGATGTGGGTCCCAGGTTGGATAGGCCACAATCACTATTGCCGTCCACCTCTGTAGTCAGCCTGCCATCGAGCTCCTCCTTAAAGAGGAAGTCGTCCACCCTGGCCAAGTTATGGGAGAAATCAGAAAAGCCTAGGCAAGAGGAAAAGAAGGCAGCTGTGCAGTCCAAGCAGGCTCAACTGGCACAAGCGGCGCAGCCAAAGTCCTCGTCGACTACTTTGTTGACACCTGCTGTGACGACCACAGCAATTGTAGGTGCTGTTCCAAGTAGGGGAGCTCCTATGGCCCAAATGGTAATCCCTGCAACGTGGCTGCCGAGGCGGCAGCAAAGGCTGCAAGCAGACCAGGGGGGGAGGGGGGCACTGGCTCAGATTTCCTCAGGGAGGAAAAGGGGGCCGGCGAGGAGGCCCCAAAACAGCGCTCCAAGGTTGGCTTTCAAACGATGGACATCTCATCCATGGATGACGATGACCAAGAGTCCTTCCATACGGTCCACAAGGACGACAGCGGCACAGGGCCTACCACTCCATTGGTCCCTTTGCAGCCAAGGGACATATCCATGGACATCTTGTCGACTCTCCACACCCTGGTGATAGAGATCCAGCAGAGTTGCCACCAGCACCCCCTCGTATGGTGCTGCAGGCCCCGGATCAGCATCTGCATAAAAAGAGAAAGCGCCATCCGACACCTCCACATTGTGCCCGACTCCACCAGAAGACCCGAATACGCACACAGACGCTGGTACAGAGATGGCCACGGAAACCGATGAAGATGAGGATTTCGTCCCGGCAGACAATGAATCACTGCACCTGGACGCTCCTCATAGTCTCTCCACCTGACAAGGTGGGATCATTCCACTCGATCTCCAGGGCCTCTAAGCTGTACCAGCTAGTGCCCAAGGAAACCAGGAAAAAGGGATTCTTGTATCAGCGACGAGAGTCGAAGAGGAAGACTATCATGGCGATGCCCTTTCTGGTCGACATTTGGGAGAAGGCCATGAAGAACCCAAGCGAGACAGGTTGGAAAAGAAATATAGGGTGCCGAACTCTGCACCAAAGTGCTTGAGATGACAACCGTCGCCAGATTCAGTAGCGTCGGCTGCAGTAAGGAAACATTTGGCAACCCAGCTTAAACATCAGTTCCCCCGGACAATGAGGGGAAGAAGATGGACGCCATGGGGAAGAGTGATTTACAGGATGACAACCACGATCAAGGCGGCTAATGCTCTGGGTATCTTGGCACGATACAATCTGGAGCATTGGTGCAAGCTGGGCCCAAATTGGAATTCCTCCCTGATGACAAGAAAATGGAAGCTCTCGCCCTCTTTCAGGAAGGGGAGGTGGCATCAGACCATGCCATTACGTGGGCAGTGGGCATCACCGACCGACATGGGTTTCCGGCAGATGGGAAACAGTGTCTGTCTTCGTCGGCAGGGATGGTTGAAGGTCACAAACTTTGTTGGGACGTTCATGCGAAGGTGCTGGACATGCAGTTCGACTGAGAAAACCTGTTCAGGTAAAGGCAGTTGACAAATCCCTTAAAGCCGTAAAGACTGATACAGAGATGGCACGTTCCCTTGGCACTCTTCAACAGCATCACCTGTCTTCTTTTCGCTCGTCCAAGGGTAAATCAAGCGATTCATCCAAGGGATTCTTCACATCATAGAGACGGCCTCTCTGATCCTCCACGCAGGAAGCCTACTGAGGTTGCTCCCAGGCCTACGGTAGCAGACGTCGGCGTTGCCGCAGGGCGCTAGTGCCCAAGCAAGCCTCAACCGGCCAGGACATAGGGCCCCCACTCATGCAACCCGGTGGGAGGCCGGCTGACGAGGTTAGTCAGCGAGTGGAGGAGGATCAACACTGACAGATGGGTGCTGGAGGCTCTCGCCCAGGCACACACTTTGGATTTCAGAAGCAGGTGCCCACCGGTTCCCCCATCAGACGTTTTATCACATCCCTCAGCTCCTGGAAAAAGTGCGAGCCGTGTTATGGAAAGGGGCAATGGGGCTTATTCCCCAATGACTCTGGGGCTCCGGAGTGTCTTCCAGATACTTTCTGGTAAGAAAGAAGACGGGGGGGGGGGTGGAGACCCATCCTGGACATGCGCTGAATGAACAAGTACCTGAAGTCCCAAATGATTCAGGATGGTTATGTTGCAGCACATGCTCGGCCAACTGGAGGAAGGGGATTTCTTGACGTTATTGGACCTGGAGGACGCGTACCTCTATGTCCCCATCCATAGGAACCATCGAATGTTCCCACTGTTTGTGGTGCCAGGCCAGCACTACCAGATCAGGACCTTACCCTTTGGCTTAAAATCTGCCCCAAGAGTGTTTACAAATTGCCTTGCCTCGGTGACGGCCCATCTGCATCCGCAGGGCATACCTGGACGATTGGCTGATAAGCCCCCACTCTTGAGATCTGACCGACAAGCACTCAAAGGAGACTGTCCGACTTCTGACAGAGCTGGGATTCTGCATAAACTATGCAAAGTCCTGCTTGACACCATTGCAGAACACACTGTTCCTTGGTGCCAGGCTCAACATGGTGGCTTACCTACCTGGTGTCGTCCTCTGAGGAGAGGCTAGCAGCCATTCAAGGGAAGGTGCAACTACTGTCGTCGGCGAAGATGGCCATGGTGAGGGCCATCAAGTTGTTGCTGGGCATGATATCCTGTATCCTCATCCGTCTCTGCATGTTGCAGATGCGACCCCTACAGGAATTTGTATGACGCACGTTAGATACAAGTGTCTGGGAGTTTTGCAGACAAGATTGAGTGGTGAGAGGAATCCCACATCTCCCAGGGGACATGATTTCAAACCCCCCAATTCCAGGAGAGGATCACCACAGAGGCCTATCTGGAAGGTTGGGGAGCTCACACCGGATGTCTACACGCCAGAGGACTGTGGCTTCTGAAGGAGAAGGATCTGCACATCAACATCCTGGGGCTACGGGCAGTGGTCTGGGCCCTCAAGTCTTTCTTAGCATCTCTGAAGGGCAAGGTGGTGAGGATCTTCATGGACGACACCACCACCATGTTATACATTAGGAAGCAACGGGGCACTCGATACCCGATGCTCTCCAAGGAAGCTCAGGACTTGTGGCTCTGGGCCATCAGACAGGGGAGGTTCCTCATCCACCTCCTCCTGGCAGGCGTCAAGAACACCATTGCAGACTTCCTCATCAGGGAGCTGCGATCCTGCCATGAGTTGGAACTTCATCAGGATCAGGTGGACCACCTGTTCGTCAAATGGGGCAGACCTTGATCAATCTTTTTGCCATGGCGGCAAACTCCAAATGCCAGATGTTTGCCACCAGATTCCACCAACCGAGGAGCTTGGGGGATGTGTTCTTCCCGTGGGAGGGTCTGTGTCTGTATGCCTTGCCCCCATTTCTTCTTCTGCTATGGGTCATCAACACACTCGGTGTCGATGCAAGATGATACTCATCACCCTGGCATGATCTGCCGAGGCAGATTTGTTATCCGGACATGCTCAGCCTAGTAGTGTTGCCTCCAGTCAAGTTGCTGGTACTTCAGGATCTGCTCACCAGAGTGGGATGTGCAATCCTTCATCATGACCCAAGATCATTGAGCCTGAGAGCATGGCTTCTGCAGCCTTAGAGTTTGGAGCTTATGAGTTGCCAGCGAGCTGCAGGGAAGTCCTTGCCAAAATCAAGGCGTCGTCAACTCTAAAGTGCTATGACCATAAGTGGAAGCGTTTTGCTACGTAGTGCCGGTTGCAGAAGATTACCCCTCTGAGGGTCACGGCTCCAGACATTCTTCCGTACTTGCTGTCCCTGGCAAAAGCGGGACTGGCTCATGCTTCAGTCAAGGTAAACATGTCGGACATCGCATGCTACACCAGATCCGCAGGTAGATCATCTGTTACGCTCACCTGGTATCCACGGGGGAGCCATACGATACTGGATGGAGTCTAAGCGCTATCCCGGATCCCTCTCTGCTTGGTTGTGTGCCAGACATTGGGTAGCGCCTATAACAGGAGAATGGAGGGTTAAGACACTGGTTCTGTGATGGGTGGACTTCCACCTCCCTCTGGTCCAAATCCCCTCCCTTGGGGTTATTGCTCACATTAGGTTTTTGTGCGTTGAACTCTCTGCCCTGCGTCTCTGTGCAGGGGCACATGGTTGGTGCGGGTGTTCCATGAACCTAGTTGCTTCACTGGTCCGTGTGCCCTTATGTCGGGTCCAGACCGGCTTTGACTCCGACTCTGCTTCCTGTCTTCCAGGTGAGTTATAGTGTCTTTTCTGTCTATTCTGTCTTTCTTTCCCTCGGTTTTCTTTCTTCTCAGCGTCTTGCTCCACTACGCTGTTCCCTAACAATGTCTCTTTTTGTTTTCACAGGGATGGTTGTGATCTCGGAGTTGCTCCGCCGATGGCGAAGACCACGGTGAGTTATTGATGCGCAGAGCGCTCCGCTGTTTTTTGGTGTTAATTGCTAACCTGTGTTCTCTTCCCTTCTTTGTACAGGGTGCGGTGATGTTGCGGAGGGATGACCGATCGAAGCGCTGCTTGCCCAGGTAAGTGCTTTGTTAATGCTGACCTTGTTCCTTCTCCCTTGCAGGTTGCGGTGAAACCCGGAGATGGGCGAGGTAAGAGAAGCACAGGGTGCTGCCAAGACTTGTTGCTTGCCCAGGTAAGAATTGTTATTAATGCTGTCCTTGTTTCTTTACCTTTGTAGGTTGCGGCGAAGATGGGCGAGGTAAATAAAGCGCAGGATGGATTCAAGACCGGTTACTTCACAGGTAAGTGTTCTTTCTCGCTAATGCTGTTCTTGTTCTAACAGGTTATTAATGGAAACCAGATCTAGGGCTTCAGGATCGGGCCGCCGGAGAAGCAGTTGAGCAGGAGCTGGACACTGCGAGCGTTACGCTGCAGGAGTGCAGAATAACGCGAAGCGTGTTCTGCTGTTTGGGTGTGGTTTAAATAGCCCAGGTAAAGTAGTTCCAGACCAAGTAGTTCCAAGCCCAGCCACACCCAAAAGACTAGACCGCATGGCTTGGTTCTAAGAACTGAGCTGTGTAATAGGCCTCCATGTTGGATTAAGGTCCAAAACTGGTATTGCTTTATTCCTGATAATGAGCCTGGCGTCAAAGGCGCCAGGACTGACTCCATGCATGTTTCTGATGGAGTTTTAAGGCCCTTGGGGCCAGTGTTGAAGGGCTTTAGCCACACTGCTGCCAGAGGACTGTTATACCTGAGGGGGTCAGGGGCATGGATCGTGACATCCTCTCATCAAGGAGTTCCTCAAGGGGATTTTTCGATCTGTGCTGCCGGTGAAGGCTCCTGCCCCTGCATGGAAACTGAAAGTGGTCCTGACAGGGCTCATGGGGGCACCTTTGAACCTATGCATCAAGCCCCACTCAAGTTTCCCTCATGGAAAACGGCTTTCCTTGTGGCCATCACCTCTGCCAGACGTGTGGGTGAGTTCCAGGCCCTATCCTAAAAGCAACCATATCTGACTTTCCATAAATCGACGGTGGTACTGTGTACACACCCCTCCATGCCGAAGGTTCTGTCGGATTTCCACCTAAAAGAACCTTTGGTGTTTCTTGTTTTCTTTCCGAAACCTTTGCTGGCTGAGAGGGCCCTGCATTCGCTGGATGTTGCTCGTGCCTTGAAGTTCTATGTCGCATGCACAAAGAGTTTTTGGAAGACTTCTCAATTGTCCTGTGAACCATGGGAAGGGCTTGTCCATGGCTTCCATTTCAAGGTGGCTCTCCGGCTGCATCATGCACCATCATCGGCTGGAGAACCAGCCTATCTAGCAGGCCGTCCGAGAGCCCATTCCACCAGAGCGATTGCTGCGATTACGGCGTTCCTTTCTGGTGTGCCCCTGCTTCACATCTGCAGGGCTGAGATGTGGGTCCACGCATACCTTCACAAAGTTATACTGCTTCGACAGGGATTCCAGGGAGGAGTCCATAGTCGGCCAGGCAGTGCAACGCAACCTGTTTGCTTGAGGTGAGTCTGTTCCAGGGGTAAGTGTTAATTGCTTCTGTTGAGCCTTGCCACCTCCTGTGGTTGTGTAATGTGGTAATGCTCTGTATTTGTTATTCATGAGCATGTGAATCCATGCCAGACCCCATTCTGGAGAAGGTTTAAGCTACTTACCTGCAACTATTGTTCTCCATCATGGGTCTGGCATGGATTCACATGCAAACCCTCCCTCCGGCCCCTTGGTCATGAAGATGGCTGCCAAAGGTGGGGCTTAGGGAGAGGACTGTCATTGAATGGGGCTGTATGACCCAGATGTCTTAGAGGAGGAGAAATACAGTTTTAAAGTGAAAGTTAAACTGTTTTTCTTTTGCTGAGGATTCCCAGCCTGATGACAGGAACTATTCACGAGCATGTGAATCCATGCCAGACCCATGCTGGAGAACAAGTGTTACAGGTTAGTAACTTAAACCGTCTAATTCTCTTGGTTTGTCCAACTCCCAGTCAACACCAAGGCACTGCCTTCCTCCCTCTGGTAACCATAGGCACACATGTTTACAAAGCTAAGACGTTGTCTTGTTTCTCTTGATGTTTCAACACTCAGTCAATACCAGATATACAAATGTTCACAAGGCCTAGAGGTTGTCTTGTCGTTCTTGATGTTTGACAGCTGTCAATACCAGGGTACTGCCTCCCTACGCTTGGATACCAGATGCACAAATGTTGACAAGGCCAAGAGGTAGTTCCTCTTCTCCTGGCCTTTCCACATTCTCCACTGGACCAGGGAGAATGACTCCCTTGCCCTGGTTTTTATATGATCAAGAGAATGACTCCCTCCTCTTGATGTCACCATGCATATGACAGTTCAAACAAAAATGGGTGTGAGTCCCAGGCTCACAATCTTCCTGCCTGATGTACTCTCCTGCCAGGACTTTGGTTACTCTTTCATACATTTGGGTGGGTGGGTCCCAGACTTGCATTCTTCCTGCCTGTTATACTCTCCTGCTAGGACTTTAACAAGATTCACAGTCACATACAATTTCAACATCTTGCCTTTGCGGCTTTCGGTACTTTGATTTTCGTAACCGTGTGCTTTCTTGTGTAAGAGAGGGATTGAGTTTCCGGCCCAGCTTCTCAAACCCTGTGGGTTGCCAAGGTAGCATCCTGGTGCCCGTAATCCCTCTTATGGCTCATTGGCTTCTTGTGGCAGCTTTCGGGTCTCAGTTCGGCTCTGCTGCTTCGCTCTGCACCAGGGTAGTGTTTTTCTGCTTCCAAGTCTGCTCAGTCTTAGGGAAGGCTCCATCCGTCCTTCCTCGACCGTTGCACAGTAACAGTAGAACCCTTTCACAAGTGCCTCTCGTCGGGACGCAGTCTCCCTGAGGCTTCCTGCTCCACGGTTCTGCCTGGAGCTCTGTTTCCTCGACCCTCGTTGAGAGGAAGAAGATTCGATGTTTCTCTATGCTGAGTGGATTTGAATGTCCCGGCACCAATAGGATTGGTACAACAACTAGAGTGCATAGCTTGGTTCCTCCATTTATTCTTCATTGTTCTGGCCCTCTTCCTCGTCCCAGTACTTTGAGTCAGAGTCAAAGGGGGGTATTTAGGAACTTTCCTATTTGTCATACAAGGATGGTCTTTTCCAACAGGACAATACGATGTGGAGGATTGGAGAGTTTGATCCAGGGTGTCACCCTCAAATGGGTAAGGAGTATACCATGGTTTGTTCCAATTCACGACCACCAGACTTTGGAACTCCATGCCAAAGGGAGCCTGTATGCTGCCTTCGGAAAGGACTCCAAATCTAGATCTTCATCAGAGTAGACAGTCACACATCCCTTGGAAGTTAAGTGTCAATCTGATTATGGTGAAATGATGATCTAGAAACCTTTCAAGCCACTCTGGAAATGTGTCTCCCGAGCAGGAAAATTAGCGCTCATGCAGACAACAAACCAATCAGAAAGAGCCTGCACTGGCAAGACAGCTGAGCCTCTTACAGCCACACAATAATAAACTCAAACCGTGCAACAGACATGATACCCTATCTTCCTGAGGGAGCACAGCACACCAGGAGTCCATTCAATGGACCATATAGATAAAAGGAACACTGCAACCTAGCTTTGCCAAAAGTCTACTAACTAACCTTCCAGCCTCCCACTTTAACCGACCCTGCTTGCCACCACCCCACCATAACACAAACACTCTATGTTCAACACCCTTGATTAAAACCTCAAAACATTTGTGAGCATACCATAAATACGAAACATGCCCAAGGTGTGCCCAGGCTGGGTCTTACTGAACACGGCTTCTCCAGAAACACCTAGGAGCCAATTATGTCTTTGTACGGCTCCTGGGTGTCTGTATTCTGTCCTCGATGTCTAGCATCCTTAAGCCTCCGGGGCAGTGGCCGCGCTATATAAATGTATTAAAGTAAAGTAAAAAGTAAAGCTGTAATGTAAATGAAATGTGTAAAATAAATAAATAAATAAAAATAAACATTACAAAAATCATTTGCACCAGCATGCATTCATGCTGGCGCAAGGGCTGTGGATTCCTATGGATTCTGCCTATATTTTACGCCAGCAAAAAGCAGTGGTCGCAATAGGAATCAATTGTAAATGCCACCATTTGTATGGCAGGCAGCGTTTACTCAGTTTGCATGACGGAGTGCAAAAGCGTGTTATCCAAGCATGTATGTCACAATTTATTTATTTTATTTTTTTACTTTTGCACTCTGCCATGCAAATGTTGAAAATTGCACAGAGGAGACCTGCCTGTGCAAAAGTGTAAATGTAGCAGGTCCCCCTCCACAATTTACTGGAAATTCGATAAAAATGAATGCATTGCCCGATTTCTTCTGATCTGTACACAGGAATAGTGGACTTGTTCTCCTCCTTCTAACTCGCCTCCCCATCCCATCTCTTACAGGTCCCAAAGTTGTGAAAGTAGAATAAGTCATTTGAGCCAAGTTACACATGCCAGAGCACCACCCAGTAGCCATCATTGGAAGTTCACCTCTAGATCAGAGGCATATGAGAAAAGCCTTGTGGGTATGCAAATTAGACCAATTCTGTGTCTTAAAAAGCAGTTCTGTTTTGGGACCAGACTGTTATACAAATTGATGTTTCTTTTCTGTGAAGGATGCAGTGAACACAAATGAGATGTGGACCCCACTGAGCGGAATACATTACATGAACAGGTTATTTGAACCATGTTTATTCTTAGTAGAGGGGCTACCACAGTTTGGTAAATTTTGTAAAACTTAAGGTTTCACCCTAAGTTGCTACGGGCAATCCAGACGTGTACCCCTTGTTCACTGTACCTTAGAGAGGCTCAGCTTCACTTCATGGAGGAGGCTCAACAAGGCCGAAACATGCGTCTGGGGTTTCTGATGGTACTCTTGTTCTATAACGTGGTTGTAGACCCTCCTGAGTGGGATACATTCTATTGAACAGGTTATTTGAACCATGTTCGTTCTCAGCAGAGGGGCTCCTAATCTTTGGCTATTTTGTATGTGCCTTTTTCAACCTAAGACACAGTTTTCATGGGCCCCAACGTTCCAAGAGGCAGGATCACTAACATAGAGGGTACCGTTACCGTATAAGACCTACTAACATAACATATGTTCTATGCCTATGTATAGTGCTAATCTGTGCATCTAGATTATCCTTTGCATACTGACATAAATATATTTCAAAACTTGAATTCTCGACTGTTTAAACATAAATTGATATGATCTAATCATTTTAAATCTTAGTATTTTTGCATATTTAAGAACTTTAAAAAACAACTACCTGTGTAGTTAAGATTAAAAAGGGGCCAAGCCTTCATTTTCTATTTCATTGAGCTGAAATGACCAAGTGCTTGAATGGCCTCACGAACAAAATGGTGAGGACTGCATGGAACATTATATAATGCTGTTGGTAAACTAGTAGGCTGTTTCTCTCTCTCGCCCTGATACACACAGGTCACCAAGGACCCAACTCCCTCACCATAACCTCCCTCTAATCTGGGTAATTAAATTGAATTCCCCCACCGATTTACCCTGTAGATACAAAAACATGTGCTAAAGCAAGGGCGAAGTTGGAGACCATGTTGGAATGATATGATATTGCATTTATAACGCGCCTATACACAAGTGTTTCAAGGCGCGACGAGGCAAGGGAGGGGGAACAAAGGGAGGACAGACAACGATCCTACTACACCAGGTGTCATTCAGATTGCGCAAGTGCATGGGATGGGGGAAGGGGTAAAGTGTGGGGGGGGGAACAGTGCAGTGCAGTGCATGGCATAGATTAATAACAATAGGTAAGGTAACGTCCAGCAGGTGGCAAGTGCAAAGGTAAGTGCAGACATCAGGTGTCAAGTGCTGGTAGTGGGACTATAGGGATACAGAAACAGTCCCAAGTGCGGGGGTTGCCAGGCAGGCAGTGCAGGTGTGTGAGACTGGTGGGGGAGGGACCAGAGCCAGAGAAAAGAGGGTGGCAGGTAACCAGTGCAGATTCAGTTTCAGCCAGGAGGTCAGCAGGGGAGAGGAGAAAAGGCAGAAGCAAAGAGAAAGGTTTTTAGGTGCTTCCGGAACCGGAGATGGTTCTCCTCAAGTTTCAGGGAGTCAGGGAGTCTGTTCCAGAGGGACGCCCAAGCCGAAGAAAGAGATCTACCACCAACTTGTTGCTTGGAGAAGCGACTAACCCTAAGGGAGTTGGAGGCGGAAGAGTGAAGAGCTTGAGAGGGAAGATATTTAGGGAGAGAGAGTTGAAGGTTTTGAGGCCCCAGACCCCAGAAGGGACAATCCAGAGGGTTTTGAACTTAATCCTTGCAGCCACTGGGAGCCAGTGCAGAGATTTCAGTCCTGGAGAGATCCCTGGTATTGAGGCCAAGGAAAAGTCTTGCAGTCCTATTCTGGATGAGTTGCAGAGGCTGGAGAGTAGAGGCAGGCAGATTTAGGAAGAGGCTGTTGCAGTAGTCCAGTCTAGAGAGAACCAGAGCTCTGGAGACAGTGAGCTTCTGGGCGAAGGAGAGGAAAGGTAGAATACCTCTGAGGAGGTGCAGCTGGTAGTGTGTCTTCTTAGAGACGTCTGAGATGTGAGGAGAGAAGGAGAGTGTGGAGTCGAAGATGACATTGAGGTTTTTTGCCTCAGAGGTAAGAGGAGGGCCAAGAGAGGCCGGCCAGAGAGCGACAGGAAAGGAAGGAGCGGGTGTGCCAATGAGAATCTCAGTCTTACTGGCCTTAAGGCAGAATGTATTTTGGTCACAATATACAAAGGTGCAGAATGGGTAAGTAGGGTGACCAGACGTCCCAGTTTTCCCAGGACAGTCCAGGGAAATCCCAGGGTCCCGGTGGTTTTTGCAGGGTTGGGTGGCTACGGTCATTAATATTGTAATTTTTTTTCACGAAACTTTCAGAACCCCCAACCTTTCAGGAACAAGTCACAACACTTACTGACTGTACCACAGAGACTGAATTGGAAATGAGTGTACAGCAAGCTTTGTTCTATCAATTAGAGCAAACGCCAGTTATGAATAAAAATGCCAAGATTCACAGACAAAACTACACAAATGAGATAATATACCGTTTATAGAAAGGAGAAGGGCTGGAAATAGTATTGGGTGGTGGTTGTGGGGGCGTGTTGGGGTAGGGGTGGTAATTGGTGGGCTGAGATGGGGTAGTCCCTCTTTTATGTTGTTGGTCATCCCGGTTTTTCGTTTTGGAAATCTAGCCACCCTATGGGCAAGGCATGTCGTTTTTTAGCTACCATCAACCTCTGTATTTCGGGACAAACGTACATCAGGGTTCTACATTGTCATGGCTCTCAACTCACAGCTTTTGGCAGGTGTCCAGGGTTCTACATTGTCATGGCTCTCAACTCACAGCTTTTGGCAGGTGTCACCCGCCTTGTAAACAGCTGACTCACCCGCCAAGCCTCCTGCACGCCCATTCGTTTCAATGGGCCTCTCACCCGCCAAAAATAAAATCGGGTCTTTTCACCCGCCTTTGAGACACAAATGGTTGAGAGCTATGCATTGGAAAATAAGACCAAAAGTAGGGCGGAAGTGTCTTTGCCTGCGCAGAGCGGAAGTGCTGTCACCTGGCAGGAAGCGCGAGCCTGAACCATGTGATGGTGGCCAGCGTACATCCCCGAAGCCAAGTTGAACTTGCCGACACCTATTAAGAAGATAGACTGCCTCGGGATGGCCAAGGCAAGGCCGGAGTTCCCCAAGCTGCCCTGAAGACAGATGCGTGTGCGCTTTAAGGGCCTCATGTTTGCTCGCGGGTAGTGGCAGACTCTGCCTGTCGGGCTTTCCGAGGTCGCTTCGAGAAGACGTATGCTGCACATTGAATTCAGGCTGTATCCGATGAGTGTTGAGCCCACAAAAAAAACCCTCAGACCCCACTCCTCGGAAGCTCAAGTGCAGTGGGGAGGGCGCAAACAAAGGGCGTCATTCTTCAGCCAGGTAATGCCTTCTCCCCGGGTAATGGCGTGGGACTCATCAAGGAAACGAATGGGCGCGGGGTGACATCCTCCCGGAGCACAGCTCTTTGTTCTAGGCCGCAGACTGATTGCATCAGCCGCTGCCCTGACAAATATCGCCCAAACTTTCGCGCCAGGTGGAATTGAGTTATCGCGGCCTACGGTTCGCCTCCTCTCGCCCGTGGTTGATTGTCTCGTGCAGATAAAGAGATCAGCGCTTAAAGAATGGCCAATCCTATCCATAGGAGGGTTTCTTATTGCATTCGCCGTCTGTGTTAATTTGTTTGCAGGGCCTGTCTCTAATTCTGGACGGAGAGAGCCTGTTCTCTGGCAAACCGAACCTATCCCTCTTTTCCCCAAGAATGCAAGGGTCTCTCGGATGAAAGTAAGGGCAGTTGCTGCATAACCAGGCTCCTTCCAGTACTGCGTAGAGGCTAACTGCTCGTGGCAGTGCACGTATAGCCCACTGTTTCCTAGAGATAATGAGCTGAGCAGGCTAGCTCCTAGAAGGTCCTGCGGTGCATTAGGCAATCACAGGAAGAGTGGCAGCACCATTGTTTATATTAGAGAACCCAGAGGATGGCTGGCAGCACCACTTTTACATTAATGTGATTGTTACCATGCACCACTGTTAGTTGTGTGGTCTCCAGGCGCTCTGGTGGTTAGGTTCCAGAGAAAAAATGCTTTGCTGTTGCGTTTGTGTGCAGACCGGTAGTACCCTGAGCTCCGCATGCAGGCCTGTTTCTGAGTGTTATTTGTGTGGGCACAGAGGAGTTTGTTTCCACGGGGAGCATTGTGTGCTCACACGCTAGAAGGTGTTGTCTAAGGGTCTGTAGTATGCAAATAGGTTTTAGAAGTGTATGGTTGGTTGGCAGATGGGAGGAGTCTTTGGTATGCCATGAGCAGGCGGTCTAATATTTATGGGTTTAGTGCAGGTGCTAGTAGGAAGTTATTGAGGGGTTCGATGGGTGGTTTAGCACATTAGCCAAGTCCCTAAATTGGTGCCAGTACAGGTCTGTTTTTTAAGTGCTGGGTATTCTCTGCTTTCCTGAAAGTCTAGTGATCCTAGATTTTACGATTTCCTTTGAGAGGGAGTTCCAGCGTTTCACTGTGGTGTTGGAGAAAGCCGGTCACCCAATTCCTTTTGGTGTGTTGCATGGTTCCTAGAAGTAAGTCATTGATGGACATCTGTGATCTTCTTGGTTTGTAAGGGATGAACTTCCCTTGTATAAACTCAGCCCCAGGACCCTGAAAGGGTCTAGGGGTGATGCAGACAGCTTTGAAATTATTTTCTTGACTGTTAACCAATAGAGTGATATTTGAGCTGGCGTAAGGTGTTCCCTCCTGTTGAGTCTTAAGTCATCGTGCCACTGGGTTCTGCATGTGTTGACATTTCTTAGAGAGGTAGTGCAGCATGCAGACATAGCCACACTTTGTGTAGTTTATTCTAGAGTGACCAAAGAAATGATCGGTTGTCCTGTGCAAGAAGGTGCAGAACAGCTCAATCCGCCTGATTGATCAAAAGTGACAGAATCATGTATTCACTAATGCTTTGATTTGTGGTTGCAGAGTAAGTCCGGTGTCCATGAGAATCCCAAAGTTCTAAATTCCCATTGAGGTTTTCAGGCGTGTACCCCTTTCTGTAGGCCAAGGTATTGCTGCTTGTGTTGAGTCAGCCATGTCCAATATTTACTACATAGGTTCAGAACTCTCATTGTAGCTTCATGCAGTGGGAGCGACTGCAATAGACTTGAATTGATTCTGCAGTTACATGCAGGCTCTGACTGGCCTATAAGGCAACGCCTGAACAAAAACGATAAATGCTAGTGTGGGCCAGTTTTTTTGGTCAAAGTGGGTCACTTTGTCGGCCAGTGTGGGCCAGTTTGATGAGTTACTTCATTATGCAACTAGTAGTTTTGACCATTGCTGCTTAATATATATTATTTAAATTGCACAACTTGCATCCCATCTAATCAAAAAACTCCTCCTTGGGTACTGTTCAAACAGTCTGTCACAAATGGAATGAATTGCCATTTGCAGCTGTGGGCCACTTCTCATTGGTACCCGAGACAATTTTACCCCCCAGTCCGATCCTGGCTACGTAGCAGTAGTGACTATCGGAGCAGAGCCCTACATGTACAAGCTAGCATTTACAGGAGCATAGTGTCTACATCAGGGAGGGAGTTTACAGCAGCACAGTCCATGCATGTATCATATATTAGTGCATGCATAGGGGATCAACGCGTCTGCGTTTGTGAAAAAGTGTGAGTTTACAGAAACAGTCTGCATGCATCGTATAGTTAGTTTACAGGAGCAGAGCCTCCACGTGTATCCTACATTGAGAGTTCACTGGAACACAGTCTGCAAGATTCAAATGCATAGTTTTCAGATGCCAGGCCTTGGCATTCATCAGCCAATGATGGTTTCCAGGACTAAGAGTTTATAGGAGCAGAATCCTCGCAGCTATGATGCAGTGGGCGTTTACAGGGGCAGAGGCCCAGCATGTATGAAACAGTGAGGTTTATAAAAGCCGAATGCATACAGTTATATGGGGAGAGATTACATGAGCAGACATCTACTGTGAAACTGTACAACTGCTGCAAGAGTTGCTGATGGTACCCTTGTTCAGAGGAGAATTGCCGAGCATATCAGTGCTCGACCGCCCTTGTAGCTGGGACAAAGACTGATATGCAAATGGTTAATTTTTCCTCTGAGGGCAGTGAGCTAAAATGTGGTTGTATCTCGATCAGAGTGGAAGAAAATGCATAGGACAGGGTACTTCAACCATGTTCATTCTCAGTAGAGGGGCTCCTACACTCAGTTTCAATTTAATATAGAGAGGTTGCAGAAGAGTAGCCCCTGAAGCTATGATAAGTGGTTACAACAAAAAGGTCACTGCTGCTGTGTGCAACCAGAAGGGCCTTTTCTAATGCAGGATTATCCCTCAGATGCTCAGAGGCAGCGAGCTTACTTAGACTCTGAAGGTTAGGATTATGAGTTGGAGTCACTGAGGCAGGGCCATTTGTTGGTGAGTGGGTATCACATTAATGCACAATCAAAAATACCAAATACAAAACATTTCAACGATTTAGTGGTGAATTTCGCAACAATTATGTGTGAGGTTTGGGTTAGGGCATTACATTATGTGAGGGGAGGGACCTGCGGGGGTTCTCCCTACATATAATTGCATGGAAAGAAGAAAATTACATTTTTGAATTTGGTATTTTGAATTTGCAGTAATCCTACAGATCCAGTGAGTGTAGCTTGTTGTCTCAGTAAAGTCAGGCTATGCAAATCTTGAGTGACACTTGAATGTAAATGCTAGTGTGGGTATTGATGAAGATGGGGGGTGGAGGTCCAGATGGGGATGCAGCTGTGGAGTTGGGTGATGTGAATGGTGGAGTTTGGGAATGGGAAAGGAAGTTGATGGTGAAAGGATAGAGGTGCGCGTGGGGAGGGGGATTTAGCTAAGGAAAGGAGTTGTAGGAGGAAACGGGATTAGGGGTGATGACAGAGATGGGAGTTGTGATAATCAGTGATGTGGATGAATGCCCCCATCTTCAGAACTAGAGCAATGATGCTCCCCCCTAAAGTTCCTCTCCGAGAAAGTCATACCACTGGGGAAACTTGCCTACATGACCCTTGACCACCTTTATCCACTGGAAAGCTTTGCATGCTTTTTGCCATACTCCTGCACTAAAGGGAGAGGGCCAGTATATGCCAGTAGTGACTCCTCCCCACTCGGACCAACAGCAACAGGCCTCTATGCCCCCAACAATCCCTCTCGGCAGCACAGAGAGCGTTGGCATTGGGGAAACTTGTCCCAGTACTTACTTTACCCAGCACTATTGTCAGGGCTGTCAATTTAGACAAAGCTGAGTGCGGCTACTTCACCAAACACTCCACTCTTCAGCCCATGATGCTTCTACTTTTCTCCTTCGCTCTGGGTACTACAGACTTTGGCCTCTGTCTCTTACAAGGATTCGAAGATCCAAGACACTCTAACATCCCAACCCTCCTCCCACCAACTACCTCTTTCTCTGCTCTTTCTTTCCAACTCTAATATCTGTGGGCTCCTTCTCCGCTACCTCACCCACCATGCGTGCACTGCTTCTTTGGAAAGACAACCCATTGCATGCCACATGTACACTCTTTACCTGCTTCTACATCTTTATTGAAACTGGTGACCTCCCCGCCTGCTTTAACATTGCCACAGTACTACACATTCTCAAAATGCCCTCCACCTACACGAACAACATGTCAGGTTATTGTCCCTTATCCCTTACCACTCACTACTCGAAGATCCTTGAACAGGTGGTCTTTAACTGAATTACTGGCTACCTCAAGGTCAACTGGATCCACAACATCTCCCACGCGCCCTGATTCAGGTTCTTCAAGCGGTCACTCCTTGGAAACGCACCTAAATTATGTCTACAACTTTCTCACCACTACTCTTTGCTTTAAGCTTGTGTGCATCCTCTTGCTTCTTGACATCTCAGTGGTTTTTTACACTGTTGAGCGCCCCCTTTCCTCCTAAACATCTCACACCTTAGCCTCCAAGGCGCTGCTCTTGTTTCGATTGCTTCTTACCTTGCAGCCTGTGCATTTTCTATCTCCCGGAAAATTACCTCTAATCCCACCCGTCTCCTGTTAAAAGTCCCCCATGGCTCCATCCTTAGATTACTGCTCATTTCCCTCTATACTACTTCTCTTGGAAAGCTCCTCTCTTTGTTTGGGTTCTCCTGCCACTTATTCACCGATTATCTTCTTTATCACCACCAAGTTTGACATCACCTCTAGAATCTTGAATCCTCTTTCGGACATCTGCCAATGGATGGCACTTTGGTCTTAGAGGAGTTGACCCGCCACACCAGTAAAACGTTCATCTCCACCTTGTTCTCAAGTGACTTGACCTGCTCGGGACTTCTTCTGGGTCAAATGCTCAACTTTGCAACTTCCCCTGGTTCAACCTCTCCCACCTCTCCCACCTCTGCCTACCGCCTCCATGCTGGGAGGCTTTCTGTGCATCACCAATCCCTTCTCAAACGAATTCTTCTTATCTTTAAGTCTATCCAAGGCCAGCCCCCACCCCTCCCAAAACAAGCACACACCCTTCTAGCTGGCTTCCTCTTGCACCTGGTACTTCCTCACCTCATTTCATGTGCTCCTGCACCCTAATCAATCTCTCTATCCACACCCGTGAAACCTCCCACTTTTCTCTCCTTGCTCCATTCCACTGGAGCTTACTCCCCTCTGAAACCTATCCTTAATCTCCATATCCTCTCCCTGGAAGGCCCCTGCAACACCCCAGGAAATATTTTCATCCACTCCTTAGGCCATCTTCTTCCTCTATTCTACATATTTTATGTTCAACTATGTAGTTAGTGTTTGCATTATTGCATTGTTAGTATGGTTCCCATTGCACGTCCCATTATGTCCAATGCGATCATCTTGGTTGCACTCCCTTCATACTACTACTCATCTATTATAAAGAAGCCAGCGTCAGGATTACTCTGAGCTCCGCTTTTAAAATACGATTCCTGCTATGAGTACATAAATATATATAGAAAGAAAATGTGCTGATTTGATGATCAGGATGATATAAATAATGAAGTGGAAGGTGGGGGGGTTGGTAATGGTGACAGCGATGTGAAAGGTGCTGCGACCTTAATGTTGCAGATTTGTTGTCGTCTCATCTTTGATGTCTTAGGGTCACTTTTAAGTCTGTGGTGGATGCAACAAATGAGCAGTGTTCATCAGATATAGGAAAGTATGGATTGTTAGATGAGGAAGAGGCGGGTCTTTCAGAAAGCAATGGGATTTTTGTCCATAGGAAGTTGGAAAGTAATGGTGTGACGAATCAGCTTCCGGGACACCAGTGGTCCAGGGATGAATATCGGTTTCTAAACCATCAATCAGCCCCACACCTCTAGTACACCACAGGGGATCCAAACAGATTGGAAATGCAAGCAAATTATAAACCTCCTTGTCCAATTGTGTTAATGTGGACGGAACAGCATGCTTATCTCAACAAGGTCGTTGATCATTGGTTAGGTGCAACACAGCAAAAATACATTTATTACCCAATGATAAAAGGGGACTGTCCAGTCAAGGTTGTATACAAATATCTGCTTTATTATTATTCAACTGACAGTTCTAGCACACTACAAAATACAACCCACCCTGTAAAGGGCTGCAGAGGACAGACAGTTTCAAAAAGGAAAAGGGAGGCACTCTGGATAATGACAGGTGGGTAGTCGTAAAAGTAACTAATGCCAATAGTTCAAAGATACTTGGTTTCAGCACAAAGGGAGCAATGGGTCGTAAAATGCCACTAGGTGCCTTTGGCGAAGGATCCGGCGACAGAACCACAATATACCTTGTGCTTGTAGAAGTTCTTGGGGCTTGACAGGGTCGAGTCTGTTTCAGGGCGCTTTTGCAGCTCCTGTGACAGAGTTCCAAAATGGGAGACAGCAGCGGGTATCAGGTGGCAGGCAGTTCGGCGAGGTGAGGGAGGCTGGATGGACGGCTGCAGGCTTTCCTACACGGCGGCTTGGGGTCGGGGATCCGATGTCTCAGTGCTGGTTGGTGGGTCTGAAACACTGGTCGAGGCGTCTCAGATGACGTTAGCAACTGTGGCGTGACACCAATCATCAGTGCAGTCGGTTGCAGCTCGAGGGGCTTGACTGGCTCAAATTTCTTCTTAAAGGCAGACGCTGGTTGACGCTTGTCGATGTATGCCTCTTAAGCTTCTTTACTGGCCTTGTGTCATCTTTTAAGGCGGATGGCCCAAAGCTGAGGACAGGGTTGCAAGCAATGGCCTTGTCCTTTGCTTGGTTCAGACTCTCTCTGGCACTTCCCACCTACCTAGGATAGAGCCTATAAGGACACACTATGTGCTGGCTGGGAACTGGTTCTGGGACTGCGGGTGGGTCTTCTGGATTCAGTATGGCCATCTGTTCACAGGGAGATGTTTAGGGCAGGAATCTTGCTTCCCTCTTTGGAAATCCTGGCCTTCCTTCACTGGTGGGATCTGTAAGGCAAACTGTACCTTCAGCCAGGGTCCAATGCTGAGTTCTTGTTATTCTTGCAAAGTCTTCAGATGATCTCCCAAAAGAGGGCTTCAACCCTCTTTTAAAGCCAAATGGGCCACAGTGATTGGTGTAGGCTAAGCCTACCTTAATGAACCAACCCTTGGCCCCCCACCAACAATCTCCTGTATGCATGAGGTCATACCCAGAGTGCAATGCAACAGAATTGGTAAAGGGGTGAAAACGTGTAATACTAAGTCCCACCCCTCTTCCTGTCTGTTGTGGATGAAAGGGTCTCTTTGGCTAATTGAGCTCTGTGGTTCTTGATTAAAGCGGCAGGTCTCACTTGAAGCTGCGGCGAGAACAGACTTTCTGTCTCCATCAATGGAGGAGGGAGAGCTCAGGGGCAACGCGTTTGTCTTGTGGAAGCAAGATAACGCAGCGCAACACAGGTTCGAATCTGATCCTGCGCTTAGAAACCACTCCTTGGTATTAAGGGTGTTAAAAAAAAAATATATATATATAATTGCAATCCATGCACATTCTCGTACCTTCTGAATGGGGTCCCCCTGCGGCACTGTCTACTGAAAACACACAGCCCCAGACCTGACAGGGCTCTGCCATTGATACTGAGATTCTGAGCTGGATTCAGTTTGACACAGTGCATATCAGAGGTTGTGGGGGTTTTCCTGTCTTTTGTTGGTCTTGCGACCAAGCCTCCCATGGGCTTGTTTGAATTAACTCTGATTAGTATGCAAAGCTGCCACCAGCAGCAAACAAAGGGCAGGGTGGATCCATGGAGCCTGGCCATGGCAGGAGGAAGGTTTTGCCTTCCTCCTTCTCAGATGCCTCAAATATACTCCTAGCTGTCATATTCCAACTAAATATGACAGGGGGTGGCGCTTGGAAGCTGTGCCACCCAGAGTACACATGTCTATGTGTATGTTGTGTGGTGAGCAGAGGAAAATGTGTGCGGATTAGACGATCATTCAATTTCATTTAAAATTTCAAAAAAGCCCAGACGAGTGCACTAACAACGTGCGGATAGTCAAATTCCTAACAAATGGTCCATCAGAAACTTATCTGGAGTTCGCATTTACTAAATTTTAGAATGGGCTTGTTTCAAAAGTACTGCCCAGGTGATATTATGTGATTTTGCTTTTGATTACTAAAGCACATAGTGCAAAGTTGCTTTTAGGCACTATGACTCCAAGTGAGACAGATTTCACTCAAGGAAGGGGAGGAGAAAGAAGAGACAGATCAGGACCAGTAAGGTGAAAATGCTTCACCCTGGTGAGTTTTCTCTTTGTATCTTAACAATGTTAAAGTAGGAGAGGTTCTAAGGAACATCAAGAGAGTTCCATAGTTGACAACCTAGGATAGAAAAGCACAGATCGAAAGGGGGTAGGGCCAGAAGGTGGAGTCTTCCGATCGCAGCAGATTTGTCAGAATGTAGTGGGAGATTTGGAACTTCATATAATTGGGCACAGTTCTGGGAAGACATTTGTAGGTGAGGCAAAGCAATTTGAAGTGGACCCTACAGCGGGTATTTAGTCAATTACATTTTTTTTGATGAGAACATATGCGTTCGTATTTTTTAATGTCAAAAATATAATCTTTTTGTATTTTTTGGTTTCTGTGTGTAAGATGGTCATGAAGAGTCCAGCATAGTTCACGGTGCTGTAGTCCAAATGGGAATTGATCAATAAACCCACCGCAGCTGCGTTATTTTCCCTGGGGATACATGGCAATATCTTGTTCAGCAGCTTCAGGTGAACACGCATTTTACCACTGGGTTGATTGGAGCGGTGAGGCTCAGATCATGGTCCCAGATAAGGCACTTTTTTTCTTTTGGATTTGGACAGTGTTTTTGAAGAATGTCAGAGGAGGCTATTTGGTCATAGGGTGTTTAGGACCTCGGACTAGAATTATGCTTTTGGACCCTGCAAGTTTGACAAAGTTTTTGGGCTGCCACACTTTCATTATTTTTACTACTTTTGAATTGGTCTTTCACCCACATGGCTTAGAGGTGAATGTGTGTGTCATTGCCATATGAATGACATAGTAGGTTGAGATCTGGGCAAGTCGCCCATGGGGTTGGGGTTCGTGTAGGTTCTGAATAAAAGAGCTGAGAAAAGAAGCCTTGAGGAACACCACTGGTGGCTGTTCTTGGTGGCAAAATTAAGTCGACTCATCTGAAATGTTTAGGGCATTCAGGTAAAAAGGAGACAGGAGTTCGGCATTGTGATTCATTTAGACTTCAGTTGTCATTGCCAGCATGCGTTTCAAATACTCTAGTCTTTTTCAAGGCTGATATCCTAGTAATTATTGTTGTAGGGCTTATTGTTGTAATTCTTCAGTTATCTGTATCAATTTTGATGATCTTAAAAATCTCACCAAGTAATAGTGGCTTTGATCTGTTCCCTCTAATATCTCTGACACATTGGTCAGTCCTAGTAGAGTCATCTCAAGGTATTCCAGACAGACGTGGTCAGTGAATCATCTTCCATGTTGGCATAACTTTACTCTGTTGCAAATGAATTTGCATCATTACTTTTTACCAAAGCTTGTTAATTTCTTTTTTTTAAAGTTTTTCAAATCTAAAGAATTTTTGACTTAATGTTTCCTGTCTGCCTAGCGTGCTTCGGAATGCATTGCTGGTGCTGCCTCGTGGTGCAAACCATGCTTTTGTGTCATCATCCCTTGTTAATAGATACTCCACCATCATTGGTTAACTCCCAGCAGCCGTATTGTGAGCCTGAAGCAATAGTTGAGCAACAAAGTGGGCATGCCATCTTTAAACCTAAAATGGAGTTTCTCCGTAAGGAAATTGGTGCAGTGAAAAATCACTAGAGAGCTGTTTTCAGTTGTTTCACCCGAGTTGCATTGCCTCCTCCATTGAGCCTTCTTAAACCCAGGCCAATGTGTTTAGTACTTTATTTAAGGATAAAAGTGAAATTATCCAGCAAACAATCTGTTAAACCTCCAGGCTTGTTCGAATAGCATCTCCAGACAGACAATATTGTTCTGTCCAGTGCAGCTTAGATCCTTGGGCACGGTCCGTTTGATTTTTAGACTGGTGTCTGAGGACAATATCCTGTCGCTAATAGCAGCCCTCAAACCCACTAATGATCTCTTGTTCATGATGCCAGCATGTGTGGCGAGGCGTATGGCTCTAGAGATTACTCCATTTATGAGTGATTTAATAAATAATGAGAAAAAAGACCTTGGCTGTGAGGCCAGCGGTGCGGGCTGCACACCCGTAGACCACTAAAATGTGGTAAATCAAATTTCTGCAAATTCAATAATAATTTGCTGTAATGTTCCAGCAAAACAACATTCAATTTATGCAGTGTAGGAAATCGTTAATGTACATACACATAGTATTAAGAAAGGTACGTTACCAATAAGACGACATAGAAGGTAATGTTTAGGTAGTTGGTCGTCATCAAGCGATTCATCAATTTGTGCAAGCACGAGCAAAAGAATAAAGAAATAATATAAACTTAGAGGCATGTCTATATCTAGAAAATCTTGTGTATACTTTTCTAATGTGACTGGTTGTCGACTGTCAGCTAGAAAAGATCTAAACCTTTTAATTACTTGTTTGGAACCATTACCTATATTTCTCAAGAGACTGAGCAGGATGTGGTGGTCAAACGTATCAAAGTCTGCAGATAGGTCCAGCATCACCAAAAGTGATAACTCTCCATCCGCGACCTTTAAAAGATCATCCTGTACGGCTGACAGAGCCGTCTCAGTCCTGGACTTGGACCGGAAGCCAGATTGAAAGGAGTCCAACAATTACTCCTTTCCACACAGTCCCGCAGCTGGTGGCTAACCACCTTCTCCAGAATTTTCCCGGGCCACGGGATACCAGCTACTGGTCGATAATTCTGAAGGCTAGCAGGATTTAAGTTCCTTTTTGTTAGACGTGGTGTGACAATGGCTTTCTTTAAATTCAGGGGCAATAGGCCCTATTCAAGTGATTTATTTATTAAATCAACTGAGATTGTGGTGAGCTTTGCACTACGCATATTACTTTGAGATAATCTTGTTCACATGGAAAAAAGAGTTTTTTCAAAATCTTGGGGTGCTAACCCACTATGAAAAGTGCCTCAGTGGTTGGCACTATACAAAACGTGAGAAAAAAGACCTTGCCGTGAGGCCAGCGGTGCGGGCTGCACACCCGTTGACCACTAAAAAGTGGTAAATCAAATTTCTGCAAATTCAATAATAATTCACTGTAATCTTTTAAATATTTCCTTATTCTTTGCTTATTATTGTCATAAGCATTGAACCCTCTGTGGGTATCGTGGTTTAAAGGCTGAGAATGTCACATTGAAGGCCTATGCATTTCGGGTTACAAACCCTTCCTCAGGACCTGTGAACTTCAATCTACTAATTGCCTTTTGGTCAAATCTATATATAAGATTGATATATTATCCACCATTGTTCGATAATAAAACAGTTTTCATGTTCCAGCAAAACAACATTCAATTTATGCAGTGTAGGAAATCGTTAATGTACATACACATAGCATTAAGAGAGGTACGTTACCAATAAGGCGACATAGAAGATAATGTTTAGGTAGTTGGTCGTCATCAAGCGATTCACCAATTTGTGCAAGCACGAACAAAAGAATAAAGAAATAAAATAAACTTAGAGGCATGTCTATATCTAGAAAATCTTGTGTATACTTTTCTAATTGTACATGAAAGTCATAAAATGAAAGCAGGTAACTGACCTGCTGTTCGCGTGTTTATGGGAAAGTAAATGCTTCTTAAAACAGAGACGATTGTGTCCGTGTCACTTGAATGCGCATGCAAATCTGTGAAATGAAAGGCGAGCTGTCATCAAACGTGTGTGGGTTAAATGGTGGAAAGCCTACGTGTTGTCTGCTTCGTGTCTTACCTAATTAGTATAGCGCTGCGCTGAACGGCGGCTGGTTCCTGCAGCCACTCGCGTGCAGACCGAAATTAACTTAGTCATGAAACTTCAAGCGCCAGCTGGACTCTGCAAACCTTCGCGGGCAGAATGGAAAGTACTAAGTCACGGGGGGTTGCCATGGGGATCTAAGAAATGCTAATGCAATTAGGTATGCACATCTTGGTGCATGTTGTAAACAAAGCGGCCATCTTAAGGTGGTGTATATGTTGCAAGTAGTCAATGAAATGAATCTCGAAACCGCACGAGCGCCGAATGGATAACTTAAAGACATGGATCTTAGTGTGTGAAAGACAAAAGTGCCATGAATATGGAAATGCCAAAAATAGTAATGGTACAAAACATAATTGTGGCGAAATGCTGAAATAAATGTAATCAGAAAAAAAATTATGAAATTTGACAAACTGAAAAGGAACCCGAAAATTAAATGCTACCGAATGGTATGTGCAAATTTAAGCCAAAAATAATAAAAATTCTAACCATACTAAAAGTGTAGGAGAGATATGAACCAGTCGTTCCGAGAATGATTAATATCAATATTGATCAGTGAAGGCTTGAATTTTACATCAACAACTTAATACAGATACATGTACGATATAAAATTTCAACATTAGTTCCTTCATAGGAAACAACTTAAATCAAACTCCTCATTCATCCCTTCTGGTGCCAAAGACCCTAGTTTCTCAATCCATAGAGCTTCTTTCTGTGCTCTTAGTTTTTTCATATTCGTGCTTTGTCCTTTGGTAGGAATCACTTCCAGTACTGCGAATCTCAATTGTGCTACTGTATGTCCATTAACAACGAAGTGCCTTGCCACTGCTGATTTTTGGTTATTTGTACGAATACAGGATTTCATTAATGCATATTCGTATTTTCCGTGCGGTCTCACCGACGTAATACTTGGCACATGGGCATTTAATTGTGTAGATGACATTTTCTGACAAACAAATTGCATGATGTTTCAGTTGAATCTTTTCTCCTGTTCTTGGATGCGATATATAAGGACCTTTGATAATGTTGTTGCAATTACCACAACTCATGCAAGGATATGTCCCAGGATGTTTATCAGCAGTTTTCGATTTGAATTTCTTACTGTGTGTGTCGACCAATACATTTTGTAAATTATTACTTTTTTGGTATGCAAACACGGGTGGTTGCTTAAACAATTCACATGTCCTTTGGTCGTTCTGTAATATACTCCATCTTTTGAGTACGATGTCTTTAATTGTCCGGCTCTGAATTGAATATTTTGTGACAGACGAATTCAGGACTCTTACGTTCAGGTTTTTTAGACAACAATTGTGTACAATCTTGCATATCTGTTTTGGTCCTTGTGGATGCAAGATCATCATCAGGATATCCTCTTTCTTTGAGTCTCATGTGTAGTTTGTCCAATTCACGATTACATTCTGTCGGATCACTTACGATCCTTTTGATGCACAACATTTGGCCAAATGGTAAGTTTCGAAGGATGTTGGGTGGATGAAAGCTCATCCTGTGCAAGAGGTTGTTTCTGTCGGTAGGTTTTGAATACAATTTTGTGAGAATTCTGGGGCCATCTATCGCTGTTTGGACATCCAAATAATGAATATTTGGGTCGCCTATTTCCATGGAAAATTGTATTCTGTTGTCAATGTCATTAATATATAGTAAAAAAGTGAGTTCTTCTTTGCTGCCTGTCCAAATCCCAAATATATCGTCAATATACAGGTTCCACTTTTTTAGATGTCGACTTCATTGTGGATGATTAATGATGTGTCTTGTTTCGGAATCGTACATAAACCTATTTGCATACGATGGTGCCATAGTGGCTCCCAAAAAAGTAATAATTTACGAAATGTATTGGTCGACACACACAGTAAGAAATTCAAACCGAAAACTGCTGATGAACATCCTGGGACATATCCTTGCATGAGTTGTGGTAATTGCAACATTATCAAAGGTCCTTATATATCGCATCCAAGAACAGGAGAAAAGATTTAACTGAAACATCATGCAACTTGTTTGTCAGAAAATGTCATCTACACAATTAAATGCCCATGTGCCAAGTATTACGTCAGTGAGACCGCACGGAAAACACGAATACGCATTAATGAACATAAATCTTTTATTCGTACAAATAACCAAACATCAGCAGTGGCAAGGCACTTCGTTGTTAATGGTCATACAGTAGCACATTTGAGATTCGCAGTACTGGAAGTGATCCCTACCAAAGGACAAAGCACGAATATGAAAAAAGTAAGAGCACAGAAAGAAGCTCTATGGATTGAGAAACTAGGGTCTTTGGCACCAGAAGGAATGAATGAGGAGTTCGATTTAAGTTGTTTCCTATGAAGGAACTAATGCTGAAATTTTATATCGTACATGTATCTGTATTAAGTTGTTGATGTAAGATTCAAGCCTTCGCTGATCAATATTGATATTAATCATTCTCGGAACGACTGGTTCATATCTCTCCTACACTTTTAGTATGGTTAGAATTTTTATTATTTTTGTCGTAAATTTGCACATACCATTCGCTAGCATTTAATTTTCGGGTTCCTTTTCAGTTTCTTGTCAAATTTCATTATTTTTTTCAGATTACATTTATTTCAACATTTCGCCACAATTATGTTCTGTACCATTATTATTTTTTGCATTTACATATTCATGGCACTTTTGTCTTTCACACACTAAGGTCCATGTCTTTAAGTTATCCATTCGGCGCTTGCGTGCCTTCGAGATCATTTCATTGACTACTTGCAACATATACACCACCTTAAGATGGCCGCTTTGCTTACAACTTGCACCAAGCTGTGCATACCTAATTGCATTAGCATTTCTGAGATCCCCATGCAACCCCCCGTGACTTAGTACTTTCCATTCTGCCCGCGAAGGTTTGCAGAGTCCAGCTGGTGCTTGAAGTTTCATGACTAAGTTCATTTCAGTCTGCACGCGAGTGGCTGCAGGAACCAGCCGCCGTTCAGCACAGTGCGATACTAATTAGGTAAGACACGAAGCAGACACCATGTAGGCTTTCCACCATTTAACCCACACACGTTTGTGACAGCTCGCCTTTCATTTCACAGATTTGCGTGCGTATTCAAGTGACACGGCCACGATCGTCTCTGTTTTAAGAAGCATTTACTTTCCCATAAAGACGCGAACAGCAGGTCAGTTACCTGCTTTCATTTTATGACTTTCATGTACAATTAGAAAAGTATACACAAGATTTTCTAGATATAGACATGCCTCTAAGTTTATTTTATTTCTTTATTCTTTTGTTCGTGCTTGCACAAATTGGTGAATCGCTTGATGACGACCAACTACCTAAACATTACCTTCTATGTCGCCTTATTGGTAACGTACCTCTCTTAATGCTATGTGTATGTACATTAACGATTTCCTACACTGCATAAATTGAATGTTGTTTTGCTGGAACATGAAAACTGTTTTATTATCGAACAATGGTGGATAATATATCAATCTTATATATAGATTTGACCAAAAGGCAATTAGTAGATTGAAGTTCACAGATCCTGAGGAAGGGTTTGTAACCCGCAATGCATAGGCCTTCAATGTGACATTCTCAGCCTTTAAACCACGATACCCACAGAGGGTTCAATGCTTATGACAATAATAAGCAAAGAATAAGGAAATATTTAAAAGATTACAGTGAATTATTATTGAATTTGCAGAAATTTGATTTACCACTTTTTAGTGGTCCACGGGTGTGCAGCCCGCACTGCTGGCCTCAGGGCAAGGTCTTTTTTCTCACGTTTTGTATAGTGCCAACCACGGAGGCACTTTTCATAGTGGGTTAGCACCCCAAGATTTTGAAAAAACTTTTTTCCACGTGAACAAGATTATCTCAAAGTAATATGCGTAGTGTAAAGCTCACCACAATCTCAGTTGATTTAATAAATAAATCACTTGAACAGGGCCTACTGCCCCTGAATTTAAAGAAAGCCATTGTCACACCACGTCTAACAAAAAGGAACTTAAATCCTGCTAGTCTTCAGAAGTATCGACCAGTAGCTGGTATCCCGTGGCCCGGGAAAATTCTGGAGAAGGTGGTTAGCCACCAGCTGCAGGACTGTGTGGAAAGGAGTAATTGTTGAACTCCTTTCAATCTGGCTTCCGGTCCAAGTCCAGGACTGAGACGGCTCTGTCAGCCGTACAGGATGATCTTTTAAAGGTCGCGGATGGAGAGTTATCACTTTTGGTGATGCTGGACCTATCTGCAGCCTTTGATACGTTTGACCACCACATCCTGCTCAGTCTCTTGAGAAATATAGGTAATGGTTCCAAACAAGTAATTAAATGGTTTGGATCTTTTCTAGCTGACAGTCGACAACCAGTCACATTTGGTGGATTCATTTTGGATTCTAGATCAGTGGGTTGTGGAGTACCACAAGGCTCTTCATTGTTGCCCCTCCACTTCAATCTACATATGTGGCCCTTATGGGATATCCCAAAAGAGTCAAGAGGTGAATTTTCATTCTTAAGCCGATGACTCCCTGGTCTTCATTAAAATCAGAAACGTTGAGGAAATGTTCCTTGGTGTTAAACGGTGCCTTGATGAAGTGAGTGAATGGATGTCGGAAAATCAGCTCCAACTCAATCCAACCAAGACCGAGTTGGTATTGTTTGGACCTAACCACCTACTCACTGCAGTAAGTGCTCCTCTGACCCCAGTTTCTTGGCACTTAATGGAAGTTCACAACCAAAGTTAAAATCTGGGCTGTATTTGGCAGGATAACCTTGGAAGCAAAAGCCAGGTTAGGGCCAAGGTGCAGGCGATCTTCTATTCATAGACAGTACCGTAGACAGTGCAGGTGGAGTTGATGAAACAAATGGGACGGAGGGAACAGATGGAATGGATCGATCTGATGTAGTAGACGGAACAAATGAAATGGATGGAACAGTTAGAGTGGATGAAACAAGTAGAATGGATGGAACCGAAGGAGTGGATGGAACCGAAGGAGTGGATGGAGTACATGGAACGGATGGAGTACATGGAACGGATGGCACGGATGTAGTGGATGGAACGGCCTTACTGAAAACCACCATATCACACTACCACGCTTAACCTCTCCTACACACCACCACTCAACTAGAACACAGCGATACTATGACACATTTGGTATAGCTGTTCTCATACTAACACCCACCACATACTCCTCCTCATCCTAATTAAACACCGCTAGCTCAGCACACAGTGCTAGCCTAAGCGTCTCCTCAGGCCTAACGCAGACAGAAATCAGTCTGGGTGTCAACCCTCCAGAATGAATACATATTCCTGACCTCCCAACCACCACACCTACCGCTAAGAAGCAGCTATCATGCAAGTGCCACACCAGCTGCGCACATATCGGTGCACCCACACACCTTATGACTCTCTTCCTCTCTACCGACTTGAACTACGGTTCCCGAGGGCGTTCAACCTACCAGCGCTTTGAGATCATACCAATGATACATAAGGCACTATATAAATGCAAAGTAACATAACATTGTGATTATTGCGGCAAGTATTAGCATTCACACCAGGTCAGGCCCATGTGATTGTGGTTGGTGCCTTGGGGAACGCACACCTGGATTACTGTAACAGCCTCTGGGCGTGCATACCAGCCAGACAGCTATACATGCTTCAAAAAGCACTGAACGCTGCTGTAAGATTGGTCTGCTGGCTCGGTAGGTCTGCTTATGTTTCGGCCTCAGGGGCGTTGATAGGGGGGGGCTAAGGGGGCTATAGCCCCTGATCTTTTGGTTGTAGCCCCGGGTAGAATCTCAGGAGCTACAGCGAAAAAGACTAGCTAGCCCCCAGTCCCAACAGTTCCGACATCAGTGTAGCCCCGGGTCTTTTCCCGACCTAGCAACTCCCCTGTTCGGCCTCCTGCCAAAAACTCCACTGGTTGGCCGTGGAGGACAAAATCCAATTCAAGGTGGCGTGCCTAATTTTTAAATGCTTGAACAGACTTCCCCCTGCCTATTTGGGGGAAAAAATCGGCCGTTACCAGCCAAAAGCGCTGTTACGATCAGGAGATCAGCTGTTGACGACTGCCTCCTTCCCCCCCTTCACTTGTTTCAAGGGGAGACAGAAGATTTGCTGTCTTTTGCCCTGGATTGTGGAACAGTCTTTTTCTCGAGATATTCAAGCTCTTGAGTTGTTGTACCACTTCGGCAGAGCCCTTAAGACCTTCCTTTTCAAATAGGGGTGCTGGCGGTGTTCAGGGGGTTCTTGGGGACTTTCATCTTTCCTGCAAAACTGGCTTTCTTTTTGCATGGCTCCTTGGTGGCCCCACTTTGTGCACCAGCTGCGCCTTTATACGGTTTATGCAGGCCCCCTTGTTACAGCACTTGGTTAGCTTAGTCCGAGATCAAAAAAGTAATCATTTTTGGGACTGCTGCGCTCACGTGGGTACTGTGCCTATGCCCTGTACTATCATAGACATATGGAACTGCGTGATCAGTACCCGTGTTATAAGCACACATATTCCCTAAGCTGTAAACGTTTTCCTAGTTCAGAATTCAATCATAAGGCCATAGGAGTTTGGCATCGTGATGAATGTATTCCTCAGTTATCATTTGATCATCTTAAAATAACATCAAGTAATGACAATTACTAAGATTATCAAAATAGATACAAGTATCTGAAGAATTAGAACAGTAAGCCCAACCACAATAATTACTAGGCTATCAGCCTTGAAAAAGACTCGAGGGATTGAAACACGTGTCGGAGCATACATTAATCACGATGTCGAACTCGTATGACCTTATGATTGAATTGTCAACTTGAAAAAAGTTCACAGCTTAGGGAATCTGTGCGCTTATAACATGGGTACTGACCACGCATCTACGGAGTAGGGGCCTGGACTTGAAAGCCCTTTCTGCAAGCTGCGATTGCTTTTCACCCTGGGAACTCGCACACCTGGTCATTGCTGTGATCTCCCCAAGGGACAAGTTAACTTGAATGTCCAAGCCTTATTTACCTTGATGTGAAAAATGGTCATATGAAATGGATACGTGGTCTGATGGCTCTAATGTAGAATGCACCTCCTAGAGCTCTTTTTCTAACCCTGGCTTTTCATACGACCACATTGAGTGACCTGGTGCAAACTCGCTGTACCGGAGTTCCCTTCTTTGCTACAATGAGTTGTGCCCAGAAACTGTAGATTAAGGCGCTATTTATTAACTTAACTCTTACTGTGACCTATCTTTTTTTGCTTTCATTTTCCTCTGATTTGAGATTTGATTACCTTGCCCGGCAGTCACACGATGCAGGGGTCGGCTGCATTAATTGCTTGGGCAGGTTTCCTATGAAGTCCCTGGGCATTACTGAAGTCATTTCGCTGTCGGTACCTTGAAGTGCCGCCCATGCAGAACATTCCCGCTGCTTGATGAAGTTCACCGTTTAATATATTACCAGATCCGGAATTCGCAGCCTGCTCCAGGAATGTCCCAACAATAGCCCGAATGCGGTGTGCAAGTTCCTTCAGGAAGTCCGGCGCAAATTCCAAACTCCACTGCTAATGGCCAGAAGGTGCCGTGGACTTCAAAACATGGCCGAATGGAATGCTGCACCAAGGACAGTGCTAGGCCCAAACACGGGGAAGGGCCCCCACGGCCGTGGCCTGTGCGTGGTCTCCGGCCAGAGCATTCGGCCAGTGGGGCCCAGACCGCCCCCCGGCGAGCGGCGAGCTTCTGCCACCGGTAAAGGAGCGCGCCCGCCCGCCCGCCCAGCCTGCAGCTCATTTCATTAAAAAGAGAAAGGGTAAAATCGCACAGCAGCCAGCTGAGGCCGGGCTTAACAAAGCTGAAACCGCTTTCTGCTGCTTTGGCAAAACTGGAACTTCTGTCGCGGGAAAAATGTGAGGCGCTTCTGAGGGAAGCTGTGGCCTACTGCTCTTCAAGGTCGAAGCCTAAGGCGTGGCTCTCTGGGAGGAGCCCCCATTACTCAACGGCATGCGTGTTTATTGAATCTAACACACACACCCCTCCGCCCCCCCCCCCCCAATGTTAGGGTTCACGGTGGCTCATCAGCCTACGTTGTCCTGGAGTAGGAGGTTTACACTCCTCAATCTGACCAAACACCTAACCTTGTGCAATACATTGGGGGATACATGTGAGCCGAGCAGTGCTCAGAGGTGTGGTGGCCTATGGCAGCCGCTTCTGTTAACAGGCAATGCATTGTTGCTGTGGCAATGCAGCCAAAAGGCAAGGTGGAATGGCTGGCTGGGGAAAAGAAGAATTTCTGAGATGCCTGGTCTCTCTATAAGGCGAGTTGCCCTAAATGGGGTTAGCCACATAATGACCTGGCCATGGCACCGACTCTGGCCCAACCCTACCAGCCATGTAGAAGCACTTGCCTGTTTGAACACCTTTTGGATTTCACTAAAAAGCCCCTGGCACAGATTCTCAGAAAATGGCAGATTTAGAAGGTTTTCTGTGCCCATGCAAAATCATGCAGGTGAAACACGCCCTGCGAGTGTGTAATTGCACGTGCACAGCGGTCAGCTAAGAAAGTTTGGCCTGGGGGTGGTCTGTTCAGAGCTACAGGAACTCGTTTGCATTGCAATGTCCAGGGATTCAGCATGGGTGAAGTTTGCTCCGAGGAGGCGAGGAATTAATTTGGCCACCTGATTCTGCTCAGCTCCTTAGCTCAACTCCAATAATTGGCTCCAATTTTTTCTGGCATCGATGGAGCACCAAGTTGGGCCAGGACTATCACACCATGATTCCCTGGAATGCCTGGCATTCTAGCCATTCAGAGGGGCCAAAGTTGTCTGTTAAACTCATTGGCCAGAACTCTGACTCTGGCCATTTTCACCAATCGGGTCGTAGATTGTTTTAGATGAGTGATTGGCAGAAAAAGCAGCATAGCCTTACTGTTGGAATTTTCGGCTAAATTCCATTCCTTGGGTGGAATGGTGGCGGAGGAACGTGATACAGAATACCCCCCCCCCCTCCTTACCGGTTGCCACTAGAGCCAATAAGTTTCAGCACAATACAAGGCATGCCCAGTGTAATCTGATAAGTCCAAGTATGGAGGACACCCCTATGAGCTTTCATTTAACAAAAATGTGTTATGGGAGTTGTCATTTTTGTCTTGGTTAGTTTCAAGCGAGCCCATTGGAAATGGGCACGTGGAAGCAGTGAGGATTTGTAAAAGGAAAACCCAGGCCTGGAAATGTCTTATCCGAGTGATGTGGAGGGACCTAGTCGCTCCCTTCACCTGCCTGAAATCCTGTACACAACAGTTCCCAGCATGACGTTGCGGTTAGCTGCTGGTTTACTAGGAAGGAGAGGAAGGTGCAAGGGCCGTGGGAAATGTGCGATGCATCAACATGGTCAATGGGGAACACCATCACCCCATCCTTAAGTTAATGCATTCCCCACCTAAGAGCGGGTTGTCCAGAAAACGGTATTAAAGTCTTCACCTTTAGAATGTGAGCCTTGTAGCAGCAGCAGGACGGAGGGACACCAGGTCCATTCCGATGCCCTGGCGGGAGTGACTGCCAGGCATTCAGGTCTGTACTTATGTAGGGTTGTTTTTCCAGAGGCTGCTCCAGTACCATGGACACATGTAGAAATATCCTCCTTGACCATAGCTGGGATAAGAACTAAAAGCAGACCCTGAACAATGTTGCTACACTCGGACCGTGATCCAGTTATTATTATTAGTATGGTGTTTAGTGAGTGCAGACCTGGCTTCCAGAAGCAATGGAGTGCTTTACAGAGGTACACACCAATAGAGATACATAACGGAGCGCTTTACAGAGGAATACAACAGTACATATGCACAACATGATCCATACAGTGAGCGCGTGCAGCGAGACGGGCCTACCACCATGTACCCTGGACTGGGAAGGCCTGGATAAGTCCAAATGAACCAGCATTATTACGCAACGATTTCCTCTACAAATTACCAGCAGTAAAAAAAAAAGCAAAAAATCTATCTGCCCCAATAAATAGTTTAGTACTGCACTTTGTGACCACCACCAGAGCAGCATAGCGCCACCCACTCTCCTTCCATCGGCACTGTTATAAGAGAAACACATGTTCAAAACTCAAGGGGACATCATATTTATTGGGGCTGGGTGCCACGCCCCTGCCCCCCCCCACACAAAACATCTCTTGCCCCCAGCAGCTTACTAGAAAAATCCCAGTGGCCCACCTAGCCCGCCCGCTTTGTATTGAGAACTGAAGGGGAATCTCTGCTGTTGCCCTGTTACCACATGAGGGGAGATGCCTGGCTCTGGGAGCAAGTCTGTTTTTTTTTAATATGAAAGCTGTACGATTCTGCTAGTTTGTGACGTGTTATTCAGGCTGAGTTCATTTTGGTGAAAGCGCTCGCTCCAGCTTTTGCAATGCATGCTAGTTGGCATGGGGTGCTGGGATCCCAGCTGTCGTCACAGCATGACATACATTACCCCGTTCTTCAAAATACGTCAGGGGAGACATACATGTAGTTGATAGATTTTTCCTTACGATTCAATTCCCCTGATATGTGTTTTCTTTTTAATAATGCACAGTATGTGAAGCTGGGATTTTGAGATGATGAGGTTGAGGCGCTTATATGAGAGCTGCCGGCTAAATCGGGCGCCATTTATTTCCAAAAGAACATGCTTCTTGCTGTATGAATTTCTGCAACATTCTGCATACGTTTTTACTATTACCCAACTGGCCTGCTTTTGTTTAGTCAACAACAGAAGAAAACGGACTTGCCCTTGCCAGGATTCCAACCTGCATGTTGCACGTACGCATATCTTCATCAGGGGCCTTACCTTTTTAGCCATATTACGCAGCTTGATCACAGTGCATTGTTTTGCCGTACTGCCATGCGCAGCGCTGCTAGTGCCGTCGAACGATACGGGTGCTCGACTGTTTGCCTAGCTTCTGCAATGCAGCTCAGAACCTGGAAACTCTGCTCGCCGTTTACCCGTCCTCTTCTCTTTTCCTTGCTCATTTTCTTTCCTCAAGTGCCTCACTGGGGGGCACTGTAAACCATACCATTCCATGGACTATCCTAGTCGTTCAGAAACTACTAAGGTGGTGATTTGGAGGGATCGAAATTAAGTTGGGGAAAAGCAGGTGTTATGCTAAAAGCAGCTCCTGGGTAGCCAGCATTAACCCGTCACCAGGAACTACTCCTGAGGAACCATGGACTAGTCCATAGCGTTCTGCAAGTTTAACTTTCACATAAGATGCAAAGATATCATTTTGCCTATTATGTATGACCTCTTATGCTTTAAATATTGCATAAGATGTGTCCTAATGCTTATTTATCGATTGTCAGAAATGTACAAAGTTAAAATCACATAGCTGTGTTTGTTCAGCATCAGTTGGCCTGGGGAGCCAAAAATAGATTGTGGTAGCTGTTGGTTTCAAGCTAACAAGGCTCTTTTAGGCCACAAGCAGGCTCCTAGCTCTCCTCAATTTCGAACCATGATTTGGCACAGTACAAAAGTCTGTTAACATAGAAACGGATCAACCAAGGGACCCCAGTTCAGTGTTAGACTTTCAGAGAAATGTGCACAGCTTGAACTTTCAGAAGTAGTTGGGTGTGCACATTTCTAAATTCACATATCCCACGAGGAGCGTAAAAAAACCATGCCTGCTTGAGGAAAGTGCTCTGTGTCCTAGGTGAATATTTAAAAGCCTGCATAGCATTCGCCAAACTCGTGACACCGGGATTCAATGTTAGGGTCTATGCTGAAATTATCCAAACGAGACTGCAAAAAGCCGAACCTGGCAATGGACGAGATCCCGAGAGGCCCAGTGGAATATTAACAAGTTATGGTATTCCGAGGACTGAACCGTTCTCTCTGCTAAATTATTTTCCTATTTTCAATACAATTTTTAAAGAGCAGTGCCACTTGGCTGATCTACAGATGACTAAAATGTTAAATTAACTATCAAAATGTTTCTAGAATCAAAATTTGTATTTGTCTTCTAAGCCGAGTCACGCTGAATCTCGACAGCCTTTCTTTGTAGCCAAATGAGCTCTCCGTTTAATAAATTAATTTGTCCACAGGAGAACAAGGTTGCGTAGGGGGTTGGATAAATGGCGCCTTTAAACAAAAGGGTGTGGGCATCTTTACTGAAATGCAAGTGCAGAAAGGTAATTCCGATTCAAGCAAGGATTACTCACGAAAAGGTTGACTGTTATAATGTGGAGGAATGTATGTATTAGATGGCCACACAAAATCATACATATTTATTTCATTTGTTGACGGCGCCCAAACCCAGAAGTATCACGGCGCTAGTTGAGATGACAGTACAGTCAAGAGGTGGGACAGTCACTTAAGCATATTTGTTAAACAGTAAAGTTTTCAATTTATAAAAAATGGGATTTAGACTTGTCCGAGTTTTGTGTACAATTTGCTTTGGTGAATCCCCAGCTTGAAATGAAGCAATTTAAATAGAACACTCCGGCTTCTGGTGGTCCTAAATTGTAATATTTTTAATTATGACAATTTACGTATATGGTTGCAAAATTTTGGCCTTGGAGGGACAAAAGACACTAAGCCCAGCCGACTCAGGCTTTTAGGGTCTATGAGAAAGCCAAGGCATTCCAGAAGTGGTTACTTGTGCCAAGAGTTTGGGTTGGAGGGAGGGAGGGGTGGGTGGAACTTAGACCGCAGGAGAGTTTGACATAAGTTATGGCATCTTATTGTAACTCACGGTGGTGTTCGGATGGGCTGTTGAAAACTTAGAATAACTGGCCACATATAAACCAAATTGCATGTGTGTGTGCTAATCATTTTCTCTGCAAAATCCTATTAGCGAGGACTTGGAGACTGGTGAAGGACAGCCGGCTGAAAGGTTAATAAGTGCGGTTGGTAAATGTTTTTTGGGCAATCATGGGGCAGGCAAATTCCCTGCAAGGGTAGATTTGTTGATTTTTATTTTATTTATTTATTTATTTTTAATATACAAAAATAATTAAAATAAAATAAAAAACAAAAACAATATGGCCCAGTCACGATTTGAAAAGTCCCTGCAGACAGCACTTGGTTCATCTCAATGATGACGCTACGTAACTGTATGTTCCTGCGGGTTTAATGAAATCTGAAAGAAAGAATTGGCAAAACATACAAAAAGCAAAAATGAATATATTTTCCATTGTGGGAAAATTACAATTTAGGATTTTCTTTTGCCCCTTTTTTTTATTTAAACCATATTTACAAATGTATTTTCTTCACAAAATACACCGGGGATATCGGTTACAAAGACTCTGCAATACATTTGGGTTGAAGAGGTAAATTGTCAGTTTGTCACAAAATGTAAATGTTTGTAAAGAATGTTGGACTTCCTAGAGATCTAGCTGCGCTTGCACTCTGCAGAAGGACTTTGATAAATCTATATGCAGGCTCGTAGGCGGCCTTCCAGGCTGTGCCACGCTGGGCCTGGTTCTCGCTCTTTCATTCTGCAGAGGAGGCCTGCATCTCAGCGGCACTGCTTTGACCCTCTTGCAGGTTGCATGCTCCAGGCACTCATTTGCTGATACATGCCCCGTAGCACCGCCAGAAAATGCTGCTCTTTTATTGCACCGCTTGCTGGTATTGATGACACCTGAACCAGAAACCGCCCTGCCATCGATGTGTGGCAGAACATTTTGGAAACTGTAAATTACAGATGGACAATTCAGTGCAACTGGGCACTATTGCAGATGTGTCTGCTGTGTAAACACCACGCAGCCGTTAAGATTATTGAAAGATGATTAGGTGGACATATGCTTGCGTTTTCTCACCGTTCCAAAGCAAATGTACAAAAGTAAGATTGGCAAGCGAATTACTAAGGTTCCAATGCTTCTCGAGAAACGCCTGTATTGTTTTCTGAATGCGGCAGTTAATGACTGCCGCCGGATGTTCTGTTGACCTAGGCAGAAAGTAATGCATGAACGTGCACACGGCTAAAGGGCACTATTCCTAGTGCACGCGCTCATTTTGCTGTATGTGGAATGTCTAGTCCACCCAAGCAGCTGCCTTCCGATTTATAAGGAGAATCTCTCTGTACCAAACATAAAGGCAATGGGCCGCTCCCCCCGCCCCCCACCCCAAAAAAAGCATGCAAAAACGGCTGAACCCATCTTCTCCCAATTTGGCAAGAAAATATTCTTTGCCAGAAATCCAGGGTGTTTCAAATTTCACGTTGCTTCATTTTTTGGCCAAGTTAAAAGGAACTCGATAAGTGTATCAATCGTCTGGAATAGCTCCTGACCTTAACTAGCGCGCGTCTTCATTATTATAGGAATACATTGATCGCTGGCGATTGTCTATAATTTTAATAAGGGCCGGTGAGTGCCTCCCGGTGCCAGTGATGGATGCTGGGGGTGCATGCGCCGGCGGATGGCACCCGTTGCAGCATTCTGCACACAGGAGGCCCGGGCATCATAACCCTGCGTTGAATTCTAAAGCTGCGACCGAAACCTTTTGAAGCGTGATACACAATACAGCAGGGAATCTGTCACGGGGAACAGCTTGCCGAGCCCCGACGGGCGCTGCTGATGGTAGACACAGAAAAAAAGCGGAAAATAGAAGAACAAATGAAAATGCTGGGCCGGGAGAAAAGACAACGCATTTGATACATTTGAATAAAAACGGGGCACGCAGAGTTCAGGGTTCAGTTTGTGTTCATTGCTCGTAGCTTTCACCTTGCGGAGCCGGGGCGGCAGTAGGGAATTAGGCCTGCGCGGCCATTATACAAGTGGAAGGCCCTGGGATTGGGGGTGACAGTGTTGTATTAAGATCGGCGCAGGGTGAACTTGTAACCGGGGTGGAGTACAAAGGGTAAATGGAGTTCAGGGTTCAGTCAGTGTTCACTCCCCTTCCCCCCCCCCCCCCGCCCAGCCCGCACGTTACCACACAAAACGGAAGGGGCAATATTTCTATTGCGGTAATCGTTTTATGGCGAGGAGTTGTTGTTCCCATTGATAGACTCCATTAGGCGCAGGCAGTCAAGCAAGGCTTGAACATGGAGAAAGGAAATTAGGCGACTGTATGCGGCCTTTCTTAGAGCTCCATCTCCTGGATGCACATGCAGGCCGCGCAGCCAGCCGCGGCACACATGCCCGCACACCCCTAGATCTGTAAACAAGCACACACTTCACCTGAGCACTGCTGAAGGTTGGCTTGCATTCGCATTTTCCGATTTGTCGGTATGATGGGCTATAAGCACCACATTATAGGGGGTCATGAGCTCCCTGCTCCACATTAAAAGGGACTGAGTGTCACATTATAAGGGGCACTGACATAATGGGGGGCTGCCAGGTTACCATTACCAGCATCGCAAGGTGCGTTGATTCTGTGAATGCCTTTTACCAACATTATAATCGCCTGTGTGTTTCACATTTCCAACATCATAGAGGTATACGACTGCCAGGTTACCAACATAATCCACTGTGATCCCCGGTTTACCAACAACACAATCAACTGAGAGCGCTGGGTTACCAACAACTAGAGGGTTTTTGAGCACTGTGGTAACAGTCTGCTGCAAAGCCCAGGTCATCAACGTTCTGAAGACTTTGAGCTCCAAGCTACCAACATTATGGACGGCGCAGGCGACAGGGCCAGTGGGGGACACCAGGCACAGATAATCTTTGAAAGGCATTAGGCCGCATTTATTATATTTCATACAGCACTGAAATGCGACAACATAAATGCATATCATTAACTGTTACGTCATTGATTCCATCATCACGTCATGGTGGTACCCAGTGGGAGGCCGCCTGGCTCCCTTCCACTCCTCCAAGACCATCAGTAATGTCTACTTAAATGGTACCGTCTTGGTCCAGGGCCCTCCGGCCAATCTCCAACTTCTTTTTCGATAGGTGCTTCACACATTGTATCAACTTACTTTCTTCTCCTGTTTCTCCTGTCTAGCCCTCTCTGGCTCCTCTGCCGCCTCCTTCTTCCTCCACCTCTCTGGCACCCTCCGCTGCTTCTTTGGCCGCTCTGCCACCTCCTTCTTCCTCCACCTCTCTGGCACCCTCCACTGCTTCTCTGGCCGCTCTGCCACCTCCTTCTTCCTCCACCTCTCTGGCACCCTCCGCTGCTTCTTTGGCCGCTCTGCCACCTCCTTCTTCCTCCACCTCTCTGGCACCCTCTGCTGCTTCTTTGGCCGCTCTGCCACCTCCTTCTTCCTCCACCTCTCTGGCACCCTCCACTGCTTCTCTGGCCGCTCTGCCACCTCCTTCTGTCACCTATCCAGCACTCTCCTTCTTCTTGGACTACACTTCCACCTCCTCCTTCCTCCTCTGCCCATTCCTGGCACCTCTAACAGTTCCGCAGGGCGTATCTCATGCCTGTACCCCTTCACGGAAGTCTTTCAAGGTGGCAACCTGTCGCACGTCGCTACTCTTAACTTCCGCTCCACTGTCAAACACTCCTCAGACATCTCCTGGAAGAGCTTGATTTGAATGTACTCTGTTGGACCGAGACCTGGTTCACGGGCAGCTCTGTCACAAGTTTTGACACTCTCCTCCCCCATGGCCTCAAGATCCTCTCCAAACCCAGAACCAACCGTCCTGGAGGGGGAGTAGCCCTGATCTTCCGGAGTGGATCCCTGCTTCTGTCATTCCTACACAGGCCTACTCCTCCTTTGATTGCCTGGTCTGCAGGCTCTCTATCTCTCCTGGCCTCTCTCTCATTGTGGCCACCATCTACAGGCCGCCTGGCCAGTTCGCCATCTTCCTCTCCAAGTGGGCTGACCTTTTCTCCTCCCTCGTTGCCTCTACCTCTCGACTTCTCCTCCTCTGTGACCTTAACACCTACTTGGATGCTACTAGCCACTCCGCTGGGCTCTTTCACAACCTCTGCGACTCTCTCTCTCTATTCTACCCTCTGGCCCGACTCACTCTGCAGGGCACACCCTAGATGTTCTGATCTCCTCAGACCTCACCCTCTCCAACCCTCTCACCACTCTGCTCTCTTGGACTGATCACTTTCTTCTCTCCTACTGGCCTGCTGCCTGCTCCAAAGGCAAAACACTCTCTGTCCTCTCTAAGAAGAGAGCCTACATCCAAGCCTGCGGCCCAGTGGCCGCTAACAACTCAGCCAAACTTTTCAACTTTTCAAAATCTGCAAGGCGAATTGGCTAATCCTGCCGCAGTCTCTACCTCTCCTGTTCCCTCCTAGGCCCTTTGCATGGCATTGGCATCTCATTTCACAACTCAAACTCA
The DNA here is from genome assembly GCF_040938575.1 of Ambystoma mexicanum. Lineage (NCBI taxonomy): Eukaryota > Metazoa > Chordata > Amphibia > Caudata > Ambystomatidae > Ambystoma > Ambystoma mexicanum. The sequence continues at coordinate 649,527,840 of NC_090938.1, forward strand.
GGACATCCTGTCCACTCTCTCTTCCTCTACCTCCTCTTTCTCACCCTAAACCTTTCCAGCTCACAATTGGAAACCACTGCCCTATGCTTATTGAAGCTCCAGTTCAGGGATTTTTTGGGTGCACTCGTTGGCCAATAACTTTGAAACACATTGATCATATATGAGAATTTGTTATGTACAGTTGCAGCTTTTAACATGGCCCCTTACTTCTGTGCCGTGGGTTTTGCCGTCTCTTAACTAGGGCATAGCCAAGTCTCAAGTTATTTTCATGAGACATGTAGTCTGGTAAGGACCAGATGGCAACTGCCCAGGTCTTTCACAGGGATGTCACATGGACTGAGAAGGCCTCAAAATTAATTGAAATACTCTAAACCCACGATGTGACGATCACAAAAAGGCCCCGTCATAGCTTTGCTGCCCACCCACATAGATAATGCTCTACTGTACAAATGTAGAGTTCCAAATATTCAGAAAACAGCCATTCCTCATCACTAGATATATGTGAAAACGTACTCAATGTCTTTACTGAAAAAGGCTTTCCTTCATCCTCAGAGAGTCGCAGAGGTTGTGAAAGAGCCCAGCGGAGTGGCTTGTAGCATCCAAGTAGATGTTAAGGTCACAGAGGAGCAGAAGTCGAGAGGTAGAGGCAACAAGGGAGGAGAAAAGGTCAGTTTAGTGTCTTTGCTTTAGGAATTTGTCGATTTATGCTGCAGTTAGCAGTTTAGGGTGGACTACAGCGAGTTTGCCCGTGAGCCTTGACACCTACAGTGATCATGAAAATATTGTAACTGATTAAAGCACTGCCAATTGATCTAATGCAGGACTGGACAAATGCATTGAACTAATCCATCAAATGTTCTGCATTAGCACGTGCTGCGCGGGAGCCGGCCGGTCGTCTGCCTCCTTCTTTGGGTGTGTAAAGGGTATCTGAGCCCACTTTTGGAGGGCGTCTGATAGCCGCCACCCTGCACTCTGGATGGCAGTTTTTCACTCCACCTGTTTGCCAGAACTGTCACCCACCCCACAGCAAGACCTTGCTGCCGCCGCCGCCTCCTCCTCCTCCTCCACACGTCAGGCATATAAGCTGCCCAAACTTACCCTATTGCTCAATCAGCACTATGCAACCTCCTTCCTCTGCCTGTGGCTACTGTGCTGCCTCACTCCTCCTCATTCCTGCCATGGACAGTGACAAGGACCTCGCTTCTGGGCCCCAATCACGGTTCATGGTGGCCTTACTTGAGTACTTCAACCTTTCGCTTGATGGTAGGCCGTATAGCTGTACATTACCCTCCGTCAAAGGGTACAATGTGCTACTGGCCTTAACCCCCATGTTAGCAGGCAGGCTTAGCTGTTAACGGCCCACAGCATTCGCTTCACTCGGGCCAGGTGGGACATTACTTGCCAAGCCTGCCTTCCGATGCAGGTATTAACGCCTCGTTTCTGCTAAGATACTGTTCTAACTGGGCTAATTCTAAAGATTTTGCCAAATAGAAAGTCCAGGCTTTATTCTAGAGCGGTTTCTTTTCGCATTTTGCACAGGCCCTTGCTTGTGGAAGAAATGTGATTGTAGGGGTGTGGGTCGTAGGATAGCCTGTTTAACAGGAATATCAAAGTGACCGGCCCGTAGTAAGCCTAGTGGGCTGTCTATGGTGATGTGAGAGCTACTACTGAGGCCTGCACCCAGGGCACAGCCTGTGGAAGTTAACTGCATTATATAAAGAATTTTCCAATTAGACTGCAGGCTTGGTTGCATTCTTTCTAACAAGGCATTGAGTTGCCTCAAAAATGAGGGTTGCAGATTATGTACTAGGATTTGCGCAGACCTTGTTGCCATCCAGAACGACATGCCACATAAGCTGGGCCTGCTAGCGATTTAACCTGCTCTACAGAAGGCTTGCTCACAAGTGAAGGGCTCCTTATTTCCCTTTTTGAATGAGAACCCAATAAGATCTACTTTAAATGTAAAACCCACTGTTCGGTACAAGCAAGGGGAACTGCTTTGGATTCAATAACATCAGAAAGCTAAGCGTGTGGAAGATTGAATGTTCCCCGTCCTCATCGCCCCACCTAAGGCCTTGAGTGCGTAGGAAACGCTTGTTCTAGAGAAGAACTACATTGATTCCAAATGTGCAGCAGAAGCAAACAGCTTTTGGGAAGAGGGAGGGATTGCTTTGCACTCCTGCTCGGGGATTGGTTTCCATGAATTGCCTCAAGGCATTCACACTCCTATTCATCCAAGCAAGGGCCGTGCTTCAGACATCTGCACCCAGTTGTTCAGCTTCTGCAGTGTGAAGGCGATCTAATACTGGACGAGGTCAGGAAAGGTAACCCCATCGCCCTTTCATCTGTCTCAGTTTTCAGAACCTTGCAAGATAATTGAGGCTTCTTGTCCCTTCCTTCCCTTGAGGAAGTTTGCAAACGCCACTTAAGTGCAGTGTAATTCTGGACCTGATTCATGGAACGTTTTCCTATGGGATTGTGCCATTATAAAACACTTACATGAATCAGGCCCTGTCTTTGGAATTTTCACCAGCCTTAAGTTTCAGGGATGGTTAAGTGGTCGATGCCCCTTTGCTGCCTTTGAAGAGATCTGGTATAGGGAAGTATCATGACAGCAAAGTCACAGCAGTGTTTGAAAGAAAGTGTAGGTGTTTGTGCTCTCACCAAACCATTTATCCTGCCATTTAACTTTTTTCCCTTTCGTGCAAATGTGTTGCGCGGATGTGTATCGCCTGCTGCCTCATACCACCGCCTCTTCCCACCGCCTCTTCCCTTCTTTGCCTCGTTCCCTTGAGTTTTTCTCTTTCCTCATTGTGTTTCTGCATATGCGGTTTAATTCTCACCTTTCTGCAGATAGGAGCAGTATCTTTTTATGTTTTGAGGGTGCCCCTCTCTTCTGTGCCTAAAAACACCCACAAAAGCTGCCCAGAAGGTATAATATCAATTACCTAGTTTTCTGTGGTGTTATACAACCTACTACCATTTACTGTTGTGCACCCATCAATATTTCACATATCCCCTGCCTCTCCAGAAATATGTTGCAGAGGAAATGCACTGAAAACATTCCCTGCACATTAATGGGAAGCAGACCCACTGCACCTCTCTGCCTTTCTCTGTCGCTGCGTAATCTCCATGATAACAACCTCCGCTCATCTTCATGATGTGAATGCTTCTTTAAAAATCAGGATATTTCTCCTCCAACTACAAAGATGGGAGAGCAAGGACGACCTCCTTATATCCAGACAAACTATCAAATGTTCCGCTCATTACCACCTTTTCCTTCGTGGCCACTGCCAGGAAAATCACGTGGCAAAATCTCTTCACACCCACCTCATTACTAGGTGCTTATATTGTTATTGCCGGTCCTTTTCTGAACTTGAACATAGCACCACTTCGGACACTATGCGGGTGGTAAGCAAGGTCTTCTGAGTACTAGATTGTGGAGAGAGCTGTTTGCGCTGCTTGATGTCTCTGCAGTTTTTGACACACTGAACTAGGGATTATTTAATTGATCCTCCTTATCAGAATGGCATTGGCCTAGTCTTGCATTGGCTCTCTTTGACTGATCTCCCTGCTCCCTCCTAGGAAGATGGGCCTCAAGCCTTGAGGTCAATATGTCTTTTCTGCAGTGTTTCTGCGGGGGATAGAGTATCAATCTGGACCTCCACCTGCTTGCAAGTGCTTGGTTTACCCACTGGGTCCTTTGATTCGAGCATGTGGATTTACGCACTTACCTTTGCTCCTCTTCGGCACTTACTTAATTTTCTGTTACCCTTTACCCCTAACCCCTATACTTCTTTGGTCTGCGTGCTCCAAGAACTCTGAATGAGCTCTTGCCGATTCCCTATCTTTGTGTTTCCCTGTGAGGAAGTCGACCATCCGCATGGTGGGTGTGTGCTGGCCTGGGCTTTTTACATTTATTTAATGCAATGATGGTTGGCCAACCTCAGGAAAATGTGTGGGGCTAATCCACACATATTTTCCTATGCTCACAGCATGACAAACGCATAGACCGTGTACTCTCGGTGGATGTAGCCTACAGGCACAGTCTGCTTAGTATATTTAGTTGGAATGTGACACCGAGGAGTACACTGTCCTCTCCAGGAAGGGAGAGGACTAGCTTCCCCCTGCCATGACCAGCTTAACAAAGGCTTCATGGATCCGCTCTGCTCTTTTTTCTGCCCTGCAGCTGGTAGTAGCGGTTAACATACCAATTAGAGGGTACGGCCCACATGGGACCTGGCTGCAGAGGTTAACAAAGGAGACCGGAAACCCCACCAACCTTTCATAAGTAACTGTGTCAACCTGAAGCCAGATCTCATCCTCAGTATCAATGACAGGGAGCTGTCATGTTTGGGACTGAATGTTTATAGTAGGCCACCCCATAAGAGGCCCGCATTTGCAAGGTGCGAGAATGTGGTTTGCAGGAGCCAGAGAGTCTGGTGTCACTGCAGCCACAAGGGAGACCTGCCACCTTAATATTGAACTACAGAGAGATCATTAACCAGAGAGACTCTTTGATAAACAACAGACAGGAAGATGGGTGGGACTTAGTATCACACATTTTCACCCCTTTTCCTTTCCGCTGCAAAGCATTCTGGTTATGATCACATGCATGCAGGAGATTGTTGGTAGGGACCCCAGAATTGGTTCATTAAGGTAAGCTTAGCCTACACAATCACTGTGTCCCATCTGGCTTTGAAAAAGGGCTGAGCCCCTCTTTTGTAAAATCTGAAGACTTCACTTGGACCCAGGCTGAAGGTAAAGTCTGCCTTGCATCTTCCGCCAGTGAAGAAAGGCCAGGATATCCAAAGAGGTAAGCAGGATCCCTCCCCTAAATGTCTCCCAAGGAACAGAGGGGGATACAAAACTCAGAGGACCCTCTAGCCACTCCAGAACCGGTACCCAGCCAGAACATAGCGTGCCCTGCTATGCTTTGCAACAAGCTTCCTAGGAAGGAAGTGCCAGAAGGCCTCTGAACCTACAGCCAAGGACAAGGCAGATGCCTGCAACACACTCCATAGCTGTGGGCCATCCGTCTTAAATGACAACACAAGCCCATTGAAGACTCTGGGAGAAGTGCCTTGATGAATATCTACCGACGTTCACCTTAAAGGGCATTTTCGATCCAGTCGAGTTCCTCGATCTGCAACCGATGGCAACGATGACCGTTGTCAAGCTGCCATTGCTTAAAGACATCTGACACTTCTCGGCCAGTGCTTCAGAACCACCAATCAGCACTGAGAACAATTCCTGACCCCCAGGCCGCCATGTAGGCCATCCTGCAGCCGTTCGTCTAGCTTTGTTCGCCGAACCGTCTTGCTGCCTGATACCCGCAGCTGGCTCCATCTTGAATTGTGCCACAGAAGCCTGCAAAGCGCCCTGAAGCCAACTCAACCCTACCGAGCACGAAGAACACATACAGCACAAGGTACATTGTGGTTCTGCCACCCTGGTCCTTCCCAAAAGACCCCTAGAGCCATAGTAAGACCCATTGTTCCTTTTGTGCTGAAGCCAAGTAAACTTAAACTGTTGTGGTTATTAACCACACTGACTACCCTCCTGTCAGTATCCAGAGTGCATCCCTTTTCCTTCTTTGAAACTGACTGTCCTCTGCATTCCTTTACATCAGGGGTGCACAACTGATTTTGACAGAGGGCCGAAAGTACCTTACATGAGGGCTATAGTGGGCCGAAAAGTAAAAGTGGGCGGGGCGGTAGGCGGGACATGTCAGGAGGCTTTTTCAACCCCCAATTTGTATTAAACACATGGAAAAAGATATGTTTTTGAGGGGTAACGATTTTTATTGCATTTCAAACTTACATTTTGTACTACACATTTTCCATTGCTATCATTTATTTCGATTTAGTTATTGTATATCGTCTGTTTAATTAAATTATATATATTTTATTGACCCTTGATTGGACATTCTGTTATTTTGGACTGCTATAGTTTGCTGTTTGGGTTACCCAAGAGGAGTATGGCCTTCGTTGAGTCAGGTTTCCTCAAAAAAGCAAAGGATGTACATCTCCTAACTGTGCCTGTTTTAGCTTTATTATTGAGTTCACTCTTGGAGTGCAACACTATGCCCCATGGCTCCCATCCCCAACCAAACACTATGCCCTATGGTCCCCTCACCCCCAACCAAACACTATGCCCCATGGCTCCCATCCCGAACCAAACACTATGCCCCATGGCCCCCTCACCCCCAACCAAACACTATGCCCCATGGCCCCTTCACCCCCAACCAAACACTATGCCCCATGGGCCCCTCACCCCAACCAAACACTATGCCCCATGGCTCCCACCCCAACCAAACACTATGCCCCATGGCCCCCACCCCCAACCAAACACTATGCCCCCTGTCCCTCGCCCCCAACCAAACACTATGCCCCATGGCCCCCTCACCCCCAACCAAACACTATGCCCCATGGCCCCCTCACCCCCAACCAAACACTATGCCCCATGGCCCCCTCACCCCCAACCAAACACTATGCCCCATGGCCCCCTCACCCCCAACCAAACACTATGCCCCATGCCCCCCTCGCTCCCAACCAAACACTATGCCCCCTGTCCCTCACCCCCAACCAAACACTATGCCCCATGGCCCCCTCACCCCCAACCAAACACTATGCCCCATGGGCCCCTCACCCCCAACCAAACACTATGCCCCATGGCTCCCACCCCAACCAAACACTATGCCCCATGGCCCCCACCCCCAACCAAACACTATGCCCCCTGTCCCTCACCCCCCAAGCAAACACTATGCCCCCTGTCCCTCACCCCAACCAAACACTATGCCCCATGGGCCCCTCACCCCCAACCAAACACTATGCCCCATGGCCCCCTCACTCCCAACCAAACACTATGCCCCATGGCCCCCTCGCCCCCTAACCCCCAACCAAACACTATGCCCCATGGCCCCCTCACCCCCAACCAAACACTATGCCCCATGGCCCCCTCACCCCCAACCAAACACTATGCCCCATGGCCCCCTCACCCCCAACCAAACACTATGCCCCATGGCCCCCTCACCCCCAACCAAACACTATGCCCCATGCCCCCCTCGCTCCCAACCAAACACTATGCCCCCTGTCCCTCACCCCCAACCAAACACTATGCCCCATGGCCCCCTCACCCCCAACCAAACACTATGCCCCATGGGCCCCTCACCCCCAACCAAACACTATGCCCCATGGCTCCCACCCCAACCAAACACTATGCCCCATGGCCCCCACCCCCAACCAAACACTATGCCCCCTGTCCCTCACCCCCCAAGCAAACACTATGCCCCCTGTCCCTCACCCCAACCAAACACTATGCCCCATGGGCCCCTCACCCCCAACCAAACACTATGCCCCATGGCCCCCTCACTCCCAACCAAACACTATGCCCCATGGCCCCCTCGCCCCCTAACCCCCAACCAAACACTATGCCCCATGGCTCCCACCTCCAACCAAACACTATGCCCCCTGTCCCTCACCCCCCAAGCAAACACTATGCCCCCTGTCTCTCACCGCCAACCAAACACTATGCCCCATGGCCCCCTCACCCCCAACCAAACACTATGCCCCATGGCCCCCACCCACAACCAAACACTATGCCCCCTGTCCCTCACCCCCCAAGCAAACACTATGCCCCCTGTCCCTCACCCCCAACCAAACACTATGCCCCATGGCCCCCTCACCCCCAACCAAACACTATGCCCCCTGTCCCTCACCGCCAACCAAACACTATGCCCCATGGCCCCCTCACCCCCAACCAAACACTATGCCCCATGGCCCCCTCACCCCCCTAATCCCCAACCAAACACTATGCCCCAAACACACTCAAGCATGCACCCATACAGACCCGAACCCCCCACCCCCCAAATCAACACACACACAAACATGCACCCATACAGACCCGAACCCCCCACCCCCCCAAATCAGCAAACTCTCAAACAAGCACCCATACAGACCCGAACCCCCACCCCCCAACTCAGCACACACACAAACATGCACCCATACAGACCCCAACCCCCCACCCCCAACTCAGCACACACAAACACTCAAGCATGCACCCATACAGACCCGAACCCCCCACCCCCCCAACTCAGCACACACACAAACATGCACCCATACAGACCCGAACCCCCACCCCCCAACTCAGCACACACACAAACATGCACCCATACAGACCCGAACCCCCCACCCCCCAACTCCAAACCCCCACCCCCAACTCAGCACACACACACTCAAGCATGCACCCATACAGACCCGAACCCCCACCCCACCAACTCAGCACACACACACAAACATGCACCCATACAGACCCGAACCCCCACCCCCCCAAATCAGCAAACTCTCAAACAAGCACCCATACAGACCCGAACCCCCACCCCCCAACTCAGCACACAAAAAACATTCAAATCAAAACATTCATACACATCCGACACCCCCAAACCCCCGCATCTCAACATACACACAAAATACATTCAAATACAAACATTCACACCCCCCCACATCTCAACATACACACAAAATACATTCAAATACAAACATTCATACACATCCGACACACCCCCCACCCCCGCATCTCAACATACACACAAAATACATTCAAATACAAACATTCACACCCCCCACATCTCAACATACACACAAAATACATCCAAATACAAACATTCATACACATCCGACACACCCCGCCACCCCCGCATCTCAACATACACTCAAAATACATTCAAACACAAACATTCATACACATCCGACACACCCCCTCACCCCCGCATCTCAACATATACACAAAATACATTCAAACACAAACATTCATACACATCCGACACACCCCCTCACCCCCGCATCTCAACATACACTCAAATACATTCAAACACAAACATTCATACACATCCGACACACCCCCCCACCCCCGCATCTCAACATATACACAAAATACATTCAAACACAAACATTCATACACATCCGACACACCCCCTCACCCCCGCATCTCAACATACACTCAAATACATTCAAACACAAACATTCATACACATCCGACACACCCCCCCACCCCCGCATCTCAACATATACACAAAATGCATTCAAACACAAACATTCATACACACAAACATAAAGCAAAACAAACCCGACACACAAACACAAACAGACCACTTACCGGAGACGTGCTGGAAGGCAGGCAGGCAGGTAAGCTGGAAGTCGCTGGAATCGTACTACGGCTGGCATGGTCCAAGGCTGAAATGCTTTCCGGCATCAAGCCTTATGGGCCACGCCAGCCGTAGTGCTGGCCCTCCATTGGTGCAGCACACACGCATTACGTGGCTCGTAGGAGCGACGTGATGCGTGTGTGTGCTGAGCCAATGAGGGCCAGTGTTTTCACCGGCCCGGAAGACAACAGACTTTCCTAATGGAGGGCGGCCGCGGTCCGCCCTCCATTAGGAAAGTCTTTGTGCCTCGCGGGCCGGTCAAAAGGGCATGGCGGGCCGCAACTGGCCCGCGGGCCGTATGTTGTGCACCCATGCTTTACATGGTGGTTTGTATTTCGTAGTGTTGGTACAACTGTCTGTTGTGATATAAATAAAGTAGATATTTTGATACAACCTTGACTGGACTGTCCCTTTATCATTAATTGTATTTTCACTGTACTACAAATAACCAACAATCCATGATCTTTCGGAGATAAGCCTGTCGTTCAGTCCACGTTACCAAAATAGGACAAGGAGGTTTATAATCTGCTTGTGTTTCCAATATGTTCGCATCCCTTCTGGTGTACTAGAGGTGTGGTGCTGATTGATGGTTTAGAAACCGATATTCGCCCCTGGAACACTGGTTCCCTGGAAGTTGATTCTTCACATCCCCCTTTGTTCTTTGTGCGGCATGAAGCACTCAGCATATTGCGACTGGTACCATACACAGCTATAAATAAAGGCAGGCGCAAGCAGGGCTGACCCCTTCCCATGTGCTATCCAAGGCAGGTTTATGACTAATTACCCCCTTGGCAATCTACCCAGCCTTAGTACTCAATTGAGTGTCATTATCAGGACACATCTGGGCCTTTAATTCAACATGGTATGAAACAGAATATAAGTAAACTCAGCTAAATGTGCCCTTAATAATGTTCAGCAAAAGTTTAATGTGGGGGTCAAAAGTTTGGCTAATTAAATAATATGCAGTGCCAAACGCTCTATAGTGATATCTAAGACGATATATATAAAGATAGAGCTCAAACTACAGAGCTCCACTTACTAAACACTAAAGAGGGACTACAATAGGAACGGCCACTATGACCCGATAGAAATAAATGGAAGTCTTAAAGTGTAGACGAAGTAAATAAATAATAATAGGCCAGACTCATTGCCACTCAGAGGTATATCTAGTCATGCTGAATGCAACATTTGAGTTCTAACCCACTAATAATACTTAATAGAACATGTTATAGTGCCATGATCAGGATACTTCCGGGCATTCAATTTAATAAGGGACAATATAGATTACTAACATACTTAGTTAAACGGGCCCTGAACAATATTCAATGAAAATGTTTTTATGTGGGTAAAAAACTTGGCGAATTGGAGAATATGTAGTACTAAAATCCCAATAACAATACCATATACGATCAATACTAAGATGGTGCTCAGAAACAACGGAGCAGCACATATTGAACACTAAAGAGGGACTGCATCAGGAACTGCTAAAGACCTATTAGAATCAAACAAGGGCATTAAGAGAGCCTGCTAAGTAAAATAAAAACAGAATGCCGAACTCGAACGGGACATTTGAGGACGCAGCTAAAACGAGATATTTAATAACTCGAATAACGGCAGAATACAGGTAAGTGGACACGGTTTTACCGTTAAACTTGGAACGACGCGGATTATCAAAAAAGTTATTATAGGATGCTGTGAAGTTAGAAGCATTTATTTAGCTTAATTGTTGTTTCCCCGCTACAGGTCTCTTATCCTTTGAAGTAAAGATTCATACAAACATTAAGTATAACATCCGGAGACTGTTTTCAAGCTACAGTAAGGTGAGTGTGATACCAGACAGTCACACACCAATCTAAATGTACCCAGGTATAGACAGAGAATGGATAATGACAAACGGAACGAAGGGAAACACTACTCTAACGTTGATCTTAATCGATAGCCTGATAACGACACACCAGAAACACAAGTGGGTTTTAGTATTAATAATACCATAGATGAATACAGTGAGGTTTGGGAGAGAGAAAGGTAGCTTCCAGGTTAATGTGGCGATTTTTAAAGTAACTAATTGTGCTTTTTACATATTGACTGCCAGCAAAGACTACCAAGGAGTCTACTCTACAAATTAAATAAATAATATATTTACCACCCCCACAGACCAACACTGGTAATAATACCGAGTAGTTAGATCTAAGTCCCTAGTAAGGACTACAACAGAAATGTAGCAATTAGAGCTTATACTGTTTGTTTTTAATCAACAGTTCAAGAACTTTAAGAAATCCTTTGAAAACATGGGGATACTCAGAAATAATACAGAAAAATAAGAGTGGCACAAAAGTTGAAATCTCCTGACAAATGTTTGCTATTTAGAGAATGAGGGACAAAAACATGGTGAGAGTACAACCCTTTGGAAAATATACATAGGTGTTAGATCACTATAGGGTATAGTTACACCCAAAGGTTCAGACTGTTACCAAATATATATGACAAGAATTCTATGAAAACAAGATAACCATCAAGGTCTCATAGTAGGTCACTGTTATTATTGCAACTGTTGATGTGTACTGATTGTAAGATTTTGAACCATATACAATAATGTACTTTTATCAGATTGTTTTTAACTTTAATAAACTATTTTCATAATTATTGGTAAACAGAATTTGAGTGGAATTGTACTATTGAATTGTCTTATATTCTCTCTACATCTATTCTATAATTGTATGCACTTCCCCGGCGGAAATGGGTAGAGATTGCTCTTTGTTATCCACACTAAGGTGTACCCCGAGATACCTTCCCCTGTACCTTCGGTATCCATTGCCACCAAAGTTATCTTCCCCATTTACACAGAGCTGCTTTCATTTGTGCACCATCTGCAGCAGTGTGGTAGTACGTTTGAGGGATTGACGCCCCCAGCACCCCTTTAAACAGAACCCCTCTAAAGTAATTTTTTTCCTCACCTTCGGTGCATTGCTGTTTTTCTGTTCTTTTGTGTCTGTTGTTTTTCCTTCTTTTGCTCCTTTGAGATCTGCCTTCAATTTCTCAATGGATCCTTTAGTTAGTTTTGATTGTAATTTCAGAAATGTTCCAACAATCCCCATTATCCATGTCTTCTTAACTGGACAAAAACCTTGGCCCCAGCTTCAGACTTAGCTTCTGTCGTGTAGACGATTACCATCCCCAGCCTAGACTGGATGGTGAGAATGCAGTCTTTCTTGGTCTTCCTGCTCGCTCTTCAACACCCTACTCTTCTGCACATCTGGTGGCAGGTTCTAGAATGTGTGACCCTATTGCTTCCATTCCCATGTGCCTTCACTGGCTTCGCATGCAATCTAGGATGGGGTGCAGGGTAAACAGTAAGAGACAGTGTTCTCTGTCCAGTCCACTTTCTGCACCAGTAGTCTGGTGTGGCAGCTGATCACCAATCTGTGAAAGGGGTTACACCCCAGAAGAGTCGTAGTCATGACTTTCTCAGGGCTATCGATACAGCCATGATCTCTTCATGATGGAAATTCTACTCTTTAAATATCCCAGCTAGACTCTAGGGCAGTGACACACAGGATGTGGAATAACTTGCCCTGCCAAGCCACCTGCTGCTGAATTTATTCATCTTTTGGAATGTGTTAAACATGAATGTGATTGCCCCTGTATTTGGTTCTTACACAGCGCAAACCTAACTACAAAGTAAATGAGTGCTGTGTCTGTGGTTAATATCAGTTAAGGACAGGGCTTTACAATATGTAGTACGGGATGTGCTGGCCATGAGGGTGGGATACGAGGGCCGGAACGCAAGGAGGCCTGCATGGCACTGGGGTATTGACTGAAGATTAAGGTCTTGATTTCCTTCCGCCTAACGGGACTAGCTTTTTCTTTTACGCTTTGAGGGGTATCTTTTATTGTAACACTGTCCTGCATTTTGAACTTTTTTTTCAATTCTCTTGCATTTATATTTCTTTTTTCTTTACACTCGTGTACTGAACTAAATACAGCTGTTTTCAATTATGCCCAATTATACAGTAGTGGTTTAGCTGCAATTTATATATGAATTAAACGTGAATAAAATATATAATGTAGAGGCAAAACACCTACATTTGAGTGATACACTATGTTGTAATGGGTCTTTTGACAACATCGTCCAGAATTTAAGAGGTACAGCAACAGATTTGACATAATTTGTTGGCCTACAAAATGCTTTAGGAGTGTGCATTTAGTTAAAACTAAACTATACTTGGGGACAGAGGTCTCGTTTTAGATGGACGCTTATAAAAAACACATGGACAGATATCAGCATCAGTCTTTAGGAAGTCTAGAGACAGCAGCACATTCCTGTGTGCCTCAAGTTGTCATCACTCACCACTCCTTAACGATGGTCTGCCCTATTCTTGGTTCCTAAAAGCAGGGAGAATCACTGATTATGCAAGACAAGTGCCAAAGGTCTTCCAACAGCATGGAGGACAGATTAGTTGAAAGAGGATATGCCCATTACAAATGTAAACTAGAAAAGAAGAACAAAAGGGTGTTAGGCAGAAACCTGTGCAGTTCCCTTAGGGACCACTGCAAAAGATTTAGGACTACAGGTGGTTGGCAGTAAACCCAATTGGTAGCAGTCTGTACCACCCAGATTTACCTGGTAGCTGTGGCTGAGCAGTCAGACTTCCCTCAAGATGAGTTGGGCAGTATGTAGAGTATACACAATAGGTACAGAGATACAGTAGCACAAGCAAACACTGACCAGAGCTTTGGTGTAAAAGTATATAATTATTTATTTAAAGACACACTTGTAAATTACACTAGCACAAAGAGAGGTAAGTAAATTCAACACACAGTCACTATTATATATATATATAACCCTGATTATTTATTAGACAAGTCTAAATGAGAAACGCCACTTATTTTCAGACAGACAGAGGTGCGCGCCTAACATAAGATGGCACTCTAATAAATTATTAAAAAGGGAGGGTAAAGGCAGAGTTATGAAAGCACACAAATTTCAATACTTTTCAAAGAACCACAGTGAGGCATGTCAGGCAAAGTCTACAGGAGAGCAAGGAAGTTCAAATGCCAGGCCCACTCTTAGAGAGAGCAAGCGAAATGTGTCCAGGATCACACAGTGGGGTTATGCCCAAAGAGTCTTTGTAAATAGTTCACAAAAAGATTGAGATCAAGTCAGGAAAAGATAGTTAACAGGTACCAGGCTAACCCAGGTTAGAAAGTAGAGGATTTACTGTCACCCCGAACGATCTGTCGCAAGGGAAGCCCGGTCGGACACAGTACCTGAAAGTGGGAAGAACGCTCCAGCAGGGGCAGTTGTTCCTGGCAGCGGGTGCAAGTCGGTGTTTCGTCCAGAGGAAGCGGAGGTCTCGACGTGGAGGAAAGCTGAAGGTCGTTGCACTGCCAGGGAAGAAACCGGCCGCGGAGTTTCCCGGTTACAAGGTACCACCCTTTTCTTCACTGTAGTGGTAAACCGTGGTATTCCGGTTGCCGGGGTGCTTGGCACGGGCAAGGCGGCCACGAGATGGTCCAGGAAGGCGAAAAGACGGGCAAACTGGTTATCCCCACCAGTCAAAGGAAGAAGACTCTCCGGGCTGGAGATCTCCTCTGTCGTCAGGAAAAGTGGTGAGACGGTTCAGCAGGGCTCCACCGGTGGTGTCATCATTGCAGGTCGGCTCGGCTTCTCCCTCCTCGGATTCTTTAGGTCCTGTGGCGACTTCTTAAGTTCCAGTCCCCAAAGCCCTGCTTTTATGCAGAAAACCCCCAGTCATTCAGCCTAGCTGTCACTCAAACATGCTAAGTGGTGAGCTGGGCGGCTCACCACTTGGGCCAATCACACAAGAGTGTGACTTGAGTTGCAGAGGCAACTCAGTCCAGAGTGCCTAAACCCCCTCC
Organism: Ambystoma mexicanum; assembly: GCF_040938575.1. Classification (NCBI taxonomy): domain Eukaryota; kingdom Metazoa; phylum Chordata; class Amphibia; order Caudata; family Ambystomatidae; genus Ambystoma; species Ambystoma mexicanum. Next base: position 649,542,925 of record NC_090938.1, read on the forward strand.
CACACCCTCTGTGGTACCCAGACAGAGTGGCACCACTTTTGGAGGCTTCTGTGGAGAAGCCCGCCAAAAAGTGGAACAAAGGGCTCGACTTGGGTTGGAGTCACAGAAGTGAACACAAACACCATTTTGGAACCAAGTTTCGGCAAAAAATACCAACCGGTGAATTTATATTAATTTAATACACCAGCGGTATGTTCGAGGCTATTTTAAAAAGTGCGAGCCTCGAACAATGGGAAAATCCCATAGGAATATATTCGCTGTCGAATATAAAAAGTAGTATCCACTGCCACCAGCCAAAACTCAGTCGAGGGGGACTGGACAGTGCCCCCTTGAACAACAGATCCCGGGGCAATCGAATTGCCACGACCATACGTCCACAATAGGATGGTTTGTACTGGTTCTGTTCACAATTTGAGACTAGTAAAGCCAATGGTGACTTTACATGCCCTGGGAGACAGTAGTCAGTCCCAGGGTATGGAGTCTACGTTTGGGGGTCGCTACGACACCCCTGGGTTACTGCACGGAGGGTGCTGTGTAACCCACATATCAAAAACACATGAAACCCTATGGGGAAAAGGAGCCCATAGAACACATACAAAGTCAAAGGAACACCTCAAATCATGTGTAAGAGTGGGAGGAAAATAGTCTCACTCTTAGCAGGAGAAAAAAAATAATAAACCCCAAAAATCCAGCGAAGCTGCTGGGCAACTCGCTAGGTTTGGGAAATTAGCCTTTACAGAGAATTCTCCCTAACAAAGGGCATTCCCAAGGAACATGTAAACTAGAAAAGAAGAACAAAGAGGACATGCCCCTGGGAAGGTTAAGCTAGAAAAGAGAACATGCCCATGGGGAACGTACGCTAGAAAAGTAGATCAAAAGGACATGCCCCAGGGAAACTAGAAAAGAAGAAGAGGGCATGCCTAAGGGAAAGGGAAACTAGAATAGAAGAAAAAAGAGGACATTCCCATGGGAAAGGTAGGGTAGAAACGAGTACATGCCCATAGAAAAAGTAAACTAGAAAGGAAGAAAAGAGGGCATGGCCCTGGGAAAGGTAAGCCAGACAGGAAGAAAGAAAAAAGGACATGCCTGTGGGGCAAAAAATAGGGACAAATGAGAGCCTGCACATGGGGAAAACTAGAAAGAGAAATAAATGAGTGCTCTAATTGAAGAAGCAAGCACATCTTTGAAATTAAGCCAAAGGTCATTAAATATACAATGTCCTTCAGATTTAATTTACTCGATTGGTATATTATAGTCTGACACTAATGTAGTCTCTACATTGTCCCACTTGTTGCATACAGAAAGACAAACAAAAAATAGATTTTCTTTCAAGGCGAATATGTGGTGAAATACTAGAAAAAAAGAGACTGCTTAGTTTAAGATAAAGATTGTGTTGTAGGTGTTGTGAAGAATATGGAACAAAGAAAGCGTTTTCAGGTAATTTTTCAATCAAACTTTTCCTATGTATGCTTAGGGCATGGACAAACAACTCAAAACTAGAATCCTAATAAATTGGAGCCAAACTAAGGTGTGGGGGTGGTGATCCAATTTAATTCCCAGAGATTGTGGTGGTGAGGTGATAACCCAGGGGTTGGCAGACATTGGGCATCACTGAGAAGTCATTCTGGATACATACATTGAATTCCATAGCACCATATGGGCTCAATGATAAAAGTGGGATGAGCATGTGTGCACCATACTGCAGAAATGTGTGGCAGTTAATGCCTTCTGGGAACCGACAGCATCGAAAGTTGATGCCAGAAACACTTATTTTTCTTGTACCCAGTATCGACACCTCTTGGCAGACATTCAACTTGAAGCCAGGGCCAGCGGAGTAGTTGCCACTTGATATACACTTCATTCCCACAACTGCAAGTGAAGTCCTGCTCTCTTTGAGAAACCTAGTTCTCCTGGAAAAGGAGCTTCATTCATCGCGAGTTCTGAAGTCCAATGGCGCAAGGATGCTCTCTCCCCGAACAGGACTCTGGGCCCAAGTGCCGCACAAAGCTACACCGAAATTGTAAGAAAAAAGAGCGCTTATTTAGAACACACGTTGGGAATGTTCACAGACAGGTAACGATGTAGATGTGTGCCTAAGCCGCTGCTTGCTTTCTAATTAGCTATTCTTTCCTTGCTCCTAACCTTTAACTGGAATTGGCAATTTGATCGCAGCAGCACACACATGCCCTTTCAATTTAGAGGGGCCAGGAGCCTCCTCCATCCCGAGGCCCTGGGGAGCCACCGTACTCGGTGCGCTCCTAATTAAATGTGATGTTACATTTGGGTGATTTGAGATTGCATTGTACACTGTGCTTCAAATGACCAGTCCTACCCGGCCACCAGTACCTGCAATTCTCATATTTTTTAATACGAGTACATGCACTTCTCACCGCTGAAAGACAGTACCGTTACTCCACTGTGTGGCGAGGTGAATATGAAAGACTTTCATTTAACGGTTTCACAATGAAGCACTAAGCTCCTTCAGCCTTTGCTTGTGGAAAGCAGAGCCCTCTCCCCTCCATCACCCCACAGCGGCCATGATTGTGCCTGCAGAAGAAAAGGAGAGCTGACCATGCTGCTCCAGAGCTGCCAGCACACCAGTTGAGGAACTCCATTTCGCTGACTGGGATTTAACTATTACCCATGGGGTGACTTCAGAGTATTCAAATGGAGCATGGATTGATTTTGAAAGCTTGGGCCATTACTTTTTGTTTTTGTAATCTTTTTGTATAATTAGTTTCAGTTGTTTGAACACTACAGTCATTTACCTTATAACATGTCCTTGCTTAGCATAACTTTCACCCAAACAACATTGAACGCCTTCCCTGCCTTCTCCCACTCTCCCCCTTCAGAATTATCAAGATATCAAAGGCGTCCAATGGAACTCGGTGGACTGCAGGGGCTTCACACTTATAATCACGATCAACATGGCCTTCCAGCAGCAAAAACAATTTGGGAACCTGGAGCTTCGCTCCCTTTGCACCCCAAGAGTATGTTTCACTTCGGCTTCAGTCCAGGTCGAACAAAGTTGCACTGGGCATGTTAAAACTCTGTTCTTCCATGGATAGGTATTCAACCAGCCGGCACCACGTTCTGGCGAAGGCTGGAAGGGTATCCCTCAGACCTGCTGTCATTTTTTTAATTGCTAAGATCGACCATACCTGGTGCCACCAGATGATAACATGAAGTGGCTCCACTCTCCTCCAAGACGCCGCTATCACTACTCTTGCTGCAAGCAAAATATTCAAAGTAAGAAGTTAAGGGTTCAGGTTATAGGACCGCAACCCTGGGTTGGATCTTTTGGCACTCCCACTGGATAAGCATTAATGTTACTCCCGCCAACACCTCTCCATCGCCTTGGTGGGATATCCTAGCTAATAATACTGCGGTCTTGTAGGCTTTGTTCAGGAGCTTTTAATTACTCTCTCTATGCTGTGTACATTTGGTGGACTTTCATACTCGGCTACATTTTCCAATTCCTTCTGATCTATATTTCCCCCACAGATCATGTTGCGATTTCATCATATTGGATGTCTGGGAATGTCCTTCGGAAGCCAACAGAATCTTGTATATTTTCGAGATTAGCCCTTTTGGGAAGGTAGTCGATTCAGCTGCCAGCTTCTTGAATAAGTGTCGTGGCCGAGTAGTGATGGCATAGCGGCCTGTTTAATGTGTGGTTTAATTACCCAGTGCCTGACCGGAAAGTATTAAAGGTCTTAATGTTTACATTTTTGACAGGTCGCTGATACACCAGCCCTTGTCCCTTCTCCAGCTCATGAAGGACAATTTCTCCCTGGCTGGGCCAAATTCCTCATTCTGATGCAGAGGTGGGAATGGGGAGGGAAAGGTTGTGAGCCCTAACCTCAGTGCAGTTTCGTCCCAAGTTTCCAACGTGGATCTCGTAACTGGCTGATATAGAATGAGGGTGGTCTGCTTGATTTCTGTAGGCAGACCCATCGCCATAGTTCGTCCCCTTCAACTGCCAGGACCATTGCCCACCACCGCTTCTCTGACTCCACTTTGCACAATTCACCTACTATACTTAAGTGGGCCTCTTGGTGGCACCTAATCAGGTTAATGAATCCCAACACTCCCGTCTTAAAGGTGGCCAGTAAGGATGCTTTTTTTGACCCATATGATTCTCAAGAGATGTTTTGGTAGTTTTAGCAGGACAGCCTGGCGACCCTTAAAGGAATGGCCTGAAATAGGTAGAGTAATTTGGAAAGCACAGACATCTTGAGAATTATTTCGTCCCTGCCACAAAATAGTAAATCTGATCCATTTTCCACCTCCTCTCTGATTGATGCAACTTGGGTTATCACTTACGCCCAGTTACTGACTAGAGGGGCACGCCCATCTGACTAGAGGGGCACGCCCATCTGAACAGGCATTGTGACAAATCGAATTCTGGGGTGCCAGTGGTCATGTGGTGAATTTAGGTTTCTAAACTATCAATCTGCCCCACACCTCTAATTCAACAGAATGGATCGGAAAAGATTGGATTAAACAAGCATACAATTAAAATGATAAACCTCCTTGTCCAATTTCGGTAGCGTGGACAGAACAGCAGGTTTATCTCTCCTAAAGGTCGTGGATCGTTGGTTAGTTGTAACACAGTGAAAATACAATTATTACCCAATGATAAAAGGAGTGTCCAGCCAAGGTTTTATATAAATATCGACTTTTATTATTGTTCTAATAGACAGTCTAACAACACTATGAAATACAACCCACCCTGTAAAGGAATGCAGATGACAGACAGTTTCGAAGAAGGAAAAGGGGATGCATTGTGGATACTGACAGGAGGGTAGTCGGTTGGTTGATAACCACAACAGTTTAAGGTTTCTTTGCTTTAGCACAAAGATGGAAAAGGGTCTTAAAATGTCTCGGGGGGGGGGGGGGGAGGGCGAGGGGGGGCTTCTGGGAAGGACCAGGGGGACAGAACCACAATGTATCTTTTGCTGTTGATATTCTTGGTGCGCGACTGGGTTAAGTCTGCTTCAGGGCACTCTGGAAGCTTCTGTGGCAGAGTTTGAGACTGGAGTCAGCTGCGGGTGTCAGGCGGCAAGACAGATCGGCGAGTGAAACTAGACGGATGGTTGCAGGCTGGCCTACGCAGCGGCTTGGGGTCAGGAATCATCTCTGCTGATCAGTGGTTCTGGTGCACTGGTCTAGGCGTCTTGTGTTTCTTTCAGCGACTCCTGCTCGACAGTGGTCAGCATTACAGTCTGTTGCGGATCGAGGAACTCAAAAATGTCCTCTAAAGTGGACGGCAGTAGATGCTTGTCGAGGTAGCTCTCCCATGGCCAGAGGGAAGGTTAGTCCTCCTGCCTTCCTCGGATGACATAATTTCCTCTTTGGCTGTCACATTCCAACTAAATATGACGGAGGCGGACTGTGCCTGTAGGCAGTGTCCAGCCTGGAATACACAGGTCTATGCTTTTGTCATGGTATGAGCATAGAAAAGTGTGCGCATTAGCCCCACACATTTTCCAGAGGTCTGTCTACCATCATTCCATTTAATTAAACATTTTCATAAAACCCAGGCGAGTGCACGGCAACCATGCGGATAGTTTAATTCCTCACAGGCATACTCGCTTAATATGCAGCTCCTCCTTTTGGGCTCACTCCTAGCAGGAGAAGCTCAGATTGTGTCCTGTTTATCTGGAATCCTGATACCTCTTCAAATGTTGGCAGGTCGATTAACAATTACATCATGGATTGCTCCGGGTTAGTCACGGCAACCAAGGCATTCTCTTGGGAGGATAGCTCAGGGGCAACGTGCTCGCCTTGGAAGCAAGACAACACGGACCACCACAGGTTCGATCCCCGGGTCCGTGCTTAGAAACCTCTGGGTATTAAGTGCGTTATAAATAACCTATCATATCATCTGCGAACATATAGCCAACTTGTGTTCATGCTTTTTCAACTGTATCTCCTTTATGGTCGAGGTGACCCTCACCCTTTCCGCAAATTGTTCAATGGAAATCACAAACAAAAGTGGAGAGACAGCAACCCTGTATGACCCCTCTCTGGATGTACACTTCCTCAGTTAGCCTCGCGTTCACTTTTACTCTAGCTGTTGGTTGAGCATACACTAACGACACTCACCCTCTAAAGGTCTCACCCACTCCGATGGCTCATCATGTCATCTAGAAAAACCCAGTCCATCTTGTCGAACGCTTTTCTCTGCATCTAATGACAACAGGATGGCCGGGCTCCTCCTGATTTTGTTTACTTCATCCAACAGGTGAATCGCTCTCCCGATGTTGAAGGTCTGCCTGAATCTAATGCATTCTGCTTGGTCCGAGTCAACCAAATCTGGAAGCAGAATGTCAAGTCTATTTGCTATGACTTTGGTAAAGATTTTGTAGTCCGTGTTAAGCAAGGAGATGGGTCTACAGGACCCCATTGTGTGGGGGGTCTGTACCTGCTTTGGGGATTATTAATATCATTGCTTGAGACATGGCCTTAGTTATACCCTCCGGGGAGGCAAAGGAGTTCATTGAGTTAGTTAAAGGCTCAAGTAGCATTTTGGAAAACGCTTTGTAGAAATGGTCGGTGAAGCCATCTGGTCCAAAGGCTTTTTCTAGCTTTAAAGGAGGTAATAGCTCTTAGGACCTCCTCCTTGGACCACGGTTTAGATTTTGTCTGCGTCATAGCTTTGAGGCTCGCCCCTTTGATATAGTGCCATTGGGCCTCCCAGTTGAGGGCTTCAGCACTAAATAAAGCACTGTAAAATGAGTGAAAAGCCCTCATTTCCCCCTTATGTCCCTCTTGGAGCTCCCCAGCCCTGTCTCTTATCTCCGCTATGCATCCTGTTTTATCATCCCCTCATGTAATGGTGGAGCATCCTGTCCGTTTTGTTACTTTTCATTAATACCATTTTTGTTTCATATTCTAATCTTCAGCTTTGTTTATGGAGATTGTGTTAACCTGCCCCTCTCGGGTGAGTTACTTGCCACCAGGCCTTCCTTGACCTGGCTTCATAGCGCTGTTCTTCCCATGATTTCAGTCCCCCCTGTAGTCTACTTCGCTGCTTCCCCCATATGACCGCCTTGAATGTTTCCCAACACCCAATATATTAGGTGTCCCCTACTTGATTTATTCTACAACATTCCTGTATATCAGTCTCAATGTCCCGGACCACCACCGGGTATCTTCAAATGTAAGTTGTGAGTACCCATGTCCTGTTTGCCTGACCTAGTGTCATGACATCCCACTCCATAATGGTTTGTGTGTGGTCTGAGATGGATATTGGTCCCGTTTCCACAGAATGCTTGCACTCATGCAGTGATTTGGATATTAGGATGCACTCTATACGTCTATGTGTAGCATGGACGTAGGGGAAGAACGTCCTTGAGCTCTAGCACCACACATTCTAAGGTAGCTTTACATATCTCCGGCTTGTGCCCTGTCCCCTTCTCTACCCTCCCCCATTACCCCACAGTTCAACGTGGCTCCTGATTCTGCGACTTCTGTCAGGATGGTCACCCCCAGACTCCGTCGTGCTTCTTTCCCTCTGGATTTCCTTTGTTTCCTCACCCCTATCTGTGGACACTCCTTTTTTACAGGCAGGGTGTTCTGCGGTCAGTTTCCCCCAACTGATCAGTTGGTATGTCAAGATTTAGCAACCCTCCTGCGTCTCAGTGAGCCTATGCTGCCCTCCCTTGTACTCAAACAGAAGACCGGCTGGGCGTAGCCATCTCTATCTTACATTCTCTTTCTGCAGCTTGTCTGTAAATTGGCTTCAGGAGTCTGCGTCGCTGCATCGTCGCCGCTGACAGGAGGTGACAGGATCCAGATGTTCCAAAACCTATCTGTATGGGTCCTTTCTCCCTAGCCGCCTTTAGGAGCTTTTCGTTGAATGGAAAGGATAACGTCTTGAAGGGAATGTCCCTTAGGGTTCTTAGTTCTTTCTCCTTTGTGCGGGCCTACCCTGTGGGCCCTTGTTAATAGCATTCTCGACTTCGGCTCTTCAGTGAGCAGCTCCCTAAAGATCTTGTTGAGGCGCCTTCCAAATCATTTTCCTCATGGCCCTCATGTTTAGAAATGTGAGCCTGGTATTGCCTCTCCTTGATCTATTTTCCAAGTCCCCACATTTCTTTCTAGGTCCGCTCCTCCTTCTGTTCTCAGATCATGGATATCTCACTGTAGCTTGGGTATCTCCTCCGATTCTTCACCAACTGTCTGGTCAGTTCATTCTGTTCCCCAAGGTGTCACCTCAGTTTTCTGTATCCCTGAGACCTGCAATTTTTTTGTCCCTGAATGAGGCGATTTCCTTATCGTGTCTAGAAGATCTTCTTTGGTGAAGGCGACCAGGGTCAAGGTATGGCCGACACCATGGCTTCCATCTTTACAGTACGTTTCGGCTGGACGCTCTGTGGCAACTTTAGAAATTAGTCTCTACACCCCTTGATGCTCTTGTTAGGGTGTTTAGGCATGGGCCTTAGCAGGTTATTACATTTTTAACAGTTCTTTTTTATTAGCAGTGCCTTTTCTAATATAATATTTAAATGTCTTAATAATTGTAATTGTGATGTTTTTCTACTGAAAACCCACACACAGCTCCAGTTACCTACCAACCTCCTTATTAGACAACACAAGTGGGAATTGCCAAAATTCCCCCTTTTAAAGGTTAGTTTACTTCTGTGATGTCTGCTAGTTTGACACACAAAAAATATGGATATTCAAATTTTCTTAACACAATGCATAACAACAAACTGGACGTTTGTGAATGAATCCCAGATTCAGTGCTTAACCCAAGGGTGTGATGATTGGCAAATAATTCAATTTCTGTGCATTGTCTGCAAACATTGGGAACTCTCAGAGCCTACCATCTTTTGTACATCACAAGACTGGTGTCAAAACAGGTCAAAATCATTTGGGTCTTTGAGAAATGGTTGCTTTAGGTTGTCCGAATCAAATTTAAAGTTAATGGCTTAAAAGTAAACCATTATGCTGATATTTTGGTTGGAATCACTGAGATGTTTCAGCACATCATGCCCAAAGGCTAGGCCCAGGAACAAAAGTAAGGACTTGCACAGAGTTTAATAGGGTGTGAGAACATAACTGAAGTGGGAGTGTGGGGAGAGAGAAAAATAGAAATGGACAGAAATGGAGAATGAGACACGAAGGGCGAGACACACATAGCAAGTGAGACAAATGGAGCTCTATGAATATGGAGTGGGACACAGTGCAAGACTAATTGATATGCGGAAATACGCCTTGACCTTGCTCCAGCATAAGACCAATTCTAAGACCCTGTTGAGGCTGAGCCCCGACCCACTTAAAACATAGATTGATGCACTTCCTTATTTCAATTTAGAGTACTGATTGTACAACTGTGACTGAAAACAAGTTTGTGTGTTCGTGTTTAGTGTTTTATGTAACTTTTGATGAGTTGCGTTTTGTTTGGATGTTTCTGAATCTTAGTTCCCAGTCCAGAAAGTTGATTTGAGTTAAGTTTTTAGCCAGTGTTTCAGCAGAGCAAGCTGCTATGATCTCACACTGGGTGCTCGTAACATCATGGCCGTCCACGCCACGGTGGTTCTATGTTAATCCTTTGCCATTTTTCTTTTGCCATCAATTTTTGGCTAACACTTTTGCCAAAAAAATCGATCTTTTTTTTTTTTTTGGGGGGAGGCCTCAATCCACCCTCACCTATTATTTATCCTTATACACCACCCCATCCTACCCTATATATGCCCTCCCCCAAACCCCTATATTTTTCGATGTTTTTTACAGCAAACATTTTTCGGCAAAAAATGCTGTGAAAAAGAAACGGGGTATGAATGGACCTCGTACCCGCCAGTGCACGTGCAATTCACTTTTGCTTTCCCTATAAAGCGCGTCAGAAGAATGACCCCTTTCCAGAGGATACTTTGCTGTGTCGTGAACTTTACCTATGTTGTAGCGGTGCAGGTTCCTTCCTCTGGCCCCCGGCTCATTTCCGAGCAGTGGTACAGTGCAGGGGCCACTGCCAACAAGGAGTGTAACAACCAAACTTTTCAGTCAAATCGTGTAGGCTGATGGTGCTGTTGTTGGGTAGTAACGACCCTGGTTATGAAAGCCCCAGCAGATGTTTCTTGTTCTAGAAATGTATGAAAGATCAATTATGGGGTGGGATCATGATCCCACTGCTACTTGCCCCTCCCATGCCAGAGGGATTGGAGGGGTAAGGGGGGTGGGGAGGGAGTTCAATGTTAAAGGTGAACTTTTGAATTGCATCAAAAGAAAGCAAATCGCAAACCTGGAACTCTACGTATGCATTGAGATTTCACTGGCGTGAGACACATCTTAAACTCTGCTTTTTTTTCCCAAGATTGAGCTAAACTGCTTCATTTGGTTTATGAATTAGTGAGAGCGGTTTAAAACCAATGCAGACAATGAGCTGTTCAGAAAAAAGAAAGATGATCTACAGGTTGAACAGTGTGTATTGTGGGCTGACTGGCCTCAAGGTGCTTGGTCTTTGCAAGAGGATGAAAGACTGAAGTCCTCCAAAGCAGGATTGATTCTCCACCTCCATAAACGTGTTGCCCGGCGGCGATTCCTAGCTCTTCGTACTGGAGGCCCATTTCTCCCAAGCTCTGGAAACTGTTTTTCATGGACCTTAAGTTCCTCACAGTGTCGGTCTTTGGGTCCCCCAAGCTCCACAGACCTTCCGGTCCTATGCTCCATGCTCGACCACTGGTATTTTCTTGTGCACCGGCTCTAAAACAGGATGTCCACTTGATTCATGCTTCTCATATCCATTGATGTGCCCCAAACCACTAGTCTAGCTTTCTGTACCTTCCTAGTGCCGCATGCTGTCGGTGTCTTTCAAACCTTCTCTCTGTTGCACAACGGTGCAAGGAGGGGGCAGTGTCCTGCTGATTTTTGCATGATCATATTACAGAACGGACAGGGCCAATGAGGCATTGAAAGGAGTATAGGCCTCATTCAATGGCTTCTAAAGTGACTCGGCCACTGCTTCTTATGCCTTATTTGGAGTATTGGGATGCCATGAAGATTGTTCGTTTCTAGCTTTTAAAATTACCCAGAGAAGCCACAGATCAAAGCCCACTCTCGTTGACAAGTGTCATTAGGCATACATCACTTTATTGCTTATTGACCATATACACATTCGGGTCTTGGAGAAGGAGGAGAGTGGGTATGTACTCTCTTGATATTTGCCAAAGCCCAGTGCAGACCCTTTTCTACCATCTGAGTCATGTGACCTTGTATGGCGAGGTTAGGAGAGGTTCCACTTACGGTCTTTCTTGTTGGAGTAGGGGGTTATCCTAAATCGTATTGATCCTAGTTCTTTCAGGCAGACTAACCAAGGCAGGCTAACTAAGGTATTGCTTTTGATCTGAAGCAGGCCGGACCAAGATCTCCCTATTCCCTCCCGGCTCCCCCACTACTGAGGAACTGGGTCCCACAAATTTCAGAACACTCCAATCGATCAATCTCCAGATGATGGAACCCATCAGCTGATCAGAGCAACTAATCAACATGTGTGCCGGACTTCCATCTTGACACCAGCAACAAGGTGGACAAGTGCTTTGAAGTGGCTGCAAGTCGGCATGTAGCACTTTACAAAATAACGAACATTTGACAAATAGACACATTTGAGAACGAACAAAAAAGAAACAACAAAAAAAAACAGACCTTGTATGTCCTCTGCATTCTGACAGAGTTTCATCGACCCGGATTGGTCATGAGATGTGGCGGGCAGGATTGGCCACTGCATCCAGCCAGTCTGAGGACCAACGAGAATTGAATTTATAAAGCCTTTTATTGTTGGATGTCTCAGAGCTCAGAAATGTAATATTCTTCCAATAATTGAGTTACATCATAGGAAGAATTAATGACACAATTTATTAAATGCTACCTATGAAATGTTTAGGTGGGGCCTTTTCTCTCCATTCAGAGGGCGACTGTGGGTGGAGGGTCGCGTGGGTGCAGGGGGGTTGATGCCTGACCGTTTAGCATGTCCTTGAGCACAGGCTGTATGGCCTGTAGAGAAAAAGAATTTCAGACCTGCTGGGAGGGAAGGGGCAGCGTGATTTGTAGAGAACCTAAGATCATTGTGGAGAGCCCGTCACAGCAATAACTTTGGGACTATTTGGATTTACTGGATGCCCCACGATTTTTGGTCGTGCCACAATAGTGAATCGGAGGAGACACAGGCCTTGCCTCGTGTCAGTCATCATGAGTGGATGCGTCGTGCCGTGTAGGTATGCAGTCCGGATCCAGGACTGGAAAATCCCAGAGTTCCGGCAGCTTCTCCTATTATTCTCCATAATGGACACATACATGAGGGGTTTTGTCTGGGCACTTTCGTGTATAAGTGACTATGTAATGGTGCAATGGCATTCGCCCGTGCCCCTGTAACAACCTGCCATACATTTACAGCTATTTCGACAACAAACTCTTGTATCCTCCTGGGGTGCTGTTCTCCCCATTGTCTCCTGCGTCCTGGAACCTGGTAATTCGCCCTATTTTCCTCATCTCGTTTGATCCCCTATCTATACTTGAAGTACCACCTATGGGGAAATCCTATTGGGCCTATGTCAGTGATGTGTTCAGACTTTTGACTGGGGTGGCCCGGGTGGGGCACTGACTTATGCAGGGTTGGCATGAAGTACGAGCGCACACACAGATAATGATCATAGTTTAGGATAATGGGGTGGCACCAGGAGTGGGCAAACAGAGTCTAGGGGTAGCAAGTGCCACCCCAGGCCACTTCCTGGACATGCCTATAGCCTAGGTTTCTTTGAAAGGTCGGTATGACTGGAACAACCAGTCGTACGTTGGCATTATGTACATGGGACAGTGTCTGTCCCAACTCTACCAGCCTTTTGGAAGCACTGGGCCTCAATATGACTCCGGCGGTAGCCGTGCCAGTAAAAACAGCATGGCTGCCACCGGAGTCATTTTTTTCCCGGCACCTGGCAATGGGGAACTACCGAGGTATTTCAGCCCCGGCGGTGCCGGTAATTCCCCATTGCCAGGCGCCGGAAAAAATGACCCCATTCACATTCGAGTCCCAAAGGACTCAATGGGAATGGGGAGGACGGTAGCACCGGCACCATTCATGATGGTGCGGGTGCTACAGTCAAAGTCTGCGAACAGGTGCCGTTGACCCGGCAGGCGGAATGGCACCCGCTCGCAGAACTCAGAATATGCCAGTCTGGTAACAACGGTGCCAGTAGCTTACCCGGCACCGTTGTTACCGGACCGGCATACTCATAATGAGGCCCACCACCCTTTCCATATATCCATGTAGGCTGGTCCGTCAGATGCACCATATAGACACACCAGCATGCAGCAGGGCTTGCATTGACTTAGCACAGCCCGATAGCAAGGATGTCATCTATTCTGGAAAATGGGGAACCCTCCTCTACCCTAACCCCAAAAACTTAAATCACTGCATAATCTCAAGTCGATGGCAGTACCCGCCCTGCCCCACTACCAGTCAGCATGTCAATGCAGGGGAGATGCAGTTGAACATTTTCTGTGTCTAGATAAAAACCTTGGGAAGAATTAGCACATACTGGACCCCCAGAACAAACAAGCACTCCCAATCCCTTAAGACGAAAAATACGACGCACAGACCATCCAGTTTCACACGCAGCCATCACCGACTCACACGATCCCCAAAAATATAAGGCATTCCAAGTATTATGAGATGGGTCCACATCCAACATGCCATGGATTGTGCTAAGGATGCATATTCACGCCAGACATTGAGATGCACATATTTTGGGGGGCAGTACCTGTGGCACTGAAGCACCTTGTTCTAGAACACCAAGTCCTGCCCCTAAGTCTCCTAGTCACTTTGCAGAGTTTCTCAGACACTTGAAATGTATCTCTTCCGTCAGACTTCCAGATCTGGTGCAGAAAGAAATCTTCTTGCAGGATCGCAGTGTACATGAAGGCATCGTACACGACCCTATGAAGCAGAAACCACATAGTCGGTGACCTTCTGAACAAGGCTACCCTTGACTAACCAAAACGTGTCGACTGCTTAACCTCGGAGACTACTGTGTAGTAAACCTGCCTTGTGCTGCTACCTGTATTTCCTCTAATATGTCCATTGCTGTTCAGGTGTGTGCTGCTTCTTGTATTTCATGTAAATGCCCTCTGCTACTTCCTGTTATGCGCCCTGTTTCTTTTCTCCTAGCATGGCTGTTTCCTGCGTACCAGCATTTGCTGTAAATGCCCTGTGTGGGCTCCTGCATTTCATATAATCTGCCCAGTCCGGTTTCCTGCGTTTCTCTTGAATTTCTTAAATTGCACCATGCCATTTTCTGTTTTTCTGTAGCTTGTGCCTGGATACAGTGCAAATGGCAGTAGTGCACGGTATAAATCCCCGTAAGAGTGCATAACGCGCCCGGTGATGTCCACTCTATTCCCATTAACATGCATGGTGCTACTCTCTGTGTAACAACGTCCCGTGCGGTTTCCTCTATTTCCTGTAATTCACCCTGTGCCGTTTCCTGTAACATACCTTCTGTTCCTTCCTATAACATGACCTGTTCTGGTTTATTGTGAATTGCCGTCTGCTATTTTCTGTGTTTCTTATAGTTTGCTATGTGCAGTTTCCAGTATTTCTTCGAACATGGCTGGTGGTGCTCTCTCAATACAGCATGCCCTGTGCTGTTTCTTGTAACATCCCTTGTGGGGTTTCTGGTAACTGATTCTTGTGGCATGCCCTAGTTTCCTGTACCTTGCTGTCTGCTGTTTTCTGTATTTCCTATGCTTTTCTCTGTGCTGTTTCCCGCATTTCCTCTTGCATGCCTGGTGCTGTTTTCTCAATGTATCATGCCCTATGCGGTTTCCTGTAACATACTGAAGTACCCTGGTAAGCATTAATACGTTGCACGCTGGACTCCAAATGAAAGTTGTACAGGTGTATTTATTCCAGTAGCTTTACACTTTTAGGATGTAAATCACACAACCACCGGCCCATCTATACACCAAGCCGGCTCCCTTTCAACTGACACTCTCAGAACACTCAATGCACCAATCAACATTCCACACCAACGTTTCCCTCACTTATGCATTCCCTGGGCATAGACGTATTTACAAGCCCTCCTAGGCCCAGGCCTAGGGCCGCAGATTGCCAGAGGATCGGCATTTTATTGCAGTTTATTTTCAATTTACTGGTTGTCATTCTTTTAATATTAAGCCAATTTTGTTTGTCCGAGTCTGGTTGATCCACAACATTAAAGTAATTTTAAGCTGATAACAGTCATTCCACTCTGACAGCTAAAGTCTTGGTTGGCAAAATCGGTATATATGTTGGATATTTTCAAAAGCTTTGTTAGGGTGACTTTAGTTTTATTTTTTTTAAAGGGGGAAAAGTGTACCAAATCCAGCGTGCTTTTTTTATTTATTTTTTTATTCAAATTTTATTGATTTTATAAAGCAAGGGTGGGTGGATGCACGTCTACATTCATGTTACATTCACATTGGTACAGTGGTGTGTTGCAGAATTGAACAAGAACAGTGCTATTTACAGAGCTAACTTCCCCAACCCTTTAACTTAGGGTCATGTCAGCCCCTCCCTCCCCAAGACGGTCTGGCGGGTTGTTCCGGTTCATTGACAAGCACTTAGTCTGTAGTTCGCGCAAGTAGGGACGTTTAACTCAGTTGGTTTGCATGCGTTTGTGTTGTGCGACAGGCCTTTTAACGTGTGGTTTGCTAAATGAAGTCCGGTTCTCATCTTTGTGAACTCTTTACGAGGATTCTAGGTTGCTGGGTGCCTGTTGTCTTTGGCTTGGGATGTGTATGTTGGCAAAGTCACACCAGATTTCTTTGTGGCGTGCCGACTTTCCATGGAGTGTCGCCCTAATTTTCTCCATCGTATATATATTTGCTGCAATGGCGGTCCATTCTTTTTGGACTGGAAGACGTGGGGATTTCCATTTGATGACTAATCTGGCTCTCGCAGCTAGCAAAAGTGGGGACGCCAGTCCTTTTATTCCGATTAGTTCGTCGTCTTCTTCTTCTAGGCCAAACAGCGTCAGGAGGGGAGATGGTTCCCTCTCATTGCCATCTATTTGTTTGATCCAGCCTAGTACTTTGTTCTAATATGTGCAGACTTTAGGGCAGCCCCACCACATGTGCCAGTAGTTGGCTTCCATTCCAAATTGTCTCCAGCATTTTGGGCTGTTGGTGTGATACATTTCGATAATCTGTGGGGGTCCTACTGCCATCTGTGAAGTCGTTTTATCGCATGGCAAACAATGTTCATGGCAGTGTTTTGCAAATTGTGGCCCATGCTTGTTGGTCAAATTCTCTATTGAAATCCTTTTCCCATTTCTCTTTGAGGCAAAAGTTCGGTTTTTGGTCCGTACAGATCAGAGCACTGTACATACGTGCGATTAGGCCTTTATTCATGGAAGTTGTGTCGTGGATTTGTTCGAAGGGGGTGAGTTCTCTTTGTATTCTGGTTTTCCATTCCGCTTTGATAAGACTCCCTTCAAGCGTAGATAGAGTGGTCGGTATCAGGTGTACTTGGAGGGCGTCCTCCAAGTCTGATATTGCAATCAATTTGCCTTCTCTCCATAGCTGTCTGACCCTTTCGAGTCCTGCGTCGAACCAGGTTTGGTACCTAGAGTGTTCGGGGATTTCTTCCCTGATTCCTGGGGCCCAGAGGTGGCTCAGAGGGGATGGCCATCTAGTGACACCTTTCATCCCTTTTCCCTCCTTCCATATGTTCCATATCGTTCCCAGTATTGGATGGTTGCATAGCCTTCGTGTGAGATGTGGTCTGGGGACCGATAGCAACTCAGAGAGTGTCGCGGGGGTCAGGTTGTCGTTGTCCAGCTGGATCCGTTGCAAGTCTGTCCTTTCACAAAGGTGGGGGATGAGGACTCTTAACTGGGCTGCCTGATAATATCGCTCGATATCGGGAAGGCCTACCCCCCCTTGGTCTTTGGGTAATATAAGCGTTTCGTAGGGTATTCTGGGTTTCTTCCCTTCCTACAGGAATCCCATTATTGCTCTTTTCACTTATTTGAAAAAGCTTTCTGGGATTGTTACCGGGAGTACTTGGAAGGGGTATAGGAAGCGTGGGAGACTGAACATCTTGATGGCGTTTAAGCTTCCTATCCAGGAGATAGTGAGGGATCGCCATTTAGCGAGATCTGCTTTGAAGGCGGTAAGAAGTTGTGGAAAGTTGGCTTTGTATATGTCTGCGATTTCTCTCGTTAGACTGATGCCCAGATACCGGAGTGTGGGGTCTCCAATGATGAGGCCGAGTTGTTCGAGTTCTGCTTTTTGGCTCATAGAGGGTTCACGTAAGGGGAAGAGGACAGATTTGTTTCTATTAATTCTGAAGCCTGACAGTGCGCCATATTGTTCAATAAGCTGAATTGCCTGGGGGATGGTTGTCATCGGGTTTTGCACATGACGTGGAATGTTGTCTGCATACAGGGCCAGCTTGTACTCCCTTCCGTTCACATGAAGTTCCTCTACGCCTTCATTTGTTCTGAGCGTTTGCGCTAGTGGTTCCAGTGATAGTGCGGATAATATTGCAGAGAGGGGGCATCCCTGTCTCGTTCCTCTGCGCAGGGGGAACCAGCAGGAGTTTTGGGAGTTTACTGCAACCGATGCTCGGGGCAATGTGTGTATATGGCCTTGATTCCACGTCGTAGCACTGGGCCGAGACCTATTTTCATCAAGGTTGCTTCCAGGAAGTGCCATTCTACCCTATGGAACGCCTTCTCTGCATTGATTGAGAATAGTGCAGGTGTGCTGGCCATTTTCTTGGCTTCATGTATGAGGTGGAGAGTTTTACGGGTAGAGTCTGCTCCTTGTCTGCCGAGTATGAATCCCACCTGGTCATTGTGGATTATAGCAGGCGTATGTGTCTCCAATTGAGCTGTGAGGACCCTCGTGTAGATTTTGGCATCTGTATTGACGAGGGAGATGGGGCAGTAGGATGCGCATTACCTGGGGTCTTTGCCCTCTTTGAGGATGACTGTTATCAGTGCCTCGGAGAAGGTCTCCGGGGCGGAACCCATTTAGAGGATGTTATTAAAAAGATCAACCATAAATGGGAGGAGTGTTCCGATGAAGGTTTTATAGAACCCTGCCGTGGATCCATCGTTTCCAGGGGCTTTACCTGTAGGAAGCCTTTTACTTGCGTCTTCTATTTCTTCACCTGTGATGGGGGCATCGAGGGCTTGTGCTGTGTCACAGGATACGCTAGGGATGGTTATCTTGGTCATGTATTCTGCGATTGCTCGCTCGTCTGCTGGCCTGCGTGAGGTGTACAGTTTCTCCTATAAGTTGGCAAATGTTTCAGGGATATCGGTGGGGTAGGCCATGTGGGGGTCTGTCTCGTTTTCTATGGTTGACACCCATCTTTCTTTGTGTTGCCCACAAAGCCTTGCTGCGAGCAGAGCGTCCGCCCTTGTCCCCTTTCTCATATTGTTTCTGTTTGAGGTATTGAAGTTTGCGCACAATTTGTTTTTTTCCAGTGGCCGCAGTTCTTCTCTCTTTCTTGCAACCTCCTCTATCTTTTGGTTTCTATCAATGCCGATGGACTGGGCGTTAAGATCCAGTTGGTTTATTTCAGTTATGAGTTTATTTTCGATGAGCTGGCGCTGTTTTCCGTGCTGCTCCTTCTCTAATTAATATTGCTCTCCACGTGGCTTTCCCAGCCTCCCACACCGTATTCAGTGAGATTTCGCCTTTGTTATTCTGTTCAAAGTATTGTTTAATCTCCTTCTCAAAGTGCTCTTGGAATATCAGCTCTTTCCAGAGCGTTTCGTTGCAATGCCATTTCGAACTTCTATGTGGGAGCGCTATCCGACTGAGGGTGACCGTGACCATTTCGTGGTCTGACCATGTTATTGGGGATATATCAGACTCGGACATCACTTCCGTTAGCTCTGGTGTGAGGTATATTTGGCGTGTGGTGCTGAATAGAATGTGAATCTCGTTTGCTGAGGGTTTATATGGCGCCATGCATCTTTGAGTTTGTAAGTGTCCATCATTTCGACTATTGCTGTGCGGCCGGCCTCTGGTGGGATATTCGCATGTGGTGTTCCGGCTTGTCTATACAGAGTGGGGTCGGCCCGCATATTGAAGTCGCCTCCTATGATCACTTCGCCCTCTGCTTCGATCATGAGTTTGGGGACTATGTGTTGCAGGAACCGGGACTGTCCAGAGTTGGGGGCATATATGCATGCGAGGGTGATGGTGGGGCCTTGTATCCTGCCGACCAGTACGAGTGCTATGCCACTCGCATCGGCCCAAGTTTTGTGGACCTCGAATTGTAGGCCTTTGCTGATCAGGATGCCAATGCCTGCTTTCCTAAGTGTGCTTGCGCCCCAATATCCGGTACCTGTCCTGGCATACAAGACTCTTCTTTCTTCCCCTTTAATGTATCTAGTTTCTTGCAGGAAAAGTATGTCGAGCATCGCCCTATTGAATTCTCTAGTCACTAGTGACCTTTTGGTGGGGGAGTTTTGGCATTCGGTGTCCCAATTTTAATTGTGGCAGGCCTGTCGCTTTTGGTGTTGCGGTTATCCGCCATTTACATGTTTTCTTGGGTTGTCTACTATGTCCCATCTTTTATCACTGGATGCCAATGAACTTGGAGTTCTGTTGAGAGTGCCTAGCTGTCTTGAGCTTTGGTGTTTTTATTTTCCCTCCCCTGTGCCTCCCCCCAGAGGTATATAACACAATATCCCCCACCCTCTGTACCCTTTGTTCATCTTTCCCCTTATCGTCGAGGACTTGCATTTTGCTTGATGGCGTCCGATGTGGACTAGGTAGAAACTGTCAGTCCAATATCGGACCACCAGTGGGGACCGTTACTGCACGGTCCCAATTGCACAAATAATCGTGCTAACATTTTGAGCCCCCGGCCCGCCCCCTGCCCCCAGCACTTATAAGTCAACATTAACCTTTTAACATATTAACATAAGGAAATATATTGATACATACGGTTAACAGGGTTCATCATCAGCTGACTGTTCCTCCTCTCCCTCAGAGGGGATCTCGTCTGTGAGTCTGGCCCCAGGTTGAGGGTCTGTGGGTTGCCTGGGTCTTCACTGTCATCTCTGTTGCATTACTTGGTTTTCTGTTTCTTATGTTCAGGTTGCCGGAATGATCTTTCATTTGTCGCTGTCCGGTGTATTGTTGCCACGTCGGTACTTTCTCGAGCTCTTCACTCTTTTTCTCCTTGGTCCCTGGGGTTCCCATCGCATTCTATTCTGTCCGGATCCCTCTCGGTCTCCTTCCTTTGGTCCCATTCCGAGAAGTTCTGCGATGCAGTCGTGGATTTCTTCCTCTGACCGTAGTAGTATCTTTCTGCTTCTGTGCTCAAAGGTGAGGGAGAAATGGTATCCCCACCTATATCTGGTGCCCTGTTCTTTGAGCCATTTCATCAATGGGTTACAGAGGCATCTTAACGCTAGGGTGAGCGAGGATAGGTCTTGGAAGATGGTTATCTGGGCTCCTCTAAGGGTGAGGGGGCCTCCGGATCTGGCTTTCTGTAGTATCCTGGTCCAGTCCTGGTATCTGTGGAATCTAGCAAGGACTGATCTCGGGCCACCAGGTGGGCCTCCAGCTCTGTGTATTCTCTCTGTTTTAGGCTTGTTGATGTCCTTGTCTGCCGTCATATTTTGATGATGTCGTGCATTGTTTTTTTGAGGTCTTCTTCTGTTTCTCCTTCGTGTTCTGGAATGCCAAAAAAACGTATGTTTCGCCTCTCACGATTTTCCAAGTCGCCCATTTTTAGTCGGAATTCCTCCTCTCTCTTCTCGATTTCTCGTATCCTGAGGTCCATTTGTGCTTCAAGGGTATCTAAGGAGCCTTGGTTGTTCTCAAGCCCTTCTAGTCTTTCTTCGATGTTGTCCATTCTCTGTGTTATTTTGTCTATTTTTCCGCCTAGGTTGGTTCCCATGGTCTTTATCTCTTCTAGGATGGCGGCGATGTCTCCCTTTGTTGCTGCTGCATAAGGCCTGGAGGTGTCCATGGTCCCGTTATTTTTGCCGTTCACGTTTGATGGCGGGGGCGAGTAGGCGTATTTGGCCAATTTTACCTGAATGTTCATGTGGCGTCTACTACACTGGGGGAGGCACTCGCCCTGTTACCAGGGGCCTTACCCTCCGTGTGAATGTTCACTGTTGGCGGGCTCAGGAGAATTCCGGGAGTGTGCCGGTGTTAAAGGTGCCTTGTGTGAGGTCGTTGATAGATTTGTGTCTGACCAGTATCTTTGTTGTGTCCAGCGTGATCTCAGTGTCACGGGGGGCACGTGGATGCTCTTTTGTTCTTTGTCGCTGCAGTCTGCTACTGGTTATCTTGGTCTTACTGGGGGCTGAGGGACCACCTTTCCCCTATGGGGGGATCCTGACACCGTGTTCTTTTCAGAGGAGGGCACACGCCCAGTGTTTGGGGGCCCAACCCTCTGGATGACCTTCAGTGCTGCGGTGAGCTCTCTCGTTTGTTCACTGCAGACTTCACTGGTGCAGTTTAGAGGCGGTCTAGGCGGGCTCCTGGTTGTATGTGCGCTGGGGCTCAGAGCTGGCGATTCGGTATTTCGGCTGATTGAGTGAGGGCGGGTGGTGTTTTGAAATGTCCTTGTGGAGAGGTTCCCAGCCCGGTTGGGAAGGAGGTTGTTTCTGTGTCCTCGAATGTTATGGTGCCCAGCAGGAGTTACGTGGGCATCAGTCCACTGTTGTCGCGTTGTGCCGGAGCGTGAGGGGGCTCAGCGGATTTGGCAGCGGTTCCTGGTCTGCGGGCTTCACTGGGTAATGATCTTCTACTGCACATCTCACCAGGGCTTGTGGTGCTTGTTAGGGAGAATTCTCTGTAAAGGCTAATTTCCCAAACATAGTGAGTCCCCCAGCAGCTTTGCTGGATTTTTGGGGTTTCATTTCTTCTCTTGCTAAGAGTGAGACTCTTTTCTCCCACTCTTAGGCATGATTTGGGAATGTCCTTTGACTTTGTAATGTGTTTTATGGGTTATGGGGTCTTTTACTCCATAGGGTTTCATGTGTTTTTGGTAAGTGTGTTACACAGCACCTTCAGTGCAGTAACACAGGGGTGTCATAGTGACCCCCAAACATAGACCCCATACACTGGGACTGACTACTGTCTCCCAGGGCATGTAAAGTCACCATTGACTTTACTAGTCTTAAATTGTGAACAGAACCAGTACAAACCATCATATTGTGGAAGTACTGGTAGGGGTAATTCGACTGCCTCTGGGTCTTTTTTTTCAAGGGGGCACTGTCCAGTACCCCCTTGTCAAGTTTCTGGCTGGTGGCAGTGGTTACCACGCGAAATATTCCACCGGAATATTTCCTATGGGATTTTCCCATTCATTTTAAACGCACCACTTTTTTGGTGCAATGTTAAAGATACCACCGGGTTATTTATTTAATATTTATTCCCCGGTTGGGTCTTTTTGCCGTTTGTGGCGTTTGTGTTCGCCTCTGTAACTCTAACCCAAGTCGAGCCCTTTGTTCCACTTTTGGCGGGCTTCTGCACAGAAGCCTACAAAAGTGGTGCCACTCTGTCTGGGTCTACAGGATGTGTGGAGGGGGGATAGGCACCCTGCACTGGGTTGCCTCGGCAACTCAAGTCGCACTCTTGTGTGATTGGCCCAATGGTGAGCCGCCCGACTCACCACTTAGCATGTTTGAGTGACAGCTAGGACTGATGAATAGGGGTTTTCTGCATAAAAGCAGGGCTTTGGGGACTGGAACTTCAGAAGTCGCCACAGGACCTAAAGAATCCAAAGAGGGAGAAGCTGAGCCGACCTGCAACGACGACACCACCGGTGGAGCCCTGCTGAACCGAACTCACCACTTCCCAACGACAGAGAAGATCTTCTTCCTGGAGAGTCTTCTTCCTTTGAGTTGGTGGGGTTAACCAGTTCGCCTTTTTTCGCCTTCCTGGATCGTCTCGTGGTTGAATCGCCCGTGCCAAGCACCCTTTCAGGTACTGTATCCCGCCTGGTCTCCCTTGCAACATACTGTCCAAGGTGTCCCGTAAATCCTTGACTCTCTATCCTGGGGTGACCTCAGACCTTTTAACTAACTTTTCTGAACTGATCCAACTCCTTTTTGAACTATCTGCAAAGACTTTTAAAGTGTACTTCAACTGTGTGATCTTGGGCCCATTCCTCCTTGCTCTCTCCAAGAGTGGGCCTGGCCTATGAACTTTTTGCTCCACAGGAGACCCTGCCTTTCGACTTGCTGTGTTTCTTAAAAGTATTGGTATTGTGTGTTTTCCTATTTCTGCCTTTTCTCTCCCTTTTTAAATCATTATTGGAGTGCCATCTATGGTTACGCGCTCACCTGTTTTGCTAAATAAGTGGTGTACTAACCTAGACATGTCAAATAATTAGGGAGGTGTATATATTTCTAGTGACTGTGTTTGAACTTGCTTGACATATTAGTGCCAGTGTATTTTTGCCAGTGTGTTTTTAAATAAATAATTATATACTTTTATACCAAAGCTCTGGTCAGTGTTTGCTTGTGCTACTGTCTCTTTGTACATAATATGTATACTCTATATACTGCCTAACTCTTCTTGAGAGAAGTCTGACTGCTCAGCCACAGCTACCAGGTAAATCTGGGTGGTACAGACTGCTACCAATTGGGTTTACTGCTAACACCTGTAGTCTTAAACTTTTTGCAGTGGTCCCTAAGGGAACTACACAGGTTTCTGCCTAACAGTGCTCACTGTTCTCGTGCACCCGAGTCCAATTTATTCTTGCGGGCTTCTTGGGTTCAGGGTCTGTGGCCGAGTGTAAGGAGCTCTGTGGAGTCCCAGCTGGGTTCGCTGTCGTAGTCAGGAGCCCGTAGATTGCGTGGTTGTGGGCTGGGAGGGGATGCTCTTCTAGGGGTGTTTGAACACCCTTGTATTGTTCATGGGAGCCCTGTGATCGTTTACACTTGGGGACGGGATCGGTCTCCAGAGCGCCGTCACCTTGTTCCTGGGGTGTGTATGGTCTGCCTCGTGCGGCGCGCAGAATGGCCTTCTCGCAAATATGTGCGCACTCGTGCTGGAAAAGGGTGGTGCGGGCATGCCGCGTGTCGATTCGTTTGTTAGAGGAGAGAGTGCTTTTCGTTAGTAGCCGGAATGTGGGACCTGCGTTTGGTCTTGAGACGGATGCCTACGGGTGCCTGTTCGGGCTCCTCTACTCTGCAGTCTGCTTTCAAATGTCACACGGGAGAGGGGTTTGCAGACATACTTGTGCCGCCTTCGTGCCTGGGTGGGACGCCGGGCCCCGCTTGTACAGAGCCTCCCACAAGTGTCGCCGGCGTCTCCCACGGGGGCTGCGGGGCAAGGAATGATGGTTCACCCGCTGGGGGTGTTGCTGGACAGCCCGCAACATCTGCCAGGGCTTGTGGCCAGGGACTGGGCTTCTCAATGCTTGTAAGAAGAGCTGCTTGCCTTTCGTTCCTTCGTGCGTGGCGCAGAGGGGCACCGCAGACAGTCGGTCTTTTCTCTGTGATTTCCCGTCCGTTTTGAATCGGGTTTTCGCTTGATACTGTATACAAGGGGGGTTGTAAGTGGGGGCTCAATTCACTTACATGGAACTCTGGGGCGGGAACTCACACGGAGGTATTGCTCATCCGTGCGCCCCCTGGTGGCCCTCCACAGCATGCTTTTTAAGCATGTAGTGATTCAGTCGTACAACTCTCATAGAGATAAATATATTTTTTATTTATTAGTTTGTACCACGCAGAAAGCCTGCAGGCATCAGGGCTCAAAACACTGAGACACGGACAATGGACTTACACGTGAGACAGGACCAATAACACAACATAGAGGTGTCGCTGCCTAATGAATCCTATCCTGTCATGACTTGTTTTCACTTGAAGAGGTGTTTTTTTCAGTTTGTTTTTGTCTGAAGACTGTGTATTTAGACTCCAGTCTTAGTTGCAGGGGGAGGTTGTTCCATTTGATTGCTGCCATCACTGGGAAGGCCTTGCCCATGCCATTAGATCGCTTGTGGGCCATAACTGTGATCTGACCCAGAGCTTCAGTTCTTAAGGCTCGCCCAGGTACGTATTGGGTGATATTTTCCTTGAGGTATGCTGGGGCTTTCCCATACAGACATCTGTGGGCTAGGGTCATGGTTTTGAACAGAATCCTATCTTCCACAGATAGCCAGTGCAGAGGTACTCTGTCGTTACTGATGTGTTCTTTCCTTGTTTTCCTTTTTTCATGATTCTAACTGTACTATTCTGAATCACTTGGCATTTTGCTATGCAATCTTATTAACGCCTAATGGAAGTGCATTGCAATATTCGAGCTGGGACAGTATGGAGGCTTGGGCGATGGTCGCACAGTTTTCCTCACTCGGGTAAGGTTGAACGACTCCTCAGAGCCAAAGTTAGTATGAGCAGTTCTTGTTCAGATACATGACCTGTGCTTCTGCACTCATGGAGGCTTCCAGAAAAAGCCTGAGTGTTTTCATTTTCCCTACTACCTGTATAAGGGAGTCATTAATGTTGAAAGTACGTATTGTGGACCAAGCTTAGCCCGGGCTTGGTGGGAGCCGGTGATCAACATCTCTGTTTTACTGCCATTGAGGCACATCCAGTTCTTCTCCACCTATGCTTTAATTGTGTTATATAATGCACTGACCTTGGTGCTGTCCATGAAGTAACTACCGCTCAATTCTACCGCCAACTGGGTATCATCTGCGTAGTTTGTGAAATGTGCTCTGATATTATCTAGTACTATGCATATATGACATATATAAATCTCTTTGGTCATTCTTATCTTCCCAAAATGCTCTTTAATATGTAAAACAGCCAAAACATCATTAGTTTTATTGATGCCACTTCACGTTATCATTTTTGAGTTCTGTCTAATCAATACACACATGTACTGTGTTAAGCAATCAGTTTTATATTCAAATACATAACATGTATTTTTGAAACCATTGCAAAAGTGATGCTTTTCACTTCAGAAAAGTAAAGGTTAAAAATGACGCATCATTGTATAATATTAAACACATGCCTAAGCGTAAGTCAAGCACAGACTTCCCACAGGTGGCCCTAAAATGATGTTCAGGAGCAAGTACTCATTTCCCTGCACGGTCCCACATTTCAGAGTTCTTTGGCTGCCCATAAAAGTGCAAGCATGAAATCGATCAAGGAGAAGTTAAAATGGTGATGAGTAAATCTGAATGTGCAAGTGCATCAAGAAACCTGTGAAAGGATACCCAAAGCCATAGATGGGCGAGAAGAAAAACTGTGTGCCAATGGTACACACTATTTCACAGCTGCAAAGATGTCCTGTAAAGTTATCCATTCAGGCATCTTTACAGAAGCTGCTCACTGCTAAGCAGGCAAATGGCATCGCTGCTGGGTTTGCTCATGTGTCTTTGCTGACATTATGCTGCACGCTCAGTACTACCAAGAGAACCAACTGCAAAGTATGTCACACAGTGCATAACTGTGATGCTTATAAGTAATCATTACATTAATTATATTTTACATTACATAAAATATGTTGCCTGCGGGCTCCCGGCGTGTTACAAGTAAATAAAGAAATAAAATAAATAAATACAAGGTAGCACTTTTACTGTGAAACCGCACTTCAAATGACAGCAGGACATCTATATCTATACACACACCTCAAATGTTCCTGTATATTGTACAGTCCAACCAGCTCCACAGCATTAACAAACATTTTAAATCGCTTTAAGCGCAAGCTGGCAAGACCCATAACCCAAACCACATCCACAAAGGTAATATTGTGCTGGAACATCCGATACATTGCTCAATTTCACTCTTGGAGTGTTGGGTATTTTGAACAATTGCACAAACAGAATGTACCACTTTATTTGTTATAAAGGTTGCCTACATTGTGCAGCTACGAGAAATGCTGTTGCTTCACACGCATTCATTTTCAGGGCCACTCTTATCCATTACTCCACCGTGCGAATGCACAGCCAAAGATTACCAGCACCTTCTCCGACTGTCTTTACTCTACTGAGGTGTTTATGGCCAGACAGAGTTTACAAATTTCACTTGTGATTTTGCCATATTTTAATGGCATTCCAGCCCAAGCGATTGGAGGTACATGGGTTGACGCAGGCAACTTGACTTATTTCCATTTTGCCCCCTGCTAACACCAGAGCTTTAACCATGAGAAGGGGGTTGAGTTATTTTTATTCAATATTTTTATGAGATGTGCCTGTACCACTTGCAAATATTTCATATGTATACTTTACCATTTGACAAGACCGGATGTAGACATTTAGTTATGTTGCATTCATATTACAGACCAGTCTAGGTGCTTTTCATGGTGACAGCAGGCAATTTGTGAGAGAAACCAGATATTAGCATTGAAACCAAAATTCCTCAATTCAAACTTCTCTCACCTGTGTCAAGTTGGCAGATATCTTATGTTCTTATCACTTTCTCTAAAAGATTGTTTTCAGACTTAGCTGAAAGTAGACAATTAGCTGTAACAATTACCTCTAGTGCACTTAACTGTAGAACACACTGCCTTCTCCAAATCTTGGGCAGCAGAAATCTGAAAACACTCTTTCAACTAACATAACATAGAAGATGACAGGCTAGAGAGGAGGCAGTAACTTTCTAACCCTGCAACCTTAAAAATATTCTTATAAGGAGATCTAGACAAAATGGGGGACAGAATGGGGGTGATGGGGTGTAGTTTGGACAACGTGGACAGTTTGTTGAAGGGGTGGAATCTGGTGAAGGTGCAGAGTCTGGCAGAGGTGGAGTAAAGTTGCGGGGGTTGCTTGCACTTATTTGGGTCTAGGGTAGCAAAAAGCCTCAATATGCCACTCCCCTAGCAGGCACATTAATAGATATCTCCCTTCTTTCACCAGCAAATGTATCATACCCATTTATCATATAGCCACGGCCCCCTCCGTACACACACAAACCACCCACAAAAAAATCCAACCAAAGGCACCAAGAACACGAAAACGAAATCGCAACCAACACTCACACATGGAAATTGAAAAATTTTGCAGTCCAAACAATAACCAGCAACTACAGCCTGGAGCATGTGCACAAACGGGCCACACAAAGCACACACAACCAGTAAAACACAACACTTGAAGAAGGTCTTCAATGTTTAAAAGACACAAACATATCACCAGTGACATGACTAGATATGAACTCTCCTGATACCAGTCCCTCCATAGAAACTAAGATGTTACCCATCTCAACATTAAATATACAATCTTACCAATATCAACATAGTCCACCAAAACTCCTAAAACAAAATCCCCCATAATATCACCACTGCAAACTGACCCACCATGATGAAACCATGACAAAACTGTTAATACAGCCCCTTGCCATACCATGACTGCTCATGACAACTGTGAAACACAGTTAACGGCCAGGCAACCATGCAACCTGAGCACTAAGCCCCACATGTCAGACTAACCACCACCATGCACCAAACCAAGAAACCTGAGCAGACTGCAACTAACAGCCCAACAACCTGAGCCCACATGGCAACCTACCCATGCACCCTAAACCACAAAATTTGAACCAACAGTATCAACAGTCTGCTCTGAATCCACCCAGAATACAGAAAAATGATAGCCGCCATACCAGAACGTTCAGTCATCCCACAAAACACCTGTAACGTGTCTAACACCACAATACAAATAAAACACATAACAGATATCCAATATGACAATGTGGCGCGTGCCCGCACCCACATGTCCCAAAATCCATTACACAAATTGATGCCAGCGGACCTCGTTGCACCCTCACGCTCAACAAACAATGGCAAATTGTGATGCTTCCCCGCACCTACAGGTCCCAGTGAACCTCCAAGAAAAACCCAGTAACAACTGGATGCCCAGCAGACCCCATAACCTCATGTCCAAAACCCTTAATTTCCGAAAGAAGCACATGCACCCTCATGTCCCAAAATTAATGTTACCATTCCTGGTGATGTATGATGCCTGTCACAATCACTTAAACCCTGGATATCTAACCTAGCAATATCCTCACATGAGGACATAACTTATTAACACAACAGCATCAAAAGGCCTTCCAACCTAATATCATCCGCCTCCCCCCTCAAGGGAGAACATAAACCCAAACCTAAAACTTGAGGCCACCACAAAAATACAAACAGATAATTCTTAAACACAAGCCTCACCCCAACACAGTCCAAATATTATTCCTCCTCACCTATGCTAATAATCACAATCTTCTGGAGAAAACAAATCGGGATCCAATTCCTTTAAACATATGTTTCCACCATGCCACATCCTTGACAACATCATCTTCCCGCCCTTCGGCTATAAATCTTCTTTTCCTAAAACCTCCATCTCTTGATGTGACCCATCCTTGCTAAGACCCCCCGATGGTGGCAGTTCTCGGAGCATCGGACTGTCCACAAACCATTCTTTTACCCACATCGTCTAACAAAGCCTCCCCATTCCGTCCCCCTTTGATCCAGTTCCTACTGATCTTTCTGTAATGAAATTGTTTACCACCATTACTGAGTTTCCTGGGAGACTGCCGCCCCATTCCTCCACCTCGTCACCCTCCTTGGTGACACCACTAACGTGCTCAGTGCAGCGTTCTGCACCACGCTCAACAGACCCTACATTCGGTGACGCCATCAGACATACACCATCTGCAGTTGCAGATGAGCCACCCGTCCTGTCCGCTGCTCCCGAAGATGTCAGTCTCCCTCCAACCACCGCACCCACCACCACCAACGTTGGACCTCCACATGTGTGCACCGCTCCATCTCATGGACCCCAACGGGAACCAATCTGCACCCTTCAGACCATGGGCGTTGCTACCGCTGCCGGACCCGGGACACCATTACTGCCACAGTCCTGCTCTTAAAAGTAGAAGCCCATTTGCACAACTGCCGACAACAAACACTGCCGACAAATGGTGCTCTGGTTCTTACTCCCTCCCTACAAACCTTGGCAAAACAGAGGTACCCGTGCTACAGACTGGCCCTCAACAAACCTGAGCTGACGCTCCGATCTGCACTCTATCTAACACGCAACACCTTACTTGTTTGGTGTGTAGATGGTTGTGTCCTGGGGGCGGGGTGCGGGGGTGGCTGTGAAGATGTCTGCTGCTGTGTTACTACAGCTTGCTGATCAGTACCTTCTGTCGTCCCAGTCCGGGACAGAAGACCACCTCATCACCAAATGAATGAACTTAGTAAGCAGGAAGAAGTTCTGTGCTGGATTCCAAAGATAAGTTGTGCAGGTGTATTTATTCCAGTTCCTTTACACTTGTTGGTTAAGATGTAAGGCACACAACCACTGGTCCATCCACACACCACGCCAGCTCCCTTTCAACGGACACTCTCAGAGCACCCACTCAATGCATCGATCAAGATTCCACACCAACACATTACCCTGGCAAGCACTTTGGTACACATCCCTTGTCTGGTTTCCAGTAACTGTTTCCTGTATTAACTGTATTTGCTCTTGTATACCTGGTGCTGCCCTCTGACAGGCCTAGTGCTGTTTGTTTTCTCCATTTCATATACTTTTCTCTGTGCTGTTGCACGTATTTGCTCTTGCATGCCTGTGTGACAAGGCCCTGTGCTGTTTTCTGTATTTCATATACTTATTTCTGTAATGTTTAATTGAGAGACCACGCTCAACACAGGCAGTTCCTTCCCTCCCCAATCAAGGTGTCACGCAACAAACTGTTAAACTGATTCTTTTCTTCAGCCCTACTTCAGACGCATATCCCTCCCCCTGAGCTACCAATGAGCCAATAACCGGGCCGATGTACAGGAAATATATTTGTATTTATTTAAATAAAAGTTATAGAAATTACTCTGAACTAAACCCTGTAAGGAAGGCATGTTGTCAACAGTATCAACAGTAAGACGGACACAAGTGTCCACAGTTCAAGGGTGTTTATTGAACTTCAAAAAGGGTTGGATCATCAAATAAAAACACACTCCTAGTGGTTTCTTGAAAAAGGGCCTATACTAATAAACCTATTGCCAATCTTTACCTCTAAATACAAATAGTGTGGGAAACAATGTTATGAAAAAGAAAGTGTTCACAAAATGATATGTCAGGATATTCAGGCCAGTGGCTTCTGTTCTCCATGTTTTCAGCACGGGACAAGGTAGTTCACTGGAGCCTAGCACAGTCTCTAGCTTCTCTAGCACGAGGATGCAGTTCAATCATTAGCATCAGGGCCTTCTGTGCCCAAGTCTCTTTGCCTTTCAAAGTCTCTTCATTCAGGGGACATGATGCGAAAAATAAATACGTTCTTTTCCTCTTTTAGATTTTCACAAGTACTCAATTTCTAAGGTGATTCACTATTCACCCCGGATACCCCTCAGCTGGGCTCAGATCCTCTTAACACAATGTTCACAGGATATTCTTTCTCGGGTGACTCAAGGTTAACACCGGATCCCCCTCAGCTAGGCTCAGACCCCTTTTAACACAATAAGTCTCCATCTGCCGGGCTTGGACCAATTTTAATTCCAAATGTAACTCTTGACACAAGCTTGCTTTAACCAAAGCTCTTAGCTGATCTCCATCTGCTGGGCTCAGACCAACTTCCTCTACTTTCTTTATATTCTTACTATCAAAGACTTTCGAATGTGCACAGGCTTAACACGTTGCAGGACTACTTCGATTTCACAACTCCTTTTCACATTTGTCACCTTTCTGTTGGATACCTAACATAGACTTTGGAATTAATACCCACGTGGTGCCGGAACATTCTGTCTACCGTATCATATATTGGCTTCAATCTATTGGTTAATTATGTTCGCGTTGCTTGCCACATACTCTTCATACACTGTTCTCTTCAGTTTTCACGATACAATGTTGCCGCTTGCAACCTTGACTGCAATACAGACCGGTTTTGTGTCAGTCTCCCCAACTCACCGGCTGTGCTTACTTCACTGGCGCTGCTTTGTTCTAGGAGCCAAGGACAGTACCACAACGGCAAACTATTCTCCCCACCTTGACTATCGACGCAGGAGAGCCCTGGCTACCTCCAACACACTATGCAGGATTCTTCAGCCTTGATTCCTGGTCTTGCGTTTCCTATTCTCGAAGATTCATGAAATTAACAGTCTTGCGTTGAAAAGGTCAAGGGCACTTCCCTCCTTGCAATCCTCTTCGGTCTTGCAGTCTTTCGCCTTGTATTAAACTTCCATCTTGGAACTGCTACTTCCCCATGTGCTTTGCCTTGCTCAGAGTGTGCTCTCGTGCTCTGCCTTTTATCCGTGTGGGGCAGTGTGGTCAGGTGTTTGGAATGATCAGTAATTGCCTGGCCTTGCCTGACGATTGTATTGGGACATGCCAAGTATTCGGCTCAGTGTTAGTCTGTTTTCTTTCACAGTGAGCTGTCCGTGAGAAAGTGTTTGTGTTGGAAAAGGGGGCGGGGTTGAGTTCCTAAATTGGATGGGGTAAAGGTGTTACATGGAAGGGGATACCGCATCTCGCCATCTGGTGTCCCACTCCCCGAAGACCCCTCACCCAGGTGATCCTCCTGCACTGGTCCACCCCCAGGAACTGGATCCAAAAGCAATGGTGGTGTCCTGCCCACCTGGGTGACAGATCCCTGGGGACTAGCGTGGGAAATACCTTCAGGTTTCTCACAACGTGCCACCTTCTTTGTGGCTCACCATTAACTTATTGTTACTCAAATCAGTTACACAAATTAGTTAAAAACATCACAAATCACAATTCTTTACTGTCTACAAATTTCACTTCAAGAAATAATTAAACTGATCAATAACCAAAACATTTATAAATGTAGTGTTGTGCAATTTTGATTTTCCTGCGGGCTTAAAAGGTTTCAAGATTAGTACAAATACATATGGCTATTATGATTTTGCCCACACTTTTGGTTTAAAATAAACACGGGGTGATTTAGCGGTTTGTTTTTCAGACCCCCCTACTTTGGTCTGTGTTGGCGAAGCTGGACAAAAATATTGGACTGATTTTAATAACAAAGACACCCCTCTTCCTTAAAGAAGTTGGGGTCAACAGGACAAAAAGGATTACCACTTAAATTATAGGCTATAGTTTTTCAGCATACACTGGGAAGTGAGCTTTGTTAATTTTTAACTTTAACAAAAATCACTCCTTAGTGTCCAACCAAATGGGAAATTAATTAAATTAATCTTTTTGGTTAATGGGCTAAGGATCTGCACAGTTTTGTCCACTGGCCTCTATGGAGGGAAAGGATTTAAGGCACACAGACACACCACCTTTTGGATTCCCAGGGCTCAGTTCTACTTAAATAGAAAGCCTCTGTTTAAAGTTCAGGACAGTGTAAGGAACTCATGGCGGCAACAGTAAAGACAGATACAAGTGATCATAATTCAAAGGTGTTTATTAAACTGTATAAATGGGTGAGAAAAACGCCAAATCTAAATGTAAATCTGAGATGGGAGCAAGCTACGACCATCAAATAATAAGGCAGTCCTAGTGGTGTCTTGTCAAATAAAAGAGCCTATACTAAAAAACCTATTGTCAATCCTTACTGCCAAGTTACAAAATAGTGTGGGATAATGTTCATCAGAAAAGAAAGAAGTGTTCTCAAAATGATAAGTCAGGATGATTTGGCTGGGGTCTCCCTTCCCCACATTTTTAGCACGGGACAAGGCGGGACCCCTGAGCTACGACACTCCTGGATCTCGCCAGCACAAGGTAACAATTCATTTCCAAAATATCGGGGCCTTCTGTGGCCAAGTCTCTTTCACACAACTTCTCTTGCCTCAGAGGACCTGATGTGTCACAATCAACAAAAACAAAAGTTCCTTCAATAAATGGGGCGATTACTCTTCGCCTTAGGATCCCTTCTGCCGGGCTCTGATCCCTCATACAACGTGGGCCTCCCTCTGTCGGGTTCACTACGGCCTTTCATTCACAATGCAACATTCAAGAGTCTCAATGTCTTTTTAAATAACCATTCACTGAGGACAACCCTCAGCCGGGTTCACTCTTGTCGACACAATGTTCATGGGTCTATTACTGTTCACCCCAATTGGCAGGCATCCCTTAGCCGGGTTCACATTTGCCAAGTACACAGTTCACTTTGCTTTCTCAAAATGCAGGATTCA
The DNA here is from genome assembly GCF_040938575.1 of Ambystoma mexicanum. NCBI lineage: Eukaryota > Metazoa > Chordata > Amphibia > Caudata > Ambystomatidae > Ambystoma > Ambystoma mexicanum. The sequence continues at coordinate 649,576,987 of NC_090938.1, forward strand.
CTTCCCTTTGCTCTCCTTCTTGTCAATGTGTCGGAGACTTTTGATTGTACAAGGGGTTCGACTCGACACTTGTATGACCCCTTTGACTCCTCACGCCGGCCTCTCATAGGGCCTCCTGGTACTTGTAGTTGCAATAAAGGGGACCAGCCATCATCCTGTGAATGAGCACTCACGTGGCACCTGACCACTCTGCAGCTTGTCCTTCACTGGACTGTCTTTCAAGCTTTCACACACAAGTTCTTTGTTCCAAAGTTCATACATTGTTGCAGTTTGCAAACTTGGGCTCAACACAGTCCGGTGTTCTATCAGCTCTCTCTCTAACTCACTGGCTGTGCTGAACCTGTTGGTGTTTCTTGCCTCTGGAGTAAGGGACGATACCACCGTAGCAAGCGCATCTCCCTGCCTTGGTTGTCAGTGTGGGAGGGCTCCGGGCACCGTTGACATTTGATACACCACACGCCAGCTGGACTCCCTAGTCTTATGATTTCTCTTTCGGAGGCTTTGCGGGTCTGAGTTGAAAAGGGCAAGGGCAAGTCCCTCCTCGTCCTTTCAAGTCTCGCCGCCTTTCTTCTCTATTTGAGCTGCCAGTCTGGAATAGCTGCTTCCTCGTGCATTCGAACTTGCTCGTAGTGTGCTCTTGTGCTCTGCCTTTTATCCCTGTGGGCAAGAGAAAGGGCCGTCAGGTGTGTGTGTAATTATTGTCAATTGCCTGACTTTGCCTGACCCTTGTATTGGGACATGTCAGGTAAATGGCTCTGGTGTTAGTCCTTCGTCTTTCAGGATGTAAGAAAGCATTTGTGTTGGAAAAGGGGGGTAGAGCTTCTAAATACACTCCCTCAGGGTCAGTCGATTTTCACTCCCTCTGGGTCAGTCGTTTCTCAAAGAAACAAGCTAGGGGTAGATCTCTGTCTTGGGATGGGGCCTCCCTCTGGAACAGCCTCCCTGCCACTCTAAAACTTGAGGAAAACCATCTCTGGTTCCGGAAGCACCTCAAGACCTTCCTCTTTTCTTCTGCCTTTGCTCGCCCTCTCCCCTGCTGATCTGTTCTCTCTTGGCACCGTGAACCTGGCCACCCTGTGTCCTCTTCCGGGCCCAGGTACCTGCTCACCCTGCCACCCTCCTGCACTGCCTCCGGGCCAACCCTTGCACTGGGGTCTTTATCTGTACCCATACAGCCCCCCTTTTTCTTCCTTCACTTATCAGACCTAACCTGTCTGCTGCCTTAAACCTAGCACTTGCAAATTGCTGGCTGCACTACCACTGTTTGTTGCCTTTATTATTTATTTATTGTTATTTATCTGTTTCTCCTCTGCTTCGCACTTTCCACTTCTCCCCCTTCCATGCACTTGCACGTTCTCAATGTCACTGGGCCTAGTAAGATCGCTGTTTTGTTCTCCTATGTTCCCCTCCTGTGCCTTGTCACGCTCTGAAACACTTATGTACGAGGACGATAGAAATAAAATATCAATATCAATATGTCTTGCGGCATAGGATGGGGAACAGGTGTTAATGGGAAGGGGCACCGTGTCTCAACCTTCGGTGTCCCACTTCCACTCCCCGGTGAGCCTTCCCCACTGGTCCACCGTCAGGAACTGGATCCAATAGCAATGGCTGTGTGCTGGCCACCTGGACGACAGATCTCTGGGGACTAGCGGGTGAGACACCTTGAGGTTTCTCCCAACAGCCAGCTGCATGTCAGGACCCTCTGGAAAGATAGGGCAGGGATCTGGTCACTCCACTCTCAAGGATGGCCTCCCGCTCTCCACCATAGGACCCAGTCAGCTCTTAGGCCTTCCTATAAATAAACAGCTCTACCCACATGCACTCTTCGCAATCTCCTCAGGTGTTTCCTTGCAGTTGTCAGATGTTAAGTTTCATCAGCGCTCTTTGATGGTAAATTTCAGCAGCTCTGTCCCCTCCTCCTAGTGCATATCCCCCTTATACAGCAGTGATGACGCCACCAATTTTACAATCTTGGGGAAGTACCCTGTAAGAGGTCACCCAAATAGGATTGAACAGTTACCATTCTCTCTCCTCCCAAACCCAGCCTCCCAGTCAGGATTGGTTTAAAGGTCTCCAGCAGACATATGGCAGTTTAATTTGCAAGCCCCATTTGTTCTCATGTCAAATATTTGCAAAAATCGAGTTAAAGGATTAAAAAGTAGAAAGGAGTGTGATAGGTCAGGAGTCATAATGATCAGTTCATTTAATATTTGTATTAATATAGAATCATAAAACAAGACCAATGTTCGTTCTATCATTTACACAAACACGTGGTACCGCTAAAATCAATCTGGTTGGTTTGTAACAAATCCAGTAAAAGGGTTTTATCAAAAAATTTGCAAAAAGATGCCACATGGAAAAATACTATGGTGATATGTTGGAGGAAAACAGTTCCCATACCCTCAATGAGGAACATGTATATTGTCCTCTGTGTATCGCTAAAGTGCTAAATGTCTTATCACCAAAGTGCTTAATGTCAACTAAAGGTATTCTAAAAAGGAAAGATAAATACCAAACCTTTAAACGAATATCCCTTCATGTTTAGTTTCGACGACTGATTCATCTGGTTTTTAGATCACAAACTGATGTTTATCTTCCTCAGGACAAAAAAGCATATAACAAAAATGTACATGAATGGAAGCATATGACAAGAATGTACATTCAAAGGCATGATGTGATGTTGTCCATAGACTTTCATATTTCTTTCCATTCTTGTAACACCATCCCAGAATAAATGCATACAACCTATTCTATGAAAAGATCACATTTAAAAGGAATCAATTAAAACAGATTAAAACCTGACCAAAAACAACTCCACTCTACAAAAACAAGAGTTCCATATATGTATTTAAGAAGAACAATTTACCCTTGTTTCCTCTATGTTCATCTTCACTTCATCACTTCATCTTCCAACTAGAAATGAGTCAGATAGAGGACAATTTATCTGCAGAGACATGAAAAAAGAACTGGGGTGAAAAAAACCCTAATTATAATACGTGGAATTTCAGTCTAAAACCTGCATCACACAGACCAAAACTAAGCAAAATTCACTGACCTCTATCTTTTAATGAGGGTCAACCAGGGCCGCATTTCCCAGAAGGCTTAATTCCTTTGAGCAAAGGGAGCTTTGTAGTTATCCATACATCCCAGCATTGCTGCCTCCGACGTGTGTCTGGGATAGTACCAAAATAAAGAGACTGCCTGTTAATGGACAGGCTGTCCTTCCGTCATATTGCAAAGAGTAATAGTCAATAATGGTCTCAAAAGATGACAACAAAATTACCAATGAGCCATACTCCCAATTTTTCCTTCCACCCGTTCACCAACGTTCATATTTGGAACCTTTTCAGATCAGCCAGAAACCCATCTTAGATGGTCATTACAGTTCCCGCCTTAAAATGACACAAAAAAAACACATACATGTAATCAGTATGACCTATGGTTGCTGAGAAACAAACCTGCAGGATAATAGTGCATTTAAATTAATTGTGACTCTTCATGTGGGACAAATGGCCATTCTCCTGCCTTCAGGCCATGTGGTCTCACTGCATCAGCCTGTAACCAGAGATTGTATTATTCTCTGTGTTTTCAGCTTGCCCTTTGAAGTTGGTAGCCTCCATTTTCACACCTTTAAGTCATGCTCCAGCCAAGGGGAACTTGTCCTGCAGTAATTGCCTTCAGAGCCAGCTGGCCTGGGGAACACTGGGCTTTCCACACCTTTAGCAGGACACACTTTATTGCAGTTGTAATTAGATGGGGGTGTCACTTTCCAGTGGGGGAGTTTTTGGTGATATGTATCCAACAGCCAAGCGACACTTTTTTCATGAAAATAAAGCAGCTTTTTAAATGTCACTGGTATTTTTTTATGTGAAACATAATATACATTACTTGTCAACACACACTGTGTCTTTTTCCCTGACATTTTTCTGGTTAGCATTAGTATATTTTAATATTTAAACTGCAGAACCACAAGTCAAGCTGTTTTTGGGGTCAGTGTTTAAAAATCCTGCTCAGGTAAATGGAAACCTTCAGTTTTCACTTGTAGCTACAAGCAAAGTGGTTTTTCTGTCGGTGTGGAAAAATCCTGCATTTCATGTGAAAGGGACTTCTGTTTGGGGCCTTTGAATGCACCCCACATATATATGCGGTTTCCTGTGTTTTCTCTTCCATGCCTGGTGCTGAGCTCTGTGCTGTTTTCTGTATTTCCTATATGTTTCTCTATGCGGTTTCTCTTGCTTGCTCGTGTATGCCTGGTGCTGATCTGTGTGACAGGCCCTGTGCTGTTTCCTGTATTTCCTATGCTTTTCTCTATGCGGTTTCCCGTGTTTGCTCTTGCATGCCTGGTGCTGCTGCTCTGTGCTGTTTTCTGTATTGCCTATACTTTGCTCTATGCGGTTTCCCATATTTGCTCTTGTAGGCCTGGTGCTGATCTATGTGACAGGCTCTGTGCTGTTTTTTGTATTTCCTATATGTTTCTCTATGCGGTTTCTCGTGCTTGCTCTTGTATGCCTGGTGCTGATCTGTGTGACAGGCCCTGTGCTGTTTTCTGTATTTCCTATATGTTTCTCTATGCGGTTTCTCGTGCTTGCTCTTGTATGCCTGGTGCTGATCTCCGATGGGCACTGTGTTGTTTTATGTATTTCCTACACTTTTCTCTATGCGGTTTCCCGTGTTTGCTCTTGCATGCCTGGTGCTGATCTCTATATGCATGTCCTGTGCTGTTCCCTGTGTTTTGTGACATTTCCCTTGCCTTTTCGCGTATGTGCGTTGTCTGCCTGTGCTTCCTTGTAACATGCCCTGCTCTCTATTCCACCTCCTGGTACTTAAATCAGCCTCAACTGCCAGCGTCTGTCTTCTGAAGAGCTAAAGTAGTCTGTATATTAATGTAAATCCCGGCTAGAGTTTTTTTAATGTGAGCGAACCTGACAAGCGCAGCCGTTCAATGGGTCACTTGGGTGCTGGAAGGTGTATCCGTTTTGGAAACCTTTTGACTGCGTGTCTCACCTCGGGGGAAAAACTGCATTTATAATTTAGCCTACGTAGTTGTCTAAAGGTACACACAGTGCTACAGATAAGGGTTTGAAGTGGGAATAAAATGCTTTTTTTTAGGGAGTACAAGAGAAATTATCGTCGCCAAATGGGGGATGGGCAAAGAGGGAGTTTAGGTGAGCCAATACGTACTTTTCAGCTAAAACGGATGTCATTGTCTAATTCATACTTCGTTGCACTTAGTAATTAATGCCATTGAACACACATTTTGACCTTAACGTTCCTGCTCAGAGGAGGCAGCCCTAATAAGAAAGCGCTGGCACCAGTGTTCCAAAAATATCCTTGGAAAAGCACCTGGCAACATCCTAGGGGACTGAGCATGGTTCCGACTGCATTAGGACAACGATGGGCCGGTATTGCTGCAGGGAGCTTGGACCCAAGCATTCAGGGTTACACCAGTATTGCCATAAATGCTGTATGGATTCTGGTTGGGGCTGGTCATAATGGTCCAGGGCGCTTTGACACATTAGTACAACGATGGCTCTTCTATCGCTGCAGAGGTCTGGATACAGACGTCGAGAAGGGTGGGGACACTGGCACATAGGAGAAGCTCCAGCATTTAGCAGGGTGACGTATTGGGAGGCGTGATGGCAGGCCAGGAAGGGAGGGGCACCAGAAAAGGGAGGTGGACCCCCCTGGCACCGGGCGACATGTGATGTTACTGGTAGGCGCCTGGCATCAGAAGTGGGAGCCACAGGGTCGCCGGGCGGGCACAGGGTGCTCTGCTTCTGTTTTGCCCCACCCAGGACTGGTGAGCTGCAGAGGCAGCATTTGTGGGTTTTCCTGCCCACCCACCCTATTCTATCAGGGGTTTGTCAGTGTGTTTCAGTAGGTTGGGGCACATTGCATTGAATTAAGCTAGGGGCTCAACTATTTGGGTCACTGGAAGGGAGTGTTATTGCTGATTTAGCATATGGTGCTAGGTTCGGCACGGAATGGTGAGGTGTCATGCCAGGGGCTCATAGAGCGGTCCGAGGAGCGGGCCTGGGTGGTTTAGGGTGGTCACATATTTCCCCTCAGGCCCAACCTGGAGCTCGGGGTTGCCGGGTGTTGGCCACTGCTACTCCCACAAGCTCTAGTTCGTTAAATGACGATATAACTATGACATAATGATGACGTGGCAATCTTTGGTGATGTGGTTCATGTATGGCTGCATCGCAAATTGTTGATGTAATAAATGCGGCCGTTTTGCCTTCCAAAGAATATTTGTGTCTGGTTAGTGTTGGTGTCAATCATAGAAGTTGCTGTGGAGGGTGGGGGGGGGGCAGAGGATCTCTGGCACATTAGTACAGCGATGGGTCTTCTGTCACTATGCAGATGGGCCACTGTTACTCATTGATGAGTATAATATGATGGTCCATGTACCACAGCCAGGGCTGGACACAGTGATCCACTCTTCTAGTGTATTGGCATAATAAGATAGCTGCGCCACTGCATGGGGTGGGCTGGACACAGTGATCCAATGTTTCTAGTGGATTTGCATAATATGATAGTAGCTGCACCACAGAGTGGGTGGAGCTTGACACAGTAATCCACTGTTCCTAGTGGATTCGCATAATATGATGGCTTCACCCCAGGGGGCAGTGCTCCACTGTTCTAGTGTATTAGTATGATTGTGTGTGTGTCCAGCCCCACTTCTGTGGTGCAGCTACTACGAGCCACCGTTCCTAGCATACAGTTTGCGGGTTTGATTCCCACGGCAGAAAGGCGGAGCTCTCCATCCTTCCGAAGTGGTTAAATCGACCACCATTAAACACCCAGTACTGCAGTGCTTAGAAGTGACAGGAATCTGGTATGAAGCGCTAATTAAAGAACCCATATTAACCTTCCTATGAAGATAGTTCCTGCACCGCAACAGTGGGACTGGCCAGCATCGGGCTCTCCAGTGCATTCGCATGAATGCAGCAGCAATTGCGCATAGTCCCCTCGCACTTAACATTGCTTTAGTTTTGTGATTTATCTTGCACTTTTTAACTTTAACTGATCGCTTCGTTAAGTTTCTGCTGATTAAGCCCTGCCCCCAAGCAGGATGCAACGTTTTGGGGGGGTTGGTGGTGTCGCGCGCGCCGCCCTACTGCAGTGGTCATGAGCAATCCGCCCCCCGCTCCCGCTTTGCGAAATGCGGCAGAAGTTCAAGGGAAGACTCGCTCATTTCGCACTTTATTGATGACCTCTGGGGGCATCCCGAGTTCAGAGTTCATTTTCTGTGTACAGCATCCCTGCAGCTTTCCTTCCTCCCTCCGACTCCACAGAAAAGCCATTTTTTACCGCGACTGCCAACTCTGTGGACTTCAAACATGCAAGAAGAGTTAAAACCAGTAGCTCGGTGGATGATGGGTTGGATGTTGGGGAGCACGTGGCGGAATGGGGAGCGTCTATCCGCATCTCGTTGCCGAGGACGTAGACTGGACCAAAAGGCTCCAAGATGTAGGCGCGCGGGACCAAAAGGCAATACGTAGCCCTCCGTAATGAAATGTGCAAGAGTCCTTATGAGCGAAGGGTTTTTGCCAGAGTCACTTTTGGTGTTTAGAGGCTTTCCAAATGTACACGTGTTTCCGGCTGGCAAAACTCAGCGCTTCAGAGACCTGTAGTGCTGGACTAGCTGGCCTCTGGGGGAGCATCGCGAGTGATAGCTGGGAGAAGTGGCTGGAGAGCGTTGAGAATTGGAGGCTAAAATGGCCATTGTTATGGGACTAGGTTTGCACGGCATGGAATGGCTTGAATGGCAGGGACGTCATTTCACCAAAATGCCAGGGGTAGCCAAAGTGACATCACATGGCACTTGACCCCACTGATGACATCACAGGAAGTGATGTCATTTGACCCCCACCCCGAAGTGATATCGTGGGAAGTGATGGAATACGACCTTTCACCCGTTGACAAAACAGGAAGTGGCATCACATAGCATTAAACACTACAAAAATATGGTTATGATATCACTATAATGTGATATACATTTCATACAAGAATGGATCGCCATATGTATCGTTAAGATCAGTGTGTATAGGCCCATATTACCAAATTACTGTGAATGCAAGAAGACGTCCATGACCAAATGATAGTGATGTGTTATTATATAGCACTTACGCTTAAGCGCTTTACATTGAAGAAATATACACCCAATATCACCCAACCTGTGTTGGTACTCATTTATCGACCTCAAAAGGATGAAAGGCTGAGTTGAGGTGTTTTAGAACGGACTAAATCAGTAACTCACCCCCTGAAGTGTGCCTGAAATAAACCTTTAATGAGGCTGGCAATTATTGTATAGAATTCCAGAAAGGCACATTATTTGGTATTCCTATTCTTTGTTATTTAGGGTCAGTGCTGAAAGTGTTAGACTTGTGGCACTCCTGTTTTTATTTTTTTATTTTTTAAGGGGCCTGAACAAGAAAGCCAAGCTACACCAGAAGTAAAGTGCCACATGGTGCTGGCCACACCCCAGGAGCTTGCATTACAAAAAAAAAATTACTTTTCTTGGAGTAAAGGGTGAAGTGGCTAGGATGTTGCATGCACATAGGGTGGATGGCTAGAATGTCTGGCACGTTGGGGGCCATGGGGTGAAGTGGCAGGATTTGGTGGAGCACAAGATGACATGTTTGGGCTATTAGGGAGCACTATGGGCAGATTGGTGAGGTTTGGAGGGTCGAGAGGCTGGAATGGCTGCTGTGTCCAGGGTTCATAGAGCTGGGCTGGGTAGGAAGTTTGGGGTGCTGGCGGGAGCACACTGAGTTATTCAGAAAGAGCAGTGTGTGAAGGCCTGGGTGTTGTGTAAGCACAAGTTGGTGGAGAAGAGGTGGTGTGACTGGGGGTGAATGCCTCCAGCACTGGGGAACAGATTGCACGGTCTGTGGTACAATGGCTCTGGTGTTAGCAGAGGACGAGGTGGAATGCCTAGGGTTTGGGTAAGCACCAGGCTATCAGGGAGGGTGACGGGCGATAGCTCGGGGTACGAGTACAGGGGCAGCGGCTGGTCATTGGGACCAATGGGGAGCACAGTTTGACAAGGATGGGTGTGTTGCTGTAGGATGGCTTGGTTGTTGGGGAAAAAGTGGGGTGTGAAGGTTTGGGTTTTAGAAAGTGCAGGGTGGTAAGGGAGGGGTGTGCCTGGGATGTTGATGGGCTGCATCTGAGAGCCACAAAGGTGTTTGCAAAGCATGAGGAGGCAAGGTTTGGGGCGTTGAGGCGCACAAGTGGTGGTTGGATAGCAGTTGGCCACGCTCATGGTATTGGGGACAGCATGGCGTGGAATAGCTGGAGTGGTGGGGACCGCAAAGGCTGGCCAATGGCTAGGGTGCACAGGGTCAGTCACGGGATTGAGGAGCACAGAGTGGTAAGTTGTTGGTAAATTGGGAGAGGTAAGGGTTAGGTGTTGGGGAGTATGGTGGAGTGGGCAGGCTGTCTGGAAGCCCCTGTTGGGCGCAGAGTTGGGAGATAACGTAAGGCTATGATGAAGGTGAGCATGGGGTAGTTTGAATACATTGGGAGAGGATGTTTCGGGCGGTTGGAATTGGTATTTTGTTTGGGGGGGGGGTCAGTAGGTCGTTGAGATGCGTTGAATAATAAGCGGCGTCCTGGGTTCCCAGGGACTACCCCGACAACTTGTTATAATCTGGAACATCCGCGTTTGCGACCTCGTTATCGAACACCCCATGTTTTAATATTATTTAATAAGCCCAGATCCGCACCCTTTCGTAATAAAAGTCCCCATCCAGGGCTCGTGCAGGCCGGGTGGCGCGCCTGCTCGCTCGTCTCGCTGAGGGGCGGGCGCGCGCCCGCGGCGCCGCGTGACACGCCATTTGTAAGGGCTGACGGGAACAGATGGGCCCGCATTGTCAGGCTCCGCCTGTATGCAAATGTGAACCGAGATTCACCCGGACCCCGGCGTGGCCTGACCGCGCACACGCACTCACTCAGCCCGCGGCGCCATAAAAAATGGCGATCGGATTGTACCAGCGGCGGGTCAAGTTTGCCATCGCTCTTGCGGCGGGCGTCAGATGGCAACACAGCGATGTTTGTTTCCGCGCTCATGTCGCTGGCGGTGGGAGCTCCATCACGGCAACCGCCTGGTGAACCCGCTCCCGACGATCGGCAACCCTGCGCCAGTGCAGGCGGGCCGGCAGCCAGCCTACCGACCGGCAGCAGTGGCCGTTTGTGTAGCGCCACCACCCAAATGCCTCTTGGCGCTTTGAACACTATGCGCTGTTAATACCCATCTGACTAATGTTCACTTTCACGTCAACATATTGAGATGGCAGTGATAAGTTCTTGGCATGAAATCTGCACATAGTGGCCACATGTGTCGCAGTGGTTCAACTCACTGAGCTATGTTAGCAGATATACGATCATATTAATTACTTGGTTTTATATCTCTTAAGCTTCCGCCGGTTTTGCTTGCTTTGTAAATTCCAGGTGACGACGCTGTTAGCCCAGTCAGCTCGGTGGAACTCACGTTATTTGTCTCGGACAAAGAAAGCTCGAAGCCCGACTGATTTACACCTGTGATTTAATTTTCAGTGTGAAAGTACAACTCAGCAGCAGGCGCTTAACACACCGTGCTACGGGAGTGACACAGGCGTAAGGCCACAGAGAAACAACACATTAATCTTTTGAAAGGCAATCAGCCGAATTTATTTTTACAAAATGCAACAGTCAACTGCATTACATAATACTTCAATGGTTTTTTTGTGTGTTGATCAATACATTGAATGAAAAAAATCGCAAGCCGTGGACAGCTGGGACAGGCATTTGTAACCGGTAGCATAAAGTGGACGTGGGGGGAGGGCATGTTACCGTGCACCCCTCGACATGTTCTGGGGAGAAATGAGGCGACCCTTTACACACTGCCAAAACCCCCCAGACATGCTCCCCCGCCCCCACCTCTCTGCACCTAATAGAGCAGCGCTCAGTGAGCGTACCGATGGGCCCTCCTGTCCAGGCCACAACGAGGAGCAAAATTACGTTGCTAATGGCCCCAATTTTCCAATCTAGAATTCACTGCTATGTGCTAAATTCATCACTAAAAAAGTGCCAGTGCTGTGGTCAGGAAGTGCTGTTTCTCAGAGGTGTCGGGAACTGCTAGGATGCTCATCACTTAGCACCCCATCTTATACTCGCCTGTCCCCAGTACACCAGAAAAAAGAGCAAGTGGGAATTTCCAGTACCACGTGGCAGTGGACACTGATGGCATCATCAAACCGTTCAACACCTTCTTGTACCCCTTACATTTACTTTACGCAGGCCCACTAGAGAACCGCCGCGCTGCCCGGGCTTTCCATGATACCACTGACTCTTGCATATGCATAGCTGTCGACCATTTGTTTTGCGAAGGCGGGTGAAAACACCCGATTTAAATTTTGGCGGGTGAGAGGCCCATTGAAACGAATGGGCTTGCAGGAGGCTTGGCGGGTGAGTCAGCTTTTTACAAGGCGGGTGATACCCGCCAAAAGCGTGTGGGTTGAGAGCTATGCATATGTACTAAACAAGGTGTGCAAACCAGTGGTCGAAGAGGGCGGGAGCGGTCGGGAGCCGTGCTCCTCTACATTTTGAAATGGCCTTTTACGTTCCGATACTTTTATCGTTAAAATAAACCGTTTCGTAATCAACTTTTTTAAGAAGTTGAAACGTGCACTTCTGTGCACTAAACTGAACGTTCCCTTAAACAGCAAGCGTGTTTGTTTGGGGGTTTGGATTGTGTGGGAGGGGGTACAGGGATGGGGTTTGTGGGGAGTGTGGGCAGGCCAGCAGGGAACATAATTCCACTGCTTCTTTTCGAACACTGGTACAAACTAAGCGCTCAGAAAATCTGCTTTCATTTGAATCGTTGAATGTGCATTTCTCCCTAGCTCTATGCCTCAATCGATATTACTACCCTGTGTGGCGTTTAGCTGTGAGAGTGAGATTGTCAACTTCAAATGTCCTGCTATTTACACGAGGCTCAGTAGCAGCCTTTACCCCATTTTAAAATGCTCCCAACTCTGTCAGGTGACGGGGCGGAGCGCCTGAAGAAAGTCGGTCATTGCCACGATAACGTTTGCTCAACTGCGCAAGCCAAGGGTGACCCATCTCCTGGTTGCACATAGAGACATGAGTCTCAAACCTTGCCCGTCAGCATTTCGGGGGAATGACTTGTTTCTACGTTCACGCGAACATTTGTTTGCTTGCTGCATGTTTGTTAATGGAATAAAAATACAACCCATGGGGCAGCTCACCCCAGCCGTCCCTCGATTCGACATTGCTGGTAGTGAGGCAGCCCGTGGGCACCCCTGGCATGCTTGCAATGAGGTCTGGCGCATCGCCATACTCGGTGCGCATGTTTATCCTATGAACATATTGGTGCACAATGTTTGCATTCTTTTGTCTGCTTACAAAGACTATAAATCTCCAAAGTAAATTAAAAATAAAATCATGATTATTAAAATTCTTATTAACATAAATCAATACATTTGAAACCTAGATCACAGCACAATAAAATAATGCACTGGGGTCTCCCGATGCAATCTTGAGGGACCTATGAAACAATGATTCCTCCATTCAACAACCAACCGTATCAGTCATTTCTTGTTAGAAGAGAATGTATTGGGGGCATTTCATGTCCGAGGTTTGCTTTCATCCTTTCCGTTTGCATTGGCACCATAGTGAGTTCAACAGTTCAGAATGATCACAGTAGTAGTACAGCGGACACCAATCTACACAGTTCCTCTATGACAAAGTGTGACCCACCCAGTAATGAACTTCCAACGCACTTTTCGGCCAACATTCCAATATTCATTATTCAATGTGGTCTTCATCATGGAACGGGTCCTCTGGATTTTCAATATTCTTTTTCTGCTTAGTCTAACATCTTCTGAGAAATGACAATAAAAATGCTGCTTAGTGATCAAATCACTGTAGTTCTTTAGAAATTCATGCCCTGAAATTGGAGAATACAGCATTGGTCTGATCTCACAATGTGTCTTTTTGAGGATGTGAAAATGGCGGCCACACATGTTTCATCCTTTCAATCCAAATCCGAAAGGGTGAAAGAACACTTGGGACATGAAATACCTTCAAAATATTCTCTTTAACAATGTATAATATAAATATCACCTGGTTGGTTGTTGAACAAAGGAATACTTGTTTGATGGGTCCCTCCCAATTCTGTCAAAAGACCCTAGTTGATTGTTTTGACTGTGATCTATGTATCAGATTTATTGATTTATGTTTAAATAGAATTTTGATAATTCAGAATCATTTTTAAAAAGTAACTTCGAAGATTCTACTTCCCTGAATCTCCCATGTTTTGGGCTGAGAACCTTTCTTTGTAAAACTTCTTTTCTATAAGAGAAATGTGTCAAGTAATGTCGATAAATACAGCGATATAGGAAAATAAATGGTTCCCAATTTTGGGCATAAAAAAGCCAAACTGTATGGTATGAGGATTATATTAAAGATGTATTAGGTTTAGCGTACATTATTCAAAATTATTAAATCATCCTACAACGTTAGAAAACTAGATCCATTTGGCATCCAATTCTTTATTGAGCATAATATTTTTTTATAATTTCAAGCAGAAATCGCTGAACCCAACTCGTTTTGAGAAGCAATTCTCTTCATCAATGGGATAAGTAACAGGTCCTGCAAGCCATCACAAGAACCATTATAAGAAAAGACTCTTCAAAGCAATCTGATAATTGACAGCATAGTATGTGATCATAAGTAACGCAAATTAGGTTTGGTAAATTACCTCTTGTGTATAAAAATTCGATCAAAAGGTTGAAACCGGAACATTCCTCCTCAAATTACTTCTCAGCCACTTGCTGGAAGGATTGTCAGATCTGCAGGTACACGAGGAACTGTTATGTCCGTTCTCCACAACTTTCACAAATGTCAAATCTATGGGTTAGTCTAATCTTACCAATTGTCAGATCCGTAGAATAAGGCGTTATTATCCCTTCCAAACATATTAACCTCTATGGCAATAAGCCCTGAAAGATGAAATTGGCATATCTTCAATTTATTTAAAAAGGGATATATATATCAATAATGTGAATACCATATTAAGAATCAATAAAGCCAATATCTCACCAGAAAACCGGCATGTTGCAGAACTCTATCAAGTGAGTGAAGGACCTTGGTCCTGACCTCCCGTGTTAGCTGCCTAAAAAGACAGTGCCTGAAATTGGTTTAAGAAGCACATAGTATATCTCTGGCTTATAAAAGCAGAACGATAATCTGCAGTAAAAGGCTATATATCACAAAATTGAAAGGAATCATCTTGCCTAGGAAAATGGTCTTACCAGATATACAGTGTGTGTTAACCCACGGTCTCCCCAATATTCACAAAACAGGTTAATACCGAAGTTGGAAATATGCCATCATTATATGCTATGGTTCAATTACAGCTATCTAGTGAAAAAATAAGAATAATAATAGTCCTTCTAATTCCCATAATAGCTCACCTATCTCACCAATGGGATAGAGAGAAAAAGATACAAGGTCCTCTCACAGCCATCTGTATGCAATGTAACGCAAAATGGCAGCCAATTTATAGTTGCTTGCAACGTGATGCGATGGTGTCATCGCATCACTCGTTGCGCAATGGTTATCGTTTAACTCTGATACAAAATAACGATGTTGTGGTTATTGTTTCAAGGCGTTATTTAATAGTTGTGACAAACCTGAGGGTGTTTTCACTTATAGGCCCCGGGCATCCTTTGTTCAGGTGGTCAGGGAAGGGCTATCATGCCTAGTTTCCCGAACCCTGGGGGTGGACAACTGAGGGAGGATCACCTTGGCAGGGCGTCCTTGAGAACGGCAGGAGGAGTACCCTCGGGAGAGACGTGGTATCCCCCCCCTTTTGGCGCACCCCTACCCGACATCCCCTCAATTTTCAAGGGACTTTCTAAACCAAGTCCCATCCTACCCCAGCACTTTCGCTTGGAAGAAAGAAGGTGAGAGCCTTATGGGAAACCTAAACCCATGTATTCACAATTCACACCCAAACCTCTAACATGACAACATTTTACCCAATTTCCACATAATTACCTGGGAACACTACAACTCCGATTATCCCCCATCATTGCTCTTATCCAAAACCACTTGGATGAGGAAGAAGCAAACGTGAGTAATGAGGTTTACCCATAGGAGCCTGTGCACCAGGGATTCCTATGAGCAGTCACCATTTTCACCCGGTAATGAGGCCAGGCAAGGTCAGGCCTTCCTTAACAATCATTCCCGCCTGAAACCTGTAAAGCCTCCCAGACAGTATAAAAGCCAGAGCACACAGGCACACTCTGAGCAAGCTGGGCATGCTGGAGGAAGCACAGATACCAGGAAGGAAAAGCCAGAGCAGAAAGAGCCCTGGAGGACCTGGACCAAGGAGGACTACCCCAACACTGCGCCTCTGAGTACAGGCAAGGCAGCAGTATGGCGAGGGAGCTCTGACTCCAGGGAGCCAAACCAGGGGTAGCTGGGGCTACCTGGAAGTGCTCAAGCTAGAGCTCCTCCCCTTGGCCAGACAATCAAGCCCCGGCCTCTGAGGGGCAGGTGGGATATCCTTTTTAAAACACTGCAGCTCCCAAAACTGCCTGGATGCCATTTGAAGAAGCTGGCGAAGTGGGAGTAAAACTAAGATGGTTGCATTCTGGGACATGAAGTCCAAAGACATACATTTTCGTAAATCAATAGGGGTCCAAGCACTATGAAGAGAAGCCCCTCAGAAGTCAAGAGAGCAAGGCTGGGCAGGAGAAACAGGAAAGCTACGGGCAGCCTCAGAGCAGAGGGCAGGACTTTTGGGGGAAAAGGTGAACCCATTAGAGCAGAACGACCGATTGACAGACTAGAGAGAAGGGTTGGAAAACGCAGGAGTTCCATGCAGGAGGTTGTTGCCTCCGAAGAACCATGAAAGATACGTGGAGACGGCCAAATCTCAGACAAGAAGACTGCATTGTATTTCAAAGGCGCCAGTGACCCTCCTGTGTGAATGACAGAGTTGGGCCGGCGAGGCCAAGCCTGTGGTACAAATCTTGACTCGTGAATTAAAACCGTAAAGCCAAGAAAGGAATGCACACAGCCGGTGAGTTGGCGAGCGACACGAAAGACCGGTGTGTGTTCAGGAATGATTGAAGTTGCAACAGTGTATCACACAATTGAATGCTGCACGTGTGTGGATGAGACGTGAAGGAAGGCATGCCTGTGGTGAACTTTCAATTAACGATAACTGTGAAGCCAGTGATGCAGAGTAGCAGAGTGGTCCGGCAAAAGGAAGTAGCCCACTGGAAAGTCTCTGCAAAAGGTGAAATGTTTTGTTATAAAGTGACAAAGTAAACGAACTATGAAAAGGCATAACCATACAGATTAACCCTGGGGAAAAGGGGAAGTGAAAAGGTGAATGTTGAACTTTTGTGCTTATGATATTGAACTACCCAGACCAAGAGACACTGGGGCGAATAACACAAGAGTCTGAGCTGAAAGGAAAGACAAAGTGGTCCTAAGGAGGTCTATAGTAAAAACCTTGGACATTCAAAAGTCTTCAACATCAGGAAAAGGTCTGAGCCCAACAGAGGGAGTCCTACGTGAACTTTTTGCTTTGAGTGTGAGATACCAGAAGGTATCTCGTCCACTAGTCCCCGGGGAGCTGACATCCAGGTGGCCAGGACACGGCCATCGCTTTTGGATACAGTTCCTGGGGGAGGACCAGTGCGGGAGGATCGCTTGGATGAGGAGTCTTCTGGGAGTGGGACACCAGATGGTGAGATGCAGATGCAGTATCCCCTTTCCTATAACATCTTTAACCCCGTCCTACCAGGTAGGATATTTAGGAACTCCACACCCTCACCCTTTTACAACATGATCACTTTCACACAGACAGCCTGCTATGAGCGAAAACAGACACACCCGAGTAGTATACCTGACGTGCCCCAATACAATGGTCAGGCAATTACTGACCATCGCACACAACTGACTTACATTAAGCTTCCCCCAACGGATAAAAGGCGGAGCACGAGAGCACACTCTGAGTGAGGCAAAGCAAATGAGGAAACAGCGGTTTCGAGACGGCAGCTGAACGAGAGAAGAAAGCAAATCAGAAGGGGATCACAAGGAGGGAAGTTCCCTTGACCTTTTCGACAAGAAACTGTTACTTTCCAGAGACCTCGAGAATAGAAAGTGTAAGACCAGGAAATCAGGCTAAAGAATCCTGCATTGTGTGTCGGAGATACCCGGGGCCCTCCCGCGTCAATAATCAAGATGGGGAGAATCATCAGCCGCTGTGGTACCGTCCTTGGCTCCAAGAACAAAGCCGCATCTGTGAAATCAACACCCGGTGAGTTGGGGAGATGATACAAGACCGGTCTGTGT
Organism: Ambystoma mexicanum; assembly: GCF_040938575.1. NCBI lineage: Eukaryota > Metazoa > Chordata > Amphibia > Caudata > Ambystomatidae > Ambystoma > Ambystoma mexicanum. The sequence continues at coordinate 649,594,378 of NC_090938.1, forward strand.
TGAAGCCAAAGTTGCAAGCAGCAACATTGTATGGCAAGCGCTGGAACAAACATTGTTAAAATGCGTGTGATAAGAGACGCAAGTAAAGTTGAACTGCTGATGAGTGAATGAACTTTAAAAGCAAGATACAATACCTTTGACAGAGTTGGCGGGCACAGCTTGGGTGCTCAATTGAAGGTCTCTGTAAGGTATCCAGCTGAAAAGTGGCAAAAGTCAAACGGAGAAAGAGTATATCAAGATGAGTATAAGTAATTGGGAATTGAAGTGGCCCTGCGAGGGGACAAGCACAATCCCACGCACAGTCGATAATCTTTGATTTTGAAGAAGTAGAGAACGTTTGCAAAAGTATATAAATTTGGTCCGAGCCAGCAGAGGGACTCCAATTGAAGGTTTTGTGTTAATGTGGGTCTGAGTCCGGTGGAGGGGGACCAGGGGTGAACAGTTAATCACCCGAGAAGTTGTTAATGTGAAATTCTAAGAAGAAAGGAACTTTAAAGTATGTCGTATTGTATAAGGCCCTCTGAAATAAGAGACTTTGAATAGCAAAGAGACTTTGGCACAGAAGGCCCTGATGTTGAGGTTGAACTGCATCCTCCTGCTACATAAGCTAGAGAGTATGCTAGGCTCGAGTGTGCCGCCTTGTCACGTGCTGAAAAAGTGGACAAGGGAAGCCAACAGCTTGAATATCCTGACATATTACTTCCTGAACACTTTTGTTTTGCATAATTGTTGCCCACACTATTTGTATTTAGAAGTAATGATTGGCAATAGGTTTATTAGTATAGGCTCTTTTATTTTGACAGACTCGAAAAGCACTGCGCTATTATTTTTTTATGGTCGTAGCTTGCGCCCATCTTTAGATTTAGGATTAGATGGGCGTTTTTCAAACCCAATTGAAGTTCAATTAACACCCTTGAGCTGTGGTCACTTATGTCTGTCTTACTGTTTGATACCATGCCTTCCTTACAAGAAGTCTGAGCCTGATCGAGGGAGACCTGCTGGAACTTTTGAAGAACCGTGAAAGAACTTTTGAAAGCTGGAATTAGAGACTTTAACATAGAAGGCCAGGCAGGCCTCGATCCACGTTTTGAACTGCCTTTGTTTTGAGAATCTGAGCCAGAGTGTGTCATCCCGCCTTCGGAGACCGCCTCACTTACTGTGTCATGTCCAACGTGGGAAGGAGAGCTGATTCAGCCACATTGATTCTTTATGACACTGATTTCCATTTCCATTTTCCTGCGCAGTCATTTGTTGTAGTAGTATAAGAGCAGGCAATAGGTTTCCTTAGTATAGGCCATCTTATTTTGGCAGACACTACTAGGACCGTCTTTTTAAATTATTTGATGGTAGAGCGTGCTCCCATCCTTGGAGTTAGGGCCAAATAGGAGTTTGTCCAACCCTTGAACATTGCATCTTTTGTGTTTGTCTTCACTTGTGATACCATGCCTCCCTTACATAGTGCAATAGTCAGAAGCTAGATTGCCAATAGATTGGATGCCAATCCTAGTGGTATTCAGAATATAATACGATTGATGAAGAAGGTAAAAAACATAAAGGGCAATTGTCTGTACCTTAAACTAGGTACTTGATGTGCATCATGTTTGTCGTCGTAATGGCTCAGTTACCTATGGAATGGGTAGCAAAGCCTAACTTGTTATCTGTGGTGGCTCCAAATGTCCATTCCTCTGGTGTGTAATAAACATCATGGGGAGTAATCCTGGACAAGCCTGCACATGATATGTAATATATTGTAAATGTAGATAAAATAATAAAGGTCATTGATCAAGCCTACGATGTCACAATTAAGTGATCTGAATAAATCAAGATAATCTAGTGTGTTTCTGTATGAACCCATCACACTCTAATAACTATTGGAATACAGTAGTACTTGTGCATAATATCTACACAGAATGTTGATCATGTACTACTTTGTTAACGTGCAATTAATAGGAGTTACAGTCAACATAACACAACACTACTCTACAGCATTTTCAGCATTTTTAATTGTTGATAATTAAAATCCATCAGTGGTGGTTGTAACAGTGTGGACCTGTCACATTCTTATGATTGTAATTGCTGATGCAATATCTCGGTACGTTACTAACAATTGGTCACGTGTTGCAAATTTTCATTCTTCACATGTTAGATATCGAATTTTAATACAGCCTTTCAACACAGTGTAGCTGTAGGTGTGATTACAAATTATTTCATAACCGCTGTCCAATGTCACAATAGTAGGTCCTAACACTCCATTCATAAGTATGGTCCCTTATCAGGTTGGGCGTATCAAATAGGTGTAACAACAAATCATGTCACAACAAATGTTCGTCACAAGAGCGAGTCCTAACACTCCATTCAAAGGTTCCCCAAAATAAGTCTCCGTTCATCCCTAAGGGAAGAACTGCATCAAGTTGATGTATCCAAAATAACTCTTTGTGCCAGTTTTATTTTTTGTTGTTGGAGGACCTCGCCACGTGGGTGAGGATGAATCACCTCCAAAACAACACTTCGAATGGATTGTGTCCACCCACGTATTCTTCATCTTAGATAATCTGCCATCTTGCTGCTTCTTTCTTCGGAAAGCATTTTTTGCCAGAGGGCGCTGTGCTCGAGGCCGCGTAGCACTAGTCCCTCAAGGGCCGCCGTCGAGTGTTGACATCATCCGTCATATAAAGGGCTCGAGCCACGCCTGTTGGTCTCAGTTCCGCTTTTACAAGCTTCTGCTTCATGTTTCAAAACGGCACGTCAGTTCTTTCATTGAAAATGTCTTCATCCTCAACTCCTACCACACCCAAGACGGGTTTTAAAAACTGTCTAAAGTGCGGAAGAAAGATCTCCATTACGGATCCTCACCGCAGCTGCCTTTGGTGCCTCAGCCCTGACCATCGGGTCGACGTGTGTCAGGCGATGTCGAATAAGGCTCTTAAGGAACACCAAGGTAAGCTAGCGTTGGGAGAGGAGTCTTTTAAGTCTGCAAAAAGACAAAAAGACTCGAGAGTCGAGTAGAAAATCTCGTCACGAGTCGAGGTGGTCGAGGTCGAAGAGTCGTTCGAGGGAATCTTCCTCCTCTGCATCTAAAAAACCGAAGAAGCAACGTCACAAATCTTCTTCCTCTTCTTCCGCCTCGCCTGACGGAAGGTTCATTTCATGTCCTTCTAAGCATGATTCACCCAAAAATGGGAGGCCTGTAGGGCTTCAATGCTAAAGATTTTTGAGAAGGCGGCCCGACCCCCTCAGTCGCGAGAAGAGCATTCCCCTGTCCACTCCAAGAGTGACGCAGGGAAATCTAAAACTGTACACGCAAAATCCGACAAAGTCAAGGGCGTCCGCAGGGGATGATTCTCCAGCGCCTCATGAAACAAGACAAAAAGCTTTGGTGCGCAAATCGAGGTTAACAGAGGATGAAATGGCATCCTCGTAGTCGAATGTCGCATCGACTCGACACTTACGTTGAAGCCAAAGATGGCGTCGATATCTTCGACCACAGTGTTGAAGCCTCTTTTGACGACATCGAAGCCTTCCTAGAGGATTCCTTCGAGCATATCGAAGCCAGCGTCTATTCCATTGACACCTTCAACGCCTTTGTCAGGGAAATCTTTACCCAAATACCAAAATGGCAGACCTTTGACTGCCTACAATCGGCCAGTGGCCTAGATACCTCACCTGAGGTAGAATTTGAAAGACCAGACCCTACTGACCACGCAGAATCTGGGTATAGGAACCTTGGGAAGAGTCATTGACTTCATGGGGTGGAAGACAGTGTCCCCGAGTTACGACCAGGATGACGCGACAGATATTATCCAATCCTTCCTTTCCACAAAGTACTAAAAAAGAGAGTTCTTGCAAATTGGGAAATCCCAGAATCTTTACCAACTGTAAATAAGAAATTTGTGGGAAAGTACAGACCTTCACCTTCAGATCCAAAGTGTCTAAGCATCCCTCACCTGAGAGCTTGGTGATTCAAGCTGCGACTGCAAATAAGCAATCAGCTTATCCCTCCATGCCCCCTGACAGGGACGATAAAAAGATTGATGCTTGGCGAGGAAAGTGTTCACTTCGGGCAGCATGGCCCTTAAATCTACTAATGTGACTTGTACATTAGCTAGATTTACATACACCCTGTGGGACTGCTTGAATGCAGCAGCTGATCACATCCTGGAGGGTGAGGAACGGGATGGTTTCCTGGCAATAATAAGAGATGGAAAGGAGGCTATGGAGGAGTGCCTCAAGTCAGGACTGAACACTGCTGATAGTGTGAGCAGGTCCATGGCGGCTAGCACAGTCTTAAGCAGATTTGCTTGGCTGAGAAGATCTGGTTTTGCTTCTGATGTACAGTCCAGGTCACTCAATATGCCCTTTGACGGCTTGAGGCTGTTCGGCAGCAAGGCGGACGAGAGCTTGGAGAAGCTGCAGACCTCAAAAGCGGCAGCAAAATCACTCTGCGCCGCTATAAGGCAGCCTCAACACACTCTTATGAAGGCTCATCTTCCTGGAAGAGTCGCCCCTTTTGCTTCTATTCCTCTTTTGGAAAAGGGAGGGGGCAGGCCAATCGGAGAGGCCAAGTGAGAAAACCCTTTTGTGGTGGAAAAGGAAGAGGTGCTAGATCAGCTACAGCAGCGGCTACTACCTCCTCAGCCACTGCTGCAGCCGCTGCAAAGCCACTTTGAGGACTTAACCCACAAAACCCTGATGGGAGGCAGAATCATTCAGTATCTGGATGAATGGCGAGGTATTACGTCAGATGCCTGGGCACTAGAGATAGTGACCCATGGTTACTGCCTTCCTTTTCGTCAAAGACCTCAAGATCACCCACCGGGAGCCAATTCTGTACAAATTCCAGACCGCTCCTTGTGCAGGAGATTTTAACCCTGCAAGAGAAAGGTGCAATAGAACATGTACCTGTAGCGGAGAGGAACAACGGTTGGTACTCCCCTTATTTTCTCATCCCCAAAAAAGACAGAGGGTTGAGACCCATCTTGGACTTAAGAAACTTGAACAAGTTCCTCAGGAAGGACAAGGTCAAGATGGTGACCCTTTCTCAAATCCTTCAGGCTCTTCAGATTCAGGACTGGCTGGTTTCATTGGACCTTCAGGATGCTTACTTTCATGTGCCAATCCATCTCAAGCACAGAAAGTACCTGAGGTTTGCAATTGGCGGATCTCACTATCAGTTTCGAGTTCTGCCATTTGGTCTGACCTCCTCCCGAGGGTTTTCACCAAACTAATGGTGGTGGTGGCAGCGAGTATCAGAAAAGGGGGGATTCATGTTTACCCTTATCTGGATGATTGGCTAATCAAGTCGAGTCCACCCGAACGAGTCCAGGAACCTTGACCTGCCACTTCTTACACAGTCTGGGCTTCTCACTCAATTACAAGAAGTCACAAATGATTCCAAGCCAAAGACAGCAATTCATCGGAGCAGTCCTGGATACTACCTCAGGGAAAGCCTCGCCTCCCGAGGAAAGAGCTCGCCACATTCTGCAGATAGTAATGACATTTCAAAATGCCCAACATCTACTGGCTTTCGACTTTCTAAGGTTGCTAGGCTTCATGGCATCCTGCATTTTTCTGGTGCCAGAGGCTCTACTGAGGATGAGATCCCTTCAATGGGCCCTCAGGACTCCATGGTCCCAGTTTTCGGGGGAGATGTCAGATCTTCTGCAAGTCTCGGCCAAAGTAGCTCAAGATCTTCTATGGTGGGCTTGCAAGGAGAATATCCTCAAGGGGGAACAGTTTTGGCAACCATGGCCCGGGATAACGGTAGTGAAGGACGCCTCACTCACGGGGTGGGGAGCCCACACCAACGATTTGACAATCAGCGGTCGTTGGTCTCCATCGGAGTCCAAACTACACATCAACCTTTTGGAGCTGAGGGCAATCAGACTATCTCTGAATGCCTTCCTGCCCTCTGTACATGGAAAGAATGACCTAATAATGATGGACAATACAGTGCCCATGTATAACCTCAACAAAAGAGGAGGCGTAGGATCACTCCCACTGTGCAGAGAAGCAATGCAGCTCTGGTTCTGGGCAATGCAAGAAGGAATCGCTCTATCGGCAATTAATCTAGCCGGAGAGAAAAACACGGCGGCAGATGCTCTGAGCAGGCAGAGCACAGTCCCCCACGAATGGGAACTAGCACAGGAAGTCCTTCAAGAGATCTTCGCCCTTTGGGGAACCCTTTAAGTGGATCTGTTCGCGACCGGTACCACCTGAAAGTGCGAACTGTATTGCTCAAGGGAATTTCCCTCCGAGAGGAGCTCTAGTGGACGTGTTCGTGGTGGACTGGATATTTCCACTCCTATACGTGTTCCCTCCAGTCCCCGTGATTCCTCAAGTAATGAGGAGGTTGAGAAGGTTCAGGGAAACCATGATCCTACTTGCCCTGAATTGGTCCAGGAGAACGTGGTACCCAGACCTTCTGGATATGTCCATCTGCCCTCCAATACGTCTTCCACAAAGAGAGGATCTCCTGTAGCAAAGGGAAGGTCAAGTTCTCCATACAGAGGTCAAAGCTCTCAGCCTTCACGCTTGGCTTCTGAGAGGCTGAGATATAAGGATTGGGACCTTCCGGACAACGTTATGAACATTTTGCTTTCGGCTAGAAGGCCAGTAACAGAATCCTTGTACCAGTGTCGTTGGAAGAAATTCAGTAACTGGTGCAGGGATAAGAATGTGGACCCTTTTCAATGTAGCACTCCCATGGTGCTTTCCTTTCTTTTACATTTGGCCAACTCGGGGCTCCAAGTTGGTACTATTAAATGATATCTAGAAGCGCTGTCTATCTTCAAGCACTCCTCTGAAGAAGTTTTGTATTTTAAAATGCCTTTAGTTGTCCAATTTCTTAAGGGTTAACAAATGTGTTCCCTCCTAACCTTTTCAGGTTCCCATTTGGGACTTAAATTTAGTTTTAAAATGTCTGTGTGCCCCTTTTCAGCCTTTACATTCTGTTTTACTAGTGGCTTTAACTTCACCCGCAATGTAAGTATGTTACAGGCGCTATCTTGTAAGCCTCCTTACACTATTTTCCACAAGGATAAAGTTATTTTTCTTACCTAAAATAGTTTCAGATTTCCATCTGTGACAAAAGATTACTTTACCTTCCTTTTACCCTCCTCTGCACGCTAGTAAAGTGGAGGAAAGGTTCCACAGGCTGGACCCTAAAACGGCTCTCGGCTTCTATATCTCTAGACTTGAAAGATTTAGACAAACTGATTGGTTCCACTGGACACAAATTGGGCCTTGGTTTGTCCAAACAAACCTTATTCAGATGGATAATCCTAGCAATATCTGAATGTTACAGGTTGGCTGGGAAAGAGCCTCCAGATGGATTAAGGGCTCATTCAACCAGGGGCATAGCAACTTCCACGGCTCTTCAGAGGGGTGTTCCTCTGCAGGACATTTGTGCAGCGGCCACCTGGTCATCCATGCACACCTTTGTAAAACATTGTTTAGACTCCTTCTTACCAAGGAGGCCTTTTTGCAAAAGCCGTCCTTCATTCAGTGCATAATTGTCATGATCTCTGCTTCCAAAAGGTCAGGGTTTTCCCAACTCCCTTGGAAGCAGATTCATAACCCAGGTTCCGAGTGCCAACCAGTCCCAATTGGGACCTTTTGGACCCAGTCCTGGCGCCAGTGGCACCAGGCTCATAAATATGCCCAGTCCCAGCGCTGGAAGCGCCGGGCTCATAATGCTTGGGTGGACTTACCTGCAGCAGACCATGCTGCTTACTTGCCTGCCAGTTGAGCCTCTGATCCTCTTCTGTTTTGAACTACTTTTCCTGTTGGGTGGGGCAGGAGCCACTCCCTAGGTTCAGAACACTGGAACTCTTCTGGAAAGCAGGAACTCTTTTCTTACCTAGGCATGGCTGTGGAAGGAGACACCTAAGCACTACAGGAAGCTATTTAAACCACACCCGATGGATGAATCTTGCTTTGCGTTATTCTGCATCCTCTGCAGCAGAACGCTCATCGTGTCTTCTGCATCTGATCCTGGGCCTAAGGAAAAAGGCTTACCATCCTGAATCCAGTCTTCAGCAACACCTATAAAGACAAGAAAGAACAGGTTAGCATTACGGTCTTCAGTGACAGCTCTTCACTTACCCGGGCCATCGGCTGTCACCAACGCCTCGCGCTGCATTCTGAAAGACAAAGGCTTACCTACTCTTCGTGCGCTCCGGAGGCCTTCGGCGCTGCATCCCGCATCTGAAAGACAAAACAAGGTGCGTTTAAAGACATTGGGGAACTTTAATACTCACGTGCCATTACTCCTTTCCACATCTAACCCAGTGGGTATTCCGGCACCCTGCAGCCGCTCCGAACTTGTACCTGCAAAATAAAAAGACAGTTAGAGCGCATCGTGAAGCAGGCAACAAGCGCTTACTTACGTGCTTCCAGGCGCTTCTATTCTTCACACGGGCTCCATCTTCAACTCACTTCAGCCCGTCATCCACCATCGCCGGAACCCTGCAAAACAAGAGACATCATTACTAAAGACTTTAAAGACATTAGTATTACTCGAAACTTACCGTTCGTGCAGTAAACGACGGACAGCAGTCCTCTGAAGTCAAGAGGCCTGCTCCCCTTATCCAGTGAAGAAACTGGTTACAGCACCCTGCCCCGAGGCAGATGGAGAGCACGGCGTTCACTTACCTAAGGTGAGAGCGTTAACCTTCGGGGTTCTACAGGAGAAGAGAAAGGGAAGAAGAGAGAGACATTCAATAACCCAGTTCATTAATCCCATATTTTCTATCTGCAGACATCTTACCCTTCGAGTCAAACATACAGTGCACAGAGGTCCAGCCCAAAGAGCCAGCCGTGTGTTACACATCACCTTTGAAGATACGGTATACGCCCAGTCAAGATCGGCGCCTCTACGGGAATCAGGTGAGCGTTACAATAATTAAAAACTCTGGTACTCCCTCCTCCAAATTACAACTGCTGTGGGAGTCCATCTAAGATGAGGAATACGTGGGAGGACACAGTCCATTCGAAGAACAAGTTACTTACCAACTGTAACGTTCTTTCGAATGGAAGTTCCTCCCATGTATACCTAATCGACCCTCCCAACCTATCCCTCGGTACAGTATTTATGCTTTTTGCACTTGTACTTCCTTAAGAGCCTTACATCCTTCAATGCCTGATACAACTGATGAGGCCATTAACACCGTAAAAACAGAACTGAGACCAACGGGCGTGGCTTGAGCCCTTTATACGACGTATGACGTCGACATTCAACGGCAGCCCTCGAGGGACTAATGCTACGCGCCCTCGTGTACAGTGCCCTCTGGCGAAGAAATTAAATTCTGGAGAAAGAAGCAGCAATCTGGCAGATTATTCAAGATGAGGAATATGTGGGAGGAACATCCAGTCGAAAGAATGTTACAGTTGGTAAGTAACTTGTTCATCTCATCTGTACTATGGTATGTTTCATCTCAGAGAAATGTCTACAGACAGGGGATCGGTTGATAGCTGCCCTAATATTGGACTTGTGCTCCCTCCGCCTGTCTTTCACCGGTCTTATGGTTTGACTAATATAATATTTGCCACACAGGCATCTTAAAGCATAAATGATGCTACAGGTCTCACAGGTGGCGTAATGTTTCCATTTGATCTTTTGCCCAGAACTAGAATGCCTTACGTGCTCGGCCTTGATTATATTGGAGCAGTGCTGGCAGTTAAGACATGGGAATGTCCCTACCTTGATCTTATGTAAAGTTCTCTCGACAGGTCTTTTGGGATGTTCTGCCCTGACAAGGGTATCCCTAAAGTTGATGCCTTTCTTAACGGCCGACATAGGTGGTTCAAGAAAAAGTCGATTAAGATAAGGGGCGAGTCTAATTAGATTTCAATTTTTTTTATCCTAGAGACTGTCTCTGCAGAGTAGCATAGAGTATGAATCGTCCTAGTGTTCTCCTTCGGGGGTTGATCTCAGCTGGTCCTCCCTCCTGGCACAAAGAGTTATTTTTGATAAATCAACTTGATGCAGTTCATCCCATAGGAATGAACTAAGAATTTTATTTGGGGCCATTCCTTTGAATGCTGTGTTAGGACTCGCTATTGTGACACTGAACATTCGTTAGGACATGATTTGTTATTACACCTTTTTGATAAGTCATACCTCATAAGGGGCCATACTTATGAATGGAGTGTTCTACTATTGTGACATTGGACAGCGGTTATGAAATAATTTGTCATCACACCTACAGCTACGCTGTGTCAAAATGTCGTAGTAATATTGTATGCATGTCTAACATGTGAAGAATGCAAATTGGTGCCATGTGACCAATGGTTAGTAACGATCCGAGATATTGCATCAGCAATTACAATCATATGAGTGTGACAAGTCCACACTGTTCCACCATACCACTGATGGATTTTAATTATTAACAACAATTGAAAATGCTGTAGAGAAATGTTGCGTTATGTTTACTTTAACTCCTGCACGTTAACACAATGCAGTCCATGATCAACATTCTGCGTAGATATCATGCAGGAGTACTACTGTATTCCAATAATTATTAGTGTGATGGGTTCATGCAGCAAAACACCAGATTATCTTCAGATCACTTTGAATTGTGACATCATAGGCTTGATCAATTACCTCTGTTATTTTATCTACATTCACTATTTTTCACATATCATTGAGAGTAGAATTGTTCATGCTTACTCTGCATGAGGATTGGGCATTTGGAGCTACCACAGATAAGTTAGGCTTTGCTACCCATTCCATAGGTAGCTGTGATTAGGACAACAAACACGATGCGCATTGAGTACTTAATTTTAGATACACGCAACTATAAAATGACAGCCATTTTGCAGTACATCTCGCATATAGATGCCCGGGAGAGGACCTTGTATCTTTTTATCTCTATCACATTGGTGAGATAGGTTAGATATTATGGGAATTATTATTATTTGTTCACTAGATTGCTGCAATTGAACCATAGCACATAATGATGCCATATTTTCCAATTTATGTAGTTACCTGTTTTGTGAATATTGGGGAGACAATGCCTTGAAACACACTGGATATCAGGGAAGACTTTTTTTCCTAGATAAGGGGAACACTTTCATTTTTTTATGTATAGCCTTTTACTGTAGATGACTGTTCTGCTTTTATAAGCCAGAGCTACAAAGTGTGCTTCTTAAACACATTTTGGGCATTGTCTCTTTAGGCAGCTAACTCGGGAGGTCACGCAACATGCCAGGTTTTGCTGGTGAGATATTGGCTTTATTGATTCTTAATATGGTATGCACGTTATTGACATTTATCCCTTTTTTTTAATAAGTTGAAGATATGCCAATTTAATCTTTCAGGGCTAATTGCCGTACAGGTTAATATGTTTGGAAGGGATAATATCGCCTTAGTCTACGGATCTGACAATTGGTAAGATTAGACTAACCCATAGATTTGACATTTGTGAAAGTTGTGGAGAACGGACATAACAGTTCCTCATGAACCTACAGATCTGACAATCCTTCCAGCAAGTGACGGAGGAGAAATATGGGGAGGAATGTCCTGGTTTCGACCTTTTTGATCGAATTTTTACACACAAGAGGTGACTTACCAAACCTACTTTGCGTTACTTAGGATCACATACTTTGCTGTTAATTTTCAGATTGCTTTGAAGAGTCTTTTCTTATAATGGTTCGGTTGCAAATACCTCCCTCACTAACTGAATAATGTACACTAAACCTAATACATCTTTATTATAAAGTAGCCTGAATGAAGGAACACGGCTTGGGCCTGCACGGCTCCAGCTCACACTGCTGCACTCAGATTTCTATTCCGTTAGTGATTTGCATCTTTCCTCTCAGTGAAGGAGAGTGAGCTGTGTATGGTTAATGAGTACATGGGGTGGAAGATTTGAGGGGGGGTGGGACGGGGGGAGTCTCCCACCCCAGGCTCCGAAGATAAAATTTAGATTGCAATTACCAACAGGCTCTATGCTTCAGTTGCCATGACCCAGACCTTGCTTTTTAACCATGGGCCTTTTGCATGCTGGCACTTACAGGCCATACTAGTGACATTCCCAGTCTGAAGCATGCATTTTCAAAGAGGGAACAAATTCCACTTATCCAAAAGCCTATTTGTATCCCTAGGTATTTCCCTATTAATGAATTACTTCATCTGTAATGCAGGAGGTGTGTTTAACCGTACATTGCTGACAGTCCATTTCAATTAATCATACACTACAACAATATGAGAACACCTACACTTTAGACGGGAACTGAAACCATTCTCCTCCCAGAGGAAGGGAGGCAGATCCTGCATCAAATTTGAGGGTCGTCCCCAACCCGCCAATGCACCTCCCAGACTGAAGAGGAAATTGAGAAGCTTTGGGTTGCCAACTGGCTCATGGCATCAATTAGTTTTAGCCAGTCCAGGCTTTTTCACAGAAGCGTTTTACTTGCTGTTCCTTCCTTGTAAGTGATACTTATGATAAGAAAAGCCAAATTGCATTTCCTTATATTCAGAGCACTGTTGGCTTCTAAAGCCAAGACTGGTTCAAGAGCCACCTGGTGATTCTGGACATTTGCCTTCCGCGCCTATCACTGGATCCTTCTGTGAAATGTGCATCTTTTTGCCCTACAATCGTGGAGAAAGCGTGTGCTACTGTGTAAGGGCATAGTGCTACTGTGTAAGGGCATAGCATCATGCTAGTATTACTTTAGCTTCACTGTCCAGTGAGGCAGTTCTAGCTGGTTGCCACCCTTCTGGCCTTCCTTGGCGGCATGCCTGCCTTTGTCTTCCACTGTGAGCTCAGCAGGGGGGCAGTGCCAGCCAATGGATGAAACCACCACACTTGTTTATGATAAGAAAAACGGCCATATTTATTTTTAACATATCCAAAATCATCATCTCCTACACAATTATAAACGTGACCCTAAATTAAAACATAGCTATCATAAATACATTTCATGTTGTAAGCATACATAATTATTGGTTCCCCATATGACCGGTGGTCCAGGTGTAACCACCAACACCGCCCCTCCTCCCCCATCCCTCCCCCCGGGCACTGTACAGCAGTGAGGTCCCCCTGTGTCGGCATGGACCTCCCCGCCATAACCTTTGTTGGGGGGTGAGATCGCAGGAGGCCCCCTTTCTTGTCGGACACGGTCCGCCTCTGGTCCCCTGCCTGTTGGAACCCCACTGGCCCCAATCCACCCAGTGAGAGGTAGGTGTGGCCTCGCTACTGCACCAGATCTGCCTCAGGGTCCCCCGGGAGGGGCAAATCAATGACCACATGGTCCTCCCCCACTGTCCTGTCTCCCCTCCCCCTCATAACCAAAAGGGAGGGGGGGGCTGGGCAACAAAATCCAGGCGGTGCTGGCAGCAGATGTCCATTGTGGTTCTTGGTGTCCAGGCGTGGTCAGCGGTGTCGATGGGCAGGCACGAGGAGCGGATAAGCTGATCCTGCTCCCCTGCCCCCTTTTAACCTCTAAATTTGGTGACGCTGACCACCCACTGCCTCCCTCTGCCGTGCCTCCGTTGTTGCTCTGGGGTGTGCACACCCTGCTCATCTTTAGGTGGCTGCTTCCTGCAGCCACCTCCTGCTGCTGCGGCCCCCCACTGGCCCACTTTCAGGATGCGTTGTAGTGAGTAAGATGTCGTCTGGGCACAACGAAGGCCTGGACACGAATCCCTCAGTGTGTGTGTCTCTCACTCCCTCTCGCCCTCTGTCCAGCCTCCCTACCTCTCTTCCTCGTTCCCTCTCTCTCCCCTCTTCCTCTCTTTACCTCTCTCGCTCCCTGCTTTCTTTCCTACTGTCTCATCTGCCCCCTCTCACCCTCTCTTCCTCTCCCCCTCACACTCCATCTTTTCCCCGCTCTACCTCTGTCTCCCTCATACTCCCCCTCCCTCGTTCTCCCTGTTTCTCAACCTCCCCCCTCCCCACCTTCTCTCTCTCCCTGTCCCTCCCGTTGTCTCTCCCGCACTATAGTTTACGTGACGCTGGTATGTGGGTCTATTGTTCTGTAGCAGCATATCAGACTTATGGAGTCGGAAGATGAGCCAAGGTTACCGATGTTCTGGTGCAAGTCTATGAAATATGGATGACACTGAAACTTGGGGGCCAAACCCCGAGAGGTTCCAGTTAGGCTAATTTCCCTCTTCACCACAACTGCTTATTTAAAATAAAAATGAACGTTTCTAAATAAGCCAAACGCCTACTGTTAATCTGTGAAAACGACCTTTCTCATAATGTATTTCTGTGTAGCTCTACTACTTGCCGTTTCCGCATGGCGGTAAAAAACGAGAGTTTCTTGTACCCACTTTAATTAATTTGTCGCATACTCGTTGTATAACTCCCTAGTTATCCATAAGGTCTTTGTTTTAAAAAAAGGTAGCAGGCGCTCCTCTCCAGAAAGAACATGGCATGATAACCTGTTCTGAGATGAGAGTTTGCAGCACACGCTTTTTGCTCACTGTACCTTTCACAGATGGGAAATACCCATTTGCATATCAGTCATTGTCCCGCCCACATGGGCAGTCCAGCGCCGAAATGCTATGGCAATTCCTCTCTGAACAAGAGTACCAACAGCAACCCCATACACCACAGCCTACAATTAATGTAAGCACTTCAGGCTAGAGGGGCAATAAACACCTAGAAGCCTTCTGTCCTACTGTTCGGGATGGCATGCAGTGATGTTCAAATGTTGAGCAGCACGTGTTGCCGGCAAATCAGGGAGGTGCACGAAGCCAGGCTATGTTACATGGCCTCCCGATTCTGGCTTTGTGTAATGCCGCTTCATCGACCCCCCTGCTCATCAGCAGACCGTGGGCTGAGTGGCCGGCTGCGCTGCAGACTGCCCCGGCACAGGCAGGATGGGCTTGTCTGCGGAGGGTTTCAGGGGGGCTGTTTGTTGTTTTTCTTCCTGTGGTGCACGCGGACACCCCAGGAGGCTTGCTGCACGGGAGTCTTTGTTTTGTCTGCATCCTGACTGCCTGCACTTCCCATCACTACATCCTGCCCTGCTTGTTAGGCTCTTAAAGAGACAGCCTACAATTAATGTAAGCACTCCAGGCTCAGAGGGGCAATAAACACCTCTTTACTGAAAGGGCTGGCACAGGGAAGGAGACGCATCCCAGCGGGAAGTTGTGTGTTTGTGTGCGGTTATGGATAACCCAGTGCAGGATGGGAGCAATGCAAACGCATGGTAAAGGGGCAGACCGATGCGGGGACGCTTCCCCCAATATTTAGGGGAGCGAGTTTGTAGCGCACAATACACGCTAATCTGCCTCCAGGAGCTTGTGCAAACTCTTAACTCCTGAAAGGAGATTATTTGAACTACCCCCAAAGGCCATGCTTCAGCTATCCCTGCTTTCCAGGGGTGCGCCAGGGGGGATAATGTGCCCATGGCAGTCAGGGTCAACAAGTGACTAGCGGGGCCGGGTCAAAGGCTTCATTTTTCAAAATGGTGTGTGTGTTTCTACTCCGAGGCACGTGTTTGCTATATGTACGCGGTGTGCTACGCTATGCTGGCTTCAACGTGCTCTGGTCTACTGGTCGAAGTGTACGAAAACCTGTTTTGGAACTATGTTGCCTGCTGGCCTGTCCCAGCTCCCCACAAACTCCATCGCTGCGCCACTCCTACGCCCATTCCAAACCCCCTAAGAAAGCTCCTGCTTAAGGGGTGCAAGTTTCAACTTCTTCCAACACTCTTATTTTAAAACGAAGTCATTCCGGAACGGTTTCTTTTCAAAATAGAAGTATAGCAATGGTAATACTTAATTACATAAAGTAGAGGAGCACTGCTCCCGCCCACTTCGACCACTGCTTTTAGGTGTGGCATGTTACCCATCTTATGCGTAAGGTGCAGGGACATATGCCACATTGCTGGTCTGCGAGGATCCGTGTTTAGTTCCCTAATGCATCTTTGCCAGAATGGTGAACTTGAATGTGTGCTTTTAATCCACATTTTCTTTTGCTATTGGGTGGGTGCCTTCTCACGCTCCATACTGCATCTTAAATTAACCCTGTGCCACCCTTGTGTTTTGCCTGATGTAATTCTCCGTCACCAATTGTGATCTTGTAACGACATTTGAATTTGTTTGTTTTTAAGGGCATTATGCTCATTTTTTATTTCCATAATTTATTCACCCCCTTCATTTTTTTTTAATGTCATCTTTGCTAAACTAGCTGGTTAGGTCCTGCTAGGTCAAGTTTATATTCTGTCATGCTGTTCAACATTAGCATCAACTATCAAGCGCTTTGAAGCAGCCATAAAGTGGGAGGCAGCACTTCACAAAACACATAAAGAAATACTTGTGAACAGCATTCAGCCCATGAAAAGGGCCCTAACACGGAAGTGAACATGCAAATGTAGGCAGAGCCTGCTGGACGCACGAGCTCCATGCTGGAGCTTTATTAGCAGGGCAAAGTAACTGCAGTCCAGATTGAGAAGGGGGGACAAGGCTGAATTATGCAGATTAACCCCCAGAAGAGTCCAACCTCACCCCTAGAGGAATCCTGCCTCCCACACAATACCTGCCCCTTGATCTTCCTCACAGGCCTCAAGAACTCCCAGGAAGCTCCACCCAGGCCTTTACGTTCAACATCCTCCCTTATTTAAAAGTGCCCTTCCTTTCTGCCAGCCTTCCTGTTTATGGAACCTGGCCATACATGGCCTCTGTGGTAAGCAGAAGGGTGTGTGCCCGCCCTTTCTCTTATGTGTGGTTTCTACACATCCTGGCATTCTGGAAAGCTTCAAAGCCTGACTGCCCCAGAGCCAAAGACATGCTCGCAGCATTTTATATTTTTTTTTACAGAGGGAGCTCGGGGTATATTTTCCCAGTGTACATGGGTAAATATTTCTATACTTTGACAGCCTTCTACCAAGTAAGGCACCACACCGTCTTACTCTGAACTGAAATTAAGTTTGCATGACACTCTTAATGACTTCTTTTTAATAATGACCTTTTTGACTTAAAGGTGCCAGGCTATTTCAATGTTATTTAATCAGTTTGCCCCCCCTCATGCCCCTAATTTATGTTGGCAAAACCGACGACCTCTACACACAGTCTATTCTTGACTAGACCTCTCTTGGCTGTGGACTGGCAATCCCAGAATTAACATTCTGGCATTTAACACTGTGTATGTCGTATAGAGATGTCTTCACAAATCAGCCACCAAGCTTCCAGGATTGTCTGAGAACGGTCTTGCAGCCCCTCATGCATCCATGGTTACTTGGGTACTAACATATTCTCCAGATCTGCCTTGGAAACACCCCCTAATTATGACAGCTCTTAAGGACAAGTCTACCTCCTCTTTTGAAGAACTCTGGTCCATGCTGTAGGAGTGACCTGCACCAATGCCATCTCTAAGGGCCTGATTCACGGAACATTTTCCAATGGGATTGCGCCATTATAAAAATGCTGTTGTGAATCTGGCCCTAAATATTTACCCCTTGCTGCATCCCTTCTGGAGTTCGTCGCATCTATTATCTGCTTGCTCATTCTTTTATCTTTCCTGTGTTCATTTCCTTTCTTCCAGCAGATATACACCTGGCATGGGCACAGTATGTAACTCTATGGACAAGCCTAGGCACTTTGAAACGGCTATGGTGGTGATTTGGTGCAGTATCAAAGCCTATAAGCATAACCGCCATACTGTAGTTTTCTATATTACTAAATTCTAAATGGTGCAATTACTGTGCTAAATAATTTATCCGTACAGAGCACAATCTTCTAGGATATCACACGTTCTAATACTGTCTCGTTCTAGCCTGTGTCACGGTTTATTACACTGAACACGCCAGCTAGGGAACTCCTTGCCCTACAATGAATGTGGCACACAATAAACACTTTTTTTATTTTTAATATGCTATAGTTTTTTGTTTAGTAGGCCTCCAACCCGTCTCACACCCAACTTCCACAAACATCCTGTGTCACAATGGACTAGGAACCAGGCCAGTGTGTACCAATACGATATATTTATTAATGTATTATTTAATAAAAAAGGAAAATCAACCAACTAGACAGCCACCAATGTCGTGGCAACACAAAATGCAATAATCTCTACAAAACAACCAGGTTTAAGATATACGAATACAGTTAAATCTGTTTTTTTTAATGGCAGAACAGAAAAAGGACAATTTACCACAAAGTGATGGCACCTACAGTTAAGCACTCCCCCCTGCAACACTCACCCCAAAACATCAATTGGACTTGATTCCTTTGAATGGAAGGCAGTGGCAAGGAGTAGGTATACAGAGGGAAAATCGGGTTTGGAGTGAAGCCCACCACCATAAGATGGGAAGCCAGCAAAGAAAGGGAAAACCTGTTTTTAGAGCAAAATGGAAGAATGTTTTTTTTTAATTATTTCTCACAACTGCTAAGGGACAGCATAGAAGAAAACTTGTATGGCTTACACTTAGGAGACAGGCAAAGTTTTAGAGAATACTAATCAGCACACCAGGGAAAATCAGGGACGTCATTTCACCAAAATGCCAGGGGTAGCGGACGTGACATCACTCGACCATTGACCCCTGATGACATCACAGGAAGTGGTTATTTGACCCCACCCTGAAGTGATATCGCGGGAAGCGACGGAACACACCCTTTCACCCATTGACAAAACAGGAAGTGGCATCACAAAGCATTGTACACTACGAAAAATATGGTTACGATATCACTATAATGTGATGTACATTTCCTACAAGAATGGATCGCCATATGTATCGTTGAGGTCAGTGTGTATAAGCCCATATTACCAAATTACTGTGAATGCAAGCAGACGTTCATGACCAAATGATAATGATGTGTTATTATATAGCACTTACGCTTCAGCGCTTTATATAGAAAAAATATACACCTAATATCACCCAACCTGTGTTGGTACTCATTTAGCGACCTCAGAAGAATGAAAGGCTGAGTTGAGGCGTTTAAGAACAGACTAAATCACTGACTCACCCTCTGAAGTGTGCCTGAAATAAACCTTTAATGAGTCTAGCAATTATTGTATAGAATTCCAGAAAGACACATTTTTTGGCATTCCCATTCTTTCTTATTTAGGGTCAGTGCTGAAAGTGTTAGACTTGTTGCACTCCTGTTCTTATTTTTCTTCTTTTTTAAGGGTCCTGAACAAGAAAGCCAGCCACTCCAGAAGTAAAGAGCCACATGGATGGGCTCCTGGCAGCTCAGGAGCCTGCATTACAAAAAAATAAAAAAATAAAATGTTTTTTGTTTTTTTAGAGGTCGCAAGGGAGACCTCAGAGGTCGCAGTTTTGACCTCTGGCGACCCCTAAATGACGTCCCTGGGGAAAATGTAAATAAAGTAGCAAAATCGGTTTTTGTGAGATAACATGCAAAGGGAAAATACAGTGGCAAATGTGAATTAATTTACACTGAGACTTATGACAGGTAGGCTTTGGGGATAGGATAATCGGTTTTCAGTTACAATGACAGAGGCAAAATGACAGATGCAAATGGGGATTGGTTTGGTAACATACACAATACATGGACACATTTGGTTTTCAGCACACAAGGGGATTAATTATTTTGGGGCAACACTTTAATGACTGTAACAATTACAAAAACACTGAGACAAGGATTGTTGGTTTCAAATTTCAACAATCCCGATCTGTGAAATTCAATGTGGGAATTAATTGATTTACTTATAAAAATACTAAGGATTTACACAGACAAATTCGTTTTTTTCAATGAGGATATGCTAACGTGCACAGACAAGAGATTCTTCTATGGGGAGATGACTGAATTACACTGGCATTTGTGGGTTTCAATGGGAAATATTGGATGCACTGCTACAAAAATGAAGGGCTAATGCAATTTAGTGCTGTGGTTATTGCGACTTGCATAGCAAGCCTTTGTTTAAGATTCAGGAAAGCCAGCTGTTTCTCAGGACACTCCGGAAAAATAGGGTAGGGGATCTGGTCACTCCACTCTCAAAGATGGCAAGTTTCTGCAGCCTTCTCTCTGTCCTCCTTTTTCTGTCTTCCCCACTTGTTGTGTCCTGAGTCCTAGTACAGTCCCCCTTCTATATCAGAAATGACCTCACTAATTTTACAATATAGTGGGAGTACCCTGTAATGATCACTGCCACTCGAATTGGACAGTTACCATCCCTCTCTCCGCCGCCAGTCAGGATTGGTTCAGGGGAGGAGAGCACCATATCTTTTTCCATTTGTCATCATCCTTTTGTTACCCTTACACATTTTTCGCAAAAACTGGTTATGTGTCATAACTTCATAATGGTACTAGCCACTGCCATGTAACACATAAATTAGGTTTTAGCTGATCATGTGGAATCAGATAAGTTAACCGCCAACTCCGTACAATGTAGCATCGCCATGTGTCATATTTTTGTTGTTTTCATAAAATGCTCAACAGTTATGAATATGCAATTTATCAAGCATGTTCCTAATTTCATTTTCCATCTTTTTCACCCATTCTCATACTTGTCACACGTTCAGATCAGCCAGAAACCTAATCTAACTGGCCATTACAGTTCCCAAAGTCACAGGTAAATGCAATTTATATCCCCAAAACCGCCTGGAAATGACATGAAATTGAAATCAATCCTCAGTCTGATGGCTGTGCAAAAAGCCTAAAATGAAAATAGTCTTTTAATATTAATTGGGAGTGTTTGTTCACCATATGGGAGGGCTGCGTCATCCCCCACAGCCATCAGTCTCCCTAGGCTTACCTGTGACCAGAGTTGTTTAATGAGCGTCTTTGAAGTCAGTCTGGGCTCTTTGGAAGTGGGTGCAACAAGGGCTCACACCTTTTTGTCATGCTTTAGCCAAGGATTGCCTTCTTTTGAAATCTCTGCTCTCCTGCCTGCCAGTCTGCGGAATAGGGAAGTTTGACACCTCCAGCAGCATCAGTTTATTGAAGGGTTGTTATATGGGAGGTGCGACATCCAGCTGGAGTGGGGCTTTTCATTGTGCAGTATCTGGCCCCAGCCAGAGCAGGTTTTCCTGAACTCTCACTGGAGTTCTGTAGATGAAACATCCTATACGTCACCTCCATCCCACATCAGGTTTTGTTTTCCTGACATTTTTCTGTGAGAAGTGATATCTTTTTCCATTTATTTGCAGATACATGTGCAGGCCGTTTTTGCTTTTAATGTTTAAAAATCCTGTTTTCCATGTGATAGGATTCTTTGATTTCTCCTTCTTTTGGGATTTAAACTACGGCTTGTCCATTGATAATGCTAGATAGGCCTCTTTCCCCATGGTTCTTTAATTTTACATGAACAAAAAAGAAAAAGTAAGGCCGTTTTTTGTTGCTGTTTCATTTCTTGCCACTCATGTGAAATAAAAGCAAAAGCCAGCCAGTCTTTGGTTGCAGTTTAAATTCCTGCCATTCATGTGACAGGGAAAGCAAAAGCCAGGCTGTTTTTGGTTGCAGTGTTTAAATGCTGCTGTTCAGGCGAAAGGGACTTCTATTTGGGGGCTTTAAATGTACCCCACACCTGTCAGATCCCACATAAGGAGTTGGTGGGGGGCAACATTGTGTGCATTTAGGAAGTGGAACCATGATTCCATTGGATGCCGGGTCTGTGGCTTAGTGGACTAATGCATCCACTACCGGGGCCTTTGTTTGACCTCATGGTCACAGGTTCGAATCCCACGAGGTCCCTCATCCTTCTGAGGTTGAATAAATGCGTACCATTAAGTTGGGTAACAATAAACATCTGTTATCTGTTATTAGCGCCAAGATGCCTCTCTGGGGTGACTGTGCGCTCTACGGATACACCTTTTATTTTATGATAGTGTGCATTCAAGCCCTGACCTCTTTGTGGCCATCGCTGCCATACAAATCCATTCCACATCCGATGATGAAAGGTAAAATGTTAATGCCCAGTTTATTTAGTGCTTATTTTTTACTAAATTGGCAAACCAAATGTGGTAGAGATTAATAAAGTGATTTGCCCAAGATCACACAAATTGATCGAGTGAAACTAGACCACCACGGGCTTTGTGGTTCCACATTCAGGACCTGCTATTCCAGGTTACCTGCCTGGCACCATTGATTGTGTGCCCCTTCCATTCCCCTCAACTCAAGTGATATGATAAATGATATGATAGGTTATTTATAATGCGCTTAATACCCAGAGGTTTCTAAGCGTGGACCTGGGGATCAAACCTGTGGTGCTCCATGTTGTTTTTCTTCCAAGGTGAGCATGTTGCCCCTGAGCTAGCCTCCCGAATGACAGCAGCAACCTGTTACAAATTATTCTAAGCCAGTGTGCAAGACGATAGCCCGGCTATATTTTTCTGTGGTAGCCTGCTGCACCATCCTGTGTCTGTGCCAGCCGTACCTTCACAAGGCACCGCCACCAAGGTTATAGGATACATCAGTCAACAAGAAAGGGTAACACTTTCCCAAACATGGCATGTGGAGAAATTCTAACACACAGTTGAAAATATTATTGGAGTACCCATTAGCTGGGGTGAATTTCTGTTTTTGTATATTCATTGGCATGCACAGAGACCTGACCACTACCCCATACACCTTTAAGGTGGAAGATATTAAAAGGCAATCAGCGGCATGTTGGGGCTCAAGAGTGTCTATGGAACAGTCAGCCCTCCCCGCATTCAAACCTGCGACTCCATAGGCTACACACACTGTACTCCTGCAGGCTTACTCATTATGTGCCCTCTCCCCACTGCCCAAGATGTGTTGGACTACAGATCCCATGAGACATTATACTGCCCACACCTGCTAGGGCTAATGTGAGTAGGGCAAAATATGAGCAACCATGGCATAGCAGACGGTAGCTAGTTTTATTAGAGCTATTCAGTTAATCAATTAACTTGGTTAATTTCTTATAGTTGTAGTCAAGTCAGTGTTATTGCCCTGATTTAGTGTTTCGGAGTCGCCTACTTCAGGTGTAATCGAAAACATGACGCAACTGGACAACTCCCTCCCCCAGTGGTGTATGTGTAGCAGTGCATTTGTTAAACTACACGATTTGCTCTCATTTCATAGACTTGGGTGCCAGGCTCCATTAGTTGACCTCCACTCCTTGAGTGTCCGTCCCTATCTTGGTGAATTGCAGAAAACACCTGAACTGCACACAGATATCTGTAGCAGGAACATAACCCTTTGAACTATTTTGAGCTCTTTGAGGGCAGGAATGCCACACAAGCAGTGGAGGAATTGGGCCCAGAACAAGACAGAGCTATAATCTGTCTGAGCGCCATTTCCTGTAGACACTAAGTCCAAACATCATTCAACACTTGGCTCTGCCACTTAGTCACGCCTACAACACTGACAACCAGGCCCCAGTCCCACCCACACTGCTGATTACCCCCCCCCCCCCGTGCCTAAAGAGGAGGGGGGGTACTTTTTGTCCAGTTCTAGCACTGAGCACAAGTTGAAATCCGTTGTGTGGCGGCTGCCCGTGGAAAGGCTTGCTGTGTCACTCGCATTCTTTATGCATTCCCAGCATGCACCTCCAATTACCAACATTTGTATCCATTTCAGGGAGTCAATGTGCCCCGTTTAGGGTAATTGCATCCTGCTTAGGGAGGTTTATTGTGCTTTATGGGTTTTATTTCATTTGAAGATTGCCTTTAGTATGGGCCAGCCCTGTGGGACTTTAAACGCTTCACATTTAAACATTTAAACATGAATAGGAGAGGAACACTTCCCAGAAGATGTTTTTTTCCCCCCGAAGTCTGCAAATGAGCATGGCTGAGGAAATGTTAACACCTGGCAGGTACACTAATACGTGGGAATTGGGAGCAGCTGTACATCACCTGTGCATTTTATCCTTTTGTGGCCCTCTGATGCACCACTTTGTACAGCCTAAGGGTCAAAAATAGGCATTATATAAATCGGAGAAGACTGCCTGCACCTGTCCTTTCTAACCCTGGCCTAGCTTGGCCCTTGATCGTCCATCTTGAATCCTCGCCGTTCTCCTTTGGTGCCTGCCTTTGGCACCCCACCCTTGCCACTTCGGGGGTCTCTTTTAAAGTTGCCACCATCCTTTTGCTGAACAGGCCCCACTACTGCACACACATCCATGCATTCCTCTTGCCATGTTATTGCATTTTTGGAAATTTAATTCCATCCATTAAACAGGAATTTTAGGCATGTCCGTCAAAATGTTAACATTTACCATAACATAGGCTTAAATTTAGCATGGGCTATGTCAAATTTAGAAAAAGGTGCCACAGATTTCAGGGAGGTTGTGAGGGGTGGTCTGGATTCAGCGTAGGAGCTGCTGCTTCCTTGTCTTGTACTCCTCTATTAGGGAATGCCAGGAGGGGTGGGGTTTATAATTATCAACATATCAGTCACGAAGCCCGATGGGAAGTGACGGGGGATATAAATAGTCGCCATAACGACAGTTACCCTGGGAACAGACGGAAAAAAAACCGCCTGCCGCTCGCAAGTGACAGGCCAATCTCTGTGGCCGGGCCTCTCCTGCGCAGAATCAGAAGCGGCCGAGCCACGAAGAAAATAAACATTTAAGTTAAAATGATGTTCGCTTTAGTAACGTGATAAAGAACTCCCAGAGACATCTTTTCAAATTTAGTCCTCTTTCCTGCGGCACCGACAGGCCCCACAGACATCTTTGCATAATTTGTGTCGTGCGCACCAGATTTGAATGGGATTTATCAGTATTTCATATGCTCGCCTTGATGCAAATTGAAATGGATTGTAGGCCAGACTCCGGCCGACATATTGGTTTTTCCATTGGTGCCTGAACTTTTCACCCTGGCGTTCGTGGCTGGTCACAGGCTGACCATAACAACTCTTGCCTGGTTCGAGGCCAGGCCTTGACGGACCCATCTGAACTCTTGTCAGGGTTCGAGGCTAGGTCTTGACTGACCCATCTGAACCCTTGCCGGGGTTCGAGGCCAGGCCTTGACTCACCCATCTGAAGTCTTGCCGGGATTTGAGACCAGGCCTTGACTGACCCATCTGAACCCTTGCCGGGGTTCGAGGCCAGGCCTTGACTCACCCATCTGAACTGTTGCCGGGGTTCGAGGCCAGGCCTTGACTGACCCATCTGAACTCTTGTCATGGTTCGAGGCTAGGCCTTGACTAATTTATCTGAACCCTTGCCGCGGCTCGAGGCCAGGTGTTGACTGACCCATCTGAACTCTTGCCGGGGTTTGAGACCAGGCCTTGACTGACCCATCTGAACCCTTGCCGGGGTTCGAGGCCAGGCCTTGACTCACCCATCTGAAGTCTTGCCGGGATTTGAGACCAGGCCTTGACTCACCCATCTGAACCCTTGCCGGGGTTCGAGGCCAGGCCTTGACTCCCCTATCTGAACTCTTGCCGGGGTTTGAGACCAGGCCTTGACTGACCCATTTGAACCCTTGCCGGGGTTCGAGGCCAGGCCTTGACTCACCCATCTGAACCCTTGCCGGGGTTCGAGGCCAGGCCTTGACTCCCCTATCTGAACTCTTGCCGGGGTTTGAGACCAGGCCTTGACTGACCCCTTTGAACCCTTGCCGGGGTTCGAGGCCAGGCCTTGACTCACCCATCTGAACTGTTGCCGGGGTTCGAGGCCAGGCCTTGACTGACCCATCTGAACTCTTGTCATGGTTCGAGGCTAGGCCTTAACTAATTTATCTGAACCCTTGCCGCGGCTCGAGGCCAGGTGTTGACTGACCCATCTGAACTCTTGCCGGGGTTTGAGACCAGGCCTTGACTGACCCATCTGAACCCTTGCCGGGGTTCGAGACCCGGCCTTGACTCACCCATCTGAACCCTTGCCGGGGTTCGAGGCCAGGCCTTGACTCGCCCATCTGAACTGTTGCCGGGGTTCGAGACCAGGCCTTGACTCACCCATCTGAACCCTTGCCGGGGTTCGAGGCCAGGCCTTGACTCGCCCATCTGAACTGTTGCCGGGGTTCGAGGCCAGGCCTTGACTCGCCCATCTGAACTCTTGTCATGGTTCGAGGCCAGGCCTTGACTCGCCCATCTGAACTCTTGTCATGGTTCGAGGCTAGGCCTTAACTAATTTATCTGAACCCTTGCCGCGGCTCGAGGCCAGGTGTTGACTGACCCATCTGAACTCTTGCCGGGGTTCGAGACCAGGCCTTGACTGACCCATCTGAACCCTTGCCGGTGTTCAAGGCCAGTCCTTGACTCACCCATCTGAAGACTTGCCGAGGTTTGATACCAGGCCTTCACTCAACCATGTGAAGTCTTGCCGGGGTTTGAGACCAGGCCTTGACTGACCCATCTGAACCCTTGCCGGGGTTCGAGACCTGGCCTTGACTCACCCATCTGAACCCTTGCCGGGGTTCGAGGCCAGGCCTTGACTCACCCATCTGAATCCTTGCCGGGGTGCGAGGCCATTCCCTCGCTGACCGTCTGCAGGCTTACTGGCATTTTCAGTGCGGTGAAGTTTGTTGCACTTTGAAGCCAACCCTAGGCCGACCTGTCTGATCTCTTGCAGGGATTGCAGTTTGGCCACAGTGTTCATTTTCTGAACGGTTCAAGGCATTTAGGACCGCCGGCGCCTGACCTGTGTGAACTCTTGCTGGGATTCCCGTCTGGCCACAATGTGTACTTTCTGAACTTCTGCAGGTTTTCTGTACCAATCAAAGGCTGGCCTGTCTAACTGTTGTTGCTTGGGCCTTGTTTGCTCTAGCGCTAATGAACATACTGCTGCTGCTTCCAGCGCTTAAAGACAGTGCCACATGTTGCAATGCCAGAGGAAGGCAAAGGTCAGATAAACAGAGTGAACCACAGGGACTGTGCTGGATACATAGGTGGACATGTGAAAACGTCCTGCAATTTGTACGTTCCCCAATTGAGTGCAGTGTCCTGCACCAGGTCTCCAAGCAGCCCTCCAGCAGTGCCAGCTTTCATCTTTAGCCAGGGCGGTCTTCTGCATGTGCCACTCTGTCTGCAGCATGAGTGGGTGAGTTAATCAAGTGCCAACTTTTATCTTCCAAGCTCCCCACGCTCTCTGAATGGCTGGGGTGAATAATAATACTGTGGCCATCTCCCGTGCCCATGACGCTGCACCCTTCTTCTAATAGCGCGCGTCGCCAAGGCACTCTTTCCGTAGCATGTCCAGTGATGTACTTGCCACCCAGAGACCACACTAGGTGACTATTCAAACAAAGCACATTCGTGTCCTGGAGATCACGATTTTCTGAAATTGAGCACACAATTTAAAATGTAATCGGGAAGTTGGCGGGGAAAATCTGCAAAAGTGTTTTGTGGCGTTGAACCGACAAAATGGAAGTACAGTGCTAATAGAATTTATGCGAAGAACCTGCTGGTAAATTTCTCTGCAAACGAAGCGAAGATTCTGACCATCAATATTCCACTTGTTTGGCTGGAAAAAACCCTGCAAATTCTATTTTTGGGCCGCCCCCCCTGCAATTTACCAGAGAAGTAATTGGTAAATACGTTTATAATTTCGCAATTGCATGTATTGTTATTTTATGCATTACATCTTAATCCAACAGTGGAATTGAAATTTAGCACACCATCTATATATTAATTCAAGTTATTAAGGAAATTAGAGTGGCAGCCCTTCTTACCTCCCTGGACTTAAACCTATGAGGGCCTACTTTATGCAGATAGAGGTCGTGGAGTTTGATTACTAGAAGTCGGGGCCGCAGCCCCTGATGGTTTGCTATTGCCAGGGGTTCAAGCTTGAAAGAGCTTTAAGGGGATCTCCCTCTAGTACAAACAGCAGCACCCCAGATATGGGACATAATCCCTAACAATCAAGCATGCTTCAATCCTCTAAAGTGACTCGATGTAGGGCGTTCATATCCAGGGGCCAAGAGCTAGGAATACACGTATCAGTGCGATCACATCCACCCCATGCCACCCCCAGTTGCATGGAATCTTCCATGAGCCCACATGCTGCAATGAGCTCTTTGGCACATTCTGAGCGTCCTTTGATCATCTACTCATTACATGTGCCACTAAGCCTGCTGCTGCATTCTTCATTGATGCCATCACCTAGAAACAGATTCTCCAGCATGGTTTCTGGCATGGATTCACATGCTCATGAATATTCCCCATCATCAGGCTCGGAATCCTCTGTAAAAGAAAAAACAGTTTCACTTTCATTTTAAAACTTTATTTCTCCTCTAAACCAATTACTGTCCTCTGGCTCATACTGCCCACATCCAATGACAGTCCTCTTCCTAAGCCCCACCCCTGGTGGCCATCTTCAGATTTTTATTCCACTTTTCAGTGCTGGGAGTCCTCAAATTGCCCTCTATGCTAATATCGTGTTTTTTAAAAAAATCTTTGCAAGATAGTGAGATTTTGACAGATTTTTTGCTTCATAGTCTTCGACGAAGGGTAGAGACCAGCACCAGGGCTCTGCTACCAACAAAGATCTTTATCCACCGTCGGATCATCTAAGTTTCGAGAATGCCTGGCCTACCTTGCTCCATTTCAGCATGGCTGAGGAGAAGGAAGGCCTCAGCCTCTTTAAACTCTGTGCAAAGTGTGGTTTAAGAAACATCTTCGAAGAAGATGGGCCCCATAAATTCTTGTTCTGTCTGCATCCGGACCACGATGAGGAGGGATGTGAGGTGTGCTGTGGTTTCTCGAAGAAAGGCAGATACAGCAGACTGTTGGTGTGGCACAAATCAAGCAAGGCCTCTGATACAGCCTCTGGGCAGGGTGAAGCCTCATCCAGGGCCGGCCGGTCTGACGAACTTTCTCCCTCCGGGAGGAGGTCTAGATCCTTTGAGGACGCCCCATGTGTCGGGGTCCAAGAGAAGGCCAAGCTCTACGATGCTAGCTCCACTGGGTTCACCGATGATGCAGATTCTGACTCAGGCAAAAGTCGTTCGTCATCGCCGTCATCCTCCATGGTGAGCCTGCCAACGAAAGGAGCATCTTCAAAGAGAAAATCGCTAACCCCGTCCAAACTCCTTGTGTCCACGGATAGTCCGACGAGGGAAATGTTCAGGGAGGACTTGTCGAAGCCAGCTAAGGCTTCAACCAAAGCCAAGTCAACGAAGTTGATGACGGCACCGTCGATGAAGGCAGCCACAAGCACTTAATCATCTAAGTCAACGACATCCACCACACCTGCGAAAGAGAGTGGGTCCAGGAAAGAACTGGCGGCTGCTCAGCAGGTGTCCTTGTCCCCAATGTGAGATACGCTGTGAAAGCAGCAGCGAAGGAACCAGCGCCAGGGAGAGACCAGGTGGCCGCTTTGGCCCAGCAGCCCCCTGAGAGGGAGACAGAAGTAGTCCCACCTGTGGAGCCTCCCACATAGGAGACCGGCAGGCTACTGAGGATAGACTGGAGCAGATCTACTCTAGTACTGATGAGAACAATGATCCTCACAAGGGGTGTTGCCCAGACCACGGAGGGGGAGGACATGAGGGAGGACCTCAGTCCCTGCTGAGGAAGAAGTGACACATTGGCTTGCAACCTACTCCGTTTGCTCTGTTTACCCCTAGACCCAGGGACCGGTCTATGGACTGTTTATCCACCCTGCACACACTGGTCACCGAAATCCAACAAAGCATGCTGCCGTCGGGGCTGGCACCTCCAGACCTCCAAGGGTTAACTCTCTCCCAAAGAAAAGAAAGTCCAAGGGTGGCGCGGGTCCTCTGCATCAACCGACCCTGCCGCCACCACCACCTCGTCACGACAAAACTCCTACCGGAGCTCCAGATCCACACACAGATACCGGCACAGACACAGCTACCGCGACTACTGGTACCGACGAGGACGACAATTTAATCGAAGCAGTCGGGGAGACTCTGCACGCGGATGAGCCTCATAGGACGAAATGTGGTCATCTCGAAGGCCTCTGAACTGTTTCAGTTAGTCCCAGAGGAGACGAAGGAGGGCTTCCTGTACTGTAAGGAAGGCATTGTATCAACTGTAAGACACACAAGTGACCACAGTTCAAGCATGTTTATTGAACTTTAACAAGGGTGAGATAAACACTGATCTAAACCTAAATCTACAGATGGGTGCACACTACGACCATCAAATAATAATAATGCATTCCTAGTAGAGTCTTGTCAAATTAAAAGGGCCTATACTAAAAAAAAACTATTTACAATCCTTACTACTAATTTACAAGTAATGTGGGGTGATGTTCATGAAAAAGAAAAGTGTTCACAAAATGATAAGTCAGGTTGTTCGGGCCTTTGGCCTCCTTTCCCCATGATTTCAGCACGGGACAAGGTGGTTCACTTGGGCAAAGCACACACTCTGGCTTCTGCGGCAACGAGGATACAGTTCCATTTTCACAGTTCAAGACCTTCAGTGTCCAAGCCTCTTTACTTCTTGCAAGTCTCTTGACTTAGACGGCCTGGTATACAAAAACAACACGAAAACATTATTTTACTTTTCCAGTATTCAATTTGGGTGTTCACCTTGGATCCCCCTCTTCCGGGCACAGGTCCTTTTCACTCACTCAATTCGTCTCCCTCAGACGGGCTCGGACCAATTGTGATGTACTTTAAACTATCGAAGACTTTGGAATGTGCACAGGGTTTAGCTTGACCCGTTGCATCACCACTTTGATCTCAATATTCATTTTTCTCACACGGCGCATCAGTTGCATACCTAACAAAGACTTGCGAATGAGCACCCACGTGGTGCTGGAGCACTCTGTGTATGGTATCTTTCCTTGCCTCTCAAAGTTCAGTTATAAAGTTCAACTACTCCTTTGGTTTCCAGTTATATCTGCGTTACTCTTTGCAAATTCCTCACACACTGTTCTCTTTGTACAATGTTATTGCTTGCAACCTTGGTTCAAAACACAAGCTGGTTTGTATCATTCTGTCCGACTCTACGGCTGTGCTGTCTTTTCCGACACTGTTGTTGTAGGAGCCAAGGACAGTACCACGATGGCAATCGATCCTCCCCACCTTGATTATCGACGCGAGAGAGCCCCGGGTACCTCCGACACATGGTGCATGTTTGATCGGCCTTGGGTCCTGGTCTTCGGTTTCTTACTTTCCAAGGCTCACAAAAGTAATGGTCTTTGGAGGTCACCGGTACTTCCCTCCTTGCGACTCTCTCAGGTCTCGCCATCTTCCTCCTTGTGTTAAACTGCCATCTTGTAACTGCTGTTTCCTTGCTCAGATTGTGCTTTTGTGCTCCGCCTTTTATCTGTGTGGGGAAGTGTGATGGAAGTCAGGTGTGTGTAATAATCCGTAATTGCCTGACCTTGCCTGTCCATGGTGTTGGGACATGTCAGGTATACGGCTCTGGTGTTATTCCGTTGTTGCTCACGGTGAACTGTCTGTGAGAGTGTTTTTGTATGAGAACAGAGGGTCGGGTGGGAGGGGTTGAATTCCTAGGTCTCCGGGCAGACCTTCACTGTGGTCTCACAGGCTCGTCAAAGAGTTCCTTGATGGGCTCTTCAGGACTTTCCCGCCGGTGAAGGCCCCTGCCCTGGCTTGGGAGCTCAATGTTGTGCTGACTGAGCTCATGGGAGCGCCCTTCGAACTGATGCATCATGCTCTGCTCAAGCTTCTCTCCTGGAAGACATCTTTCCTCGTGGCTATCACCTCGGCCAGTCGGGTTGTCTTGCAAGCAGCCTTACTTGTCTTTCCACGCTTCAAGGGTGGTACTGCGTACACACCACACCTTAATGCCAAAGGTACCGTAGGAATGCCACCTCAACAAACCTTTGGTGTTGCCAGTCTTCTTTCCGTATCCGTCGTCGCCGGCGGAGAGGGCCTTGCATTTGCTGGAAGTTGCTTGTGCCTTGAAATTCTATGTGGTGTGTACGAAGGATTTTCGGAAGACTTCTCAGCTGTTTGTAAACTTTGGACCTGTAAATCGGGGAAAGGCCTTGTCGAAGGCTTGCATCTCCAGGTGGCTCTCTGGCTGCTTCACGCATTGCCATCAACTGGTTAGCAGGCTGCTGCCAGGTCATCCGAAAGCCCACTCCACCAGAGCCATTGCAGCTATGACAGCATTTCTGTCTGGTATGACTCTGTGTGACATCTGCAGGGCTGCTACGTGGAGGTCCACGCACACCTTCACAATGTTTTACTGCATCAACAGGGATTCTAGGAAGGAGTCCCAAGTTGGCCAAGCGCTGCTACGCAACCTGTTTGTTTGAGGCAAGTCTGTTCCAGAGGTGAGTGTTTGTTGCTTCTCTTGAGCCTTGCCACCTCCCGTGTTTGTGTATTGCTGTGTAATCATTATTCATGTGCATGTAAATCCATGCCATCACCCCATGCTGGAGAAGGTTTAAGGTACTTACCTGTAACTATTGTTCTCCAGCATGGGTCTGGCATGGATTCACATGCAACCCCTCCCTCCTTCCTTAATCTAATCCCTAATCCAGAAGAAGACTGCCAGACTTGTCCTTGGCCTCAAGCCCTGGGATCGTATCTCTCCAGCTCTGAAATCTCTCCATTGGCTCCCAGTGGATGCATGGATTAAATTCAAAACCCTCTGCTTTGTCCACAAGGCTTTCTGGGGCCTGGGTCCAAAATACATTCAGCTATCCCTCCACAAATACCTCCCCTCTCAAGCTCTTCGCTCCTCTACCTCTAGCTCCCTCAGGGTCAGTCATTTTTCAAAGAAACACGTTGGGGGGTAGATCTGTCTTTGACTGGGGCCTCCCTCTAGAACAGCCTCCCTGCCACTATAAAACTTGAGGAGAACCATCTCTGGTTCGGAATCACCTCAAGACCTTCCTCTTTTCTTCTGCCTTTGCTCCCCCTCTCCCCTGCTGATCTGTTCTCTCTTGGCACCGTGCACCTGGACACCCTCTGCTCTCCGGGCCCAGGTACCTGCTCACCCTGCCACCCCCCCACACTGCCTCTGGGCCACCCCTTGCACTGGGGTCTGTATCTGTACCCATACAGCCCCCCCTTTTTCTTCCTGCACTTATCAGACCTACCCTGTTTGCTGCCTTAAACCTAGCACTTGCAAATTGCTGGCTGCATTACCACTGTTTGCTGCCTTTATTATTTATTTATTATTTATCTGTTTCTCCTCTGCTTCGCACTTTCCACTTCTTCCCACTTCCATGCACTTTTCCTCTCCCACTTTCCCATTCACTTGCGCCTTCTCAATTTTACGGGGCCTAGTAAGATCGCTGTTTTGTTCTCCCCTGCTCCCGTCCCTTGCCTTGTCGCGCTCTGAAACACTTGTGTATGAGCGCGATAGAAATAAAATATCAATATCAATTCCCCTCTGTGGCTCTCATAGTGCCACTTTTCGTGCTTACCAAATCAGAAGATGGCTACCGGCGGTGGGGCTTAGGGAGAGGACTGTCATTGAATGGGGACAGTATGACCCAGAGGGCAGTGATTGGTTTAGAGGAGAAATATATTTTTAAAGTGAAAGTGAAACTGTTATTTCTTTTACCGAGAATTCCCACCTTGACGACGGGGAATATCATGACCATGACATGTAAAAAAAAAAAAGTAATAAAATAAGATTTTTTTTTAGATTGGAGTAAATGGGCAGGTGCGGCTCACATGGTCAGACTGGAGCATACAACTGTCTCGGGCACCAATGAAAAAGTGGCCCGCGGTTGGAAATGGATATTCATTCTTTTAGTCACAGTCTGTTTGAATAGTACCCGAAGGGGGTGTTTTTTGTTAAAATGTAAGCAAAGTGAGATATGTAAAGAATATTTATTCAGCAACATGGTCAACACTACTAGCTGCATAGTGAAGTAACTCATCAAACTGGCCCACATTGGCCAAAGAGTGGCCCATTTTGACTGGCTCGCACTAGCATTTTCCATTTTTGGTACAGGCATTGCCCTATAGGCAAGTCTGAGCCTGGCGGCTCATCCATAATGGGCGAGGGTGCGTCCACCCAGTGGCCCCTTCGCTCATTATGGAGGAGGTCAGGTGCCAGCCCACAGCTGCTTTTTCCAGCTGAGGGAGAGCTCCTGGGCTGGCTGAACTGACAAAGGGAAACACTGTTTCCCTTTAACAGTTTAGTTCCCCAGCTGCACATGCTCAATGAGTCATGCAAGGCTGGGGGCATTTTGCTTCTCCAGCCTTGCATAGCTCATTGAAAATGCTGGCTGGGGCACCACATGTCTGAATGTGCGAGGGGGATTTCCTGCGCCTCCTCGCACATACGGACAGAGCAGCTGGAGCCAGGGCGTTTCAGCACCCACGTGCAGGCCCCTGCAGAAGGTACGTTTATGTTCATTTATTTTTTATTTAAATATGTGTATGGCTGTGTGTTTGCTTGTGTTATGAGTAAGTGTATGTTGATGGGTGCATGTGTGAATAATAGTGATTGCTGTGTGAATGTGTGTGTCTTTGTTTTGGTCCGTTGAGCTAATTTTGGCGATGGGGGGTGGTGAGGGAGGAAGGAGGGTTGTACAACAAAGGCATTTTAAAAATACCTTTGTTGCACTATCCCCCTACCCACTTGTCAAATTCAGCTCTCCTTCTGAGGCACTGTGGAGCCCAGGGGACACGGATGGTATTTTTTTTACTGGATATCTTTTGTAGATATCCGTTAAAAAATACCATGCTTTCCCCCTTGGCCCCTAGTGCTTGGCTTTTTACCAAATTTTTGGCATAAAATGCAACATTTGAACCCATTTTTTTTTTAACGGGTGACTGGGGGGGGGAACCCCCCAAATCCACCTTGACTGCTTCAGGCTCCCTCGGTCGCTATGGCATATCTGGTGGAAATAGTTATGCCCCTCCACTTAAATAATTCACCAGCCACCACTGGCCCTGGGACTGTGCTGGGAGCAGGGTGGGGGAGCACAGGGACTGTGTTGGGAGCAGATTTCATGGAAGCCATGGAATAGTGGTGGGAGCAGGGTTTGGAGAGTCCATGGTCTGTGGTGAGGTGGGAAGAGCACAGGGACTGGGCTAGGAGTGGGGTTGAGGGAGCCCAGGGACTATACTGGAAGTAGGGTGCATTGACGGCGCGTGATAGTTTATAGCCATTTGGACTTAGTGTCCATTTGGCATTTTTTGGGCGGGGCCCGGCCTGCCCACATTTTGCTCGGGGGGCAAGCCTACAACATTTAAAGACCACTGCTCTAGACCCATATGCTGAAGATGTGGACAAAGTCCTGTATTTGCTAGGCTTCTCTCAGCCCTTCTCTGCTTCGGCTCAAAGCAGGGCATCGCCTCAATCTCTCTTTCTCAGAAATCCCTAACACTGTCTGTACCTGTTCCTCTATTGTGCTTTTTATCCCATACTGGTGCATGTGACTCCATCCATGGCTAACAGTCTAGACACCTCAGGAATATCCACACAGACTCCCTTCTTTAGCCACCTGCACCACCAAACTCTCCGGAGTGGGGTGCTTGGTCAAGTAGCAGGGGTCGCTACTGGCTGGGCGGTATTTTCGCGGCAAAGACTTGCCCACTGCCGGGAGACTCTCCGGAGCAGTCCAAGCAGCCGCCACCCTCTTCTGTAGAGCTATATGGAATGGCAGTACCAGGTCAGTTGGTGGACCTTGATCGAGGATATCCGTAAGGTCAACCTGAAGAAAATCCCCTGGGTTGAGCAGACCACCCCAAGTACTCTGTGACCCTAGACATAGGGCGCCGGTACGAGGAGTCTGCATGAGTGCCAGGCCCAGGCCTACAAAACTCCACCTCCAGAGAGGTGTCCAGCCCACTGTTATCGTGCAGGGACTGCCTCAGGTCCTCAATTTGGCTATGGCCCGAGAGAATCTCGTCTGGCACCGTATCAGGAACCATGCCATCATCAGAGCCCTCATCCACCTCTGAAATAAACTCAAGACGGCGGTAAGAAGGCACAGAATGTGCAACAAAGCCATGCTCCACCTTGGCCAGAGCCTTTCTAGGGGGTTCCACCGAGCACCGGGGTATCCCCGCCGAAATAGCCTCGAAAGGCATCGAGGGCGTTGAGTGAATCGGCATCAACGCCGAACGCAGTGCCGAAAGCATCGACGGCGTCGACACAGGCCTCGAGGCTGGAGCCCCGAGCGTTTCCCTCGACAGCCTGGGCGCTGATGGCGTCGACGACTACTTCGAAGACACCACAGGTGCACACGGTCTCGAGCACGTCGAGGACCGGGACCTGGAACGGGCATGACGAGAACGATTCCCCTTGTCTGAGCGGAACC
The DNA here is from genome assembly GCF_040938575.1 of Ambystoma mexicanum. Classification (NCBI taxonomy): domain Eukaryota; kingdom Metazoa; phylum Chordata; class Amphibia; order Caudata; family Ambystomatidae; genus Ambystoma; species Ambystoma mexicanum. The sequence continues at coordinate 649,630,377 of NC_090938.1, forward strand.
TCTCCCGCGAATTGTGCTGACCAGCCAAGCCCGAAGGCTTGCAAGCTGTGTCCCTCGACTGACATCTTGGACCCACAGTCCCCGCACTTCTTAAAGCCCGGACCCGGGGTGGAAGACGAGGTAGACCTCTTCACGAAGAATATACTTCACAATTCGAACAGGTTCGAAGAACCGAGAAAACAAACTCCAAAGAGTCGAGGCGCACCAAGATCTCCGAAGCGAACACATTCGCAGAAAAATGGAACTGAGGCTACGGGCGTCGTGCGTCCTACTTGTAACATCCAGTGACGTCGGCCGTCGGAGGAGGTCCTCGAGGGCAGCGTATCGACGTCATTGACGCAGGACGCAGACGCCGAAGATTTTCCGAAGCAGCACAGCTGTGGTGATTATATGTCATAGATATGTAATACGTCGTCGGAGCATCCCATAGAAAGAACGTTAACAGGTAAGAGAGTAACTTTTTCTTCTTGCCATTACATCGGATTTTATCCCTACATTCATCTAGTTTACCCTTTCTCCAGCATGGGGTCTGGCATGGATTCACATGCTCATGAATATTCCCCGTCGTCAGGCTGGGAATCCTCGGTAAAGAAAAAATCAGTATCAGTTTCGTTTCTGATCTGTCTTTCTTAGTAGTAACCAATCACTGGTCTCTGGGTCATACTGCCCGCAGCCAATGACTGCCCTCTCCCTAAACCCCGCCCCTGGCAGCCATCCTCAGATTTTTACCGCACGTTCAAGTGTTGCGAGTCCTTGTGCTATAGCTCTCAAGCTTTTACTGCATTTTTGCGCTTTTTCAAAGAGTTTTATCTAATTTTTCAGTTTAATCGAGCCTCAAGCTCCACCGTTTCTACTTCCGATCAACGGGCACCCGTTTCGGATTTATCTACGCCCCTCAAGGGTGAAGTTTTCATCGAGTTACGCTTCTTGGAGGATTCCAGAAGTTTCTGAGGCCTACCTCACAGACGAGAAGAACATGGCCCAGGAGAAGGGAAGCTCGACTCCCTGGAAAACTGTTCAGGATCTGCCCTGGATGCAACCTACAAAATGTGTTCAAGGAGGACGAGCATTCGAAATGCCTTTACTGCCTCCAAGAAGACAAAACACTCGTGGAGAAGGACTGTGCGTTTTGCATGAACATGTCGGATTGGACTATGAGGGATCGTCGGACCCGTCTCTCCAACTGGCTGGAAGGCAATAGCCCAGCAGGTGAGAAGAAGTAGTCCGAGTGGTCTTCTAAGTCCTGTGAGGGCGCCCCGGCGACAGGGGCCCAACTGAAGGCAAAAAGGCAAAACACCGCGAGTCCGCGGGCACCGGGAGCCCCGAACTGTCGGGCTCCTCGGCTGCCAGGCAGGGCGCACCTTCACCAACGCCATGAACCGCGAGCCAACGCTCTGGCTCGGGGAAGAGAAAATCTGAGAACCCGGCTAAGCTTCTAGAGAGGCCACGGTCGATCTCGAAGGATCAGGCCGAAGGGGAGCGAGGCGGTGACCCTCCCCCTAAGGTGAAGGCCTCAAGTGCGCCCAAGGCAGTGAAGGCCTTGATCCCGGCCAAGGCCTCGATTGAGGGAGTCGCTGCGGCACTGGCGAAGCATGTGGAGGCTATCCCAGTGGAGGCGACCTCGGGGCCCAGAGTTTCCCTGCCTCAGCGGAGGAAATCCTCTTTTAAGCCCATCGAGAAGACCCTGGTGTAAAAAGAGGGGGGGTGGTAGCCATGACGGACATGGACACAACCTCCGAGGAGGAACTGACCGAGAATTTGGAAGAGGCCCGTCCCACGGGAGGGATCCCGACGAGGGGGACGACGAGAGCGATGGTGGCAACGATGAGGTTCCCGTGGAGGAGGAACAACCGTCGCTCCCGGCACGCCCGTCACAACCCGAGCCACAAGACAACTCGGCTGCCATTTTGACGGCAATCCAAGCCTTATGCACGGAGATGAGGACGATACAGCCCCTACCCCCGACGGACGACCCAGCTGAACCGGGTCTGTTGGGAAGCCCTCCAAACAAGTGGAGGAGAATCCATCTGGCTCCCTTTTAGCCCTCACGGCCTTCTCAGCCTTTGTCACCCTGCCCGGCCCCGAGGAATGACACGGGAACAGACAAGGCGACGACGGGGACGGATGACGACGGCGGCGACGACGGGACTGACCTCCCATCTCCGATTCCTCGGGCGTCTCCTCCCGATGAAATTGGCTTTTTCCACGCCATGATTGCCAGGGCATCCAAGCTTTTTCAGCTCTGCCCCGAAGAAAAGAAGGAAGGCTTCCTCTACCAACGGCGCGAGGCCAAGAGGAAGACGGTCCTCGCGGTGCCGTTGCCTTGCCCTCCTGAAGAACCCGTCCACGTCGCCTGCCAAAAGGGACTGGTACGAGAAGAACTACCGGGTCCCCGACTGCACCCCTTTGTGCCTTAGGGCACAACCGACCCAGATTCGGTCATCTCGGCAGCGGCCAAGAAGAAAGCAGGGGGGGCTTCGGCTTCAACTTCAACTTTCCCACCGGACGTCGAGGGAAAGAAACTAGATGCCATGGAACGAGTCATCTCGTTGGCGGCGACGATGATTAAGGTGGCCAACGCCCTAGTGATTGTGGCCCTCTAAGACAGGGAGTTGTGGTGCAAGATCGCCCCCCTGTTGGACTTCCTCCCGGACGACAAGAGGGCAGAGGCCCTGGCGATCCTACAGGAGGGTGAGGTGGCGTCGGACCACGCCATAACTGTTGCCGACACCGGTTTCCGCCAGTTGGGTAACAGCGTTTGCCTTCGACAGCGGGGTTGGCTCAAGGTGACGGATTTCCGCCAGGACCTGCAAGCCAAGGTTTTGGCCATGCCCTTTGATGGGAACAATCTGTTCGGAAAGACAGTGGATGAGTCACTGCAGGCCATCAAGACCGACACGGAGACGGCTCGGTCCTTGGGGGTTCTGCAGCAACGGTGGCCGCCTTTTCGGAACTCCAGAGGCAAGCAAGGTGCCTCCAAAGGATTTGGCGGCGGCTCCTCGACCTACCGTCAGGCGGCCCACTCCTCATCGCAAGAATCCTACAGGTGACGAGGCAAGTCAGGTGGATCTCGCCATCGTCGCCAGGGAGGCCAAGGAGGCAAGGCTGCTTCCAAGCAAGACTGAACCGGCCGTTGCGTCGGGCCCCCACCGAAGCACCCCGGTGGGAGGCCAGCTGACGAAGTTCGTCAGCGTGTGGGAGTCCATCTCCACCGACCGTTGGGTGCTGGATGCCCTGGCCCACGGGCACACTCTGGAATTTCTAAAGGAGTGCCCCCGAATTCCTCCCGTGGCCAGGAAGGAAAACCACGTCCCCCAACTGCTGTTAGAGGTAAGGGCGATACTCAAGAAAGGAGCCATCAAGCTTGTCCCAAAGAGGCTCTGGGGCTCCGGAGTATACTCAAGATACTTCCTCGTCAGAAAGAAGACAGGAGGTTGGCGTCCCATCTTGGACTTGCATCAGCTAAACAAATACATCAAGGCACAGAAGTTCCGGATGGTCACCCTCCAGCACGTGCTGGGCCAGCTGGAGGAAGGCGACTTTCTATTGTCGTTGGATTTGGAGGATGCGTACTTTCACATCCCCATCCTGAAAGGACACCGAAAGTTTCTCAGGTTCATAGTCCAAGGACAGCACTACCAGTTCAAGGCCCTCCCATTCGGATAGAAGTCGGCACCCAGGGTGTTCACCAAGTGCCTAGCACCAGTGGCAGCACGGCTGTGCCTGTAGGGGATGCACGTCTACCCCTACCTGGACGACTGGGTCATCCGAGCAGGGACAAGGGAACTCGCCGTCGAACACACAGCAAAGACCGTCCGGTTGCTCACGGACCTGGGATTCTCCATCAACTTCCCCAAATCCCACCTGGTTTCATCGCAGGTTGCGCTGTTTCTGGGAGCCAAGCTCGATACAGTAGCGCAGTTGGCCTTGCCGTCGGAGGAAAGAACGCAGGCCATCCTGGGCAAGGTACAGCGTTTGCTGGCCACGGACGTGGCCAGAGTGAGGTCCATCAAGTCCCTTCTTGGGATGATGTCCTCTTGCATCTATCTGGTGCACCTGTGCAGGCTTTGGATGCGTCCTCTGCAGGAGTTCCTCGACGCCCGTTGGATGCAAGCGACGGGCAGCTTCGAGGACAAGATCTCGCTCAACAAAGTATTCCGCCAAGCAATTGGATGGTGGGGCACCCGCGTGCATCTCGCAGCGGGCAGGGACTTTCAGACCCCAGCATACCAGGTGACAGTGACGATGGATGCCTCCCTGGAGGGGTGGGGCGCGCACACCGGAGATCTTCACGCGAGAGGCCTGTGGCTCCCGGAGGAGAGGCATCTCCACATCTACATACTGGAGCTCCGAGCAGTGTTCTGGGCCCTCAAGTCATTCCTCCCGACCCTCAAGGGCAAGGTGGTGAGGATCTTCACCGACAACACCACCACGATGTTCTACATCCGGAAGCAGGGAGGAACCAGATCCCCAGCCCTGTCCAAGGAAGCCCAGGATCTGTGGCACTGGGCCGTTGCCCAAGGGATGTTTCTGGCACCTTTTCATCTAGCAGGGATAAAAAACACCATCGCCGACTCACTCAGCAGGGAGCTGCGCCCGTGCCACGCGTGGGAACTACACCAGGATCAAGTGGATCAACTCTTCCGGCGATGGGGCAAACCTCAAATGAACCTGTTTGCGACGGCGACAAACTCCACGTGCCACAGGTTCGCCAGCAGGTTCCCCCAGCCGAGGAGCATGGGTGATGCTTTCTCGTTCCCCTGGGACGGCCTGTTCCTGTATGCGTTCCCTCCGTTGCCGTTGCTGCTCAGGCTCATCAACCAACTCAAGAGGTCCTGGTGCAGGATGATCCTCGTCGCACCGACGTGGCCGAGACAGATATGGTTCCCGGACCTTCAGGAATTGTCAGCGTCCCCACCAGTCAAACTGTCGACTGACGCAGATCTTCTCTCCAGAGAAGGAGGCGTCATTCTTCATCACGACCCGGAGTCGCTGAACTTGCAGGCCTGGCTCCTGCAGCACTAGAGTTTGAGGGTACGATATCCCGGCTGACTGCAGAGAGGTTCTTGCAAAGGCCAGGGCATCCTCAACTCTCAAGTGCTATGGACACAAGTGGAAGAGGTTCTCTGTCTGGTGCCGTGCACAGAAGATTAACCCTCTACGGATTACAGCCCCTCAAGTGCTAACGTACTTACTGTCGCTGGCCAAAGCTGGACTAGCTCATGCTTCCATCAAGATGCATCTGGCAGCGATTTCCCGATACACCAGAACTGCAGGACAGTCGTCCCTGTGGTCTCATCGCCTGGGGAAGGAGTTTATGAAAGGACTGTTCTGATGGTTCCCACCGGTGAAGGCTCCAGCCCCGGCGTGGGAGCTCAACGTGGTGCTGACCAGGCTCATGGGCCCGCCATTCGAGCCCTTGCATTTGGCTCTGTTGAGGTTCCTGTCGTGGAAGACAGCGTTCCTTGTGGCCATCACCTCTGCACGACGTGTGGGAGAGATTCAGGCCCTTTCCTGAAAGCCTCCATACTTGACTTTCCACGAGTAGAGGGTGGTGCTGAGGATGCACCCCTCCTTCATGCTCAAGGTGCTGTCTGACTTCCATCTCAACGAGCCCTTGGTGTTACCAGTCTTTTTCCCGTCGCCTTCGTCGCCGGCTGAGAGGACTTTGCACTCGCTGGATGTAGCTAGAGCGCTGAAGTTCTACGTGGACGGCACGAAGAGTTTTCGGAAGACGTCGCAGCTGTTTGTGAACTTTGGACCTGTGAACCAAGGGAAGGCTCTCTCGAAGGCTTCCATTTCCAGATGGCTCTCCGGCTGCATCATGCACTGTAATCGGTTGGCAAACCGACCGTTGCCCGGCCGTCCGAGAGCCCATTCGACCAGAGTGATCGCTGCTACCACAGCATTCTTGTCTGGTGTGACCCTGCTGGACATCTGCAGAGCTCCTACGTGGAGGTTGACGCACACCTTCACGAGATTCTACTGCGTCGTCCGGGATTCCAGGGAAGAGTCCAAAGTCGGCCAGGCAGTGCTGCGCAACCTGTTCGCTTAAGGTGAGCCTGGTGAGGAGGTAAGAGATGCTTAATGTTGAGTTTTATGTAATGCTTAATGTTGAGCCTTGCCACCTCCCGTGGTTGTGCATGTGTGTACTTCTATGTATTCTTATATTCATGAGCATGTGAATCCATGCCAGACCCCATGCTGGAGAAGGAACAAGTTACTTACCTGTAACTGTTGTTCTCCAGCATGGGTCTGGCATGGATTCACATGCAAACCCTCCCTCCTTCCCCTCTGCGACTCTTCACTTGGTCATACTGTCACTTTACGTGCTACCAAATCTGAGGATGGCTGCCAGGGGCGGGGCTTAGGGAGAGGGCAGTCACTGGCTGTGGGCAGTATGACCCAGAGACCAGTGATTGGTTACTACTAAGAAAGACAGATCAGAAACGAAATTGATATTGATTTTTTCTTTACCGAGGATTCCCAGCCTGACGACGGGGAATATTCATGAGCATGTGAATCCATGCCAGACCCATGCTGGAGAACAACAGTTACAGGTAAGTAACTTGTTCCTTTCCCCAACCTGATCATTGTTTGTATTACTATTTATTGTAATAGGATATTAACTTGAATATTTATTTAACGCATTTTTTTTAATATTGACTTATCTATACAATAAACACGTTTTTTAAATCCTGTTTCACAAGGTGCTCCTTGATCTCGAATTCCTTGAGCACTCGGCAAGAGGAGTTTGTGTTCCCCGAAAGGCACTGCATGGGAGTGAGCTCAAAGTGCCTTGCAAGGTGGTGCACTTCTGTCCAGCTTCTTTAGGGTTACTCTCTCAATGCAGTTCTAGGGAGCTTTCAGTGCAAACCACTTTTTGCGGGGTAAGCTCTATGCAGATCACCACCCCCTCTTTACAGTCGTTCACTTTACTTGGCAAGCACATTCTAAATGGGTAAATCAGTCAAGAGGAGTGAGTCATACGTCGTCAATTGCATAGAAACTGAATTAGAACCCAGACTATAATATATCGTGAAACTAACATACAATTCAGTAATACTTTTCGGCCAAGGCGTTCTTCGCCAATAAGCCTTTTGACCCAAGGGGTCAAGTGCTTTATGATGCCATATAACCGGGAAACTGAAACCTCTCACTGGATATTGCTTACTCCACCATGCACACAACCCGGTATTCCAGAAATGTAAAAAACTGGGCCCCATTCCCAAAGAATGTGATGTGTGGCTACGACCTGGTTGCGTTGCGATTCAGAAAATATGACGGATGTAGCGCTTGTATGTTGCCTGTTCTGAAAATGACGGAGATACTTAAAAAAAGAACACGTGTTTCCAAGCGTAGGTCAGCACAATGTAAAAATGAACACATTGGACAAAAAAAATAGAAAAAAGGTTTTTTTTTAAAACTCGCAGAATATACTGCCAAGATCTCCTATCTCAGAAAACTCGTCAGAACCCTTGAAAATAATCTACTTCAAGTAAACCTCCAATACGTTTTAACTCACGCAAATTCTCAAATTAATTGATGAAAGCATTTTTAATAGCAGACACAATTCTGGTCCACTGCATTTCGGATGGTGACATACACCTTCAGGGGCCTTTCTGTGAACAATAAGCAGGTGTATAAAATCATGTCATCTCAATCTATGTATGTATTGGAGGCCTACTTGAAGTCTACAAGGGTTCTGACCAGTTTTCTGACAGAGATGTTTCCAGTATATTCAGAAAGCGACAAGGCTAGATTGAGGGCGTTAAGGTCCCAATCACTGCTGACCATAACTGTGTGAACAGGGCAACATGTCCTCAACCGGCAGGCAGCATGATTATGATTGGTTGTGTATAGAGTGGTTAATACACAGAGCACAGACCCAGGGATTGAACCCGTGTTGCTCTGCGTCGCCCGAGCATGTTGCCCCGGAGCTATCCTCCGGAGGCATAGCCCTAAAGGCCGAGGAATACTAATGAGGGAAAGCTTAGCCTCTAATATTGCTGTCTACAGCAACGACCCAATAATGCTGCTGCCAAGATGGTGCCTTGAAAAGCAAAAGTGGTTTCTCAGCACTCCAGTCCCTGCGTGCCTTTTGCGAACACGTATCTGCGTGAAAACTTCATATCGTCTTATTCATATTTGTCAGCTGGGATGGTAACATTTGTATTTATTTACAGTTTTTACACAGCGCAAACTAGATAAACCAATGTATGAGAGCATTGTATACAATTGATACAATTAAAATAAAAAAAGTTTGACGTCGATAAGTTAAAAAAAACAATACAATTAAAAACCTACCACGCTAAAAACAATAACCCATCATATCTCATTTAAAAAATAAACTTAAAAAACATTTTAAGATTATTTAAAATTTCAAAATCAGTCATTTATACGTTACCGTTTAAAACCTAACTTTAACTTCTCAAATAACGTCTTGATGTTTGTGTTGTATGTTTGTGTCTCCCACTCTTGTGTGTTTCTTTGTGGGCTATTATACCATTTAGCTAAAAAAAACGGTACCGCAATGTCAGTTATTCGTTTTGAAAGCATCTTTAGAAAAGGATGACGGCTTTACTTAAAATTAAGTGTTCGTTTTAGAAATTATGTTTATTTAAACAAATCTTTTTTGTTTCCGCAAACTATACAGTTTGAAAGGGCCGTTTTGGACAACACAGAGCTGAAATGTAGCTCTATTCTCCCACTTAGATCAGTGGCCCACAAGGACACCGTCTCTGAAATGGCTTCAGGAAGTAGTGTCCTGTTGAAAGCACTCGCCACCCCACCACAGGATCCGCGCACCTGGGAAATATGAGAGAATCGATACTTCTAGTAGAGACAAAGCGGCGGGGGGGTGGTGGGGGGGATAGAAGGTTGAGTACACCTCCTTTGGACGGTAAAATATGCAGCCATGTTTATCAAATGGATTCATTTGAGGACCAGTGATGCCAATTTCTATCAGAAATGACTTGACACTTTCCAGATGGCCGAGGCATTTCCTGGAAGGGGGCTTTTATAAAGCCACAAAGATGAAAACAAGTGGTGAGCCAGTATAAGGATGCGAGCAGAGTAGCCAGAGACAAATGAAACAAGTGCTCAGCGGTTTAAACTGTTTGGCTAGCAATATTGTAGGATTCAAAGCTTAAAATAATAAAATGTTACAAAAATACCTGATCTGTCATAGCTACAGAGGCAAAAAAATTGATTGACCATGGAAAGCGTGGGATACTTTGAGCTACTGTCTGCGGCTAAATAAGCAGCCGTGAAATGCGTGTCTGTACATATATGTATATTTAAATATGTCTGTATGTGTGTATATATATATCTGCATCATACCTGTGACCATGCACCATTCTTACTCCTATGTCCCGTCCCCTTTCCTCCATACTGCATGGGCGTCTCTCGCTAGGGACGGGAAAGGAACCTTTTTCACCAGAAAACATTTCTTTTCCCCTTTACATTTAGTTGGGTGCAGGGGTGTGGCTCCGGGAGCATGTGCTACCCTGATTCCACTCTCCGCCGCGAAACCCCAATTGTCTTTTCCGTGTCGACAGGAGCAGACCCGATTCACCTGCGCTGTGGTTGAGGCATTTTTTCCCTCCTAATTCCACGCATTCGAAGTCTTCCCCTGGGACATTTGTCCCTCTGTTTTTGTTTATTATTTCATTATTACTTAAATCTTCTAAATTCATAGGAACTTTAATTTACACTGGTCTCTGGTGCCTCGCCCCTCCCTGGCACATGTTGGATGCTGTGGGCTGTAGTAGGTGCCCATCCGGTGATGGATCCTTTCCGACATCGGACCCGCATGTGCGCTGCCTCTGCTGCCTTGGCAAAGACCACGGCTGGGACAGCTGTTTTGGCGTGCAACGCCCTTACTCTCCGGTCACCGAAGAACTGGCTCGCGAGGTGGAGAGAGCTGTTCTCCAGGTCTTTGCCCGAACACATCAAGGAGTATGCGCGCAGAAAAGGTAAGGCCAAGGTAAGTGTTCTGTTCTCCAAAGCATCCCGCAAAGGTGACTCCTGCACCGGGAAGCAGCCAGGTGGGAGGGGCCAATCAGCCTCTGTCACCAGCTAGGGTACCAAGGTTTACTGAGGTACCGGCCTAACAGCTGATGGATCCACAAATCCTCCTGGACCCAGCGCTGAGGGTTCATGCGGCTCTTGCAACAGGAAATCTCCCGAGGGGCCCTGCCCTAGTGTCAGGCCAATGCCTGAGGGGTCGCCTACACACAGTAGCATTACCGGCTCCATGCACGAGGGCAATCAGCCTACCAGGTCCATGTCTGAGGTGCAGGGGAGGTTTGAGCCTACACGCACAAGCAAACGGGCAGAGGCCAGAGCCAGTACCTCAACGGACACACATGTGTCGGTCCAGGACAAGATGGTGGGACAGACTGACAAAATGGCTGCACAGTAACGTGGTGCACATCTTACCTGGTGCCCTCAGGGCAGGGACGCTACACTGAGGCAAGTTACTCACAGGCAGAGCGCAGGAAGAGCGCAGCCCTACACGCCAGTCACGCCGTCAGTGCCTGTGTAGGAATGCACATCTCCAGCGTACGAGGAACGTTTCTTTGAGAAGTTACTCACACTGGTGAAGTCTACTCAAATGGGTGGCATCCTAAGGGAATTATTAAAAGACATGCTTCCGCCTATGCCTACACAGCCTTCGGCTCCAGTCCAGCTGCAGCTGGTTCCACCCTAAGTCTTGGTGGCTTTACCGTCTACAGAGACACTGGCTAACGTATAGCCTAGCATCGCACCTCGGTCCCCGCCTCCTGTGGCCACCCAGGCCACGGTTGCTCCAGCCACACTGCTTGTGGACCCTGCGAATCCCCAGGATGCCGTGGATCAGGGGTAGATGGATGAAGAAGGGGATCAGGACACCATCTTCAGCGAGGCCTTCTACGATAGGCTAGCGGGATTGGCGGAGTACCTTGGCATCCCTCCTCCTCAGATGGAACAGCCAGAAGTGGGTGGGGGGGGTCCTAGAGGAAGTCCTAACCATCAGATCAGGCATCCCACTCCAAAAAGACGTGGATGCCCTGGCAAAAAAGGGATGATCCAAGCCACATTCTACACAGCCCACCAACAAATAGCTAGGCACAAAATATAAGCAGGCAGAAGGGGATGCAATCCTCCTGTTTCACCCGCAACCCCGTTCATCAGTCATAGTGGAGGCTTCCATGTACGCCAAACCACATACATCCGGATCGTCCTCATCTACCTCAGCCTAATTGGGCAAGGATGAGAATGTTCTGGAGGCCTATGGGAAGAAGGTATACTCCAGTGCCGGCCTCCACCTGCAGCAAGCTAACAGACGCTATGATGGCTGCAGCAAATCAGAGGCTATGGAGGGAAATTGCTGATTTCCTTCCTTATCTGCAAGTATACAAACCATCGTCCTTCAAAAAGGGATTGGCCGAAGCCAGGATAGTGGCACCGACCTAATGGAGTCGTTTGTGGTTCATATCAACATGGCTGGCAGGGCCATTTGCATGGCCATTAATATGAGGGGGATGGCGTGGCTTAAAGTCACCAGGTTTAAGCCAGACGTACAGGACCCCATCCTGGATCTCCCCTTAGATGGGAGAATTTTTTCCATTCTACCGTGGATAAGAAGTGGAACAAGAAGAACAGCAGTTCCCAAACTACCAAATCCTTGGCTATACTGTCAAAGCCCACATCTAAGCCCTTCGGGCAGAGGCAATCCCGATCCAATTGGGGAAGAACGTTCAGTAATTCAGGGGCTTTGAAGACCGGAGAGCTAGGCAACCTGACAAGTCCCCCAGCCAACACAGGCACAAAAAACAAAGGACCTCCCACAAATACTTCTTCCAGTCCCCCTCCTAGGGACCCGCCTCAGAGGGAAAGAAGCAATGACGCGGTTATCAAGGTCCACAATTCTCCGGTGGCGGGCAGGCTTGCTCTTCACTTTCAGTCCTGGCGGGCACTCTTTGTGGATCCATGGATCCTATCAGTGGTCTCCCATGGTTTCTGCCTCCCCCTCCCTACGATCCCCCCTTTTCTCTCCACCCCTCCCTCAGATCGGGACACCAGCTCTCCTTGCGGTGATCCACTCACTGGTAGTGGGAGGGCGAATAGAGGAAGTCCCCCTCTCGCAGATAGGCTTCAGGTTTTACATGTGGATTTTCACAATACAGAAGAACCAGGCAGGCCTGCAAGTGGTTCTCAATCTATCCTTCTTAAACCTATCCATACCCCTCCAAATGTTCAAGATGGATATGCCAGCTCAGATAGTGGAGTCTCTGTGGGGGAGACTGGATGTGCTCCCTGGACCTGAAGGATGCATACCTACACGTCCCAATTTGGCAGCCCCACCGCTCCTTCCTCCGGTTCTGAGCTCCCACTTCCGGTACATGGTCCTTCCAATCAGGCTTAATTCAGACCCACAGATATTCACGAGGCTCATGAATGCGTTAGTGGCACTCTTCAGGACATAGGGTCACCAAGTGTACCCTTACATCGATGACTGGTTAGTCTGAGCTGAATCACCAGGGGAGGTTCCGAATACGGCATCCAGGCTAATGGATATTCTTTACGAACTGGGGTTCTCCATCAACCACAGAAAGTCTCTGCTCCAACCTACCCAAGCTTTGGTCTTCTTGGACTTGAGGTGGGATTCCAGGGGTGTGAGAAACCAGAAGTTGTCTCGCCCGCTAGTCCCCGGGGATCTGTCATCCAGGTTGCCAGGACACGGCAATCGCTTTTGGATCCAGTTCCTCGGGGTGCACCAGTGTGGGAGGATCACATGAGTAAGGGGTCTTTGGGTAGTGGGAGTGGGACACCGGATTGTGAGATGCGATATTCCTCCCTGTGTAACACCTTTACCCCATCCTAGCAGGTAGGATACGTGGGAACTTTACCCCCTTGTCCCCTTTCCTTTCACAAATACTTCTACACTGACATTCCGCTCTAGGAGAAAACAGACTCACACCCGAGCAGTGTGCCTGACATGTCCTGCTACAATGGGCAGGCGAAGTCGGGCAATTACTGAAAATCCCTCACACTTGACTTCCATTAAACTTCCCCACACGGATAAAAGGTGGAGCAAGAAAGCACACTATGAGGAGGCAAAGCACACAAAGGAACAGCAGTTTTGAATTGGCAGCTGAACTAGGGGAGAAGGACAGCAAACCAAGAAGAGTTTGCAAGGAGGGAAATACCCTTTTCGGCAAGTAACCGTTAGTTTCAAGAAACCTTCGAGTCAGAAGGCGTAAGGCCAGGACACCAGACTGAAGAATCCTGCATTGTGTGCTGGAGGTATCCCGCAAAACAGACCAAGGCGGGGAGGAGCAGCAGCTACTGTTCTATCATCCTTGGCTTCAAGAATAAAGAAGCTCCAGAGAAATTAATACAGCCGTTGACTTGGGGAGCCCAATGCAAGAGCGGTCTGTGTTGAAGTCAAGGTTGCAAGCGGCAACATTGTATAATGAACGCTGGAATGAACATTGTTAAATGCAGGAGATGAAAGACCCGAGTAAAGCTAAACAGCTGATGAATGTTTGAACTTGACAAGGAAAGATTTGATACCGTTCCGGCACTGTAAAAGGTCTCTGTAGGGTATCCCAAGAAGTGGTGGAAAGGAAAGTAGAAGATTGATCATAACATTGTGCAAAGTGAATAGAAGTGTTCCTGCGACGGTTTAAGCAAAACCCATCGCACATTCCAAAGTCTTCGATTTTGATATCAAGAGGAAACCGTAGAAAGTGAGATTACATGGTCCGAGCCTGAACGAGGAAGACCAAATGTGAATATTGTGCAGAAGGGATCTGAGCCTGAACGAGGGCGATCCATGATCTGAGCCCAAACGAGGCAGATCCATAGTTTGAGCCTGAAATAGGGAGACCAAGTGTAAACATTGTGGTGAAAAGGGAGTCCAAGCATGAATGAGGGAGACCCATGATGAACACTGGAAGCGAGAACTTGTGCAGGTGAAGATCCTGAGATAAGAGTGGAACTTAGATATTTGTTTGTTACGACAGGCCCTCTGCAGTAAGAGACTGTTATTGGAAAAGAGGCTTTGGCAGAAGGCCCTGATACCTATGCTTTGAACTGTATTCTCGTGGCAGAGAAGCCAAAGTGTGTGCGAAGTTCGAACGTGCCGCCTTGCCCCATGCTGAAAACGTGGGGAAGGGAAGCCAACTGCTCAACCGTCCTGACATATTATTTCTTGAAAACTTTTTTCTTTTTGCATACACAGTTGTCCCACACCCTTATGTATTTAGAAGTAAGGATTGGCAATAGGTTTATTAGTATAGTCACTTTTATTTTGACAGCGACTCGACTAGGACTGTGTTATTATTTTGTGATGGTCATAGCTTGCTCCCATCCTTAGATTTAGGTTAGATAGGCGTTTAACCAACCCATTGAAGTTCAATAAACGCCCTTGAACTGTGATCACTTGTGTCTGTCATTTACTGTTTGATACCATGCCTTCCTTACAAGGGGCAGAGGATCTTCCCCACCATCGAAAATGTGGCAGCTCTGAAAGCGGCTACTGGGCATTTTCTCAGCAGGTTGGAAACTTCGGCCTGGTAGTACTAACACCTGTTGGGGATGATGGCGGCATGCCTCCTGGCCGTTCCCCATACATGGCTCAAAATGGGAAGGGTGCAGTTATGCCTCTCAGTCTCATGGAACCAGGAAACAGGTTATCAAGCAGCATCAATTACCATCGTGGCAGAAGTCCACCAGGATTTGGTTTCGTGGAGGCAAGACACCAATCGTATGGCGGGCAGACCGTTCAGACAGCCCATGCCGGCTTGCACCATCATGACAGACTCCTTCCTGGACGGTGGGGAGCCACACCGGGCGACCACAGTGTACACGGCCTCTGGACTGTGAAAAACCAGAGTGTGTTTCACAACCTAGTCCCCGGGGATTCCATACTCGGGTGGCCTGGGAAAGGCCATCGCTTTTGGATCCTGACTCTGGGGTTGGACAAGCGAGGGAGGATTACCTAGGTAGGGGGTCCTCTGAGAGTGGGGACAAGCACCTGATAATGAGACATGGTATCCCCCTTTTTTCCCACAGCCCACTTAACCCCTGTCCCTACCTATTTTATGGGAAACTACAGCTCCCATAATTCCTCTCCATTTCACACTGGCAATACTACTGAGCCGAGGAAGATGAGGAATGAGGCCTGGAAGAATACCTCTAATGACTTGCAATGGCTCTGTCCCTATAATAAGATCAGGCAGAGTCCAGCACGAAATGCCAACTACACACACACCTGCCACTTGTTAACACTCCGTGTCGGGATAAAAGGTGGCATGCACAGGCACACTCTGAGCGAGGCTGGGTATGAGAAGGAGCAGCTCTTCTGGGCTGATACAAACAAGGCTATCGAAGTTGGAAGGCCAAGGGGCTGATGGGCACTTGCAGAGAATGAGAGAGAGCCAGGCGAGAATTCCATACTTTCGGAAAGCCTTAAGTGTTCCAAGACTGAAAGCGATTGAGAAGAAAGGATATAACTTCAAAGTGCCTCAAGGTGGCCCGCTCCCCTCCCGGGTGAACGACGAAGTCGGAGAGGAACAGAGGAGGTATTGGTAACGACCTTGACTGCTACATGAAAGGTGCTGAAGAAAAAAAAACAATTAACACGACCAGTGAGGTATCGAAGGTAACAAAGACCTGGTTTGTGTTAAAGGCAAATTAAACTGTAACAAGAGTTGAAGGATGCTTGTGTGCCGATAAACGCGTAATGAAAGGACAATTGCTGAACTGTGATGAGTATACAGAGTAAAAGAGTGGTCCTGCGATGCGGAATCGTACATTCAAAAGCCTCTGTAAAATGTTTGAATTTGTGATAAAGCGGGAAACTAAGACGAAAGTGTAACCGCGATCCTGAATGAAAGTTGATTGAGTAGAAAACCAAAGTATATGAACTTTAAGTATGCCAGCAGAGTAAAGTATGAACTTTAAGGACACCGAGAAGGCAAAGTAAAAAAATAACTCCAAGGAATGTCAAGTACCAAGAAGCATTGGGTTGCAAGTTGATGAAGATTGTCAAATTGTTTAAAGAGAGGTCGAAGTCGCCATGCAGAGGTCTACGTAAAATCCTTGCAGTTTCAAAAGTCTTCGACAGTAAAAGAAAAGTAAGATAAAATTTGAATGAAACGAAACTTGCGGAAGTGTTACAAGGGATTTCTGAACTCTGACCTGGTGGGCAGAGTTTGAGAAAGCCAGCCTAGTTTCTTGGAACAGGGTAACCTTCTGGACAAACCAGACCAATCAAGGTAGCATTGGCTGTGGTCAAGACTGGGTCTAAGAAGGGGTGAGGGTGACTGAAAGATCTCAATGAGCACACAGAGTAAAGGACACTACAAATCACTCCCAGTCAGGCGTATATATATTAAAAATGCATGTACATTTATTCAAGGCCTTTGAACTTCAACACAAAGCAATTATCAACATTAATACATCAAACCAATACAACACTATCATAACACATATATACAATACCAAGTGGCCTAAAGGGCTAAAAGCACAGAAAGGGTACACAACGGTTCAACCTAAAAAGAGCTGGCGGCTCTAGCTTCCCGGTTCAAGCAGCCTCAGCATGGAACGCCCTCCCACTTAACTTAAGAACGGACCAAACCTTCCATAGTTTCAGACTGAATACAAAAAAGTGGCTCCTCACTAATGACGTTTCTGCACTCACTGCTAGGACCCGATAACGGCCATCTCACGACTACTATACTGCTCCCTCTTACTTCTGATTGTCAACGTATGATTGTAAATTATTGCACCTATTTTTGGATTACTCATCTATGCCTGTACATCTCTTGTCTGCCTTAGCATTTTGTATATGTATTTTTAGCTGTCTTGAAATGCACCGAGTTACCTCAGGGTCCGGAGCACTTTACAAATAATAAACAAATAACCTAAAAGGGAAGGAAACAAGCAGCGCAGATAGTCGTTAGGCAGTTCTTCATTAAATAAACCTTAACTGAGAGGCAGTCCAGTCCCTACGAAGAGAGGAGCCTGGTGCTCAGTGTACTCTCAAATGATGGTGCACGCGATAGTGCAGAAGGGCGAAAACAGGGTCCCTTGCAAGGGCTGCAACAGCTCAGGAAGGTGGTTGAGGCAATGAAGAACAAGTTCCCACTATTTGTGGAGGGTATCCCCAAAAGGGCAGAACAGGTTCCAGGAGTTGGGAATGGGGCGGTAGCACAGGCTACCTGTGGAAAGATGAGTGGCCCTCAGGGTGCCAAACCTTCCAGCGGCTCACCAGCGGTTCCTCGACTCGGCTTCTTAGTTTCAGGATGCTTGGATCCTACCCTAGGTTCAGTAAGAACTCATGAGATCGACCTGGTGTGGGTGTTTGGGCCTTCTCTTATCCAGAATCTCCTTTGCGCCAAAACGAAGAGGACCCAATGGGAGACTGCTCACATACAGGCACACCAGATGTGGACCAATCACGGACCACGTGGTCCCAGTCATTCAGAGCACACCAGACTCTCTGGCACCCAGGATGTGTATTTGAACTAGACAGTCCAGCCCACATCCTGGAGGCACACACAAGGCATGCAGAAGCCTGTGAAGCTTGGTGTTTTGTGGGAGAATGCATGCCCAAATAAGGACTGACCCGGGTCGGCTCAATCTGGGGAAGGCAAAGGGGCAAGATGGCCAGGACAAAGAACCTTGTGGCATGGTCATTTTGGAGCCAGGCCACCTTCATGTGCCAATGCGGTAAACGCGGTTTGCATGGCAAGAAAGCGTTAAAAATAAGCTAAAAGATAAGCTGCCACCATCCCTGTCAAAGGTACATCTGAACTTCTCCTGATAAATCCTTTGAGGGAGTCTAGGGCCTTTGGAAACGAAGGGAAGACCCAAGCACACTGTACTGTAAGGTGCACTTGTAACGTGTTGCAGAATAGTTGCAACATTTGAAAGGACTAAGGGAAATAGTCTCCCATTACTGACTGTCTTTAAGGGCATATCAGTTCCCCCCATAATAAAGTGAGGGAAAGCCCAGTGGAGTGCATCTAAAGGCTGTGCTTCACTGGCAAAGTCACACTATGGTGTTTAAACAGCAGCAAAAAGTTGAGGGGTACATAACTGGAGGGAAAATTCCACATAAATGGGAAACTTTCCTAACAGGAAGGGAACCCCACAAAGAGAAAAGAGGGTTTGAGTCTGGCAGAGGGAGACCCATGTGAGAAGTGAAATTACCAAAGCTCAAGCTCGGTGGAGGGAAGCCTGTGTTTAGTTGAGTTAAAGTAGAAGTTAAGAGTTAACTAACTGTGCATTTGTGGCAAGGCGGGCGAAGCCTAAGGAACTTGTTGAATGTCAAAAGCTTGAAGGTCAAGCTTGAACTGTTGAATTGTACCAATAGGCCAAAGTGTGCCAGATTAATAGCACTGTGCCAACCACCTATCATTTTGATATGTGGGGGAGGGAGTTGTTACCTAAGCCATTCTGGCATTTCTTTTGAGACACTAT
Source organism: Ambystoma mexicanum (assembly GCF_040938575.1). NCBI lineage: Eukaryota > Metazoa > Chordata > Amphibia > Caudata > Ambystomatidae > Ambystoma > Ambystoma mexicanum. The sequence continues at coordinate 649,648,857 of NC_090938.1, forward strand.
TTATTTTCGTTTTTATATCCCCTTTACACATTTGTCATTTGAGAAGGATGGAAAGGTTAGGTTTTTTTCTTAGTATAGGCCTTTTTTATTTTGAATAGACTGATTTGGACTTGTTTGTTATTTGTTTAATGGTCGAGAATACTCCCATTCTAGAGTTGGGGCCAGTAGAAATAAAGCTTTTTGAAACATGCATTTATTGTCTCTGTGTCTGCTGTTGATACCATTCCTTTCTCACAGGACAAAGGTGGACCAGAACAGTTGCATCAACTTGCTGGAACAGACGGCCATTCGGCTGGCTTTCAGGGCCTTCCTACCTATGATAAAGAACAGCCCAGTCTGCTCTACTGACATGTACTACCTCAACAAACAAGGGGTCACCAGATTGCCGCCCCTGTGCAGGCTCACTATAGGGATATGGGAATGGGCTATAGCCAACAGCATATGACTTTCTGCAATCCATCTTGTGGGGGAGTCCAACCTAGAGGCGGACAGACTCAGCTGATTGGGTGTCGACAACTACGAGTGGCAGTTGAACAAGCAGGTACTGCAGATCTGCCCCAGATGGATCTATTTGCCACGGAGCAGAACCAGCGATGCCAACAGTTTGCCTCCTGGATGGGACAGGGCAGAGGCTCTCTGGAGGATGCCTTGCAACTTCAATGGAACGGGATGTGGGCTTACACATTCCCTCCGACCCCATTGATGCACAAGGTCATCTGCAAGATCAGAGAAGCTTGTCAATTATGACTAATCCTGATAGCGCTGCAGTGGCCGGCCAGACCATGGTTTTCGGACCTTTCATGGCTTTTGGCACAAGCCCCAGTGCCTCTTCCAGTGGGGGGGGGGGAACATTGCTCCTCTCCTAGCAGGGTGGGGCAGTTGTGCACCCCTCCCCAGAGAAATTAGCCCTGCAGCACCTTCACCTGTCTCGGGACCACCTGATGATAATTCAGAAGGCAGGAAGCGAGTCCACCAAGAACCAATATAGGAGCAAATGGAGCAGGTTTTGCTTCTGGGCTAAGGAAAGAGGTGTAGACTCATTGATGTGCACACTGGATCAGGTGCTGTTGTTCTCAGCACATCTGGCAGAGTCAGGGGTTCAGGTCGACACATGCCACACCTACCTGGCAGCGATAGGTGCTTGCAAAAATTCGGACATCTCATTCTCCACTTCCAACCCTGTGATCAAGAGGCATCCGACGGGACTGATGAGGTTGCACATCCACACCCTGTCTTGGTCCTCAAAGTGGTTCTGGGCGCGATGGTGCATAAAACCATGAGGTAGAAAGGGTATTACACTGTCTTGATGTTAGGAGAACCCTGAAATTCTACGTGGCCAGGACAAAAGGCTTCTGCAAGTCAGATGCTTTATTCATCACCTTTGGTGGGTCAAAGCCAGGTTTTCCGGCATCGAAGACCTCGAGAGCTAGGTGGATGGTTGGGGTCATTCAGGAGGCCTACTGGGAACGGTATATCAATGTGCCACCAAATCTTCACACTCATGCGGTTAGTGACAAGGCAACAGCTGTTGCCATCCAGAAGCATGTGCCATGGCAAATAATCAACAGGGCGGCTACCTGGGCTACCCCCTCAGTATTCTGCAAGCATTGTCTAGATGGCGAAGCGCGATCAGATGCAGGCTTCGGTCAAGCGGTCCTGAGGAACCTGTTCTCTTAAGGTCTTTAACGTGTCACCTGCCTGGGGCTTCAATTGGTGGTAATCGCCTGTGCAGTATGGAGGAAAGGGAACAGGACGTAGGTGTAATTATAAGTTACTCACTGTAGTGACTAACGTGCTCCTAGTCCATAGTCCCCTTTCCTCCATATGTCCCGCCATCCTCCTCCATTAATAAGGCAACATTGTTCGGCAGTTTAATGTAGCAGCCTCAAAGGGGTCTGAGGTGTGGCACCTGAGGGCGGAGCCAGGGAAGCATATATACCAGGGACATGGCCTCACGCGCAACTAAATTTAAAGTTATATTTAAAGTAAATATATTTTTTCTGGTGAAAAAGGTTCAGTTCCAGTCCGTAGTGACAGACCCCCATGCAGTATGGAGGAAAGGGGACTATGGTCTAGGTGTACGTTAGTCACTACTTATAATATTTGGGAGAAGGTGAGGCAGTTGAGTTCTTTTTTTTTTTTTTAGCTTTCGTGTGCTTGTGCTCCGGGATTGCCCTATTATAAAAGCACCTTAAAATCCCAGAATGTAAAGGAAAAAGAGGACCAGGTCCCATCTCATGAATGGAATGTGCCATGTAGAAAATATATAACAACATAATTGTTCTGCTGGGTTTAAAAAATGGATGAAAATGTATTCTTCCTGAAATGCATGAGGCCATTTCAGCTAACAAGCGTACATGCCACAGTGCCATCCAGTGGCCATTTCTGGAATTTCACCTCCAGTTCAGAGCCACGGAGAAGTGCATTGTGGGAATGCAGATTAGCTGAAAATTGTGGTTTATGTTGGGGAACCCCAGAGGTGGCACATCCCTGGCTATTGCTTCTTTCACCATATATTATTGTATGGAAACAGTTATTTTTTTCTGAAAGACCAATCAGGAAAGAGAGAATGATACATCCCAATCAAATCTAGTACTGGATATTTATTTTTTACATGTGTAAACTGCCCAAGGGCATCAGGGCTCTGTTGCAACCGGTTACACTGAATTGTGTTCATGGTTAGAGGTTGGGCGGTCTTCTTTAGGCAAAAAGCCAGGTTTTTAGTGCCTTGCGGAAAGGCCAGTAGGAAGCCTCTGCTCTCAGTTCAGGCGGTAGGGAGGGAGTTCCAGTGTTTAGATGCGACCGAAGGGAAGCTGGAACCTGGTCCTCTTGCCCATCTCTGCAGAAGTCGCATTGACCCACTGAGCTGAGTATCACCAGGCGCCATTGAAATCCTAGTGTGCAGGCCGACTGGCTTGCTTTACTCCCCAGGTTTAACAATCTCTGGGCCTGTGTCTTGAACCTGCCAAATGTTATTCCGTGACATTTTTTATCAATCAAAATACTTTATTTCAGCAAAAACAGCTATAAAAGTTACAAAGCAACATGATACACACATAAAATGTTGAAGGAACAATTAAAATCGTTGAACATTTAAAAAATGGATTAAAACAGTAATAGGGTCATTTGAAGATGCAAATATGAACCTCAACGCAACATGAAGTATCCCCATATCAGAGGATAGAGTCCGGGTTACCGCTAAGTGCATCCCTTTAAATGAGGGATCGTATCAACACATTATTATCAATAAATAAATCCAGCACACATCCCAACTCCCCCCTCCCCAGCTAAACAAATGCAATCAATAAAATAACCTGTATAACAATACAGTATTGGATCGTGCATCCTGCCAAAATAGCTCCTATATAAATTAAGGCCAATGAATTGCAACCGTCCATCACTTTGCTTCTGGGAATCAAAGCATGATCTAGGCATGTAGCCACAGCAAAAACATGCGCATCATTGCTCGTGCCTTTGCAGGCTCTTTTGGCATCTAGGGAGTTAGGAATATTCAGTTCTAAGAATCTAGGTTTGAAATGTAATCTTCCCAAAAGAGCCCTCAAGGGGCAGGCAATGAAGAGATGAATCTGTTTCACTACAAGTGGGGGGGAGGCAACGATCAGCTGGAGTTTTGCCCCAGAGAAGAGTGCGAGTCCTCAAAGCTAACATTCTGCATCTGAAATGCAAGTAAAAAGGGTTCGTGCTAAATTCGGCTTCATCATGTCTAATGTCAATGTTAAACCCTGGTATTGCCGGCTGACAGGACATTTAGGCTGTGTCAGCATTGGCTAGCCAAGGCACACATGTTCACAGGAGATGGAATTGACTATGATGTCACGTCACTGGGTGAAATCATTGTGATGAGGAGTGTAAAATATCTTCGAGTGTGGAATACTGAAAGTATTTTTTTTTTTAAAAAAAAGCATTTTCTTTTCCTTCATGTAAGCCAAGCATCTTTGCCAAACCTTTACCAAAACTCCTTTGATGCAAGTAGGTTGGAAATTGCAATGGCAGTCCACTGAGGATACTTGGGGGACAGTGGTACGGGACATTGGAGGGGGTAGGAGGGCTGCATGTGACAGTAAACGCTCGCTTTCAGCACCTGGGCCAATATTGTGCATGTACAAGTATATGCACTGTGTGTGTTTCACTTTGCTGTCCATGTGCACTGCCCGGATGGGGCTGTGTCATTGCTGCTGTATATGTCTTTGCTAGCTTGGTTATGCTGTTTAGGTGTGGGTGTGAGGGAGAGAGAGCTCAAAGTTGTGGTGGGTTTACAAAGGCTTTGAAAGAAATACTTGCGCCTACAATGTGAACTGCGCCATTTCAGCCAGGTCACTCCTGTCACAGTGCCACCCAGCAGCCCCAACTGGAACTTCACCTCCAGTTAAGAGCCACATGAGAAATGCATTGTGGGCATGTCAATTAGCTCAAATACAAGCCTTTTCACATAGCTCTCAACCATTTGTGTTGCAAAGGCGGGTGAAACCACCCGATTTTGTTTTTGGCGGGTGAGACGCCCATTGGAATGAATGGGCGTGCAGGAGGCTTGGCGGGTGAGTCAGCCCTTCACAAGGCGGGTGACACCCGCCAAAAGCGTGAGAGTTGAGAGCTATGCTTTTCACCCCAGAAAATTGTTTTTGTGTTACAGTGCAGTGCTCTTTTATACATCGCCTTTTTTCAACCTAGCCAGACGCACTCAAGGACCCAGGCAACTGCGTACATGTTTCAGTCCTATTTGGGGTTGTCAGTGCAGTATAGTCTAAATCCTTCTGGATATGTGTAGAATGCAACAGCCAAGGTATGGAGGGTGTGTGTGTGTGTCTATGTATATGTGTATAATTGGAGAGTATGCCACCCTGTCATGGCACTTGTGTTTTACTGCGCCTGTATGTTGTGGAAACCCTCTCTGCCAGTGCACCTGGGCATGTATGGTATCTGTATGTTACCTTTCAGTTCTGCCACTCTATAATGGTGCAGTGTTATTATGTCCCCCCGTTCCCCATGTTGCTATATTATGGTGCTGTACACTTCTCGGTCACTGGACTTGGGCGATAAAGCGCCCGCGTGGATATTGTGCCACGATGCTGCCCATGGGCGGGTTTACTATGCTATGCTATGGGGATTCACACTGTGCACCTCTGCCCTTGGCATGGCCTCAAGGCTAGCAGCTATGAAAGAGAGGGGCGCGGATTGTATGTTACTCTACCTGGCGGCTCTTCGTATACCTCCACTGCCAGGCCCTTGTAAATGTGCAGGACTACTGTTGGTGTGCCCTAGGCCTGAATGCTACTGTGCCAGCACCCCTCCCCCACTCCCAGTTTACCCAGAGAGGTACAGTGTCCTAATGGAGCTCCGGCAGCTCGTCCACTGTACTTGGATGGTACACGGTTGACATGGCATTTGTATATGTTTATTATTTGTATGGCACACCAAACCCTGAGGTAACTGGGCGCTTGTGCCAGCTCATCAATTTACGACCCATCTCCATGCAGTTGCTCTACTGTTGTGACAGCAGGCTGTGTACCTGGATAAATGCAGTGCCTGGATAGACTAAAAACAAGTCTATTGAAGTAAAGCACTAGACCCCACTTAGCTACACAACCCGGTTGCCCCGTATATTATTTGTTGTCCTTGTCTACATACACGCGCCCTGAGGCATGCGTACGCCGGCGTCATAGAAGTAAATGCATACAAAAATTGCAAGAGTGCCGGAGTCTTGCACATCTGTGCGTCACAGGTATGTGCGGCGCTCATACGCCACTGTGCATGCCTGCCTGCGACCCTGCACTTGGGCCACCACTGTTTCTGGGGGTGGATGCCAGCACTGGCATTGACACGCTGTGCTGACGGACACTGATCCTTCGTCTGGGAAGTGAGAGTGGCACAGCACCCGCCTTTGTGTTAGCGGTGCAGGCTCTCCGCCCGCACGCCCGCCTGCCGTAGTGTTGACAGGTCGGCTCGTGGCCTGGGGCTGCAAGCAGTGCGTCTGCCAGTTGTCTTGCCACCCCGCTGCTAGTACTCTGCGAGGAATGCCAAGCATCCGAAACATCTGGGCACGGAATGTAATGCGATGCCCCCCCCCCCTCTCGTCGTGCCTGGGCTCGCTGTCTGTAAAGCACCATGCCAGCCATTTTCCTAAAAAAATGTGGGCACAGCCTGTATGCCCCCAGCATGTAATATGGGCGCACCATGTTTCGGTGCAGGGGCAGGTGCGGCCTAGTGGTTGACCTGTCAGCCTTACAACTAGGCGGCTTGGCTGCCAATCCTAGTTTTGACTTTATAGTGTGTTCTCGGAGCTCACACACCCCTATCCCACGTTTTGTGCGCTAGTTGGTATTTCCATCTAGAGGTGCCGGGAGCCCTCGAGGCAGCATTCCCTCTTAGTTTCATTGTAGCTATCTACAGCGCCCCCTGGTGTACTTGGGGCTTACAGCGATTTTTTTTACCACATCATTCCATCATGGCCGCTATTTCTCAAGGGGGGTGGGTGGCTGCAGGTAGACCCCCTCGGACACTGAAATATGAGGCGTGCAAATGATACAAGCATTAGCCGGCAGGTGAAATGTATACAGGCTCAGAGTGTCCCCTGGGGGCTGGGGAAGGGGGTGGGTTGGAGAACTGCACCCTGATCCTGTTGAAGGCCACCCCACCACCACCCCAGGCTTTGTGTAGTTGTGAGCAGCTGCAGTGTACACTTCCCCACACTGCCCCAGCGGTGACCTCTGCACTGGCCCTGCCGTGACCTGCTGCACGCTGAACTCTCAGTGACCTCAACCCTGAACTTTAGAGAGGTCGCCTGGGGGTGACTTGGAGTTCAGGCTGGGTGTCGGATCGGGGCAAGTGCCCGACCTTGCAGAGCGTGGAAAATGATGGGTAGTTCTTGTACTACAAGAGTCCCTGCATAAGGTCAAGTCCCATACGGCTGGGGACACCAAAGTAAAAAAAGAAAGTGCATTATTTATGCCAATTGGCCCTTGTTCATGCCGCCTGTGCATTTACTGAGCTCGGAAGCATTGCTCCATTCTTATTGGACACCTGGTGCTCGTGTAGCGTCGCCCTCTTTGCGCCCATAATGACCCAATTCGTCCTCGTTTTACAGTGGGTGCCCACATCATTATTCCTGGACGGCTGGTATGAATAGCCTGGGGCTTCTTCGTGTGACCAATAAGAAATTGACCTCTCGGACACGGGTTCAAGTCCGTTTTGAAGTTCTGAGTGATCTAGAAGTGCCCGCCTCCAGTGAGAGCGATAACTGGGAGTTATTTCACAACACAGGACGGGGGTGCCTAAAGGAGCATGGACCGATCAGCGCTCGGTCAATAAGGGGTCCATTATGTTTCTTGCTCCCAGAAGTTCAAAGTGAGGTTACTTTTAGGTTGGCGAGAATGGGGGTCACACACGGTTTAGTGCGCCCGCCTCATAGACGACCTGCCTGGAAGAGACCAATTCTAGCCACTGCTGGCGGCTGGACCTCCACTCACATGTCCGCTCCAGGAAGGCACCCCCTAAGGGAGTACCATGGAGAGGAACGATCTGGTGTGAAGAAACCAGAATGTGTATAGTTCCGAGCTTGCATTAGGCCTCAGTTCATATCGACGTATATCAAGTACACATACCTTGCCTTTAGAGCAAGTTACCAACGAAGGGAATGAAGGCTGGCCTCCCCTGTTATACACTTCCGGGAGGCCCTGACGAATCTACCATCCCCCCTCTGCTCCCCGATCCGCTTTTCTCTTTGTGCTGCTTTTTGCGCATGAACACAGGCGCACATCACTCTTTCCAGACAGTATTTACTTGCAAAAAAGGATAAAAACAGAAATGCATGTCTCTTGGTTGGGCCTTTAAATTGTCAAACATGCAGGGCAGGTCAAAAGCTGTCCAAAGTAACAAAACCGGCTGAAAAGGGAATCGAATTCCTTTAAAAAAAAATTCAATGGTTTCAGATATGTAGTCCTTGACTTGTGCAAGAACTCATCTCTAGGAGCTTGCAATTACAAGCATCCTAATGCTAATGTGTTTTTTCATGTAAATAAATGTGAAAATTACTAGTAACAACTTATTTTTTTACACAGCAAAAACATTCCTATGCATAAATACAGAACAAATTAGCATAAGATAAATACAAACCGAAATGGCAAAAAAATACCATGAAAACGGGAGCCTTACTTGTAATCCCATGGGTGCGTTCCCATGTACAACGATCAGTGGCTTCCCAGCTAGGGTTTTGCTTTATAAATTCCATGCATACATGTAGTCTCACTCAGCTGGACACACGCAAAACCAGTTCAGCCATTACGGAGGTTAGTGTGTACATTATCAAACAATTCACATACAAAATATTGCACTTCATGATGGGTCTCCCCACCTCAGACCCGCCTGTGTAAGGGGCACCCTCTTGTCGGTCACGTGCTACATAGTTTACCTTCCTGTATTGTTGCATGGTGGCTTGCAGTTTGAAGGCCCTGTGTACACTAAGTCCACCATCTTGTAGCCCCCCCTCCCCTTGTACGATGACCCACCTTCATAACTGTGAACTTCCAATGATTGCACAACCTCATTGCAGCCCGATTGTTCAATGGCGCACCCTAAAGAAGCGAGCATGTGGCGTGGCTCAACTGTGCCAGTGCGCCCCTTCATGATGTTCACTTCTATGGAGGCTTGCCCCCGTAGTCTCATTCGTACAACGACTCTGCCTCATGACCCCGCCTGTGTGTTGGGTTCCCCTTGACTCTTGCTCATGGTGGCCTACCTGTACGATGGCTTATGCGCGGGATCCTTCTTACCCATTGGGTTGTGTTTACTTAATCCCTGTGGATTGTGCTGTTGTTGTGGCTACCTTAGTGCAATTTGAGCTTTTATATTTCCGTTTCAGGATTCACAACCTGGCATCAATTTCCCAACATTGCTGCAAACTTTAGGGAGATTTCAAACTGGAGTGGATGGTTGGTCAAGTGTGGCAAAGGCCTACATGGCCGCTCTGGCAAAGCCAAAACCCTGCAAAAGTCGATGTATAGAAGGTTTTGAATGATCCATAACCACAGGCACAGTTCTTGGAAACCCTCAAGACCATCGTTTTTCAGCCTGCCAAGCCTTTACAGAAGGGGAAAGGCCAGATGCAATCAGGCTTGGTCACACCCCAAAAGGGGCAGTCCAGCCCAAACTGCTAGGCCACTAGCATCCCCAGACATGTTTTTGGCCTTGCACACAGCCCTGGTTTGGGAAGCACCCGTACCAACGTTGTGCAAGAAAACCCAGATGAACAATGTAGTGAAGGCCAACACCACTGTTGTAGGAAAGGGACACCGCATTGCCACCAAGAAAAATCGCCAGAACCCACCCCCCTCCACCACCCCCCTGGAATAGCCGGATTTCATGGTCAACCTACCAACAACAGTACACAAAATATTGATGACCCAGCTCCTCCTCCTCCTCCCCACCCAAGCACACGCACCCCCAAAGGGAAAACAAATGGAGCCCTGAGTCCTGACATTAGTGTAGCCCTGGATCTTTTACAAACCTAGCAACACCCCTGAAGCAAATGTTTGATCACAGGGGAGTCTTGCCATGAGCTTATTGTCCAGATCCCTCCATTCACTCACTCATACAGACATGTCTGCGGCTTCCCTAGATACTCTCTTCTGATTATTTTTGATTTTGTGTAAAACTGATGTTGGCTGGTTCTAGTTTCCTACACAGCTGGAACTTTCTACTAGGCTTTGCTTGACTGTCCAGAAAACCAGCACTAAAGACTTCATGAAGGCAAGTTTGGGTGTAGGGGTATGTTTTCCTCGGTCTGGTAGGCGAAGCAGATGGCTCCATGTGGACAGAAACCATGTTTCTAAATCCAACCTTTTAGTTTACAAATCAGTGCGTTCTGGGAGTTGTAGTTTTGGTCCGCTTTGTTTGAATTGTCATGTTGAATACAGCTTGCATCACCTACAAAGCATTCACAACAAAAATACCACCCTGGCTGGTTAAGAAAATGGTCATCACTGGTGGCCAGAACGCCACCAGAACCCACAATCTCGCCAGGCTGGAACAAACAAATGCAAGCGAGCAAAACATAGGAAACAAGCCTGTTCCTGCTGCGCACTGTGCGCCCGATTCATGGAGCGTTTTCCAATGGAATTTTACCATTGTAAAACGCTTCTGTGAATTGAGCCCAATGTCTCTGGGGCAAGTACCCCATGCAAATAAGTCTGTCGGCCTGCATCCTACACTTCAGGACGCGCCTTAAGACCTTGCTATTTAAAGAACAAGCTCCCAATCACTCCACCCAACTCTACTGCACTTCCCCCTCCTGCCAATCCCAACAACCTCTGCTACCCCACCTGTAGGCACCCCTGGCTGCACCCCCTTATGTAGAACGCTCCAATGATCCCAGCTTGGTCTGCACTTCATAAATCCTGTGCACACATTCATGCATGAGAATTAAAGTTTTAATGCGCCGGATAGTGAATGATTGCAGAGTCTAAAGCTGGAAACATGGTGTCCCAGTGACATGGAGCAAACTGGTCACTGTGGGTCTGCAAGCGCACCACTCTCCACATTACAACCCTTTTGTTAGTGGCATACAATGCATGGATGTTTCAATGTGTTTCTGACAGCGCCTTTATATAACCGTGACACCCCATAGTATAAAAATGGGGAAAAGCTTCTTTCCTTCTCTTCGGATCTAGGACCAGTGTTGAATTTTGGGGGTTGAGCCTTTTCTTTGGTTTCTTGGCCCAAGCCCATATTTAGAAATGCGGACCGGTCTGCAGTGGAATTGTCGTTTGACTGGATTTACCCTTATTCCACTGATATTCTCAGAGGCCTGGCCTGTTGGGTATTCAGGCTTCCATGTAGTGCTTGTAACCCCCAGAGTTTCCGTAAGTATTTTCATCCAATCTGCACTGTGCACACATGGTGCACAGGACACTGTTTCTAATTATTTCCATATAGTCCAAGAAATGTGTTTGTACAGTTCAGTGCTGTACAAAGAGCATGTATCCCAGTGAACAGTGATTTTTCCATTGGGACTCCCGCTGCTGCAACTACTTTCAGAGAGAGAAGTTTGAAGGCAATGGTATGTATTCTCAGCAGGGACCCTACATACCTGCCCTGAGCGTGTCTTCAGGATCACCCAATGATATGATATGAAAAGTCATGTATAACGCGCTTGTACACAAGTGATTCTAGGCGCGACAAGACAAGGGAGGGAAGACGGAGGGATGACAAAACAAATGATCTTACTAGGCCTTGTGTCATTCAGATCATGTAAGTGAGAGACACAAAGTGCAGGGGGTAGGGAGAGGGGAAGTGCCAGGGGATGGAGGGAGAAGTGCAATCAGGTTAGCAGTGCTCTGAGTAAGTGCAGCCAGGGCAACGCAGCTCTGGGTAAGTGCAAGGAGGCAGGGGACTGTAGGGTTCCAGATCGAGCCCCTAAGTGTGCGATAGGCCTGGAGGCAGTGCAGGGGCTGCTGGTCAAGGGGCTAGGGGGCTTGGTACCCATGAGACTCTGAGGGTAGCCAGGCAGCCAGTCTGCGCAGCATACAGGTTGGTCAGCAGGGGAGAGAGAGAGAAAGCAGAAGAGGAAGGTCTTGAGCTGCTTCTGGAACTTCAGGTGGTCTGGCTGAAGTTTGAGAGGGGCAGAGAGGCCATTCCAGAGGGAGGCACCAGCAGAGGAGAGAGATCTACCCCCCTACTCTCTGCCTGGAGAAGCATCTGACCCTCAGAAAGTTGGTGGTGGCTGAGCGAATGGCTTGAGGAAGGAAGACGTTTGGAAGAGAGCTGGATGTAGTGTGGGCCCCAGCCCCAGAAGGCCTTGTGGATGATGCAGAGGGTTGTGAAATTGATCCTTGCAGCCACTGTGAGCCAGTGGAGAGATTTCAGGGCTGGAGAGGTATGGTCCCTGGGCTTGAGGCCAATAACAAGTCTCTGTCCTGTTCTGTATTAGTTGCAGAGGGCAGAAAATAGATGAAGGCAGATTGAGAAAGAGGCTTTTGGAGTAGTCCACCTTAGAGAGAACCAGGGCTCTGGAGACGGTGAGCTTCTATGGGAACGCAAGGAAAGGAAGAATACCTCTGAGGAGGTGCAGCTGGTAGAGGGCCTTCTTGGCAAGGTCTGCGATGTGAGGCGAGAAGGAGAGAGTGGAGTCGAAGATGACCCCAAGGTTTTTAACCTCACAGGAAGGCAAAGGAATAGGGCCCAAGGATGGCGGCCAGAGTGAGTGAGGGAAAGCTGGAGCAGGGGCTCCAATGAGAAGGATCTCAGTTCTACTGCATTGAGCTATAGATCATTGGAGGCGCGCCACTCTTGAATCATGGATAAACGGTCAGGAATGAGTGAGAGTGTAGAGGGGGCTGAGGGTAGCCTGAAGGAGAGGGGGTGTCATCCACATAACACTGAAAATTAGAGGAGAAGGTAGAGGTATGGTGGGCCAGAGGGGACAAGTAGACATTGAAGAGCCAGGGTGAGAGGTTATAGCCCTGGGGAACAGCACATGTAGAGAGAGAGGTAGTGGAGAGGAAGGACCAAAATTGGACCTGGGGGGGGGGGGGTCGGTCCAGGAGGAAGGGCCTGATCTGTGATGCCTGGTTTCTCCCAGAGACGATTGATCAGGATGGCATGATTGACTGTGTCAAAAGCAGAGGAACGATCCAGGAGGACGAGAGATGTAACGCTAGAATTGAGATCAGTGAGCATATCTTCAAGGGTGTTCAGGAGAGCAGTTTTTGTGCTTCTGGCTGCTCTGAAGCCAGACTGATGGTCATGGAGACAACCAACAGATTGTGTGGAGAGTAAGCTGGTAGATGGCCAGCCTTTTCAGGAGTTTTCCCAGGAAAGGGGTGATAATGATGGGGCGGTAGTTTGCCGGACAGCAAGGATCAGCAGAAGGATTTTTCAGGAAGGGGTGCACAAGAGCATGCTTGAGAGGAGAGGGGAAAGTTCCAGTGGCATAAGAGTGCTTGCAGAAATCGGCCAAGGCTGGAGGAAGGGTGTCAATGTGGTCCTTGATGGATCTGGAGGAGGGTGGGGAACACCTGCTTGAATGACACTTTCATAGATCGGACTTGTCTAGAAACCTTGAACTGAGTGGTTGGGGAGAAAAAGGAGAAAGGAGGAGGAGAGGAAGAGGCAGCCAGAGGTGGGAGAGGGAGAGGGAGAGGGAGAGCAAGAGCAAGAGGAAGAGGAGAGAGAGGACAGGATGTCCTGAGTTTTCGTGGTGAAGTGAGAAGCCAGAGCCATACAGATGGCCTGGGACGGAACAGGAGAGGTGTAGGTTTAAGTGTTCGGCTATGTTAAGAGGCCGCAGAGACATACGCTGTCTTCTTGTCCAGGAGAGTCTGTATTGCCTTTGGAGCAGGTGGCAGGCCAGTTCATCAGAGGATGCATCCAATGCCCTCCACTTCCTCACAGCCACCCTACAGTTGCGTTTCAGGGTGGCGAGATCAGAGTTATACCAAGAGTTACACTTAGAGGTAGGCTTCAGATGGATTCTCATGACGTGGGCAAGGACATCCAGAGTGTTGGAGATAGAAAGATGCAGGTTAGAGAGGGCTGGGTCAGGGTGTGAGTCAGCTGCAAGTGAAGGAGGAGCAGAGAAAGAAGCGACAAAGGCCTCCACTGACACATGCTTCATGGGCAGAATGACCGAGAAGGTGGGTGGCAGTGCTGGGGTGGGCTTTGCCTGGGGGACAGAGCGCTTCAGGCGAGAGGAGAGTCGAAAGTGGTACGTCCAAGAGGGGAGTAGTGGGTGGTCTCGAATGGGGGTTATCTGAGGAGATGAGTACATCCTGGGTGTGTCTGGCAGAGTGTGTCGAACCAGAGGGTAGAATGGAGAGAGAGAGAGAGTGTGAGTGTGAGTGTGAGTATATCCCGAGGAGGGATTAGAAGCAGCCAGATGGATGTTTAGGTCTCCGAGGAGAAGTTGAGAGGTAGAGGCAAGGAAAGAAGGGAGGTCGGCCCACTCTGAGAGGAAGATGGCAACCTGGCCAGTGGGCCTGTAGATGGTGGCCACAGTCGGAGGCCAGGAGAGAGAGAGAGCCTGCAGACCAGGCATTCAAAGGAGGAGAATGCTTGCATAGGAATGACAGAAACAGGGATTCACACCAGAAAGATCAGAGCTCCACCTCTGGGACGGTTTGTTTCTGGGTTTGGAGAGGATCTTGTATCCTGCTTGTATAACTGAGCATCCACGGGTGGTTGGGCACAGTGGATTGGATTGGGGGTCATACTGGTGCTCATTTTGTTGTGCTGAATCCTCTGCTACTCCCCCCCCCCTCTGCCTTTTCTCCTGTTCACCCTCCACACTGTCAGAAGTCCTCCTAGCACTATTAAGCGTTACACAAACAGCTGTGACTAACTCACCTTCCTGGCTCTTTGGGTAAAGGATGGGATAGCCATAGGGGCTGAGATCTGCTGCATGATGCTGGGTCTGGGGGGCCATGCAGGGGGGCTTCCCAGTCTACACCTTCATGTTCAAGGTAATTGGCAGGGGCTTGTCACAGAGAGAGTGAACATACTCCTACCTCTTTAAGGGAAGCTCCCAATATGAATAGGCTCTCTAAATCAGAAACATCCCTTTGTCCTTGGGGTGACTGGTTTGGGCTTTGGCCCTAAAAAGTGTTCCGTAATAGTGGAATCCCCACTTCCCAAGCGAAGTTCTGGCACAGCAATCCTAGCTCGGTATTTATTTATTTAACTTTTATTTTAATTGGTTATTTATAACACGCTTAATACCCAGAGGTTTGTAAGCGCGGACCCGGGGATCGAACCTGTGTTGCTCTGCATCGTCTTGCTTCCAAGGTGAGGGCATTGCCCCTGAGCTATCCTTCCGAGATGGTATGGTGACATGGGGGACCCTCGGAGGAGGGAGGGCGTGCATTCAGACCTCTTCCTTAAATGCAGAATGAGTGAGCTTGCACTGAAAAAGTCTTCTTTCTGGACCACATATGTGGGCAAACAATGCCGGGCGGGACAGGCAAGAGATGAACTCTGCTGAAGCAGCCTCTCTTTGTGCATGCACGTGGTGGTGTTCCAATATGGTGGCTGGTGCATATGAAGCCTCGGACCGCATCACTAAGAGAAGTTGGCTGCAGAGCAGTCGGGATCATGGGAGGACCACCCTTACTTTGGAATACACCAATCCATTTGCACAACTAATAAACAAGTTCACTTGTGTGCGGTTAAATATGGGAGGAGTTGGGCTAGTCCCCCAATATGAGCCACAGGCATTTAGACAGCGTGTGGGTGTTTGGAACCCAAGGAGGAGGGCTTTAGATCATGTTGGAGGCAGGAGCACGCGGCATCAGTTGCGGTTGGAAAAAGGAGGCTGGTGAGAGGTGTCCGGAAGGGTGGAGAGAAGGAATGAGGTATGCAGGGTTAAGGAGCTGGTGAAAAGTAATGAGGAGGTGAGGGTGCGATGGGGCGGAACATCAGGGGGAGTGGGGAGGTAGTGTAAAGGGACCAGGAAGTGGTCCGGAGGAGCGAGAAGGAGGTGGAACATAAACAGGAGGTAGTGTTAGCCAACAGGATGGGAGAGAGGGAGATGACTGAGTAAGGAAGTGGTGAGGAGTATCATTCAGCATGAGGACTTGGGAGGAGGTGGTTTGAGGAAGCACTAAAGGTGGTGAAGAGGAGTACATTCAAGGAGAGGCAGATGCAGTCATTGAGAGCGCAGAACGGAGCTTGAGGCGTCGGGAGAGGACACATCCGAAGGAGAAGGGCTCCTCTTAGACATTTGATGGTTGGGACGTGTCAGTGAGGCAGAGCAGGACAGGGCGTGGGGGCTACAATCAGGACTCTGAAATGGGTCCATTCCCAGCCTGCAGACCACACATGGCCCACTGGCTACCTTCTGGGGAGCCCTGGGGTGCAGCCTGAGATCACCCAGCCACAGTTAATCTACCCTGGTCCAACAAGCAAGCACATGACGGGTTCAAAATCCAGGCAGAGTGGAATCCAAGACAAGTAGCCAAAGACCTGAATCCACAGAACAAGGACCAAGAAAGCGGTGCGGCGACACTTGCACCCCTCAGAATGCGGCAGACCGAGAATTGATGAAACATCTCGGTGGAGAACCCGGGCACACTAAGAGGAAGCGATCCCGGTTGAGAAGCCCTAAGCATTTGTTGCTTAAACTCCTCCCTGCCCCGAACAGAAAACATCCCATTGCGAGTTATTTTTCGGTTATGAAATCGTGACGGCATGTTAGGGTGTTCAGGTGTCGAGCTGTACTGGCAGTAAGGAGAAGTGTTGGAACCTCCCAGATTGCGGGTTAAAGGGTTCAGAGACGGCCTCATTTAACACATGGAGGCAGCATCCTGATTTTGGATGCAAAGTGTGACTAGGGCCCTGGAGAACCCGCTGCGTGGATTTATCGCTGCAAGCTGCTTAAGGGAAGCTCTAGGAATCTGGGAATATGGCGGTGGGGAAAGGTGTATTTTGTTGTGGGTCCAACATTGTAACCACACTGAATAAACCTTGGCTTAAATTCTTATTTCAATGTTTGTTTTTGTTTTGCGCGTTCTAATTCGTGATCCCATAAAATAAGTTTGTGATCGGCCACTTCTCCTTCTCCTTCCTCTCCCTTCTTCAGCCTCAGCGCTTTGAGGCAATCTGATGGTGGGGGAAAGCGCTATACAAGCAACCAACAGAACCTCCAGCACCTGTCCCCTCTCTACCCCGCACCACCCTCCATTCTCTTCGAGCATGGTAGTTTGAGAAGTCCTGAAAGTACGTTAAAGTGCTCCCGGAAGTAATCACTAATATAACCCCCCTTCTCCCCCCCCTCCCCCTTCTGGGTACGGAGTTGCAAAGGCGTCGAGAGAGCCTTTGACAAAACTGCTGTAGCTCTCTCTATACCCTTGGTAGAAATACACGCTTAGGTTCCAAGTGAGTGTGTACTGCGCGTGCGCTGGTTGTCACCCGCGGTACAAGCACTCGACGCCCTGGAATCTCATTTTCACCGCCAAGAGACCTCGCAAATGGCGGACTTATCACTTTAGAAGTGCCTCATTACATGGCATGCTCACGTGAATTCTGTGTGCTGCCTGTGTGTACGTGCACCCAAGAGCGAACTAACCCGTTGGCCAAATGCCATCCTTAGACCGAGATTCTATCCCCATCCTCTGCTCGGCGATATTACACTAAGATTTGTTTTTTATTTATTTTCTTTTGGTCTCCAAAAACTATTTTTCATTGGGAGGCTTAGGTATCCGGCTTTGCCAAATTTCACGACATGCCAAGTTATGCTGAGTTTTGCGTTCGTTCGACTTCTGCAATGATGTGAAAGCTACAGGAAAAAAAAAATATGCGAGTGGGGCGAGGTTCCCATGCACTGGCGCGCGCCGGAACGGTTATTAGAGAGTCCTGCGATTGATGGAGCAATTACCCGGATCAATGTGGCGAACAGATGGCTGGCTCTGCCAACATCCCCCGGCTGCCCCTGAACAGGCCCTGTTAGAACACCACTGAAAGCTTCAGACCATCTATACACGGGCTGGGTAGCTTAGCTGGTTAATGCCCCAGCAGCAGCGATCTGTAGGTCATAATAGCAGAGGAGCCTTCCCACGTTGGTCAAATGGGTGCCATTGAATCGGTGGGCGTAACTCTTGCTATTACAGCGCCTCACTGGGCCAGGGTGTGAGTCATTTATACACGTGCTACTGCTGTAGCCCTTCCTTGGGGTGTGTGTCTATGCCCTAGACTCCAGAGGAAAGCATTCAAGTCCGGGCAGTGAGTGACAGTCTTCATATTGTATGCTGCAGTTTTTTGGCTGGCATCGAGGCTTGTCCCCATAGACACACCAACAGCATTCCCATTAGAAAGCTTGACTTTCTGTGGAAAAACATCACAGCTTTCATTAGCATTACTGAAAATAATGTCCCCAGATGAAACAATGTTACCTTTCAAGGACCTTTAAAGAGCAGTGCCACAGTGGGTGGGGCGTATAGAAGGATGGATGGATGGGTGGGGGGGTGTATGGATGCTATGATGGGAGGATAAATAGGTGACTGGGTTCATGTACGGAAAGGCGGAGGGACCGATCAATCAACCATCGGACGGCCTGATGGAAAGATAGGTAGATAGAAAACAGGGAGAAACGGCTAGATTGATAGACTGTCTGTCCATCTGTCTTTCAGTCTACTTACGGGTGTGTCAGTCGGAGGCTCTGTCCGCCTGTCTCTGTGCGCTGGATCTAGGATGGGAGGAGATGGGTTGAGTAAGGTAGGGGTCGATGAACAGATGGGTGGACTGATAGATGGATGCATACGGTCGCCCATGGGCACCTTGGCTGCAGGGCAGCTGAGCTAGCGGCACCTTGGCGTGGAAGTGCTTGGCCCTCCCTGCCCAGTATCAGCGCTCGCTTCGCGCCGCATAGCAGACGCGCTCGCTCCCGCCTCGCCCTGTCTCTCTCCTTCCTTTCTCCCCGTTCCCCAAACTTCACTTGCGAAAAACAATGCGATTAATTTCCCCCCGCGCAACCATGCATAGATTTAATAAGCATCCAAAGGTGCGATCCATCTGTAACATATGCGGCGCATGCTAAATGACTCCTCTCCTGAAATTTTTCTCCCTCCTCCTCCTCTCTGAATCTTAATGAATTGAAGAAAAAAAATGATGTTTATTAAAGTGGAAACAGGCTGGGCGCCGGCTCCGCATCTCTGGTTCAAAAGTTCAGCCTATTCCCCGAAGGCTTTTCTCCTTCTCTCCATCAGCTCACTCCTTCCATCTCTGGCTCCGCCTCTCCTCGCTCTGTCCCTGCGCTCCGCCACGGCTATGGCCCCCATCCTCTCACTTCTCGCCTTCGTTTCCGATTCGTCGTCCTCATCTTTCCTCCCCTGTTCAGCTTCCTCCTGTCTCTCATCTCTCTCCTTCCCTTCGGTTTCCGCCTCGGGTCCTTCCCTCCACTCCCTCCTTGTTCACGCCTGGCTCTCCTCCTTTCCTCCTCTAACCCTTCATTGTTTCGCACCCCTTTCTCGCCTTCCTTTTTACCCCCATTGCTTGCTTCTCCTCTTGCCCTGTACCCTATTGCTCTGCGTTTCTAGAATGTTCTGTTTCCCAGTTCTCTTGCAGCCATCTTTTCATCCCCGCAATTATTTTCCACATGCATTCTATTACATCCTCTTCCCAGTCCTTACCCGGGGCAGGTGTATCACCTGGTGGGGTAAGGGCTCTGATGAGGAAGGCTTGGACTCAGAGTAATGAAGATTACTGGTAAGTAATCGGGCCAATTCCCACCAACACAGCTTTCCCATGTGTCCAGCTCTACCACCGCCCCGCCATCCCTCATATCATGTCTCTAGGGCAGTGGTCTTCAAACTGGGGGGGCTGGCCCTCCTGGGGGGTGTGCAAAGGTTGTCTGGGGGGCAGACTGTTTAAAACAGTGAGATGACTGTTTTTAATATAAAAGAGGATTAAGGTGACTGCTTTTGATAGAAAATATAAGCAGTAGAAAGTCTGATTATATTTCAAAGACACTGGCCCCTCCTGGACATCCTTTGGGACCCCTGGGATGGAGGGGACAACCTCTAAGAAGGGGGCCCCAGAAACTATAATTTTACTCAAGCGTGAGGGCACGATATGAAAACGTTTGAAGACCACTGCTCTAGGGTCTACATCCCTTGCAGTGGGGTCAAGTTTGATGTTTTCAGGCCCAGTGTGGCACCCTCTAGTAGCCCCAAATAGGCTGCCCAGGTTTGCCTTATTCTGGAACATTCCTGCACCAATGGTCCACCTAAGAGGCACTCTAACAAGGTTCCCCTAAAGGCCTGGGACAGACACTGTGTGGGGAAATCCTGGTGTGGCGGCGCAACCTTGCGCTGCCTTCCGGCCGGCTCAAAGAATGGCGAGATGCGGAAGGGCGTGGCTTTTTTAGCCTTCAAGATTTCTTGATCTGTTCATATGAACCAGAGCTTTTTTGTTGTTGTTGCTTGTGGTAATTCTGTTTATTGATTTTCAATAAATTAAATGCAAAAACATCAAGTGGCAGGTGTACAAAGGTCGATATACACTAGGACAACCATGACACCACGTAACCACAACAGCGGCGGCCTATCCACGCCCGATGGCCGTGCACGGGCTATTTTAGTGGTCCATCCCCACCACGCCATTACAGATGGTACCCAGCCTCTCTGGCTGCTTGAGTACGCAATAGGAAGATTCTGCCCCACCCCCAATCAATGGGCGTGCACTGTCGGGGTCCCAGTGTATATTTTCCATGACGTTGAATGATACGAGGTTGGTGAAGGATCTTTAAGCCAGGGCAGGCCCTTCTAGCAGCCACACACACACAGTCCTGAACTTTGAGGTTTCAAATTGAATAGGTCAAGAAGGCAAATGGACTATGTGGTTGGGACCGCACCCTACAATTACTGGCAAAGTTTTCCGGATTGGAGCCCAGAAGTTGCCGATGTGAGGACAGTCTCACCGGGTATCGGGGAAGTTGCCGGATGGGGAGTTCTGTTCAAGGAATAGTTGAATATCATTTGGGTGGGGCAGGAAGAGCGGGGTTGAGGGGTGCACTCTGGTTCTGCAGCCTTGTGACCTCCGCTGCCTGCGCGTGCACGCCTGTGCAGTCTGCATGGAGGCAGCCTGGGCTTGAATGCAAAGTAAGTGGGAATCACGGTACACCCTTCAAACCCTTGGAAAAGCATATGATTTTCTGCTAAAACATGGTTACAGTTACACAACTCCTAACATAGGAAAATGCGACTTTTACCCCCTCTACCTTTTAGCCCCCATCCTTCCCCTTTCACCGATATTGGCAACAAAAATATCTGTTCTCATCCAAACACAAGGGGGAGATTTGGGGACGTTTCCTGAATGTTTGCAATCTGAATATCGCACGAGGACGCGCAGACACAACCACCCAGTGCTCTTTTCAGAATAAAGAAATAGGCGTGATGGGCATGCGCAGAATAGGCAGAAAACAATCTCGTATGAACACAGAGCGCAGATAATGACCATTATCCACGTTACCCCGGAAACCTACATTCCACAACACAGAATAATTAGGACGTGTGCATAAGAACATGGACATTGATACAGAATAAGTAACTTTTATCCCATAGTCCACAAACACATAGTGCTTCGATGCTACCTACTATGGCAGGAGGTGCCATAAAAATATAAGATAACATTCCATAGACCACAGTAACATTAAGAATGCAGGCACATTGAACGCTACAGACAGTACACGTTAAACTAAAGCAAGCGAAGTAACTGAAATACATACTTTTACCGGGATAAAAGTAAAGTGTTCGAGTGATGGCATTGCTAATGTTAACTTGCCCACAAACAGCTTAAAATAAATATTTCCTGAATACAAACTCCCCACAAAGCTCGCTTATAAATAGCAGCCCTAACTCCTCATGAAAAGTGTCAGCTGCTGTCTGCCTATCGATCATGTATGTGTGGGCCTAGTATCAGAGCACACATGGATGTATGTACCCACTGCACATGGAAGCGTGTGTTCTATCTTCAGCCCATATTATGACACGGTTCACCTTGGCTCTGCCTTTGGCCAGGGGGCCACATCAGAAAGTGAATGCCCTTGCTGGTTCTTCTTCGAACAGGAAGCCTTTTTGATGTCTGGCCCGGTGGGCAGGAAGTTCAAATCTGCGTGCCTGATATCGAGCAGGAAATGGACGGTGCTGCCGCTTTCGTGCGGGCCCGGGAGAACGGACGTAGGCCGCAAGGTCTCGTTGTGCGGAAAAAATGTGGAGCACAGGAAGGCTCGCGCTCTCTGCCTAGAGGGGGAACGCGGAGGCATTTCCTCTCAAGCATGGCAGGCATCCTCTCCGTAGCAGAACTCCACCCGATGCACTGGCGGCTCTCAACTATTTGGAAAGGTGCAACACAGAGATGGGTGGAGCTCACGCAATTGGGACCCTGGCCTCCAACCCATCGAGGCAGGGCTAAAGACAACTATTTTAAAAGTGACATTTTGTAACATTTCCAAAGCAAATTTAGCCCATGCAAGAGGATGGACCTACTAGGAGTTCCTAAATCGCTTTGTTTACAGTGTGTTTATTTCTGGTTCCTGGAAAAAGCTGTATCCTTTAGCAGTCTCAATTATATCTATTTACTTAATAATAATAATACTTAATACTAATTTAGCATTTATATAGCCCTAGAAACCCTCAGATATGTGATCGCTGCTCAGTGTGGTGCTCATTTATGGCCCTGCCGGGATGCGAGCCTGCGCCAGCAGGCTCTGCATAGATGTCGAAGCAAGCGCTCTACTCGCTGCGCTATCGGACTAATTTTATTTGTTGATAGCGCTCAGGACCCGGAGGTATCACAGCACTAGAGAAGAATACAGCACGTTATGACGGGTACAACTTTACAGGTTCAGTTTGGTTGCAGGTAAAGTTTTATTTACAGAGGATATATTCCAGGCAGTAGTATTAAGCAGATTTGGCGAATAGAACAGTTTAAACTTTTTTTGGGAAAGATTAAGTGGCAGGGTTCTTCCTGGATAGAGGATGGTAGAGCGGTAGCAATAACGGTGAATCTTGTTCCTCCTGCTCTTTTCCAGATGAATCTAGGGGTCATTGGAGTGGTCGAGGTGGAGGATCGCAGGCTGCGTAAATTGGACTTTTTTGAGATACAGTGGGTGAGATAAGGAGGGGCAGTATTGTGGAGGCAACGATGAGTGATGGATAACATTTTGAACTCAATGCACGCCTTGATTTGTTGCCAGTGTGCTTTGGGGTTCACCAGGGAGATGTGATCCGATCGTTTCAGGCCCCACGCTGCACTGAGGGCGATATTTTGGATCAGCTGTAGTTGAAGGTTTTTTTTTGTGCAGGATGGCATTGCAGTAATTAATTTGCTGCCAATGATGGCCCTGGCCAGCATGAGGCAGTTGTCGGGCTGAAGAATTTCCTAGATCAGTTAATGAGTATGGTACAGTAGTGTTTATGCATGTTTAGCTCTGAGTCAAGATAGACACCCAGAGTTTTGACATGGGTTGTTACTAGGTTGATGTTCCCGTCGATGCGAAAGGAGATCAATGCAGGGTCAAGGTGTTTTAAGGCGGTGCAGAGATCCGACAATGAGCAGCTCTGTCTTGTCATTGTTCAGGCAGAGATGGTGGTTTGCTCTAGAAAGCTGTCAAGTGTGGAAGTTTTCATACCAATATATGCCAACACTGCCCCCTTTTAAGTAAGATGTACCCAAAGAGAATTCTACGCCCTGTCCAAATTATACTTGCAGGAATTTCCACTGTAAAACATAGTCATGTTGCCTGTGCAAAAAAAGACCATCCTGAGGCCATATGCCTACGCAGGCTCTCTTTTCATTTAGGTGTGCTCAAATAATATATGCCAGTACTGCCACTGTGAAACATTTCCATGCAGCTGATGCCCAAGATCATCATTGGTTTTGCCTCAACAATGTCATTGTGAAACATTGGGCCTCATTACAACTCAGGCGGTAAGGAGTTTACGGCGCCGTAAACAGCGCCGACCCTTACCGCCTGAGTACGAGGTCCCTTAGCGCCATGGCGGATTTAACACCTGCTTTTAGCAGGTGTTAAAATCCATGGCGCTAAGGGACCATGTTGTTAATTACGCCACCGTAATTTACGGTGGCGTAATTAACGCCTTCCCCACTCCCATTATGCCCTATGGGGCAAAAATGGGAATGGGGAAGGGTAAATGGGGATTGGGGACTTACCGCCCCGCCGACCTCGGAATGGGGCGGTAAGTCGGCCTACCACCATGGCGTAAATGTAGTTTACGCCATGGTGGTAAAGTCACGGCCCAGGCGGTAACTTACCGCCTGGGTCGTAATGAGGCCCATTGTCATGTTTCTTGTACCCAAAGACTGTCATGAGTCTTGCCTCAAAAATAAATGCAATTGTAAATAATTTTTATGCTGTATGTGCCTAGCAATCATCATAATTAATGTTTGACCAATGTATGCCACTGTTAAAAGTTTTCATATTGCTGAGTGTTCGCCAAAGAGATGGATAGTGAGTCAGTGGCAGATTGATTGTACAAGCTACAGTTACTGCAGCTGGAGAACTGTCCATGCTTCTTTAACAAGGAGATCTCGCTTAACATTGGTAAAGCCCAAAACTTTACCCTTGCATTCCTTTAGCCGTTTTTCATATTTTTGAGGTTCCCACCTTAAGAGGTTCATAGCTGTCAAATAGCCCCATAGCATTTATGCCACTTTCAAACAGTCCTAGCTTTACACATTGCATACTGGAACTTGTAGTATTTGATTTTTTTGTTAACAATTTTTGGTCTCCACATTAATGCAACACATGAGCAATGCCAATAAACAACCACAACAAAAGTCAATCAGGAAGTAGAAATATGAATATTGGAAAAAAATAAAAATCACCAGTTTACCCTCCACACCCTTATAACTTGTATTATTAAAGGGTTGTTACTTATACACCGGAGGCCCTGGGAGATTTCTCAGTTTTATGGTAGTTCACAAACCATGGTTATCAGTGATTCCTCCGTGGTCAGCCACATATGAACATATGACCAGATCTTGGGTTGGATATGTGCCATGCTTTTGTGGAAACATCATAATGAAAAAGAAAACTCGTAGATTGGTAACGTCACGATTAGGGTTGCATTTAAAAAAAAATGGACACTTTATATTCACCAAATAAATTGATGAACTAAACTGTAGTGGAAAACCAAAAGAAAGGAGAATGAAAGAACATTAAAGAGGCTATGGAGGATGCATGCCTTCCTAGGGTATACTGCTGCACTTAATTTGAATATAGGGGCATGTTTTTAAGGGGTGGAGTGCATTAATATTTGCATATTGAGTGTTCTTCTACCACTGCCCATGTTTAGTATTAGAAAACCAGCCTACAGGCTTTCCGCTCTAAATTCATTCATCTGTCTCCCAGTGGTAACCTGGTAAAGAATGCTCCTACTCTGTAGTGTTGGTAGTTTAAGCAGCTTTGGGTGGCGAGTAGAATGAGGTTAATAAGCTGGCACATCTATAACAAATGATACCAGGCAAGTGGCAGCTGTAGCTGCTTTCATTGATGATATGTGTATGATTCCCCTGAATTTGCATGCGCGACGGAGCGTAGGGTGGTTGCCTGAACCAGTGGCCGAGGGTTTGATGTGGGTTTCTCCCCCTAAGGAATTTGTTTAAATAATGGGTTAAAATGGTGCACTTGATAGTGCAATTTTTGATAGGAAACCTGATAAACAGTCATGCAATTTACTATTGGTTCTGTGAAAAAATCCTATTGATGGATGCCAGGTCACAATGTGTACACATGGCATTATACAATTACGGCAGCATTGCCAATCTAAAGTACCTGTTTATGAAACCTATATCAAGTATGCTAGCATTCCCCTATGTGGCGAATCCCAGGATGTTGTGGCTGCTTCAGTAGGGGGGACCCCATCCCATGAGGCCGCTACCCGATAATCTCTCTGTGGGTGGTACCTCTGTAGTAAGCCAGAAGTAGAGAGTACTGAGATGAGGAAGATCTCTAGTGAGTCCCAACATCATAACTCGTTCAGTACTGTGATGGGGAGGAAGTGCAGCTCAGTACCGAGTACCTCCCAGAACCACTTTGCCCATTCTAGTGGTTCTTCGGCAGCCAATTGGAAATAACCAAGTTAAAAGCGAAGAAGGACATGACAAAGTGTCAAGCCCGCCCTTCGAGGAACTGCAAGACGGAGTTCATTCAGGGAAGGAAAGGGGCAGACTGAGGAACAGAGAAAGGAGGAGGTCACTGTCACGCTTGTCTGTTGTGCAGGGGCAGTGCAGCAAACCACAAGGAAGAAGTTCCTGGCATCTCCGAAGGTCGGTGCCCATGGAGGAATGGTCCCACGCCGATGAGGAAGAAGTAGGCATGGCAGAGCTGCCAGAAAAGAGAGAAGAAAGCAGGGGAAGCACCACTGCAGATGGCATGAGATGACCCGAGACCATCGCAGACCATGAAATAAGGTACGCTGATGAACGGGGAGGCGCCAGGGCACCTTGAGGGGGCAAATAAGGAAAACGAGCCACATGCTTGGGTCTGGGACCCTGATGGAAGTCGAAGAATATTTAGAAAACTAAAACAAGATAACACCACTCAGCAGAACAGTGAAACAAGTGTAGCGGGGTACTGGCGAAAAGCCTGCAGTGCCTGTCTGGGACCCGCACCCATATAAAATCAAACCTGTGTGAAATCAACGAACCATAAAGCGAACTGTCAGAGTGATGTATACATGAAGGCAGTATTTGGAAGGGGAGTAAACCAAGTCTGTATGTAACACCGCAGCTTGGAAGTGCATGCAAGCTATTCTTCTTCGTCGCAGTACCTGGTAGGAGGAAACCAGGCCTTCCAACCAAGGTAAGGGACCCACCATAGCTTGGAAGTGCATCCAAGCTACTCTTCTATTTATGTGTCTGGTAGGAATAAACCAGATCTGCTCACCAGGGTCAGGAACCTATCACAGTTTGGAGACACATTCAAACTCCTCTTCTTTGCAACTGTGCCTGGTGCAAAGGAACCAGGTTTGCCAATCTGGGTGGAGACCCAGAGACGGCGAAGAAGCCTGGGAAGGTCCAACTAGGGAACAGAGACTTCCCCAACAATTGTTGTTCTGTATTTCATGCTGAAAAATACTGGGGCAGAGAGACCCCCTGCTGCCCCTGTCCCCCGCAGCAGTTGATGCACTTTACAAGAAGCCTGAAGAAGATCGAGAAGCAAGATATTTCCCAACATTTAAGGAGCTGAAGATTCCAGAACTGTCTTTTTGTTCAGGGGAAGGTAGTCACTCCCTTTGGGCTAGAAACACCTCCTTGAGTGTGAGGGACAGAGTTAGGATTCTGATATTGGACACTGGGACTTTTGCTTTTGGACATTCTGACACTAGTTATTTTGGTTGAGGCAGGGTAACCTGTCAAGACTTGATTGTCGCGTGGATAACAAAATACCTCGGTCCCCAAGTACCAGTTAGAGAGAGCAAGCTCATTCACTAACCGATCGAGGCCACAGTTGGCAGGAACAACAGCACCGGGTCTCCAGTTGACTGAAAGGAAACATGAAGCAGGTTAGTAAATACACAGGGACTGATGTCAACAGAAAACAACACCACCAATGCCTTAACCTACCTATATGAAGACTGTGACCTGCGTAGAAGTGGGGAAAGGGTACAGGCTCCTGTGGGACAAGAGTTGTTTCCCCACCCTAGGTGCTGAGAGGGCAACACCAGGTTCCAACAGCCAGTGGGAACCCTAGAGGTGACTGGAGAAAGGGTTCCAAAGTAGTGCAAGGTGTAGATTTCCTGGCGTGACACCGTAGAATGGTTCCCAGGAAGAACGCACTGTAAGCAGTCCTAATACGTAGTGCAGATCAGGGCAATCCAGAAGCAATTGTAACTTCAGTCTGGGGTTGAGTACACAGTCAATCCAAGCGTCAAAATAAAGCCGTAAATACTGAAGCCAAGGAGTATCCAAACAAGCAATCCAAAGTCCAAAGCCAAAAGTTTGTAAGCTTAAGAATACAAAGAAATTAGGAAGCAAAACAAACGCCACGCAAGCCGGCCCACGGACACAGCTGAGAAGTGGTGTGCGTAGCGTTATGGCCGTATTTAAGCCGGTTGTCATGGTAGCGGGTCACATGAGCCCCTCCCGCCTCACATGAGCGGCTGCAGATGCTGCCCGCGCGTCCAGCAGTCGCCAATGCAACCGCCAATGACATTGCGATCTAAACCGCAAGTGACATGCTCTTCGTGGTGGTGCAGCGAGTGCCTCAAGGAGTGTGTCTGTGTTGGAAGGCACAGCGGGTGCCTCATGATCATGGAGTCGACGGCGAGCCTTAAGGGGAGGGATAAGCCGGCTCCGTACTCGTGATCTGAGTGAAGGCATGACAAAACCCCTCTTAATGGATAAATGGTTCTGCTACTCGTTATGACCCCTCCATGTAGAATCCTACGCCTGCACACTTACACCTATGAAACACTTTTCCCCACTGCTTGTGACCAGATATATGTTGGCATTTCCACTGTGAGACACGTTCATGTTGGTGAAACATATATGCCAGCACTGCCACTGTGAAGCACATGTTCATGGTGCCAATGTTCATTGAGTATGCCAACACTGCCTTTAAAACATGTTTTCATGTTGCCTGTGAAGAAACACATGCCGGTATTGCCACTGTAAAATACTTTAATGATAGTGGCCTGTTCATAATATTTGCTAGCACTGCAAATGTGAAGCACATGTTCATGTCAACCTTGTCTATGACATTTACCAGCATTGCCCTGTGAAACACTTTACAGTACCTGTGCCCAAACATATGTCAATACTACAAATGTAAAACACTTTCACGATTATGTCCAGAATATATGTCAGATTGCCTCTGTAATTCCACGCATGGACGAGCCTCTCACAATTCTTGCGACCGGTGCCACGCACTCCAACATTCAGTCCGACGCACTTTTTCAAGCTCTTGCGTGCATACACACTACCAGACTTCTCACACTTTCTGTTCTAAGGCCCTACTCCGTCCACACCAGTCATGCAGGTGATAGAGGCTGTGATGTGCGGCCCATGGGATGGGGTTTAATAAAATAAAGGCACACACTAGAGCTGTAAAAAAAAGTAAATTAATAAAAACAATGTATCCCTTCAGACCTGACATGCCAGAGCCAGTCACTACTCTCCTCCTAGTTCTAGCCCGAATCAAGGTACCTGGGGATTGGGAAAAGGCTCCACTGACCTTGCTGCCAAGCATTGTAGTTGCAAAACATGTTGGACATCCCCAATCATGACTGCAAACTGCAATGCCATTGCAAGTCGGGAGGGCTAAGCAAGCAGTGAGGGGGTGCACTCCGACACACAGAGGAGACCTTAGGGGCAACTCCTGCACTTAATCCCCTTTCCTTCACCACAGTACCTCCATCAGGCCTTACATATCACCTTTTAAGAAAAAACAACCCTTCCACAAAGGTTGAAAATGCCCAATGGCTTCTTGCTGCTAGTTTATGGTGCATGCCAAGATGTGTGGTACCATAATCCCATGTAAACCTTGCGCCATGGTTGGGGGGTGTCTTTGAGGTGTCAGTGGCCCATCAGACGGATGGTCCCGGGCAACATTATGTGCCCTGAATTTGAGCCCTGGACCAGCATAACCTGGCATACCATGACTTAACATAGCATTGCATAATACAGCATACCAAGGCATAACATCTGTGGAAAGAACTATTTATATGGACGCAAACAACTAAATGCTACCTCCCTAGTTTTTCGGTAGTTATTGGGTGTACTGCTGGACAAAGCATGGTAACAAGTATCACTTCTAAATCATTCTTCCTCCCTCCCTAACCAACACCACATCTTTACACATTACTTCAACAACACATGTTATGTTAAATGTATTTTATGCCACTGCAATCACCCCTTCATTGATCTTAAGGCACTGAGCTCTTGTCGGAGATATAAGGGCACAGTGACCCTGCCAGATATATCTAGGCCATGGGCTAGAAGTAAGAAAGAGTAGTAAGGTGAAACAAAACAATGGAGACAGAAATAATGAGGTGAAGAGATAAGTTGAGGCACAAAGGTGAGGTGGTGCCATCATGTTTATATGAATATGTATTGTGTGATGTTGGAAAAATGTACCCGATGAAAGAAAAGGAAAACTTGATTCCTCATTGAAACTAGCATTTTCCGACAAAGGCAGTTGTCCAAATCTTCAGAGAGAAGTGAGTGAAGCATTGATTGATTGAGTGATGGTCCAGTGTAGTGCTTGAACTTTTCCAATGAATTAAATGTACACCACACCAAGAAAGATGTATCTACACTAAATTTACCTAGGCAGCACACCAATTCACCACAGATAACCAACACCACCCTCAACAATTTCTTTACACACCCCTGTGCCAGGCACCAGAGACAAATGCGCTCAATTCACATTCCCAACGTGAAGCACACACATTAACCATTGCTCCAGATAACACCACACAGAGCCCTCTACCTTTTCAGATCTTCACGCATTAATGCTGCCATAAAGCTGAAGTTTCTTTTACTTCTACATGCGTGCCCTACCCCAGTGCTTGCGATTTGAGATAGATGTGCTATACCAGACCCAATAATAACATAATTACACAGCAAATAATGTATCATTCTACAGTTGTGTTATGTTAAGAAAACTTTTAAAGCGCACGGTCACCCTAAGGTATCAGTGCTCTGCTTTGTTCAAGCTATGCTGGTGACTGGCAGTAGCAGGGGAGGGAATTGTCTGTTCTGCTGCAGCCCGTGCACTGTAGTGGAATCTCTGGTGCCCTGACTGACTGGTCATACTATTTGTCCTCCGGGGTGACGAATCGGTGGTCCAGGGATGAATATCAGTTTCTAAACTATCAATCAGCCCCACCCCTCCAGTACACCAGGAGGGATCCGAACAGATCGGAAAAGCAAGTACATTATAAACCTCCCTGTCCAATTTTGGTAGTGTGGGCGGAACGGCAGGCTTACCTCGGCAAGGTCGTGGATAGTTGGTTAATTGCAACACAGCGAAAATACAATTATTACTCAATGATAAAATTAACTGTCCAGTCAAGATTTTATAAAAATAACTACTTTATTATTATTGCAACAGACAGTTCTAGCACACTAAAAAATACAACCCACCCTGTAAAGGAACACTGAGGACAGGGAGTTTCACGAAGGAAGGAAATGCACTCTGGATACTGACAGGAGGTAAGTCGGTAAAGCAATTAGTCTTAACTGTTCAAGGTTATTTGGTTATAGGTTATTTGGTTTCAGCACCAAGTGAGCAAGGGGTCGTAAATGGTAGTAGGGGCCTCTGGAGAAGGACCAGGGGGACAGAACCACAATGTACTTGGTGCTTGAGATGATCTTGATGCTTGACAGCGTCAAGTTGGTTCCAGGACGCTTTGCAGCTCTTGCCACAGAGTTGAAGATGGGAGACAGCTGCGGGCATCAGGCGGCATGCAGTTCAGCAAGCAAGGCTGGACTGACGGCTGAAGGCTGGCCTTCATGGTGGCTCTGAGTCCAGAATAGTCTCTGTGCTGGTTGGTGGATCTGGAACGCTGGTCAAGTTGTCTCGGATGGCATTAGTGACTGCAGTGTGACAAACGTCAATGTTGCAAGCGGTCGCAGTTCGAGGGCTCGACTGTCACAAAATTGTCCTTAAAAGATGGACGCTGTTTGATGCTTGTTGTGCCACTCATCCTAGCTTCTTTGCAGGGCTTGTCGTCCTTTAATGCGGATGGCCCAAAGCTGAGGAGAGTGTTTGGAGGCAACATCTTTGTCCTTTGTTCAGATACTCTCTGGCACTTCCCACCTAGGAAGCTTTCTGGCCCCAGCAGGGCACGCTGTGTGCTGGCTGGGTACAGGTTCTAGAGCTGCTGGACTGGTCCTCCGAGGTCGGTATCTCCCTCTGTTCCCTGGGAGATGTTTAGGAGAGGGCTCTTGCTTCCCTCTTGGAAATCCTTGCCTTTCTTTACCAGCAGAAGCTTTAAGGCAGACTGTACCTTAAGGTAGGGTCCAAATGAGTCCTTACCCCTTTCAAAGTCATCAGATGATCTGATAAGTGATGGGATCAGCCCTCTTTTAAAGCCAAATGGGCCTCAGTGATTGGTGCAGGCTAAGCCTACCTTAATTAACCAATCCTGGGTCCCCTCCAACAATCTTTTGTAATGCGTGAGGTCATAACCAGAGTGCTTTGCAACCGGAAAAGTAGGGGCGACAACATTTACTACTAAGTCCCAACCACCTTCCTGTCTGTTGTGGATCAAAGTATCTCTGGTTAATTAAGCTCTCTGTGACTCCTGATCAAAGCGCAGGTCTCCCTTGAAGTTTGTGGCGAGAACAGACATTCTGTCTCCATCAAATCACATACTACTTCCCTTCTGAAAAGGGGTTCCCTGCAGGGGTTGCTTACTGTAAACAGTTGTCCCAGCCATGACATTCACTGCCCTTCATATAGAGGGGTGGGAGCAAGCTTCAAGCTGACAAATTGCATATCGAAGAGGTGTCGGTGATTCCTGTCCCTTGTTAGTTATATGACCAGGCCTCTTCGCAGGCTTGCTTTCATTTAACTTTCATCAGTATGTGCTGCCACCACACAGAACTTTGACAACAGAACAGGGCAGATCCATGGAGCCTTTGATATTTAAATTAGGATGGCCATGGCCGGAGGAAGGTTTTGCCCCCCCTTCAGAGATGCTTTGATGTACCCGTGGCTGTCAGATTCCAGCTAAATGTGACAGGGAGGACTGCGCCCATAGGTTATGTACCCCTAGAGTACACTTGACTGTGTGTGTTGTGCGGCGAGCATGGAGAAAAGTTTGTGGGTTAGCCCCATACATTTTCTGAGGTTCATCTCCCATCATTCATTTTAATTACAGAACTTCATAAAAGCCCAGCTGGGCGCACACTCCCAGTACGGATGGTCTAATTCCTCACACCCAGCCAAATCAAGTGATGCAGAACCTAGACAGGCTCGGTGTTACAATAACACAATTCTAGGTGACTGTGAGACCACTAGCAGACAAACAAAAAGGGACACCATTTTTCTCCTTAAACGTTAGTTATGCCGCATTGTAAGGGAGGCTTTTTATTAATCGATTCTAGCTACTCCTACTGTTTGTATTAAAGACACAATGACATGAAATAATTTGCCCAGGATCACACACCGGTTAAGTAATTAAGGCAAGATTTTAACCTCCTCTGTAATTTAACCAGTTGACACAATACATTCAGAGCTCTAGTTGGTACAAGTATTTTTTTTTTTTTTGTGGAACAATTTTTCTTACCATATACATTCCAACATGTGCATACTGTGCTTAATATGTAAGAACCGAGAGCGCATAAACATTCCAGCAAACCACCTCCTCCCTCCCAACCCACAACATGCCTGAAGTCCAAACCCGGTCCCGCATCTGTAAGTGTTAACCCTAGCATGACCCCAAAATGTATGCAACAAGTGTGACTGAGCCAGCATAACTCGGTTGGCTGGCCTTTACCAGTACCATTTCCTGAGGGGCAAACATTGCCTTTGTTAGCGCATTCCAAGATGTAATGTCTTTGCTTGCTTCCCAGAGGCCTCTATACAGATCTCGGTGCCAGATCTCTGTGTCGGCCATTGTCCACCTTTACCGGTCCCCCAACCGTCCCTCCACCCTGTCACCGACGGCCAAAACATTGCAATTCTGCGTTTGGCAAGAAAATAAATAGGTACTTTAATTTTCACAATATGCTTTACGTTCCGTTTCTTTTCATACATACCCAGTAGACACACCTCAGGAGATCCTGTATCTAGGTTCGTCCCAACTTGAGCTTCTCTCTGGGCAATTGCGGCCCAAAACTAGTTTATTTTCGTGCAAGCCCAAAACATGTGAATCATGTCTGCGTTTTCCTCCATGCACCTAGGACAGTATTGACTATCTGCCCCCTTAAAATGAGAGATCTTCTGAGTCATCAGGTACGGTCTATGAATCACATAAAACTACAGAAGCTTCAGTCTGGCATTTCTGGAGACCGACCTCAGATATAGCAATGCCCTAGACCACTCGACATCCAAGAGGAGCCTGCCCAGGTCAGTTTCCCACTTGGCCCTGACGCCGAGGTCTGAAGAACCCCAGCTCCCTAGGAGCAGCTCATACAATCTAGACAAACTAATCGAAGGCAAACTAATCTTAAAAAGCCAAATCCTGTTACATGATGTTGCATTACATGCAAAGCAGTTGATATAATTAGATGGGTGTGTTGTGCCGACTATTGATTGATTGACCTTAGTTCAACACCACTGTACACCGAATGCTGTTGTTTTATTATACTTTATCGTGTGTATTGTTCCATTGGCTCAAATTATTGATATTTTTATGTGGTGCTTTTTTATTCTTATTCTTGATTTATTTTTGTTTTACTTCTGTTGTATGTTTGCCTGTTCTTTTATTACCTCATTCTTATTGTTATATAAGTATTTTGTCTTGTTTTAACCTATATGTATCATTGACTCAGTTTTTCAGTGCTTTCGCTTTTGTTTTTGTCATTTTCTATGGATGTAATGTAATTTGTTTTGAAAAAGTTGAGTTTACTCAGCTAAATGCAAATTAAAAATAAAATAGTTTCCAGTTCTGTGGACTCTGCGGCCCCCTTCCGGAGTGCTGGCCACCTATGTTCCAGTGTGTGTGTTAGGTGTAAAAGCGTCAAGAATTGCCCCTATGCAAGTCAAACTGTTTGGTCAGTGTGTTAAAACCGAACACCCTGCCTTCACGCAGCAAATTCCCGGAAGTGATAATGCCATTAGTTTCCCAGACTTTGCAGATTTTCAGCACATATTGCAATTTCCCCACCAATATAGAATCCAGGTGTGTTGCAAAAGTGTGGAGTCCAGTGTTGGTTCATCTGCCAGCCATCCAACTAGAAACTGTAGCTGCCTGCCTAAAAAGTACTGGCGAGCGCACCCGCCCCGTTTGGATGGTCGAATTCCTCACACTCCCAGGACATTAAGCGCTCTCGCGGACAGGGTCAGTTTTAGGAGCTTAATATCCAATCTATCAAGGGAGGGATGGAGGGTGCAGTTAAGGCCCCCACCCCAAATCCAGTTGCTGCCCTTATAGGGGCCTAACCTAGCATACAGTGAGCGAAAAAACGTTGTGGCATCACGGTTGGGGGCATATGTATTAATTATGCACACCTCCCTCATCCGTCTTAGTTTGCAGGACCTTTAATGGTACAGTTGACTCAATCCATATCGCAACACCCTGGCGTATGCAGAGCCTACTGTGCAGCCACCCCATTTCCTAGCCTATGTATTTTGCCTGTCTGTTGTGAGGTGCGTCTCCTGTAATAGAGTAATTTCCACCCGGGGTCTATGCAAATATGTCACTCCGCCCACCATGCCATGTAACTGCTAAGGCCCCAGAATGGCGTTCTCAGAGGCAGGGAAGAAGAGCCCCTGCTTGACATCCTCCCGCGTCATGGAGTGTGCCCCTCCCCGAGGGGGGGAACCCCAGAAAAAGTTCCTAGAAGTGACAACCACCTTTGTGAGCAAATCAGAACTTCCTTCAAGCAAAACGAACAAACTCCCACTGCCGACCCTCCCTATCCCACCCCCCTTCCCACTTCAACAATCGCCCAGCAATGCACAGCCTGCTTAGGCGCAACCGCTTCTCATGTTAACCTGGCGCAAGCCGTGTAGGTTAGCACGCAGCGGTAGGATACGTCGAACTGGTATACCTAATGGTAGTTCAACAGGGGGTCTCGGCTGTCGCCAGCTGCCGGACAAACCCTCAGAATGAGGGATAAAGTTGCACCAACGTTTGATTCCTGATACAAAGCAACCCCATTACGACTGCAGCACTGCCCAACGGTAGGCCTCCCGCTGCTGTACATGCGGTAGTTACACATTGAGCACTCTGGCGTATGTGCATCCCCCAACTGTGTATGCCGCAGTCCTACAATATAACATCTTGTTCGTGGGTCGTCTTTTCTTTGTGTCCCAGCTCAGCTGGTCCAATATCCAAGTCCTGTCACTCTGCTGAACTGGGTTTCCCAGCCCTTTAAGATGAGTAGCAATATCCTGGAGATGGATTGGGATGCAGATTGCATTTATACATCAATAATCAAAATGACCCGGGTGGTTTGGTAAAAAGGGGAGACCGTTTTATTAACAAGTATATAAAACCGGGAGTACAGTGAACATCAGCAGTCGTTCGATCCTCTTGCTCAAAGTATCTTAGTAGAAACTGAGGTTATATTGCATACAATCCTCATCATTGACGTTGCCCTGCATTACTACCTACGTGGAAAACTATAAAAACCTATCGGAGGGAGTGATTGGTTCTATGTGAATGTCTAAGCATAAGTTACATATCAGTATAGAACCATGAAGGAAAGCCATGGGGTGCAACTAAGCCCTCCCTAAACATGGCCACCATGAATGTCACTAAATACACAACGTTCCATTGGCTACACAAACTATAGGACCCTTGATTACATGGTCCTCTACAATTGGTTGGCTTCCGACCCCCATCAGTAC
The DNA here is from genome assembly GCF_040938575.1 of Ambystoma mexicanum. Taxonomy (NCBI): domain Eukaryota; kingdom Metazoa; phylum Chordata; class Amphibia; order Caudata; family Ambystomatidae; genus Ambystoma; species Ambystoma mexicanum. The sequence continues at coordinate 649,684,849 of NC_090938.1, forward strand.
GCTTCCGACCCCCATCAGTACTTTTCCACCTCTGTTTAGTAGTATGCAGACTGAACATCCAGGTGCTAGTGGGCTCATCTAGAAACAAACTTCCCACCAATTATATCAATCCATAATCACCTCAACAGTCTAGTGTCAATTAGTGCTTTGAAGCTTGGCCTTGGGTTTGTATTTTGCTCTGAGAATTTTAAGGAGTGTAGGCACAGCCAGCCTTCATCCGTAGGTGTGACCACCCCAATCGTCCAATTTCTTCCTTCCACGTGACTGGAAACCATGAAATCGAGCGTTTTGTGTATTTAATAATCTTTTTTAATAGTCCGCTGACATATTTTGTTTTGCTCAAGCTTCCTGAACGGGAGCCCCTTGTTCCCTCACACAATTTGTGTCCAATGTCAGCCAAGTCCTGTTTGATAAGACCTTTGGCTTCCTTGCTCATCCTATGTCCGTCTGCTGAGATTCATTTGTGCAATTAAAACTTGATTTTAACTGTAACACACTGAAGTGAGGCCTTCTTATTTATGTTCAGCACTGCTTTATAACGTACAAGGGAAACATCCATCTTTTATTTGTCCATATGCATTTATAGAGGTGTGTGTGTAATATATATATATATATGTAGGCGCTTGCCGCGGTCTGTCTATTATAAGCTTAGAGCTGCTTGCGTTACATTTGCACCTAAACACGTGTAAAATGACTTGATATCTTCATCTGTTTCTGCAGCATAAGCTTCTTCATCTTGAGCCCAAGATGTCACTTATCCTTGTTGCTTTCTTGATGCTTTATAGAATATCTGCATTCTCTGATCTCTTCTCTATGCGTCATCTCTTTCCGCATGACGTCACTATTCATTCTTGCCTTTTAACTGCTCTGCCTCTTTGGGAATCTCATTCAGATGGCCATCATTTTGTCTTGCGTGCAGGTACGGTTTTCTCAATGTTTACCTTGCTTCCCGAATTCTCTTAGGTATTGGTACTCTTATGGGTACTGCACAGAGTCCACGCTCTGCTCTTTGTTGGTTCAACTGTTCCCCATATGTCACATACTTTGGTTCCCATTCTATAGGTAATATGGACGGGCCAGTTTGGGGGGGGGACACTTGGCTCCTCCTCTACACTGCTATAGGGGCCAACTTCTTCTCGTGCAACCATGCATGGGCTTCTTCAGGACCATCAAAGAAGAGGGCCCTGCCCTTGTGAAGGACCTTAATATGAGCAAGAAAGACTAGCATATATTTCAGTTTGGCCTGCCGAAGTCGCTCTTTAACAGTGCAAACTAGACCCTTCTCCTCTGGACCTGGTATGTAGTCAGGGTAAATGGCTAGGCCAGCTGATACCCTTTGGATCACTCCTCCATTTCTCTGGAGTATGCCAGGATCTTCTCTCTGTCCTTGTAGTTGATAATTCTAGCAATGATAGGCCTCGGTGAGGCCCCGGGCAGGGGCTTCTTACTAAAGGATTTATGTGCCCATTCAACTGTGAAGCCTTGCGTGAGTGCTCTGGGGCCAATCTCCTATAAGAGCACATTTTCTATGTATATTATGGGGCCTGCACTCTCAGCCCCCTCCGGAGGCTGAAGATGCGCACATTGTTGTGCCTTGCCCTGCCTTTGGCGTCTTCCCCTCTATTTCCAAGCACCTTGACCTTTTGAGTCATTTCCTTAACGTTTGCGTGTATGATAGTAGTGTTGTCATCTACTTGTGCTTCAATCTTTTCTGTCTTCTCTGCCAAGGCACAAACATCTTGCCGGAGTGGACCGACGTCTATTATGACTGTCTATTTTGGATTCGGGGCATGATTGCAGGGCCAAAGTGGTGGATGGCACTTGTTGTTCCCCACTGCCATGCTGCACAGGAGTCTCCGGCCCGGTGGAAGTTAATGTCCCACTTGTGGTGTTGTTTTGCCCCCACTGCAAGCATAAGCATCCATTGTGGTCTGTTTAGCTTTCCCATGACCAGACCGGCCAGGCATGCGTTTGATCAGTCTTGTCGACCCGGGGTGGCTCGTTGGCTCCACTAACGCTGTATCTCCACTTGTTGTGCAATAGAATGCCTGTTGTCAACTTCCAAAGGACGTATGAGCAGTTGGAGCGAGACCCCTTTACCTTTCCTGTTGCATAGCATTCTGGTTATGGCCTCACGCATACAGAAGATTGTTGGTAGGGACCCCAGGGTTGGTTCACTAAGGTAGGCTCAGCTTACACTAATCACTGTGGCCTGCTTGACTTTAAAAGAGGGCTGGATCCCCTCCTTAGGCAGATCTGAAAACTTCACAAGAAGTAAGCAAGAACTCATCATTGGACCCTGGCTGAAGGTACAATCTGCCTTACAGCTCCCGCCAGTGAAGGAAGGTCAGGACATCCAAAGAGGGAAGTAAGATCCCTCCGCTTAACATCTCTAAGGGACCAGAAGGAGAAAAAACTCAGAGGTTTTTCCAGCCGCTCCAGAACCGGTACCCATCCAGCACACTGCGTGCCCTACTAGGTTCTGCAGCAAGATTCCTGGATAGGAAGTGCCAGAAGGTCTATGAACTCGAAACAAAGGAATAAGCATCTGCCTGCAACACACTCCACAGCTTTGGGCCATCAGCCTTAAAGGACGACACAAGCCCAGTGAAGAAGCTGGGAGAAGTGCTTCAACAAGCATCTACCACCGCCTGCCATAAAAGACGTTTTTGAGGCAGTTGAGCTTGTTGATCGCGCAAATGACTGCAACACTGACTGTTGTCAAGCCACAGTCACTCTCGTCCAGTGCTTCAGAACCACTGATTAGCACTGACACAACTATTCCTGAGCCTGAGCTGCCGTGTAGCCTTTGCTCGCTGAACCATTGTGCCGCCTAATACCCGCAGCTGACTCCCATCTCAAACTCTATCACAGAAGCCTGCAAGGCACCCTGAAGTCGACAAGACCCGGCTGAGCACCAAGAACACCAACAGTAAAAGTTACATTGTGGTTCTGTCCCCCAGGTCCTTCCCGGAAGGCCCCTAGAGACATGTTAAGATCCTTTGCTGCATTTGTGCTAAAGCCAAGAAACCTTAACAAACTGTTGTGATTGTTAACCATACCGCCTACCCTCCTGTCAGTTTCCAGAGTGTATTCCTTTTCCCCTTTTCGAAAACTGCCTGTCCTTTGCATTCCTAAACAGGGTGAGCTGCATTTCGTATTCTTGTTAGAATGTTTGTTGTAATAATAATTGTGGGGTGAAAATACAGCCCCAGAGTGACAGAGATTGAGAGTCCTTGCAAGGCCCCATTGTATAATGAAGCTGGCTGATGTGGATACCCATTGGAATATGCAGGCCAGTCCAAAACATTTCTTTCCCAACATGAGGCGTAGTGAATGAACGAATATGGGCCTCCCTCAACTTTGTCAAAATGAAAAGGCACTTCTGTTATATTGCTAGCTGTGTCCAATGGATTCCAAAAAGACACGTGGTGCTGCAGATGCTGACATGGTGTAAACTGGGGAAAGGCACATTTTGACAGATTCAAAACTGCAGCAGTACACATGGGAAAAGATACATTGAGATGCTGTGTATTTTTGAAAAATAAAAAGGAGGAATTGTGCCTTACATTTAAAAAGTCAAGCCAAGTGACATATTTCATTTGACACAGAGAAAGACACTTTCCACAAATAAACTAACATTTAAATGGAAAGGCCTGCTTTGTTTTAAAATGGACACTGGTTTCCCATGTTAAATAATAGCCCATGTGTGGACAAGTCAAGCGGAGCACTCCTCTCTTTTCAACCATCAGATTAAATATATTAACACACGGACAGAAGCCCCATAGGCAATGTGAAATGTTGCATGTAAACACATCTTTTTGATTTAAAACGCTATCTTTCTCAGAATTATGCTTCTAACTGGCTGCTGCTGCTTCCCCCACTGAACTCCAGTGTATCTGGAACTGTGACCCCCAGACCTTTGGCTGAGGCCCACTAGGAGAATAGGCCTGTTTTCAGTTTAAAATATAAAGAAATATAATGAATTGGATCAGAATTGTGGAGGTTGCAGAGAAGCCTGCCAACAGACAGAGCTTTTAGGGATGACTCAACCCCAATAAATGGCTTCTCAGAACCTTAATGGGTCTTCAAACACTGTGTAGAAACAGGCATCTAAAGATAAGCAGATGTTCAGGCCACATGTGAATGGGGAGAAATTAAACTCATGAGGGGCTTTGTTGGTAATATGAAACTACGACCTTCCATAGGTATGCATTGCTATTGATTAACATTGGGCCCCTTTCTTGAATAAAAAGAGAATTGTGCATCCCAGTGAGCACCTCCAGGACTCATACTAAAGGTCATATAAAAGCCTGCCAGTTCCCTGTGAATATGAACCATGGGTGATTTATAGATTTTGAGTTGGGAAGAAAACCATGATCTTGACCTCATAATTCTAAAGTTGGTGAGGTGATAGATTGTGAAGTTAATGTTTGAATTGTCAAGTGGCATAGAATTCATAAGTTGGTGAGGTGATAGATTGTGAAATTAATGTTTGAATTCTGAAGTGGTATATTTTTAAATATTTCGGCTCAGGAGCATATCGTGAAAACTGATCGCTCCTCCCAGGAAGGTGGTGCCGAATTAAAATGAGTATTCCTCAATTCGCCATAAAATGTAGAATAAAAAAATATATAGGTTCATGTAGTTATCTGAAAAATGAAGGTAGTTGCCATTTAGTGAGAGTTTGTGTAAAAAACAAAATGCAAAAACATTTAATTTTGAAATGATGCATCTTCCTCCGCCCATTATCCATAATACAGACCTATAAACTCCTTGCCCCATCAGCTGGAAATGGGCGGATTGGTAGGAGGGGGAGAAAGAGATGTCCAATCCATAGCGTGGGAATATTCATAATATGCAAGTGTCATCAGCGCTATATAATATCAGTTTTCAATGTAAAAGGGACAGACTGAAAAAAAGGGGAAGAGCAGACTGACAACAACAGAGAGCTGACAAAAGGAAGGCTGACACACAGGAGAGCAGATAGACAGGATACCCTGGGACACTTGCTGGGGACTTTTGCCTGGAAGCTGGGAGTCCTTTTGCCTGGAAGCTGGGAGTCCTATCTGAGAGAGAGGCCTAAAATCTGGCTGGAGGGACCTGACTGCGAATAGAGACCAGAGGTGTGGGCTGCCCACCTATCCTGTAAGAGGGTCGAACATCTGGCTGGCTTCCTGAGTTAAGAACAGAGATCTCCCATGTAAGTAGATATATCCCAAAGCTATCAATTGTGTGGGGAGCTACCTTCCTTAATCCCTTTCCATTAGTGATTGTGGGGGAAGAAGGGGGCAATACTGTGTAGGCCCTGATCATATTTGACAAACAAATCTCACTTAATTCCCTTAGAGAAAAAAAAACACCAAATCCGTTTTAACCGGGAGTGTGAGGCCAAGCGGTCTGTTTTAACCCATTCCTTTTCATTAATGGGTGCTCTTTCACTAGTGTGAAGGGGGGGTAAAAGCGTTATACCCTTAGCTTATTTAACTAAAAATATAATTTAATTCCCATAGGGTCAGCTACCATGGCGTGATGCTTTTGTCAAAATTCTAAATTGACAAAGAGTATCCGAGTGCACAGTAAATTACGCTAGTCTTTAATGTAATTGGGTAACCCTTCAGCTCATTTGATTGTGCTAGTGTCCCGAAAACAAAAAACCCCACACTCTCTGAATTCCCTGTGAAAACAAATTGTCCCAAATGAATGTTTCCATTCATTCCAAATTCCCCAAACCCTGCATTTCATTTCAATGTGTGCTCCCCAAATGATTTTCCCATTGAATTCCTTTCCCAAACCTTGCCTTTCAAATAAAAGCCCAAACGAAATTCCCATTATATTCACACTCCCCATACCTTGCCTTCAAACTAAGGCGTCACATATAACTGATGCCTGGGGGTGGGGGGTTGCTGGGAGAGAAGTGCAGTGTGATAACCCAAGTGTTGTTTTTTTTATTTCCTATCTGTTCATGTGCAAAGAAATACTATGTGTGTTTTGAATTAAAATCTTCAAATTCAACCTGTGTTTGTTGCGGTAACAAAGTCTATTGAAAAATACATGTCAGTAAATCGATGCCAGTAATTTGCATTTGTGATTGTGTTATGCCACGGAGTTGCTGGCTGGTGCTCTTGTGTTGATTTATTATTCATTGTAGTAAAATTTAAATAAATATATATATTGTTACTATACACCGGCCTGGTTCCTAGCTTATTGGTGGTGCAGAAGGTATCTGCTGAATTGTGGTATTATATAGGTTGGAGGCCCCACTAAAATGTGAATCTGCTAAGTGCTTTGTTGTGCGCTACCTTGCTGAGGGGTTTGGGGTGTGGGGAAGTACCTCCCTGGGTTGAGAGTGACTGTCTAATAAACTGTGGCATAATAAAATGGATATTTTTATACAACCTTGACTGGACACTTCTTTTATCATTGGGTAATAATTGTATTTTCACTGAGTTTCAACTAACAATCCACAACCTTAATAGGAGATAAGCCTGCCGTTCCGTCCACGTTACCAAAATTGAACAAGGTGGCTTATAATTTGAATTGTATGCTTGTTTAATCCAAACTGATCGGATCTATTCCGGTGTATTAGAGTTGTGGGGCTGATTGACGGTTTAGAAACCGATATTCACCCCTGGAACACTGGTACCCCGAATTTGATTTGTCACTGTGTGTGTGTAAACAAAAAGCTTGAAGCATAGGGTGATGCATTAATTATGCAAAAACAGTAGAGGAACTCTGGGTAAGTGCCTCATTTAGGTGGAGCATATCTCAGTTCTGATGCACGAATCACATCCTATGTTACTCTCTGACATGTGTGCATGCTGGCAAAGTATTTAATCGGCCAGTTCGTGAAATAACTTTCGCTCGGAGCCAGAAAATGACAGCACCATTTACCATCCCGTCAGCAGCTTTTGGATTGGTAAATGCCACCCATGCCAATCTGTAATCTGGTAAAAATGAACCTCCTAACACATAATTGGCTTTCATTAGAGCTCATAAGTAGATTATAGTTTGTCCAGGCAGAAGCGGAGCATCCAGTTCTCCTGAAACTAAAATCGAGAACGCAACGGGTAAAGCATAAGTTATGCTGATGAGCTCTGAGAGGGAAATGTATGTATCCTCCTATACTATGGAACATAGGGCGCATGTGAAGGAGGGGAACAATAACTCCAAATGTGCTCAATTTTAAAGTAAGAAGCAAAGTAAGAAGCAGAACTCTGAGGTCACACAAAGGCACAAGTGGCAGTGAAAAGATGAGCTTGAGGGGAGCATGAAATGAATAAGAGACCAACCAGAAGAATGCAGAGTGGAACATATTACGTGATTGCATGGAGTGTGAGACCTCTGACCAGCATTGCTCCACTTTGTGGAGAGCATTCGCATAAACCACCTCAACCTTATTTAAGGGACAAAAGGCGAGGAAGGGTATAGAGAGTACAGGGGTGATAGCATGGCCGATGAATGCAGAACAGGCAAGCAATCTGCATAGAGAAAGAAGAAAAGGACAGATTGTGAGATAGTGGTATATGTTTGAGATGAAGGAAGAAGGGTCAAAGTAGCATAATTTACAGCACATTAATGAGTGCACATAAGAAGGGGAGAAAGAGGAGTAGGTAAAGTATAGATAATACACGAGTAAGGAATCGGCATTTGAGAATAGTGAGAGTAGAAACGGTGCAGCCAATGGGGAAACAAACTAGTCGAGCGATTAGCCAGAAATGTGCAAATGAGGCATTGTGAAATTGCAACACATGAAAGGAATCCATAGTGGGGAGAAGAGAACAGGTGAAGTGTCTGGCTTGCAGATATCCATAATGGGGAGAAGAAGAGGGCAAGTGAAGTATGTGGCTTGGAGATAGCCATAATGGGGAGAAGAGAATAGGTGAAGTGTGTGTCTTGGAGAAATCCATAATGGGGAGAACAGGACAGGTGAAATGTCTGGCTTGCAGATATCCATAATGGGGAGAAGAGGGCAGGTGAAGTGTGTGGCTTGGAGAAATCCATAATGGGGAGAAGAGGGCAGGTGAAATGTCTGGCTTGCAGATATCCATAATGGGGAGAAGAGGACAGGTGAAATGTCTGGCTTGCAGATATCCATAATGGGGAGAAGAGGGCAGGTGAAGTGTGTGTCTTGGAGAAATCCATAATGGGGAGAAGAGGACAGGTGAAATGTCTGGCTTGCAGATATCCATAATGGGGAGAAGAGTACAGGTGACGTGTCTGGCTTGCAGATATCCGTAATGGGGAGAAGAGGACTGGTGAAGTGTCTGGCTCAGAGATTTCCATAATAGGGAGAATAGTACCAGTGAAGTGTGTAGCCTGGAGATATCAATGATGAGGGAAAGAGAAGTGTGTAGTGTGAGGGGTCAGAAATGTGAGGCAGACAACTTGCTGCAAGGTTTTCAAACAATGCCACTTTATTAACTCAGAAGGGTTTGATATACACCTCACTATCCCTAACCTAACATTTCTTGCCCTGCCTATCAAAATAAACTAAAGGAAGCACTCTAACAAAAGGAATATGTCCCTCTCATTTATACATACATTACTCATAAAGGAAATACATGGCAATTCAAATATAACAGAAATAACAGTTAAATTCAACTTGGACCCAACAACTGTATATCTTAGTAACCTGTGGTGTTTTCCCTTCCCCGGATTCAAAGCAGGATTTTCACTTAAATAAACAGAATGTGCTTTGCTTTCCCTCTCACACAAGGGGCAAGCAGTTTGTAGCCAAGTTTGCATCATAAAGTTATTCTGGCTCCAAAGGTTCTTCACTTAACCAAAAGTACATTTGATGACCGGTCTTTGAGCCTCATTACGACCCTGCCGGTCTGGAAAGAATGGTGGCGGTAAAAACGCTGCCACCGTTCTTTCCGGACCGGCTGATTCAGAGTCCTGCAGGAGGGAGGTGTCACTCCCGCCAGGTCTGACCTGGGGGGAGTAACGCCACCCGCCTGCAGTCACAAATGGAAACACTGGCTCCGTCATAGACGGAACCAGTGTTTCCATTGTCCCCATGGAGTCCTAAAGGACTCCATGGGAATGGGGGACTTAAAGAATTCCGCCTCCGGAATTCCCGGGGCACCGGGGTTGTAATCCCCAGTGATTCCGGCAATCACAGAGGCGGAATGGTAATACGGGTCCGGCGGTAGCCTGCCAGTTTTCAGGCACGGTTACCGCTGGACTCGTAATGAGGCCCTTTGTCTTTCCACTTATAGCAAATGTTCAATACATCTTCTTTCTTTTTAAGAAACTAAATACTTTTACAATTCTTCTGTATCAACAAAAGGTTTGTCAGGATGATCCCACAACAATTCGTGAAACCCTTTAGTGACTTGGCCAATACTTTAACAATAAAGCTCTTCCATCGAACAGCAACGTTTTGTCAGGATAATTCCACAAAATTCATGAAACCGGAAAACCTTCTACCACAAGACAGTACTTCAATGATTTCTTCCTGGTCCACTAACCTGCCAGGACTACCACTAAAAGGTCCCTATCGTTGTATACTCACCGGCCAGGACAAAAAGCTCCTAACACTACTATAGTACTCTGTGGTGAGGTCTGCTTCAAATAGTTAGGAAAGTCTTTACCTTTCAACAACTTTGACATTCACAACTCCTTTCAGGAAAACATGTTATAAATTGATGTTCATTCCACTCTTGATGTTGCGACAGGCTATGCAGGTTATGCTTCACTCCTCCTGAATACTTTATATCAGGAGGGCCCTTCTCTTGCCACTTCTGTTTTCCCACTTGCACATCAGTAAACTGTTGACCATGTTTGTTTCTTACACCTGCTTCTGTATGGCTTAGGCAATGCTTGTTATTCTGCCGGACTATTGCCTCTTCTTTATTCTGGTGACAACAGTTACAATCTTCCTGCAACAATGTTCTCTTGTTATTCAACCAACATAATGTATAAGCACTGTAAATAATTGACCCCTCTTTACTTTGGAGTGTTGGTTATGATTAGCTTGATTTTTTTTTTTATTGCCCCTTATTTGCTTTTGTATTGTCACAGTTTTATTACATGGCACGCTCCAGCCAGGGACTCCTTCCCCGACAATGAATGTGGCGTACAATAAAGCGATTTCTATTTTTAATAGGCCACTGGTTCTTTTATTTGAGTAGGCCTCCAACCCATCTCAGATATTTATTATTTAATGGAAAAGGGAAATCAAACAATTCTACAGCCACTACCGTTGTGGTACACAATTGCACTAATCTCTACAAAATATTCAGTGAAGCTATACTGTTACAATTCCCACAATCTTTAATGGCAACACAGAAAAAGAGCAATTTTTAGAAAGATAATCACCCCAATGGTTTAGCACTTCCCTCTGCAACACTCATCCTCAAACATTACCTAACTTGATTCCTTTGAATGGAAGGCAGTGGCAAGGAGTACGGATAGAGAGAGAAAATAGGATTTTGAGTAAAGCCCACCACCCCAGGGTGGGAGGCCTGCTAAGAAAGTGAAAACCCATTTTTGGAACAAAATGGCAGAATTGGATTTTGTTTATATCTCACACAGCTACTCACAACTGTTATGGGACAGAATAAAAGGAAATTTGTGTTGCTACACTTGAGATAGGGACGCTAAGAGACTACTAATCGGCACACCAGGGCAACATGGAAATAAAGTAGGAAAATCGATTTTTGGGAGAATGCAAATGGAAAAGTACAAACAGTAAATGGATTTACAATTACCTGCAGCTCAGGGAAGGGGTATAGCTCAGTATAAATATCGGGTTTCATTGACACGGACAGAGGCACATGATGGATAGACTTGTAGGCAAAGGGATTGCTCTCAATGGGACTACCATTTGGGGTTTAAATAGAGCAGATGCAAATAGGAATTTGTGTAGTAATGCACACAATGCACGGGCAACACTTTAATGACTATGATTATTAAAGAAAGACACTATGGACAAGGGGGTTAATTTCGAATTTTAACCAACTTGCACTGTGAATTTCAATGGGGGAATTAATTGATTTACTTAAGAATATGCTAAGGATTTACACAGACACTGAAAGGTTTACCAAAGGGATTATGCTAACATACACGGGCTAAACACAGATTATTCTATGGGAAGGTGACTGAATTACACTAGCAATGTGAGGTTTTCAATTGGGCTTTCAATAGGTTGTCAATTGGGTTTTCAATGGGGGTTTCTATGGGTTTTCAATGGGTGTAATGCTACCAAAAGAAGGGCTTATGCAAATTAGGGCTGGGGTTATTTGCTACTTACAGAGTAAACCTTGGTTTGGGATTCTGGAAAGTCAGCTGGATCTCAGGACACTCTGGACAGCTAGGCAAGGGGTCTGGTCAGTGCACTCTCCTTTGTATGGTTTAGCTGCCTCATCTCCGTGTCCCTGACTTAGTACAACCCCCCTTATATAGCCCAAATGACATCACTCACTTTATAATCTAGGGGGAGTACTCCATAATTATCCCTACCCCTCGGACAGGACAGTTAACCATTCCTCTCTCCGACCCCTGGCATGATTGGTTCAAGGTAAGAGAGCACCATCTGTCTATTGGTATTTTATTACCCTTCTTTATTCTCTTGGCCACTTTTTGACAAAAACCCAGTTATGTCTCATAACTTAATATTTCTACTAGCCCCTGACCATGTGCATTAGATATGCGGTTTGAGGGGGTCATAGGGAATTAGGTAAACTGATTGCCAACTCTTTACGAGGTAGCATGGCCCTTTGGCACATTTTTGTTGTTTTCTTAAAAGATATAATAGTTATGACTTTGCAAAGGATCAAGCATATCCCTAATTTAACCGTACATCTTTCCATCAAATCTCACACTTGTCACATCTTCCGAGCAGCCAGAAACGAGTCTTTACTGGCCATTTCAGTCCCCAAAGTCCTAGGAAAATGCACTATAGCTCTTAAAAACCACCTGGAAATTACATAAAAATATAGCATAAAATGAAATATTTCTCATTCTAATTGTTACAAAAATGCCTAAAAATGGACTCGGTCCTTTAATGTCGACTTGGAAGATCTGTCCCCCTCTGTGGGAGGAGCGCCTTATCCCCCACAGCCGGTGACCAGAAATTTTGATTACCCCCTTTGAAGTTGCCAGTTTGTCCTTGGTTGTGGGTGCTGGAGGAACACACACCTCCCAGTCAAATGTTTAGCAACACTTGCTTTCCTTGAAGTCCCTGAGACCCTGCCTTAAAGTCTGGCAGAGCAGGGAATTCTAACGCCCCCAGTACATCACATGTCATTGCAGGCTGATTCACTAGTAGGTACGACTTTCAGTGGAGAACCGGGCATTCAATTAAGAAGTTTCCTGCCTGAGCCCAAAAACTGGATTTTCTGGTATTGTGAGTCTCTTCCAAGGTGATTGAAATCTTGTGGGTGGGAACATAATGTACATTGCTTGATCAACCCCCTCCCCAGAGCATTTTTCACTGACATTTCTGGGCAAGCAAAGCTATCCTTTTCACAGTGGCTTTTTAAAGTAATTTCTTTATTTTTCTTTACACGTGTGCAAGCCGTTCCTGTGTCTGATGTTTGAACGCCAATCTTGTATGTCACAGGATTCTTTAATTTGTCCTTTTGAGTGAGCTGGCATTTAATGTTGGTCCATTGACAATGAGGCATAGCCCCCTTCCACGGGGTTCTTTGATCTGACACTGAATAAAGAAAAAGCCAAAACTTTTTTCATTTGCAATGTTTTAAAGGGCCGATGTTCAAATGAAATGGAAAGCAAAAGCTGTGTCTGGTTGTAGGATTGCAATTATTTCCCCTCATGTGAATGAAAAGTACAATAAGGCAGTTTTTGATGCAGTGCATGACTTCATGTCGCTCAAGTGAAACAAAAGAAATGCAGTGCTGTTTTTGGATTGCAGGGTTCAACTGCTTGCCCCTTGTGGGACAGGGAAAGCAAAGCACAGCCGTTTTTGATGCAGAGTTTCAATGCGGTTTTTCAAATGAAAAGGATTTCTGTTTAGGGCCTTTAAATGCAACCCACATTATTGCCCCTTGTTTGCTTTGGTAAAGGTGCTGACCTTTATAACAGTAGCTGTAACTTTTCTCTGCTTGCCTCTTTGCAAAGTTCATATTTCCCCAACATGCTTTCTTCATATTAGTTTGGTATTCAAAACAATGTTCAAAAGTCAGTGGTCACATACAGAGCGTACCGGGATTGCCTTCCTCTGGGAAAGTCACAGGCTTCGTTACACGTGTTCATGAAAACTGCTGACACTGCTCACTCTGCCTCTTCTGCCTCTGTCTGCCTGGCAGACAGCTTCTAGGTTCCTGCGGCCTGCGCCAAACAGTAAAGGAGCTTCCCTCGCTCCTTGTGTATACTGGTGCTCGTCAACGACGGGGACACTGCACGTCAACAGAAGAGCCTCTCTCTCCCAAAGGTTAGCTTGCTGCAATGTCGCTTTCCACTGCACGCCCTCTGAAATTTAGGTTATCTGCTTTACCAATATTGGTGGCTTCGGCATCTCCTCTACTCTCCCACTTCTGCTTCTCCTGAAACTGCAGTGGGTGGTCTGTGCAACCCCTCCCTCTTGTTCTAATGGCCTGCACCAAAGAGGCCCTTATATAGGCCTTATATTCAAATGTCCTGCTCAGGCGTGGGTAATGTGTGGAGCTCATGGTGACAACAGTAAAGACAGACGCAAGTGATGACAGTTCAAGGGTGTTTATTAAACTGTATGCAGGTTGGAAAAAGGCATAATCGATACCTAAATCTAAGATGGGAGCAAGCAACGACCCTCAAACGAAAACAAGGCAGTCCTAGTGGCAATGTTGTGTCAAATAAAAAGGCCCTATACTAAAAAACCTATTGCCAAACCTTACAACTAATACTAAAAGGGTGTGGGATGGTTTTCAAGAAAAGAAAGAATTGTCCACAAATAATATGTCAGGATGCAATATCTTGGATCTCCCTTCCACATGTTTGGAACACAGGGTGAGGCGGGCTCTTGGAGCACAGCACACACTCAAGCTTTCCCCAGTATGAGTCGACAGTTCCAATTGCAGCTGGCGGGACCGTTGATGGCGAAGTTTCGTTTCTCTTGAAAGTCTCTTGCCTTCGAGGGCCTGATGTATTCAACAACAAAACAAAAGTTCCTTCAACAAAATGAAAGTGTGTTTCTTGGTTTCACTTTGGGTGAGGAATTTTCACCCCTGGGTGCCCCTCTTCTGGGCGCTGACCCTTCTTCACTTTCAGCCTCCCTTCTCTAGGTTCACTACAGCTTTTCCTTTGTTCACAAATCTTAATGTCTTTTTAAACAGTTCCAGTGGGCATCCCTCAGAAGGGTTCACTCTTGCCAACACTGTTTACTGTGAGTTTAGACTTGCCCCCTTTCATCAGCATTCCTCAGTCGGGTTCACTCTTGCTAACTTCACATTCATAAGGATTTTCAAGATTCACTTCCTTGGTTTACTCAAGTTCGTAGATCAAAGGCATTCAACTGTACTGGGATTTTGCTTCACCTCCTGTATGACCATTTTGACGGCTCTCTTACGGCCTTCTGGTGTCTGTAGTTTTCATTCACACAGGGATCGACCAGAGTCTCTTGAGTTAGCACCCACGTGGTGCCGGGTCCTTCTGCAGTTGGCCTCCCCTCAACACTTTACAGTTCTTTTCAACTTAGTTCATTTTGCCTCTTTGCGTCTTTCATCCACCACAGCCCGGCTCTTATCAGCTCTTGCCTTGACTCACCGACTGCGATGAACCGCTTGGCTTTCTTCTTCGCTGGAGTCAAGGCCGGTACCAAGGTAACATGAGTTTCCCTTTCTCCGGCTTATCAGCGTCAACACGCTCCATGTACCGTTGACATCTGTTATAGCACACTTGGGCTATTGTCCTCGGTCTTACGATTCTTTCTGCTGAGGTTTTGCGGATCTGCGTCGAAAGGGTAAGGTCGTGTCTCTCCTTGTCAGCCTCTCGGTATTCGCCGCCTTTCTCCCTCTCTTGAACTGCTGGATCTAGATGGCTGTCTCGTCGTGCGGTGTGCCTTGCTCGTACTGTGCTCTCTTGCTCCACCTTTTATCCCCTTTGGGGAAGGGAAAGGGCCATCAGGTGTGTGTGATTCTGATCAATTGCCTGACTTTGCCTCACCCTTGTATTGGGACATGTAAGGTAAACGGCTTTGGTGTCAGTCTGTTCTCTGGTGTGTCGTGTGAAAGTGTTTGTGTCGGAAAAGGGTGGCACAGTGTTTTTGAATGCCCTACGCGGCAGGATGGGGAAAAGGTGTTGAAGGAAAGGGGATACCGTGTCTCACCCGTCAGTGTCCTACTCCCACTCCCCGAGGACCCCCATCCAGGTGATCCTCCCTCACTGATCCGCCCCCAGGAAATTGATCCAATATCGATGGCTGTATCCTGGCCACCTGGATGACAGATCACCAGGGACTAGCTAGGGTGACAACTTTAGGTTTCTCACAGTCATTAGAACCACTAGACTGCATCCTGCAGTTTAGTGCCCCTTAGTCCATCTTGCTCGTCCCAGTACTTAGGGCATGGTGGGACTTCAAGTCCCCAATGTGGTTTTAATTTCTTTCTTCAAAAGGAAGCGCTTTTACATTATTGGATTTACTCTGTTTATTAAATGAACTGTTATAAAAAGGTTTTAGAGGATTGGATGTTTGGTTCAGATTTAAGGGATAATTATATCTGTCAAAAACAAGGTATTAATGTCTTGCTTTCCAACTATATCATTTCTCTGGTATTCATAAGAGTGTTTTCTACCCTCAATGGGGATATCTTTGTGAAGGAAGTCTGACTTTAACTACAAGCCATCAAATATTGTGGCACCATAGAAAACTCCCTCACTGAAGAAAACCAATACCACTATCTCCTAATGGTATCCTCTTGTTCCCTTGGCCTGCTGCTCCCAGGTGATCCACATGGCTACCACCACCCCCAGGGTTAGGATCAGGTAGCGGCTGCCCTCCCCTAGCCACCTGGGAGGAGACTTTAGGCAGGGATTCAGTGAGGATTCATCACAGTAGCTTGGAGATATCCATGATGGGAAGAAGAGAAGTTGGAAGTGTGTGCCTTGGAGATATCCATAATGGGGAGGAGAGAACTGGGAAAGTATGTAGCTCGGAGATGTCCACAATGGGGAGAAGATAATGGGTGAAGTGTGCGGCTTGGACATATCCATGAAGGGGAGAAGAGAAAAGGTGAAGTGTGTGGCTGGGAGACGAAGATGGAAATCACTGAGCAGAGGGAAAGCAAAGTCGCAGGAGAGAAGTACAGAAAGAAAGCAAAGATCTTCACAGAAAGAGGAGGACGAAGTAGAAGACCGAGATGGGTAGCCTGCGGCCACCAGATGTTCTGGCCAAAGAATCCTACAATCCCTTATTGATTATACGGGCTGGGGCTGAAGGCAGTAGTAGGCCAAAACCTCTGGAAAGATGCAGGTTGTCTGGCACTGGTATAACAAAATGCAAAGGTTGAGGTTTAGAAGCGAAGACAGTATCATTCAGAGGTGGGAAATACAGGAAGACAAGAGAATCGAGATGCCGGTACAACTGTCAGGCTAGCGAAAGGAAAGCGACGGATGAGGCTGAGAAGAGCAGCGGCTGCACTAGTGTTGTAAAGGGAGTCCAGTTTTTAGTGAGACCCAAGAAATTGCAAGGGAAAGAAAAGATCAGTGGTGAAGGAGGTTTTATCACAAGCGGGTTGAATAGAATAGAGGTGACAGGAAAGTAAATGGGATTAAGAAAATTGCTGCAACAGGGAGGAGGAGAGGAAACACAAGAGGGGAGGTAATAAGGGCAAGGGAAATGTAGGTGTGTTAGCAGCATGAAACACAAAAGTGAAAACTGCATTAAGAGACATGAAAAAGGGCTTGAGCTGCTCCGTGGTTGGGACAGATCCAGGCCGATGACGCCATTTTCTGCCTGACCTTCACGAGCGTGCTGGACCAGACAAGAGGTGCTCTGGGGGTGCTTGGGAACACAAGGAAGTACACTACCGAAGGTTGCTGAAGAAGTGAGGGCATGACGGAGGCGAGAGGGGATGAGCTCGTAGGCCGATTGTATGTCATGTTGCTTATATGGGCTCATTAAGCAGTGCGACAACAAAATGAGTGAACATAAAGGAGAATGAGGTAAGAAGGATGAGGGAATAAAAGGTATACAAGGCGAGAATGAGGTAAGAAGGATGGGGGAATAAAGGTATAGGGCATGAAGATGATACAAGGAGAGAATAAGGTAAGAGGGATGAGGGAATAAAGGTATAGGGCATGAAGATTATACAAGGAGAGAATTAGGTAAGAAGGATGAGGGAATAAAGGTATAGGGCATGAAGATGATACAAGGAGAGAATTAGGTAAGAAGGATGAGGGAATAAAGGTATATAAGGAGAGAATGAGGTGAGAAGGATGAGGGAATAAAGGTATACAAGGACAGTATGCTGTAAGAAGGATGAGGGAATAAAGGTATACAAGGATAGAATGAGCTAAGAAGGATGGGGAAATAAAGGTATAGGGCATGACGGCGATACAAGGAGAGAATTAGGTAAGAAGGATGAGGGAATAAAGGTATACAAGGAGATAATTAGGTCAGAAGGATGAGGGAATAAAGGTATACAAGGAGAGCATGCAGTAAGAAGGATGAGGGAATGAAGGTATACAACGAGAGCATGCAGTAAGAAGGATGAGGGAATAAAGATATACAAGGAAAGCATGCTGTAAGAAGGATGAGGGAATAAAGGTATACAAGGAGAGAATGAGGTAAGAATGATGAGGGAATAAAGTTACAGAAGGAGAGAATGTGGTGAGAAGGAAGAGTGAAGAGGGACATACGGAAGAAGGATGAGGCGGGGCCAAGGGAGGAAGCATGAGGGAACACAATGGTAAGTCATTATTTTCCATTTAATGTGTAGTTCTCTTAGGCTTCTTTCTGCTGCCTCAGTGTTCAGGAGGGACAGAAGGGAAGGGCGGCAGGGAGTGAACGAGAACTATGGAAGGATGACATGAAGGAGAGGAAACATAATGTCATGTAACCGCCTGTATAGTGCTTTAATTCCCGTTGTTGTCCCTTTTCTTATCCCCACCGCACACACACTGCTTACACTCCCTTCTGCCGTGTAGCCAGGGACGAAGTCGGGGCCTTTCAACGGTTTCAGTTGAAATGGGCCTGGTCTTACTACACAGCAACATGTGCATAACATTAAATGTGTGCATCTGAGTGCACATGCTACTGGCTGCTTTTGCTGGTGCCAAGCATTCAGCAGCGTTGTTATCCCCTTGTTGCCTTTTGCTTTGATTTCGTCTACATTAGCACCACGCTGAAAAAGAACGATTACTAGCTTTCAGTGGACATTTAGTGTTTCAGCACCCGGCTCGGTGCCGCAGTCAGCAGTGAGGGACACCAGACTCAAATATTCTTTGGAAGGCATTACACCACATTTATTATTACATCTCTTACATAATCAAAATGCAACGGACCATGACATCAACTATTATGTCATTAACTATGTCGTCATTACATCATTACTGACATTATCATTACTACTTGAGCAGTGGCCATCACCCTCCCACGCTCTGGGATGGGCCTGAGGGAAATATGTGACCCCTCTAAACCAATCAGACACTCTTTCCCATTGACCAGATCGGCAAGGACTGGTCTATGAGCCCCTGCCTCACACCTCACCGTTTTGTGCCGAACCTAGGAACATAACCTGAATTAAGCCCTAAATCTCCCTTCCCGTACTTCCAGTGACCAAAATGGTTGAGCCCATAGCTCAATGTATTGCAGTGTGCTCCAACCTACCACAAGGCACCTTTTCAACCACTGATCTAAAAGGGTGGATGGGAAACAAATAAAAGGTGCTGCCTCGCAGCTCGTCGGCAGGGCAAAAGAGAGGGGGAAGCACCTTGCACCTCCTCTCTTCATACCCTCCCGGGGCCACTTGGCTCTACTTCTGGCCCCGGGCTGCAGCGCATGCTAGTGACATTGATGTGCTGCCTGGTGGTGCCCTTCCCCAGACTGGTGCCCCTCCCTCCTTGGCCTGCCTCCACGCCTCCCAATCCGCTAACCTGGCTAAACGCCAGGGCTGCTATTGTAACCTGCAGCAATTAACAACCGTGCTGCCCTTCTTTTGTAACCATTGTTATTTAAGCACCCCAAAGGTGCCTCAGACGGTTTACCCGAACTGCAGGCAAGGGGGCGTCCACACGTCATATTGAAATGGGCCCCCATGAGCTCTTTCATATGTACAGCCGGTGCCTGCTCGCAGCCACCTCCTACTAGCCTATGCACACAACTCCTATTTGTACTGCTCTTTCGAAGGGATTGTGTCCTCCGACGTATTCCTTATCTTTGATATACATTTCCAGCTTGCTGGCCTCGGAAATTTTTTCTCTGTAGAGGGCGCTGCGCGTCGACGTCCGCCGAGTCGATGTCCCTCGACGGCCACCGTATCGGCGCCGACGTCACCATGCCCATAAATAGACACGCGCTGCGTCCATTGCTCAGTTCCGTTTTTCCGCGCTTCGTGGGGCCTTGGAACATCATTTCTCAGTTCAGTCAGGTTTATCTAAATCTAATTCAACGAATATTCCTTATCGTTCTCGATGGCTTCTTCATCAGAACCGACGACGCCGCGATCTGGCTTCAAGAAATGTCGAGACTGAGGTAAAAAAATGTCAATAACGGATCCACACAGGGTCTGTTTATGGTGCTTGGGGTCCGAGCACCATTGTTCGGAGTGTGAGGACTGCATGTCCATGGCGGCGAAAGCCCTGAAGGAGCGAAAGGGGAAGCTCGAGAGAGGTAAGTCAGCCAAAACCTCCTCAAAGGTTTCGTCGGCTGAGTCGAGGCATTCGTCTCCTCGCCGTCAAACGCTCCCATTCTAGATCTTGAAGCAGCTCCCACCATTCGTGGAGATCTAGACACTCAAAAAAGAGAGGTCAAAGGTCCCATTCCTTGTCGTCTTCGGTGTCCCCAGAAAGAGTTTCCTGTCCCACCAAACACAGTTCTCAAACTGAGTGGGAGGAATTCAGAAAGAAAATGTTAAGCGTCTTCGAGAACGCGGCCTCGACCCCCTCGAAGAAAGCTGAGGGTGATACCCCGAGTGAAAAACCCAAAAAATCAAAACGCCACGAGTCGCAGCACCCGGCGAAACATTCCACCCGAGAGCGCCATGAGCCATCGGGTAAGAAGGCACCGTCTTCGACGCCGTCGTCGAAGATTCCCTCGACGCACGGGTCGGCGCCATCGACGCCATTGTCAAAGGGTTCCTCGACGCATCGGTCGATCGACTCGACGCCGATGAAAGAGAGGACCAAGGCTCCACAGCCAACGGTGTTTTCAAGGGCCTCCGGCACGACGCCGAGACCGTCGTCAATGCCCTCGAGTAAGATCCCGATCCTCTCGAATTCTTCGAGGCCCCTTCCAGTTTTTTCAACGCCATTTTCGGCGCCTTCGAGGCCGGTTACATCGGCATCGACGACTTCGACATTTTCTCATCCAATAACGACGAGTTTGGCTCCTTCAGCCCTAGAGATGGGCTTTACTCCATTTCAGAGAGAATACCCTGGTCTTTCTTCAATTTATGAAGAAAGAGAAGACTCTGACCAAGAAACTTTTGGTTTACAGAGATCCTCACTGCCTGCTGCAGAGGATTTCACCTCTGAAGAAAGGAGGCTGAAGGAACTACAGGACTCACTTCATGAGGCCAGTGGACTTGACACTTCCCCAGAAATGGAATTTGTAAAGCTAGACCCAGGGGAACATGCAGAAACACCATATAGAACCCTGATGGCAAGAATAATTGAGTTTATGGGTTGGTCTGCACCTTCACCTGTTTTCCAACAGGATGATCTAACGGATATATTGGACAAAGGCCCACAGGAGGACCCGGTGGTCCCCTTCCATGCAGCCCTACAAAGAAAAATTGCATCCAATTGGGAGACTCCCGAAGTCATCCCAGCAGTCAATAAAAGACTGTCGACAAAGTATAGGGTAGCGGCTGCTGACCCTGAATACCTGTCAAAACACCCGAGCCCAGAGAGCCTGGTGGTTCAAGCAGCAACTTCATCCAGCAGTAGGACTGCTTACCCTACTGTCCCGCAGGACAGGGATGATGAGAGGTACGACTCTATGGCAAAGAAAGTCTTCTCTGCCTGTAGTATGGCGTTGAAGTCCATCAACGCCACCTGTACGCTCGCCAGGTTCAGTCACACGTTATGGGAGTGTGCTTCATCAGCGGCTGACTGCATACCCGATGGAGAGGAGAAGGAAGCCTTCCTTAATATCATTCAAGATGGCAAAGATGCCATGTGCGAGTCTCTTCAAACTGGCATCGATTCCGCTGACAGTATCAGCAGGGCCATGGTGGCTAGTACAACAATCCGCAGGCATGCGTGGTTGCGAAAGTCTGGCTTTGCTCCAGATGTACAGGCCAGACTTTTGAATGTGCCCTTTCACGGCTCTTCGTTATTCGGAAAAAAGGCTGATGACAGTCTGGAAAAGTTACAGACTTCTAAAGCAGCAGCAAAATCCTTAGGAGCGGCTATCCGCCAAACTCCTTTTCGCCCCTCAGGAACCTCTGGGAGAGGAAAGTCCTTTCGCTATTATTCCGCATTCGGAAAAGGCAGAGGACAGCTGGCTCAAAGAGGCCAAAGAAGATATACCCGAGGTGGACGGGTCAAAGGTACTAAAACCGCAGCAGGTGCCTCTTTACCCTCGGCATCTGCATCAGCTGCCCCCCAAACCACTCTGAGGCCTTTCCACACAAGACACCTGTAGGGGGCAGGTTAACTCACCATCTGACGGAATGGCAGGCTATAACGTCAGATGCTTGGGCGTTGGAGACAGTTGCCCAAGGTTACTGCCTACCCTTTCTACACATCCCTCAGAGTCATCCACCGGGGAACAGCTCCCGAAAAGTTCCAGATCCACTCCTCTTGCAAGAAATTATGGACCTGCTAGAGAAAGGTGCCATAGAACCGGTACCTGTAGCGGACAGGAACAAGGGCTGGTACTCCCCCCTACTTTCTCATACCAAAGAAGGACGGAGGACTGAGACCCATCCTGGACTTAAGAGAATTGAACAAGTTCCTCAGGAAGGACAAGTTCAAGATGGTAACTCTCTCTCAGATCCTTCAGGCCCTCCAGCTCCAGGACTGGATGGTATCTCTGGACCTTCAGGATGCTTATTTCCATGTGCCCATCCATCTCAAGCACAGGAAATACCTGAGGTTCGCAATTGGCAACTCTCATTATCAATTTCGAGTTCTGCCATTTGGGCTGACCACCGCCCTGAGGGTCTTCACCAAGCTGATGTCGGTAGTGGCGGCGAGTCTAAGGAGGGAAGGGCTCCACGTCTATCCCTACCTGGACGATTGGCTGATCAGGGCCGTATCTTCGGAACAGGCCCGGACCCAGCTAGATTATGTCTGCCTCTTCCTTCACAGACTGGGCTTCTCCCTCAATTTAAAGAAGTCACAGATGATACCATTACAGAGACTCCAGTTCATTGGAGCTGTCCTGGACACTTCCCTGGGAAAAGCCTCGCCACCAGAGGTGAGGGCTCAAGACATTCTACAGATGGTCACCAAGTTTTAAAATGCCCAACGTCTCCCAGCCTTCGACTTTTTGAGGTTGCTAGGCCTCATGGCATCTTGCATCTTCCATGTGCCAGAGGCTCGCCTGAGAATGAGATCTCTTCAGTGGGCACTGAGAAGTCAGTGGTCGCAATTCTCAGGGAGAATGACAGATCTCCTCCGGATTCCGGACAAGGTAGCCTGTGACCTTGATGGTGGGCCTATCCAGAGAACATCTTGAAAGGAGAACTGTTTTGGCAACCATGGCCGGAGATAACAGTAGTCACAGACGCCTCACTCACGGGGTGGGGAGCCCATGCCAACGACTTGACCATCAGCGGTCGTTGGTCTCCATCGGAGTCCAGACTACACATCAACCTATTAGAGCTGAGAGCAATCAGACTAGCGCTGAAAGCTTTCCTGCCATCAGTACAGGGGAGAAATGTCCTGATAATGACAGACAACACGGTGGCCATGCACTACCTCAACAAAAGAGGAGGCGTAGGGTCACTACCACTGTGCAGAGAGGCATTGCAGCTCTGGTTTTGGGCAATTCGGGAAGGAATTTCTCTATCGGCAGTCCATCTAGCCAGAGAGAAGAATTTGACAGCGGACGCTCTGAGCAGGCAGAGCACAGTCTCCCACGAATGGGAGCTAGCTCAGGAAGTCCTTCAAGAGATCTTCGCCCTTTGGGGAACCCCTCAGGTGGATCTGTTCGCCACAAGCACCAACAGGAAGTGCGATCTGTTCTGTTCAAGGGAATTTCCCCCGAGAGGAGCTCTGGGAGACGCGTTCGTAGTGGACTGGGAGTTTCCACTCCTCTACGCGTTTCCACCAGTCCCTGTTATTCCTCAAATGATCAGGAGGTTGAGAAGATTCCGGAAAACCATGATCCTAATTGCCCCGGACTGGGCCAGGAGAACGTGGTACCCGGACCTTCTAGATATGTCCATCTGTCCTCCAATCCGCCTTCCACCCAAAGAGAATCTTCTCTCACAGAAGGGAGGTCAGGTTCTCCATCCAGACATCAGGACCCTCAACCTTCACGCTTGGCTTCTGAAAGGTTGAGGTACAAGGATTGGGATCTCCCTGATGACGTCATGGAGGTGTTGCTTTCGGCCAGAAGACCAGCAACAAAGTCTTTATACCGCTGCCGTTGGAACAAGCTTTTCAGCTGGTGTAGGGAAGAGAATATCAACCCTTTTTCATGCGGTACACCAATGGTGCTATCGTTTCTACTCTACTTGGCAAACTCAGGCCTTTAAGTTGGCACTGTAAAAGGCTATCTCGCAGCGCTTTCTATCTTCAAGCGCACTGCGGAGGAATCATCGTATTTCAAAATTCCTCTAGTGGTACAATTTCTCAAGGGTCTGACTAATGTTTACCCTCAAAAACCATTCCAGGTTCCATTATGGGACTTACATTTAGTCTTAAACTTCTTAATGGGCACTCCATTCGAGCCACTTCACTCTTGCGCATTAAGATTTCTCACACTTAAAACCGTCCTACATGTAGCACTAACATCGGCTAGGAGGGTGAGTGAGCTTCAAGCTCTCTCCTGTAAACCCCCACACACAATCTTCCACAAGGACAAGGTTGTCCTCCCTGTGAAGCCTAATTTTCTCCCAAAGGTAGTTTCTGAATTCCATATTACCTTGCCTTCATTCTACCCTCCTCCCCATCTGGGGAAAGAGGAGGAAAGGCTACACAGGCTGGACCCTAGGCAAGCTCTCAGCTTTTACATCAGCAGAATGGCTAGAATCAGGCAAGCAGACCAGCTGTTTGTAGGATACTCAGGTCACAAGTTGGGACTACCCATAACAAAACAAACCATCTCCAGGTGGATTATCTTGGCCATCCTGGAATGTTATAGACTAGCAGGGAAAGAGCCACCCCAAAACCTCAGGGCTCATTCAACCAGGGGTATCGCAGCTTCTTCCCCTCTCCAGAGAGGGGTACCGGTCCGGGACATATGTGCGGCTGCCACATGGTCGTCCGCACATACATTCACAAAATGTTATAATCTGGATTCCTCCACTGCTCAAGAGACCAGATTTGGCAAAGCCGTATTACATTCGATCCATCCCTAAAGGGATATATAACACTATCACTCCCTCCTCCAATTACATACCACTGCTATGGGAGTCTATCAAAGATAAGGAATACGTCGGAGGACACAATCCCTTCGAAGAACAAGTTACTTTCTTACCTGGTAGCGTTCTTTCGGCGGGATGTTCCTCCGACGTATTCTTTATCGCCCCTCCTATCCATCCCCGCAGTGATAACTTCCCTTGTGATTGCAGCTTTCGCTCCTTCAAGGTTACTAACCAATTCAGGCATGTCTTTCTTATACTACAAAACGGAACTGAGCAACGGACGCAGCGCGTGTCTATTTATGGGCATGGTGATGTCGGCGCCGATACGGTGGCCGTCGAGGGACATCGACTCAGCGGACGTCGACGCGCAGCGCCCTCTACAGAGAAAAAATTTCCGAGGCCAGCAAGCTGGAAACGTATGTCAAAGATAAGGAATACGTCGGAGGAACATCCCGTCGAAAGAACGTTACCGGGTAAGAAAGTAACTTGTTCTTCTTCTCCAAAGAGGTGCCCTGTGTCCCTTGCACTGCAAGGGTTGGATATGCCACATGGAGTGGTGGGCTACTAGCGAAGAAGGGCCCGCGTTTCTCCATTGCTTGAGGTTTTGGGAGGCATGACAATTTCTATGTTGCGAGATGGGGCTCCCTGGCATATGAAAACTCAGGCCTGCTATCTTCGTATGCAGTGGGCAGACTTGAAGCAGTCTCAAACCAGGCCTCTCATTGGTGCTTTTCTGGGGTGGACTGCGAACCAAAAGAGGCCCTGCAAAGAATGTTCAAAGTGCCACAATATTGCACATTTTCAGCAAACCCAACACCATTCCTATGAGAACATTTGGAAATAAAAGAGGTTACCACACAAGAGAGGCCCAGGGTGCAGTGGCCTACCGGGAAATCTCCAGAGTTCCCCATAGGCCATTCCACCCCTGGTGGGGAACCCTTGATAATTTGCCTTTCAGGAATCGCAGTCTTTGCCCAGCATTAGTTCATTTGCGTGCTTTGGTCAAAATCCTTGGTTGTTTGCACCAGAAATCTGCTGCAGCGCCTCCTGAAAGGAGCCAGTTTTTCGGATCTGCTAATAAGAGGCAGGTGCAAGCCAGGAGATCACCCCCGCCCCCCACTTCCACAAGGGGTTGTGCCGATAGGTCCTCTGTGAGTGGGCCAGCAAAGGGGCACGGAGCTTGCAGGACTTCACCCAACACTTAAGGCTATTCCCAAAATGTACCCTCCGCAAATAACACACAAGCCCACACTCGTGATGGCTACCTATTTTTTCAAGGCAAAAATACAATTAAATATATATAGGGTTTTTAGGACACACCTGCATTGTCTTTTTCATTTTTCTCGGCACCAAAACAGTCTATTGTCAACTTCTGTTGTTGCAGGTACCATATGTTTCCAGGGTAATCCAATGTGATAGGTACCAGGCCTCATCATAGTACTGGCCATTTTTTCAGTGGAGTGTTGGGTGTTGTGTTCAGTGAGTATCCGCATTTTTGCAAACGGTCGGTCTGCTGGGATTGTTATGCTCATGACTAGTGAAATGGTGTAAAGTTGGCATCTGCTAGGTTGGTCGAACTGGGAGCGTCTTGTTATATTGAAACTGCGAGTGTGCCGGGAATGCCATGCTGTTTTTATAAAGTGAACATATAGCGGGTGTGTCGGAATGAAACTGGGTGTGTGTTGAGATTGCGAATCTGGGAGCATACTAGGATGCCACAGACAGCACATATACTGAAATTGCCAAACTGAGATAGCACTGGGATTATCTTGGAGTCATACTGGGTTTGTCTAACTAATCTCTACTGGAACTTTCAAACGAATAGTGTGCTGGGATATTGAAACTGATGTATACTGGGCTGAGAAAACTGATAAATCACTGGGAATGTCAAAGTGTGAACATACTGTGATTACCAACATAGGATTGCTGAGATTGTGTGGACCAATATTAGCATTTTTGAAACTGGGAGTAGTTTGGAATCGTATAATAGTAAACTTGGAGTTTGCTACAGTTGAGTAAACTGGCTTTGCCGAATTCTGATGTTGCCGGGTTATCTCATGTTGTATTTTAGCATGGCATACCATGACATGTTGTATAGTATGCCAGGACATGTTATTACACACAATGTCATGTCCAAGCTGGGTGTATATGAAAATTACACATACATCAGGTCTGTCAGATGTTTGCATCTGAGGCGACATTTATGGCAGGCATGAAGTGCTAGTTGTAGAGTCAGGGCACCAACCAAATTTGCTTATTTTATTGCTGGTAAAATGAAAGTATTTGCACAAGTGTTAATCTGGCATAATTACCGCACTTGTGTTTAGCTTCAGTGCTAATGCTGGTGTACATCTGGTCAGCACTATGAGCAAATGTGTGTCACTGTCTACATCTGTGCTAGCACCATCACACCTTTGGCCATCATAGTGGTGCTTCCACTTGTGCAAATCCTGACATTTTAACAGTGCAACACCTAGCCATACTTCCTTATTTCTGTGACACTGACACCAGCTTAAATCCACTGCACCACTGCCAAGACCAGTGTAAAGTGGCCCTTGTCCCAGTGTTATAAATAATTTCAGTGTGACATGAAGAAGATCCTCCCAGGATGTGCTGTCAAAGGCCCCAACTCATAACGGCCGGCTTTCAGGCTTGTCTGGGTGGGCTGGGCCAGGCAAATCAGCCCAACCCAACCTATAAGCAAGTAGCAAACATTTCCCAGGTAGAGGGGGTCCAGGGTCTTTACTGCAGTATGTATTCCAGGCTTCAGTCCAGATTCCTAGACCACCATGTAGAGCATTGGCCTTTCTTTCCCACACTGACAACAGAAAGTAAAACCGGCTGGGAGAGTTCCATTAAGGCCAGGCAGAAAAAAGGAAAGGGACATGATGTGGGACCAAATGGAAACATGAAATGATGTGTAAAGTGGGCATAGTGTAACCTGGCAATCAGAGGTTGTTGCTAGGGTGGGTGGGGGGTTTGGTGGGCTATAGCCCCGGGCCCTTTAATTAGAGCCCCAGATAGAAGCTCAGGGGCTACAAACAAAAGGCTAGCTAGCCACGAGTCCCGACATTAGCGTAGCACCGGATCCTTTCTACACCTAGCAACACCCCTGCTGGCAATGATGTTCTAGGAGGTTATGCTTGAAACAGGCCATGGTGGGCCACTTGGGAAAAATAGAAACTGGCAAAGATCTGCTAAGTGCTGGTACAAAGGATCAACACAAAGCACAAGTCAGTAATGAAGTTCATGACCTTAATTTAGGAACCACGTGTAGGGTGGGATCACCTCCTCTAGGGTCAAGGGGTGTGAATACAACTCAGAAGGGTTAGATATACTAAAAGGGTATGGATGTTGGAACTCTGTGTAGAGGAGAATTTATCAGTCGGCAAGACGGGGGATCTGCACTATGGTTCCTGGACTTCAGGACTGCTTTTTGAGTAATATTACTAAGTGTGTCGGGGGGCCTACTCAAACGATACAATGGTCTCTCATATGGACCGTCCTTTCAAGATTCCATCACCTAATACACAGTCTTGGGGATATAGTTCCCGGCTTATTTCTGCACTTCTCGATTCCATTGATATAGCTCCCAGTATGCTTCTTTAACAACACCTATCAGCAGGCATTTCCTCCCCCCTTGTTCTGGGTAAAAACATGGCATAGATGTTCTCTCTAGACAAGGGTCACCCGTCTGGGTCAATTGGCAACACACTCCTACCTTGTGAACGGAGGATAGCACAGGGGCAACACGTTGGTCTTGTAAGCAAGACCACACAGAGCAACAGTGGTTTGAATCCTGGATCCGTGTTTAGAAACCAAACTAAGAAATGGTATT
This sequence comes from Ambystoma mexicanum, assembly GCF_040938575.1. Taxonomy (NCBI): domain Eukaryota; kingdom Metazoa; phylum Chordata; class Amphibia; order Caudata; family Ambystomatidae; genus Ambystoma; species Ambystoma mexicanum. Next base: position 649,713,334 of record NC_090938.1, read on the forward strand.
AGGCACGTTATACAAAACCAAAATAATATAAAAATGCATGTCTTTCTCCTTTTGTAGGGAATTTCTGGTTGTGAGATTCTCGTCCACATGTTTTCCCAGTTCTTGGTGGTGTCTGTGTACAGTTCTGTGGCTCCTGCCAAGGTTTGAGATCTTGCCCTTGGCAGACTTTTCTATTTTGTTTCTTTCTCTGAGTCTGGTCATCACTAGTGTCTAAGACCTAGCACCCAGCGGCTGTATAGGTCCTTCTCCGGGTGTGCTCACTGCGGCTACCTGAGATATAGCACCCAGCTATATACTTGCTGCGCTTTCTATGGGTCTGTTCTCTGCCAGCATCAGATATCGCCCTCAACAGCCTTGCAACGTCCTCCCTTTCTCTGTTTCTGGCTTCTTATTGGCTCCTTCTCGCCATAGATTGGTAACCTACTCTGCTGCCCTGCCCGCCTTTGCAGGGTTTTGGAAGGCTCTTGGTTAGTGGAATAATCGTATTAGGTTCCTGACTGGTGTTTTTCGAATTCACTCTTCCTCTCGCTTGTGTTTGCGTTTGTCTCGATTCAGTAACAATTTTCTGAAGTGTTTGGGCTTTAACAGTTTTTTTTAACTCAAATCCTCCAATTACATAATTGTATGTAAAGAGGTTTGGCTAAAGAGCAGCAGATGCGTTGGAGCGTCTGTATGCCATATTGGAATCATCGGAATTGCTTGACTTTTGGTGCAGCTCTGTAGCCATGCAAATGCTCCCTGTAGTTATTCCTGCCTGTACCACTCTGCTGTTGTCACTACGGGAGATGTTTGTACACAACGGGGAGTTGACCTGGAAGTAGTGCTGGATTTGTGGGATGGATTGGGATGGCTTGCGTGAGCATGCCCATCTCAAGTGTCCAGTTCTGGGGGCTTTATTGGATGTATATGCAAACGGGGGGCCCGATGTACGGATCTGGTGTGTGCAAAAGGAGTGTTCCCTCACCACTGCAGTGTATTGAACTATTTAACACATTGTTGGAGTCAAGGTGGGTGCAGGTAATTTGACACAAGATCCTTGATCCAACACCCTTTCATAAACGATGGGTAGGTTGGGTGTGATCTCTCCTGTAAAGAGTAGAGTAAGTCTTTGTAGAACATGCAATACATATTGTAAAGGAAAGAAAGAAAAGGAAGAGAAAGATAAGAGACGGTTGAAAGCAGCAGGTAAAGAAGAGTAGCAAGGGTGCATCTGGGGTCACTCGGGACCATGGGTTGCAGGATTTATCCCGGTTCTCAATTGCTGTGTTGGTCTTAGAAGTTACTCCAGATCAGGCCCTACAGCTGTGTTCTTAAGACATGCCCCACAGAGGGGAATCCTGTTAGACAATGACTCGTCAGCCTGGTTAACATATTTTGCTACTGGGTGCTGTGCTCTCTTAATAGCAAATGTTTGCTTTAAGTGCAAAGTGTATTCATTTGTATACTTAAGAGGCCTGCCTCTATGTTCTACTGCAGGGTGTGCCAATTAAGCAATAATGCCACATTCCAAGGTGTGGGGTACAAATTCAGCCCCAGAGTGACAGAAATGAAAAGGCCATGCAAGGCCCCTATAATGAGAATAAAGCTGGCGGATGGGTGAACCCCATTGGAACATGCAGGCCAGTTCAACACGTTGTTTTCCAACATGGGGCCTAGTAAATTAACTAAAATAGGCCTCCCTCAACTTTACCAAAATAGAAAGGCACTTGTAGCTGAAAACTGCTTAATGTGCCCAATGCATTCCAAAAGACATATGTTGCAGCAAATGTTGACTCCATACATTGGGAAAAGGCACAATTTGGCTGAGAAAGATAGATAGCATGTTACATTGAAGTTATGCAATACACGACTGATTTGAAAATCTATGTGAAGCAAAATGACATTTCATTGACACAAATAAAAACACCTACTGTCCAACAACGAACTGACATTAAATGGAAAAGCTTGTTTGGAGTTTTAAAATGGACATTGGTTTCCTGTGTTAAACTTCAGCCTATGTGTGAACAACACAGAAGGGACTTGTGTCTTTTCAACTATTATATTCAAGAAATACTTTACACATGGACAGAAGACCCAGAGGCAATGTAAAATGTTACACGTAAAACACATCTTTTCGATTTAAAATGCTATTTGTCTCAGAATTATGCATGTTGCTTGCTGCTGCTGTTTCCCCCACTGAACTGCCGGCTGTGTATCTGGATTTTTGACCTCCGAGATCTTTGGCTGAGGCCCACCAGGAAAACAGGTCTGTTTCGGCTAACTCCAAAGAAATACTGTTTTTAGATCAACATTGTGGAAGGGTCAGATAAGGCAGCCAACAGAACTGACCTTTCAGGACTGTCATGACCCCAATAAACTGCATGTCAGAGAATCCTAATGGAACTTTAAAGACAACATAGATAAGCAAATGTCCAAGTCATGTGATTTTCGAGAAAATTAAACTGTTAGGGGTGATCAGAATGTGAAACCGGAGGCTTATATAGTAATGTTTTGCCATTCACATGCAATATAAGCAAAAAGGCCAAACGTCATCCTATACAGTGCTTACTCAAACATCCACATACAAATTACAAAAAAGAATGTTTATTACAGTAAAAACATATATATATACAGAACATCACAATTTCATAAAACATCATGTATACACAAGTATAAATCTGCACTCAAGAATTTTCCAAACATCTAACTGCATATATAAAAAAGGAGATCATACACTCTAAAAATAGAGAGTTTCAATAATAACCTAAACCTCTGTCATGACCAATATCAAAATCGGGGGTACACCTGAGCATTGATTATCAATTTTCATGAACGTGATAATATACACGCCTAAACCCAACATGTTTCTGTCATACCTAATTAATACTAGACATTCTTCAGGGGTAATCACACAATTGTCTCTCCTCAAACCATTAGTAACACTCCAAATGGAGAACTAATGTAAAGAAGCACAGATTGTCTTTTGTTTTCTTGAGACACATTCAAATAATTTAGATCAGTGTCACCATCAGGGCCACATGAACCTGGAACTTCACTGTGCTACCTTCAATTTCTGGATGGTTACAACATCATCATTATGTCCACACTTTCAATGTGTTTACTCCACGGTCTTATGAGGTTCATACAGTTGGTCCTCTCTCTCTAGTAGAATACTAACTCTGCCATGACTCTAATGAATCAATCTTCGTGTTCCCATCGGCTCAGTGGGCTCGCTCTTGCTGCTATTTCATCCAACCTTGACAAAAAGATGCACAACAACCAGCCTAGGTACTTAACACACCTCTATGTTCATAATAGGGGAACCGTACATCATAATGCGCTCATTCTGGACTCATTTAGAAGATCAACAAAAGCCTATTACTGCTATGTAAATATTAACAATATGCAATGTGTGTAATTTGAGTTAGAGATGAGAATTGGTTGGTGACACTCCTATAAATCGGATAAATCCAAAACTTGGTGAGTTGAAAGAAAGTAAAATGAATGGGTGTTTTGTGAAGTTTGATGTTAATAACTATATAAACCAGGCAAAATGATGGCTCCCCCCCAGGAAGGTTGTGCCACAATCAAATAAGTGTCCCCAGATCCATCATAAATCGTAGAATACAAAAATATAAACTTTGTTATCTGAAAATTGCAGAAAGTTGTCACATGACTTTGAGCAAGCAAAAATATAACTTAAAGCTCATTTTGAAATGACACATTTTTCTCCTCATTATTCATAATCGAGACCTCCTAAACCCCTTGCCCTATCAGCTGGCAGGGGCCGGATTGGTGGGAAGGAAAGGAAAATGATCGTCCAACCCAAAGCGTGGGAATATTCATAATGTGGCGGTGTCATGAGTACTATATAATAGCAGTTTCCTATCTACAATGGGAGAACCAAGGAAAACCAGGGGAAAGAAGGAATACCTAAAAGGGGGAAAACCAAACCCAGAGAGAGACACACAAAAAGACCAGGTCAAAAAACTAGAGAGAAAAGGAGAACCCTAGACACTTGCTGGGGACTTCTACTTGGAAAACTGGGAGTCCTATCTAAGAGAGGCCAGTGGCTGATGGGACCTTGTTGTGGATAGAGGACGGAGGTGTGAGATTCCTACCTACCTGTTACCAAAAGAGGGTCCTATTTCTGGCTGGCCTCTTGAGCTACGAACAGAGATCTCCCAAGCAAGTGGATATCTGCCAAATCTATGCATTGTATTGGGCTCCACCTGCCCTAATCCTTTCCATTTAATTGTGGGTGGGGGCGAAACTGTGTAGACCCTTAGCATGTTTAAGTAACATTAATTCAATTCATTCCCATATAGAAACTATCAAAGGATGATTCTTGTTAAGATTCAAAATTAACAAATCTCATTCCCAGTGTGTTGTAGCCACTGTAGCCGGTACAATAATTGTGTGACCTTATTTTCCTGTAACCCCTGATTTCCTTACAAAGAGGGGTGGCCTTGATTCCAAAATAAGACTCCACAAAACACTGCATTTCCTTTTAATTTAGTGTGTTCCAAAACTAATTTTCCCTTTTATTCCAAAACCGGAATCCCAAAGCCCTGCATTTCATTTGAATGTGTTACAAAACAAATGTTGCCTTTGAATTTGTTTCCCAAACCTCACCTTTCAAAATAAAAGCCAAACCAAATTCCCAATTGTTAAGATGGATTTTCTGAACTCTGACCTGGTGGGCACAGGTTCAGAAGGCTAGTCTAGTTTCCTGGAACAGGGTAACTGTCTGGACAAGCCAGATCAATCAAAGTAGCATTGGCGGCGGTCAGGTCTAGGTCTCAGGAGGGGTGAGGGTGATCAAAAGTCCACAATGAGCACACATAGGAAACAACACCACAAATTACTCTGTCAGGTGCATATATCAAAAATACATATACACCTATTAAAGGCCTTTTAAATCAAATACAAGGTGAAACCACAGCAATATTAACAATACTAACACAACATTATACTAGGAAACATATATACAGTAACTATTGGCCTAAAGGAATATTCAACAAGGAAAGATCCACAACGTGTAACAGAAGAGGGTCAGACAGTGCAAATATACTTTAGGCAATTCTTCAGAGTCTCAACCCTAACTAATAGGCAGTCCAATCCCTACAGCACGGCAGCACTCGATCGTGCATTAAAGTACACAAGGGGCTGTAGTGTTGCAGTAAGGGGGGGTAAGGTGATGAAGAATAGAGTTCCACTATTCAAGGAGCGTCTCCACAAGGGCACAGAGCTATTGCCAGGAATCGGTAATAGGATGGTAGCACGGGCTACACTAACAAAGGAGAGCAGCCCTTGCGGGACACTGGTGCGTAAAAGTCTATGGATGCTCTAGAGGCCACCGGTAAGTGGTGCTAGTATTCACTGACCCTTGACGCACTCCGGACCAAACTTCGCCAGTCAAGTCTAGTTCACTTGCAGGTTTGAGTCCAGCAGTTGCGCGTCTCCCCCGATTTCAGAGGCGTTCCGGGACTTCAGTATGTGGCGGGACAGTGGCGATTTCTCCACTTCTGGTCAAGCGATCAGGCTATTTCCACTGCAGTTCATTTTAGGGCACAGGGGGGCACAGCAGCAAGGCACCCACGAAGCTTGTCATCACGGCGAGGCAACAAGGGTGTCGCATATGCTCGGGTTCAGGCAGACTCTCCTAATTCCGGACCTAGGAAGGCTAGGTGTATGAAACTTGGCGGGAGAGTGCCATCTACCAATAGCTTACGGTTCCCAAAGTTTCAAGTCGGAACTCGAGACAGCAGCGGTTCCAAGGCAAAGGTCCCATATGAGCTGGTCAGTTCACTGGGCGTTCCAGGAACATCTCTGAAAGGGCTCGTTTGCAGGTTAAGCAGGAGGTGCCGAGAGTAGTTAGTCGCACTACTCCAACGGGTCAAAGCGCCTTTGCATGCCTTCTGCGATCAATGAGAAAAAGGGGCTCTCTTGGGACAATAGCGGGGTCAGGGTACCAAAACTTCCAGCGGGTCACCAATGGTTCCACGGCTCTGCTTCTTCGGTTCAGGATACTTGGATCCTTTACTAAGTTCGGTGTGAATTCAGACGATCGACCTGAAATAGGTTTAGAGTGCCTTCTCCCATCCAGAATCTCCTTCGCGCCAAAACAAAGAGAAAACAATAGGAGATGTGCTCATTCCAGACGTGGACCAATCGCGGACCATGGTGGTCCCAGTCATCTCAGCCCACCAGACATCCTGGCACCCAGGATGTGTATTGGAACTAGACAGCTCCAGCTCACATCCTGGGCGCACACACACAAGGCATGCAGAAGCCTGCGAAAGCTTCAGTTTGCGCGGGGTCTGCATGACCAAATAAGAAATTTCCCGGGTCGCTCAGCCTGGGGAAGGCAAAGGGACAAAATGGCCAAAGACAGAACAAAGGACCTTGTGGCATGGCCATTTTAGGCACTGGCCACTGTCCTGTGCCAAACACCGTTTGAACCATTGAAAAGAGTCGAAAATGCTTTTGAAGTAACTGCTGCAACCATCCCTGTCCTGGGCACACTTGTACATTCACCAAAAATCCTTCGAGGGTGTCAAGTGCCTTGAAAACGAGAGACCCCAAGGCACTGTACTGTAAGGTACATTGTGCACTGATAAAATGTTACCAACAAAAGGCCACAAAGTGAAAGACTAAGGGAATCAAAGTCTCCCAGTACTGACAGTCTGAAGGGGATGTCAGTTTCCCTATAACAAGATGAGCAAAAGCCCAGTGGAGAACAGCAGGAGGCTGGGCTCCACTGGTAAAAGTCAGGCTAGGATGGTCAGACAAAAGCAAAAACATGGGGGGTTCATAGCTGGAGGGAAAATTACCCATGAATGGAAATCTTTCCTAACACCAATATATTCCCACTCCCTGTACCTTGCCTTCAAAACCAAAGGTGTCACATATAACTGATTCCTGAGGGAGGGGTGCTGAGAGAAAGGAGCATTGTGATAAATTAACCGATGACTGTGTGTTTGTAAAGTTGTCCTATGTGTTAATGTGCATAGAGATCCCACAGGTGCTCCGTTTTGAAATTCACTCTGTTGTTGTTGTTGTTGTTACAATTGAAAGTTTATTAAGAAATGCATGTCAGTCTATAAATGCAAATACGTTCCATATGTGATTATTGTGTTGTGCCACTGAGTTGGTGGCTGGTGATTGTGGTGAAACTTTTATCAATTGTGTACATTTAAATACAAATATATTATTTCTAGACACTGTCCTTGTTCCTGGTTTATTGGTGACACAGGGGGTACACGCAGAGTGGTGTTTTACAGGTTGAAAACCTGGCCAAGTTTGAATCAGCTAAGCGCTTTGTTGTGCGACACCTTGATTGGGGGTGGGAGGAATGCCCCGAGTTTAGTGACCGTCCAATAAACTGTGACAAATGGCATTGCCAGGTGGTAACGATTCTTGGCCCAAGAGATGAAGGGCATTTGAATAGGGCCAAGGGACATTAATACCCGGTAATGGCTTGAGGAGGCAGGCATTTTTGCTGTTACAACATTCTACTCTTGTTGAGTGGAATTTTCTGTTTAAAACTGGAGAGACAAAGAAACATTGCCATGTTGAGACAAAGATCTCATGCCATTCATTATACCCATCTGCCAATGCATTGCTTTTGATTTAACTGCCAACATTCTAATGTTCCAATTAAGCTTTATAAGCCCTGCCTAGGGGCCCCACCGTGCTTTATAGGCCTTGAAAGGTGATTTACACACCCAAGCACAGTGAAGGGCTTTAACAGGGTTTATGGGCCCACAATGCACAGTAGACTCCGAGGGCAAGATCTCTAAAGCTATTGTAAACTGCATCACTCTTTTATGTTGAAGCAAAGAAAGTTTCAGCGCCATAACAGGTGGATCCAGGCAATGCCTATGTAGGTTTACATGAAATGCAAATAGGCATCCTCTACTTCCTGGGGTAGTGTCCACTCTGCTTTGGGGATTAACATCAACATGGGCAGATAATGTCCTGTTAAATTTAAAATCTGCCTGGGCAGCTGTAGGAATTAACAGTGGGTATGCATGCAGGGCCTGTTGACAGTACAAACATTTGCATGCGTGGTTGCTTAGAATTGGCTGTGGATGCACTCTGTCTAGTTGGTAGCCTTAGAATTTGCCTTTCTGAACAGTCTGCGTGCACTCCCATTTCTTGGAGCGTGCAGTGTACAATGAGAATCCTAAATACACATTGCAAGGATTATAATTAAGCTTTGTAGACCCTGCCCTATGGCCATTTCATGAGTTATGTGCTCTGAAGACTGAACACCTGATCACAGCATGGGTATTTTAACAAGGTAAAAGGGGCAATAATAACTCCCTGTACTGCTTGAGGGCAGGGTCCATAAAGCTATTGTAAACCATGTTGCCAGTAATACTATATTGCATGGTTGCTCATTATGTGCATCTCCCAGATGTTCACAAGTAAAAACATTCATGATCCGAAGCCAGCATAGTGAATGGTAAAGGCTTATGGAAATTGTAGTCCAAAACATCTAGATAGTCACATAATTAGTAACCATGGAATATAGTCCATATAATTATATAGAAGATGTTGGAACATAAATCTGCCTGGGGTGGCATGGGTGATTGGATGCAGTTACTTCCACGCTGCCAGTAACCTTGAAATGCGGCATTCTGAACAAGCTGCACGATACACCAGTTCGACTAGTCCACAGAGTGTCCAATGAGAACGCTCTGAGAATTCCTCTGGATATGATTTGTACTGTTGATATGCGTTCTGTGTTTAATGAAACCCCTTTAGATAGAAGTCACGAACAAGGTACAAGTTATCTGCGAGATGTTTTTCTATGTTAGGAAGAGTCCATTTGGCATTATTACAGGTTTGGCCATGTGAGAAAGTTTTGCAGAAATTCTGTTATCGACACTTTTTTGCTGCTAGCTAAATAACATCAATTTTACTGCACCAACAAACTCAGTTTTGTGGTAAAGAAAAAGAATGACCTCCAGTATTTACCTACAGATAAATACTGGAGGATTTACCTCCAGTATTTATCTGGAGGTAAATCCTCCGCTTTACCTCCAAAAATCAGTATATTGACCACTGCAGAATGACAGCTTGCAGTAAATCGGCAAACACTCTCCATGGAGTTCTATGGATTCCTAAAATTAGGATTAATACCACTTCACCATCACGCAATACCAGCAGTAAATTCTTCAGACTGAATGGCAGTTAACAGTAAATGAGTGTGCCTAATCGACTTCCGGGGAACCAGTAGTCCAGGGCTGAATATTGGTTTCTAAACCATTAATCGGCTCCACACCTCTAGTACACCAGAAGGGATCCAAACAGATTGGAAACACAAGCAAATTATAAACCTCCTTGTCCAATTTTGGTATTGTGGACGGAATGGCAGGCTTATCTCCGCAAGCTCGTGGATCGTTGGTTAGTTGCAACACAGCAAAGCTACAAGTATTACCCAATGATAAAAGGGACTGTCCAGTCAAGGTTGTATACAAATATCTACTTCAGTACTATTCAACAGAACGTTCTAGCACAATACAAAATACAACCCACCCTGTAAAGGAATGCAGAGGACAGTTTCAAGAAGGAAAAGGGATGCACTCTGGATACTTAGAGGAGGGTAGTCGTTAAAGTAATTAATCGCAATAGTTCAAGGATACTTGATTTCAGCACAAATGGAGGAATGAGTCATAAAATGTGACTAGGGCCTTCAGAGAAGGACCAGCGGGACAGGACCACAATGTACCTTATGCTTGTAGAAGTTGTTGGTGCTCGACAGCATCGAGTCTGTTTCAGGGTGCTTTGCAGCTTCTCTGACAGAGTTCAAGCTGGGAAACCGCTGCGGGTATCAGGCTGCGGGCAGTTCGGCGAGCGAGGCTGGGCAGATGGCTGTAGGCTGGCCTACACAGTGGCTAGGGGTCAGGAAACGTTGCCTCAGTGCTGGTTGGTGGGTCTGAGGCACTGGTTGAGGAATCTCAAACGGAGCGATCAACTGTGACATGACAACATTCAGCGGTGCAGTTGGTTGCAGCTCGATGGCTCGACTGCCTTGAAAATGCCCTTTAAGGTGGACACTGGTTGATGCTTGTCGGTGCACTTCTAGCTTCTTTGTTGGGCTTGTGTCGTCCTTTAAGGCGGACGGCCCAAAGCTGAGGAGAGTGTTGCAGGCAACAGCCTTGTCCTTGTTTGGTTCTGAGGCTCTCTGGCACTTCCCACCTTGGGAGCTTACTTACAGAGAATAGCAGGGCCCGCTGTGTGCTGGCTGGGTACCGGATCTGGAGCTGTTGGAGGGTCTTCTGTATTCAATATCTCCCTCTGTTCCCTGGTAGATGTTTAAGCGAGGGATCTTGCTTCCCTCTTGGATTTCCTGGCCTTCTTGCACTAGTGGAAGATGTAAGGCAGACTGTACCTTCAGCCAGGGTCCCAATGAGTTCTTCTTGCTACTCCTTTGCGAAGTCTAGAGATGATATGCCAAAAGAGGGGCTCAACACTCTTTTAAAACCAAATGGGCCCCACTGATTGGTGTAGGCTTAAGCCTACCTTAATGAACTAATCCTGGGTCCCCACTAAACAATCTTCTGTTACGCATGAGGTGATAACTAGAGTGCTTTGCAACAGGAAAGGTAAAGGGGGGAAAACATGTACTATGCATGGTTTTATTACACGGCAAAAGCAAGTCTGGGATCTCCTTCCCCTACAATGAATGTGGTGCACAATAAAAACACTTTTTTTATTTCTACCACACAGATTCTCTCTTGAGAAGGCCTCCAACCCATCTCGCACACCAACCACCAACCTCAACAAATACCCTGTGTCACAATGGACTAGGAACCAAGCTGGTGTGTATCAATAAGATATTTATTATTTAATGTCAAATAAGAATCAACAAATTACCACAGCCACCAATATTGTGGCAACACAAAACGCAATGACCTTTTTGATGAAACAGTACACTGAGATAACTCAAAATATATAGTACAAGAATGTACTTTTACTTTCGAAAAACACCAAGAAAATGAATGCAAACGAACAGGAAAATGCAGGTGCACAAAATGAGGCTTGCGTCCCAGGACCCTTCACCCCCCCCCCCTTCAACATACACTAGGCTTGTCAGTTTCAGATGGAAGGCAGTGGCAAGGAATGAGAACACAAGGTAAAAATCGGAATCTAGTTCATAGAAACTATATGGGGAGCAAGCAAAGAATGGGAAAAATCTGTTTTTAGCGCACAATGGAAAATGGGGTTTTTAATTAGTTATCACAGCTGCTATGGGAAAGCCTAGAAAGACAGGCAGGGCTTTAGAGAATACTATTCAGCACACAAGGGGAAACAGTTTTAGTATATTAAACGCATGGGAAAGAAAAGGCAAATGGAAATTCGTTTTTTTCTCACAATGCGGAAAGAGGAACAGAATGGGAAAATCAATTTTGGGGATGTTAAACACAATTTCAATGGGAACGAAAATGCAAATGGGAATTTGTTTTCACTGATGCTTAAAATGACAGGCAAGCTTTGGGAAAGGTGCAGCTCACAAGAGGAAAATCGTTTTTGGGTTAAAATGAAAGATGTAATGGGAAAATACAGTTGCAGATGGAAATTCGTTGAGCAGGGCACAATTTAAACACGGGCAAATTTGTTTCTCAGACTACAATCGGATGAATTCTTTTGGGCAATACTTTATAACTATAACAAGAAACTAGGAAGAGATGGTTGGTGCCAATCATCCAAATCCAGGGAAATAAATGGGGAAATTAATTGATTTACTTAGAAAAATATACTAAGGTTTTACGCAGGCAAATGGGGATTCTTCAATGGCTGAAATACACAGGCAAAGAAACAAGGGGATCTTCCATGGGGGAATCTCTATGGCAATGCTGAAAGAATATAGGGTTTATGCAATCTATGGCTTGGTGGGGCATATTTACTTACAGGACAGGTCTGGAAGGGACATCAGGTAGCATCAGGACACTGCTGGTACAGCCAATGGAGGTCAGTCAGATTCCCTCTTTCCTTCAAGTGGTCCCAAGGCAGCTACTAAACCTCCTGGCTCCACTGAAAGTTAGGCCTCACTGTACTGGGATGGTTCTCCAAATTTCACCAGCCGCTCGCCTTAGGATTTAGTGGGAAAGGTCCTGATTTCAGGCGGGGTTATCTAGTTATAAGGCAAATGATATCACTAATGTGTAATGGTTCCCGGGGAAGGGAGTAGTTAATGTCCAGTCCTCCTCACCCACCTGCATGTGACCCCTCCATCATTGTTCTTTGACAGCAGGCTTGGTCTGGTTCAGGTACACTGAAATCTCACTGCATGACAAGTGCCCTTAATTGTCATACTTTTACACATATGAAGGCATTTTTAACACTATATTTTACTGCCAGTCAAATTACACTACTTAGAAGTTTGTATGTCATTCCTATGTGGAACTATAGTTTTTCCTCATTTACTCCCAAACTATATCTGTGAAAAATGTGGTGCTCGGAATATGAATCATATTTTACATGTTTCATCAAATGTTCATGTCTCTCAACTACACAAAGAGGGCCCCATGATGTTTTCATAAATAACTTGAGTTGTGTAGGTCCCACAAACATCGTTTTTGGGTGACCAGAAATGCCTGCTTGACACATTTTTCAGAAATTCTACAATGACTCTTGTGGGATTAATATTCCGGATTTTATATGATAAAAACCATTTCTCACATTTTACAGAATGGGCAGTTAACTTCTCCTTAACCCTGGCCCCCACCCTTGCAGTCCCTGCTCCTGGCTGTGACTTCAAGGGGGGTCCTGTGTTGAGATTAGAGTACACATTCCAATTGCCAGCTAAGGCAAGTTTTATTGCGGCCTAAGTGACCTGGGTCATAAAAGCTGAGGAACAGAGCTGCCTTTATCTCGTCCCCACCACAAATGAGATCTCTGCAAGTATTTAGACTGTATTTTTAAGGGAAAGACTCATGTTTGAAGTTTACAGGCCCCTCTTTTCCCCATGACAACCTAAAGGAAAGAATTCAGTTTCACACCTGAGGAAATCCAAGCAGGCCAAAGCCTTTCCCCCTCAGCTGAATTTGACTTTTTACTCGTATCTTAAATTGACATGAACTCTTGAAAGGCACACAATCAATATGTTGAAATATCACTGCAAAGTTGTTCCCTGCATACAGTGGTTACAGGAGGGCAACATAATCACACTTTTAGAGGCTCTGATGTACATCTTGCTGTGCAGAGTGTCACTTTAGAGGCACAATCGAAATGTCATTTTTTTCGTTTTCAGCCGTGAAAAGGGCCTTCATTTTACTGCAGCAGTTTAACCCAGTTCAGCCCCCAGCATGACTGAAACAAAGTTCATATTTTACAAATCTTTCACAAATTTTGGTGAACATATATTTAGTTTAAAGGGAAAATGGAATTACTCATTTCATTTAATGTTCATCAGAGCAGGCAATCTGCTTCACTGCAAGTGCTGCTCACAATGCTGACATCCCATTGAGGGTTCTGTGGACTGTAGTTTTTGAGAAAGTTACTTCAGCTCTCTAATAATTTTGGCAAACTTTGCAATATGTCTTTCCCTTATGCCTGGAAATTGTCATTTATATGCATCTCATTGATTTGAGGCCCAATTTTACTTCTTTTTGCTTTGAAAGTGCAGGGCCTCATTTCCACATTATTTCAGAGCAGGCCTTTTTACTTGGGGGCATGTTCCCCCACTGACTCCGGCCTTTTACTTATGGCACCCGGGGCTATTTCACCCCACAACTACTGAGTCCCACCCATCTTCCCATCTGTTGTGGATCAAAAGCTCTCTCTGGTTAATTGAGCTTTCTGTGGTGCCGGATTAAAGGCAGGTCGCCCGTGAAGTTGTGGCGAGAAAAGACTTTCTGTCTAGATCAAATCACATATTCATATCCTCTGAATAGGATCCCCCTGCAGGGTTGCCTATTATAAACACATGTACTAGACATGACTGCTCATTGAAATTGATACTAAGCGGCAGGAGCTACAGGTTGACACAGATACATATCAAAGGTGTTTGGATTTCCTGTCTTTTGTTAACCCTACGACCAGACTTCTCGGGGGCCTGCATAAATTAACTCTCTCAACAGTATGCGTCACAGCCACCAGCAGGGCCAACAAAGGATAGTGCAGATCCATGGAGCCTTTGTTATTTAATTAGGCTGGCCATGGCACAGGGAAGGATTTCTCCTCCCCCTTTTCAGATGCATTGATGTACTCCTGGGTGTCACATTCCAACTAAATGTGACAGGGAGCACTGCGCATGTAGGCTGTGTACACACAGAGAACACAGGTCTATGTGTTTGTCATGCAGTGAACATAGGAAAATGTGTGCAGATCCACACATTTTCCAGAGGTTGACCTACCCTCATTCAATTTCATATACATTTGAAACAAAAACCCAGGTAAGAGGACACCCACTGTGCGAATGGTCAAATTCCTCACAATGAGTTTGGCAGTAATTCCACAGTAAATGTGCGGAATTACTGCCATACTTATAAAGCCATGAAATACAATGTTACCATCCAAAGAACCAGGGCAACTACTGATAATTTATAAAAATGGATGAATTGGTGGCCATTCTAGTATATATCCCTAGGGACATAGCATAAACTTGTCATGTGACCATGAATAAACCAATCGCAAGGCAGAGAAACTATTGAGGGGTTTCATCTACATGTGTCTATATCGAGGTATGGTTTTGGCTTGGAGCATGACAAAGAAAAAAAAGCAGGGAATCAAAATACCTGGGAGCAATGTGACTCTTGTGTGCAGCTTGGACGAGGTCGGATAGCCGATTTGACTTAGAGCCAACCTTTACTCTAGAACATTCAAATACATGTATGTGCTTTTACTTCTGTTTTGGCCACATGGAATTCCCATACATTTGAATATCAGTCACATGCTAATTGTGATGCACTTTGTTTTTTGAAGTTACACAAAATGATGCTCAAGAGTTAACCCTGTGTGCTTTTTGCGATGCATAAGGTCATGTTTTGATTACAAGTCTTATACTGAGCAGACCTGAAACAATTCTCTCGGTTTGGACTATGCACAAGTAAGAACTGGATTGGACGATTTTGCCTTCATTTTTGCAATAGTATATATGGAGTCCTCGAGAGTCTGTGCAAAAACATACTGTGCTCATTGATCTGCTGTTTTACCGGAGTGAAAAAGTGCTGCTGATGGAGTCACATGCTGAATGTATCCATACAATGTGAGGAGTCTGCAAAAGTTGGCTCTCCATATAATTGCACTACAACTCCCATCAGTGCTAACCAGCATAGTTAATGGGCGAAGGATGATGGGAGTTAGTCAGTTTTCCGGAGCGCTGCTTGTTGCAGATCACTGCACTTCGTATATGTACTTCTAGCTCAGTGATTCTCAAAAGTAGCTCCTGCTCCCTCGGTAATGTCGTACACGCAGGAAGTCTTTTAGCCCCTACTTATCAATTCTTTTTTTCTATATATAGATATAGGTGTTGTTGTGTTCATTATATACTGTACAGCCCAAACTAAATGATCTCCTCCATAATAGGGGTTCTTCATATTGAATAAGATTATTGCAGAATAATATCCTTATTTTAAATATTTAGAATACTCCAGAGCAGACGGCCTACGTGACAGAGTATGTCCTCTATGGTAGAGTTTGGTTGTTTTCCGATCCGAGTGCTAAGGCACGAGAATCTGTGCTGTTCCCTACCTGGTACTGCCCCCAGTGATGCAAGAGGGCTCAAGAAAGGTGGCATGTCCTAAAGTAGAGGCAGGTGGCCTAGGCAAGAGGCACCTGCCCCGAACCCCATCATGAGGCCCTGCAAACCATGTTCTTTAGGCCACCTAGCAGGGCCTCGGGGGTCTTGTTTGCATTCAGTCTGCATACTGTAAATAACACTTTATCTAGTTCTGTTTCTAAATAAGGTACTGTTCGAAAATATAGAAGCAATTAAATCGGTGAGCAAAAAAACAGAATTCTGTAAATAAGTGATTGATGTCCGGTAGGTTTTCAGCTCTCCTGCCTCCTACCTCTCGTCATTATCTGTAGCTATTAACCCTCTGCAAGGCAGGGCTAACAATATGCACCTATTCCTTGGGGAGGCGCCAGTCTTCTCAAACCAAAGGCCCTGCCACTTGCTTTTTCTGGCCAAAGACACAGACGTCAGGGGGTTGACTTCTCTCAGGCATCTTGAGCCGGCCCTGAAAACCCTCAGAAGAGCACTCCTGAGAAAAGGAAGTTAAATGTTAAAGGTATTTGTACCACGCACTGTCACCAATGGAGTTGGTCCCCAGGCGCTCTGGTGGATCTGCAAATGAGAAGGTGGGATGGGTTAGTAGGTTAAGCGGGAGTAGGATAGTAAGAGGAGTGGTGTTCTGTTGGCAGCTTCAACTTGGTATACACCGGGTGCTGAGCTTCGGTGCGAGTATTGGGTCGATATCAGTCCTCGTGTGCTGTTGGTGTTGCTTATGTGTTGTTGCGCTTTTGTGAAGTGCGTGCGGGTTGTTGTGCGAGAGATGGTTGTGTGAGATTTTGAGTGAAATAAGTATGCAGAAATCCATGGTTTTTATTAGTCGGTTGTATGAAGGTTAACAGAAGTTCAGAAATCTATCCGCGTGTGGCACTCGCCCATCCTCCCAATTTCATCGGGGTGGGCAAAAGGCTATGCCTGGCAGGGTTTTGGTTTGTGTAGGGCACTCCTTGTGCTGTTATAACGCACTTTGTAAGTGTTATGATTGCTTCTCGCCGTTATTTTCTAGCCGGCTCTGTAGGTGTTCTAATACCGACGGATTGATTAATGTGGGTTGGGTGTCTATTCTCCTCCTTGGGTGCTGGGCTGGCGTGGCAGACTCCTCTCAAACTTTCTATCTAAATGTGTCTGGCGGTTTGGATATGGTACGTCCGGGGGAAGTGGATGGTAAGTGGGAAGAGTAACACCGGGTGCTGGAAGCCCTCTTTAGCAGCAGGCAGGCTGCTGCCCGCACGTATTGCTTTCACTGCACGTCCATTTCTCCGTCACTACCAAGTCGCCCGAATCGCGCCAAGGGCTTACTCCTGGGGGGCCAAGGGAGCCTCAGCAGTGCTCTGGCTCAAAGACAGTTTTTGGAGATGCACGTACGTGCCTCTGCCCTGGCTAGTCCCGGGACACTTAAAGCAACGACTGACCCAACAAGGAAAAAGCAGTACTGCCGGTCGCCATGTACCAGAATGGCATCGGACATCGCTCTTTACCCTTGTTGTCATGTGTCGCCTCATTCATAATCAGGCCCTAAATTGGCCTTGCCCTTTGCTTGAAAGCCAATCTGTGACCCGGATGTTAAGCATGACCCCAACCCACAGAATGCTATCCCTCCGAGTGGAATCTTGCACCATTGACGCCAGGCTTTTGGCTGCTTGTGTTTCAGGAGCACATGGGTCCTTTCCTTGGGCAGATGCCAGCGAATGATCATTTACCACACAGCACAGTCTGGTTATTGGGCCTTTCCGCCTCCGTGATTCCCGGAATTACCGGTGCATTACAACACCGGTGTCCCGGGAATTCCGGAGGCGGAATGGTGTAAATCCCCATTGGGAATGGGGATCATGGAAACACCCGCACCATCTCGTGATGGTGCCGGTGTTTCCTCGTCTGCCTGCAGGCGGGCGGTGGTAAACCCGCCAGGTCAGACCTGGCGGGAACGCCACCTCCCGCCTGCAGGACTTGGGATTGGGCGGTCCGGAATTAACAGTGGCGGTGGGTTTACCGCCACTGTTATTTCCGGACCGCCCGACCTATAATGAGGCCCATTGTGTATAGGGGAAATGTAAAATAAAGGAACACACCTTTGTGCATGTATGGTTTCTTATTAAAGGCAGATTTGGTAAACACATGGTTTCTGTCTAGCCCGCTTCTGTAGCGCCCGTTCGTTATCATTTCCTTTAGGCAGCCAGAGTGAGTTTGCAGGATATTTCTGGCATCTCTTCTGGAAGGTCTTTTTGTTTGTGTGTGCTTTCTTAGTAAGAACACAAGCTGTCCAGTTTGAGCGAGCCATTTTTCAAGGTGTAGGAATGTCTCTCGGTGAGCGGCCTGCTTCCCGGGGCCCTCGGCAGCGGAGGTGGGGGCGATTGTTCCAGCCTTCGCGAGGGGGGTTCATAAGCAATGTCAAACATGCTGCTTTTCCTGCTGACCCCATAACTCATACTCCAAAGGGCCGATGGGTGACCTCTACTGTGAGCCTGGGATCCTCTGACTGTAGGCTGGGGACCAGGGGAAGTTCACTTCGCAGGCCGGCCATGCCTTGTCCAGCTGGCGAGCAGCCCCTGTCGCAAGGCCCAGCGCAGCTCGGGACATCCTGTTTGGGACCTGGAGCCACAATCCCGGGAGCTGTATCTCCAGGCGTGTTATTTGGGGGGAAGCCCGGAGGGGGAGGGGGTGTGAGGTGGGGGGGTTCGTTTTATCGGGCTGCTTTTGAACTTTTCAGGCTCGCAGCTATAACCTATTCCCACACTTCCATTCTCAACCTCTGCATGTAAGCGCACTATATTGGGGGTCTGCAACCTGCAGCTCTCTTGATGTTTTGGACTACGACTCGCATAATCCCTGGAAGTACACCAGACTCTGCTGAAGAAGGGATGAGATTCCGAAACGCGTAGAGAGAACTCCGAGGAGCGGAGTGGAATACAGTCTGGCAAATGCTAGGCGTTAGATTATTGAGGAATGGAATTCTTGATTTGTACTTTCTATAGGAAGTACTCAAGATGAGAGTTTATATATTACAATTGTATACATATTTTTAGGTGAAAGAGAAACTTTTGTCACAAAAAATAAGACTATAATATGTTTTGTTCTGTTTTCAGAAGAAGAAATAGGGAACTCTATGTATAATTTATGAATCATTTTCTTTAAAGAAGTATTTAAAAACACAAATATTTTTTTTAAAAGATGTGAGATTTATGTTGTATATCAATTTAATTGACTGTTTGAATTTGTGAACATCAGGAAGGGTGTTATTGACCTGATTGGAGTGCGCGTGGGATCCTCCTCTAATAGGAGCAGGTTTGATATATTTTGATTGCAGACATAACAACCTAGAGCCTGGTTGGTCGTCTTCCCATACGCCCCGGAAGAGCAGCAATTGATGTGAAAGATTGCAATTTGAGCTGTGAAAATATTGAGTGCTCCCACACACATATTTTGCATGTTCCTCTCTTCCCACTAACTCCCACTCTTTTAAAACTGCCACATCCCCAAGAGTCCAAACAAATGGCAACAGAGTGTGGTATAAAACCCAGTCAAATATTACATTATTTTAATTTGAACTGGGGCGTATTCATAAGGCTGATTTCGAGAAACGGGCAGAAGCGGAATCCAGTGCAAAATGAGCCCTTTTTGCTTCATGGCGGACATTTGGCCCACCACAATTCATGACATCTAGATGCATGTCTTCCAGAAAGCTTGTTTGTTAGCAATCATTGTGTACATTAAGCAATATTCCTAAATAACTCCTGTTGTGGTAGCTCTCTTAGTCATGGAAGAGCTTTTGAATGAGGATAGTAGAACCTAGCCAAACCGTGGTGGTCTTGTTCAGGTCTCAAATCTGTAGGCAAGCAATTCTATGTTCTTGTGTCTACAGCGCCAAGTGATCAACCACCAATCCTTTTCTCCTTGGTCCTACCAAAACTGAATTTGCCGATCTCCAGTTTCTTGTTGGGCTTCGGTGATCTGGGTGCTCAGTGTGACATCCATAGACTGTAGGCCAATAGGCTAATTTATGTTATGTGGATGTACTGCCATTTGCATAGTCCCTGTGCACTCTTATGGGTCTGAAAGGGAACGTGGGGTAGGTTTGGGGAGAATGAGGAAAAGACCAGACATTGCGCTTAGCTGTTGGTGTGTGCAGAACCAGGGGCAACTAGCGTCTGTGCTTTGTAGGTGGGTTTTGGGGTGTACAGTAGAAGCACATTATTTGTAGATGGAGACCTCAAGTGTTTGACTTGTCAGGGTCTTTGAGACATTTGGTGAGAGATGCACAATGATTAGAAACATGTAGTGGTTTGGAGTGTTAAGGGGTTGGGGTTATTGCCGTGGTGGGGTCAGCATGTGGTGAGTGAGAGTGGTTGAGTAGTAGGCTGTTGGTGGTTTCTTTGCAATACCTAGATGCGAAACACAACAGGGCACAGTACAACCATGCAACACACTTTTTCCCGGCACGCCTACATACAAACATGACAATGCACAGTTCAAATGATGCAGAAATATTAGATATACCTTGATTTTTAAGGGCACTGAAAACACAAAAGCAAGGGCTTTTTTAGTATTTAGGGAAACCTAGATGTGCACACCATAGAGTGCATCATGGTTCGTTGCACTCACAAAAAGACACTGAGATATGGAAAATTGGTTCGAAGCAATCCATTGCCTCCTGTGGAACATATATTTTATTTGTCGGAATATGAGAACGGTTTGCGGCATGATATCGTACTAGTAAGTGTTTTGGATCTTTTCCGGTTAGCCAAAGTACACACTGTTGCAGTGGTAAAGATGGGAGCGTACAAGGGGTCTAACCTAATCTAATTTATGAATTGTAAAGCGAGCACTTGGGGAAAAATCGTGCAAGATGATCGAATGGATGATTAAATCCCCATAAGATGAATATTTGTCAACTGGATACATTGGGTCTCCATCATAAAACATGTCATGTATTTCCATCCATGAATATACTCGATAAAATATTGGGACAAAGTTAGTTATTATAACAACAAATAATTGTACTTTTATCTTATGATAAATCTTCTTGGTGTTCCGAAAAAATCTCATAATCACTGCTTGATAAAACCCTTAATACTCTCTGTGAAAGAGTCTTAAATCCCAACGCAACTAGACGTGTTATTAGTCTACCCTTCTGCATGCTGGGAAAGCGAGCTTCAAATCCCAGAACAAAATGTATTGTTCTTAATTTGAAAACATTGCACCCTGGGAAAGCGTGCCTGGAAACACAAATCCAAATGGAAAACTTGCATAGACAATACAAGTGAGTCCAAGACAACAGCCAAACGTGGAAACCAAAGAAACTGTTACTTGAAAAATGAAATGTTGTTGAAACTTTGACTTAAGTGTTCCTTGTTTTGTTCTCACCAAGTCAGTTACATTATTCGAGCAATGGCGTTCTAGGGACAGCTAGAATTGGACTCTGTGCTGATCATGATTGCAAAGTGTGTGTATATTTGTCAGGTTGAGTAGTTGTTTTTGAGGGACAGATCTATGTGAATACATCACTGTGCAGCATATTTGTATTTATTTATTTGTAAAGTGCAACCAAGCCATGAGGCAGCTGGGCGCTAATCTTACAAGTTACCCAAGTATAGGATATACAGGGACAATTAGAAATGACAGGTTTCATATATAGAGGACTATGCAGATATATACAACAGATCACACTGCGTGGACATGACATTAGAGGTATCCCCTGAGGGGGTGCATCGTTAACAAGGTTTACAGTCAGAGTTTTACATGATAAACATACTTGAGTAAACATACATGAATGAGCAATCAGTGCAGTGGAGTAATCATTGGATGCGAGAGGATATGCTGTCAGTGTAAATGAGGACTAACTCTACGAGATAGCAGCAGATATTTACAATGCTGGTAGGATGAGTAAGAAAGTTAGGTAAGTTAATTTGGATGATAAGGCTGGTTGTTGTCTTGTGCATGGAACCAGCTTCTTATCTTTAAGCAAAATTGTGCGAATGAAGGTTCTTCTCTAATGTGGATGAGGAGATTATTCAATATCTTAGCCGCAAGGACTGGGAATCTGACTCTGCCTGCCCGTTGTTGGTTAAAACTAGAGCTGTACCGAATAGCATATTGAGTATTCGGCCGAATACCGAATAGTTTGTTAACTATTCGGCCGAAACCCAATATGAAGCCGAATAGTTGCTTTATTTAATAAATCATTTTCCAAACTTCAAAAAACACACTTATTATAAAAACAAATAACGCACCATATTAAATGCATTTCATATTTTTATTTATTTTCTTTGTAATTAATGTAGCATCTTTATTTAAAGTATAAAAGCCAGAAATAGAGCAGATTTAACCAAAATGAAGGGACTAAATGTACAGACGACTGTTGTATATTCAGTGCCAGTTAAAGTAGGAGGCTTCACAAACGCAGAAGGACTGCCTTTCTGAATCCGATGCATTGCATTCTCTATCCAGTTGCAAAGTCAATGAGGTCAAGTTTCGAAACTTCTTTGCAGCTCACATAGAAAAGTATAAAATGATTCATGTCGGCTCATGCAGGACAGAAGTCAAGAGGAAATCTAAAATGTGTGAACTCCATCTCACAACTATTCACCCCACCCAAACAAATGCTGCTCACTTTTCACTTATCCTAGCCACTCTTTCTCGCCAATACAGAAACATATGCAACTTATAATTCCTGACAAAATATCATATAATGTTACACTCAGGACTCAAGTCCTTAATAAAAATAAAAAAAAGGGGGGACTATGACGTACACAATTGGAAGTGACATGACAGGAACTGAAAGTATCTATACACTTCTTTCAGTTTGTTTTTTCCAACTGAAAAAAGTGCACATTGCATGTGAACATTCGCCAAAAGAAAAGATGTTCCTGTATTGTTGTAAGCTAAGTATAAAAGATGAGCACCTTTTTTGTCTAAGAATCTGTAACAAAACATGCCCTAAAGAGCAGATTACAATATAAGATAATTTTAGCTGTGTGATAGCAATTTGTCTGGTCTACTTGTATTCAGTTTTGCAAACTGAAGCCTATATTTGCCTTTCTGAGTTCATGTTCCATTGTATTTAATTGAGAATGTCAAAGTATTCAGCACGAGCTGAATAGCAAGAAACTATTCGGCCGGAGCCAAATAGCTTTTTTTCTGCCGGAATTCAGCCGAATACTTACTTAAGCCGAAGTTCGGTACACCCCTAGTTAAAACGTGGGATGGAGACACTTTGTGCTTGGGCAGTTCTGGTAGGTCGCATAGGGTTGTGGCGTGAAAAAGTGCCCACTAAATAGGTTGGTGCCTGGTTGTATAAACACTTATGTGTGAGTGAGAGTGACTTCAGATCTATTCTTTGCTTAATATTGAGCCGCTTTATGGCTTGTCTGGTAGGTATGATGTGATGCTTTCTAGGAATGTTACAGGCCGCTCTGACGGCATTATTTTGCATGATTTGCATTTTGTTAATATTCTGCTGAGATGTGCCCAAGTATAGTGCATTACAGTAGTCAAGTTTTGATAAGACTAATGCTCTTGCTACTGAGGTGCAGTTTGTCGGTGTCAGGTAGGGTCGGCAGGCTGTGATGAGCTTGCAGGTCAATGCCATGGATGAGGCTAGGGCATTGGTTTCCCTAGTAAATGTAAGGGCAGAGTCAATGTAAATTCCTAATGTTTTTACATCCTTTGCTACTTTTATGAGGTTTCCATCAATGTTAAAAGATGAGAACAAGCGCCCTAGTTTGTTCAGTTTGGTGGGAGAGCCAAGAAGGAGTAGCTTGGTCTTTTCGTCGTTTAGACAAAGACCGTGTTTCACCATCCAAATTTGAATGGTACTATAAATGTCATTAAGTGTTTTACTGTCTGCAATGTGGTCACCTGTGATGGGTATGAATATCTGGGTATCATCCGCATAATTAGTGTAGATGATACCCAGATGGTCAAATATATCAAAAAGAGGCTTGGTGAACACATTGTAGAGGGTTGGGGAGACGCACGATCCCTGTGGTACCCTACAGGTCACAGGGGAGGCTGTGGAGGAGGCGATAGGGGAGAAGACTCTCATGGACCTGTTGCTAAGGAAGGATTCAATCCACGCATTAGCTTGGTCCGAGAAGGTGTCCAGTCATTTGGTCGACTGAAAACTGGTCGAATGACATTTGGTCGACGCAATTTGGTCGAAAACCAAATGGTCGAATTTTTTTTTTATTTATATATTTATTTTTCGGGTTTTCGTTTTTTAAAAAAAGGGGGTTTTAGAGAAAAAAAGGGGGTTGGGGGGGACCCCCCAAAAAAATAAAAAAAAGGGGTGAAAATTAAAAAAAAGAAAAATTCGACCATTTGGTTTTCGACCAAATTGGTTCGACCATTTGTCTGGTCGACCAATTTTTTTCGACCAAATGTCTGGTAACCGTCCGAGAAGTGTGCGGCAGATGACTGGTGTTTTTATGGTTCACCAAATCAAAAGCCGCAGAGAGGTCGAGTAGCAGAAGTAGAGCTGACTTGCCCTTGTCTTTTAAGATCTGGATTTTGGATTTCAATTCAATGAGTGCTGTCTCTGTCCAGGGTCTAGGTCTGAAACCTGACTGTCTTAGTCCTAGCAGATTGTTAGATTCCAGGTGTTTTTGTATCTGGAGGTATGCTGCACAGTTCAGAATTTTCAGCACAAAGGGACTGTGGTGATGGGTCTATGGTTGGATTGGTTATTAGTGTCAAGGGAAGGGTTTTTTAGCCATCACCTCTTTTGTTTTGCTATTGTCACCCCGAGTGGGACGGGTATGCCCAGACGTGGGTCCCGTGCCTGCTGGGCCTAGAGACCCAAGCTATTCCTCACTGATGACGCTCAAAAAGGCTGAAACATGTCTGGAGATGCTTGTGGTCTCATGCAGAAGGGATGTGACCCAGCAGTTCGGGCTGGACTACCCCTTTGGGGGTGGGACCAAGCCTGATTTGCATATTTCTTTCCCCTTCTGTAATGGCTTGGCAGGTGAAGAACGATGGTCTGGAGGGTTGCCCAGAGCAATGCCAGAGGTAAAGATTCATTCTAAACCTTCCAGTCATCACCTCTTTTGTTTTGCTGGTGGGAGTACCCAGGCATCTTTAAGATTATTAGGGACAGCGTTTGTGTTAAAAGAGGCATTAATGAATGAAGTAATGAATGGACCAAATTCTGCAGCTGCCTCTTTGATGAGCGGGGTGGGACAAGTGTCACCCTGGCAGTTTGGTTTAAGTTTGAGTATAATTGATTCAACTTCTTTGATGGAGAGAGGTTTGAAAGTAAATTGCGGTATGTCTTGATGGGTGGCAGTATCAATACGTCTTTTTTGATTGGATTTTGTCTAGGAGTAAGCTACTTTTGTCTTGGATCACCTTCTGAATGTTCCTGCACCAAGAAGTATCTCTGGTGCAAGTCTCGGGTTCAGGGGATGGAGTTTCTAGTTCATTCAGTATATTGAATAATTCCTTGGTACTGGATGTGGCTTTAGCTATACGATCGTTGAAATTATCTTTTTTGGCCTGGACGATAGCTGCCTTGTATATAGTTAAGGCAGCTGTAAAGTCGGCCTTGTTGCACACTGATGGGTAATTTCTCCAGGTGGATTCTTCTGTTCTTTTTTTCTTTCCTTAAAGTCTTGAGTTGAGGGGTGTACCATTTCTTAATGTACGCACAGGGTTTGGATATCTGGAGTTTAAGTGGAGCTAAGGCATTGATGGCATTAAGTATAGTGTCATTGTAAATGTTTTGAACACTGGTATTCCAACATTTTGGATGCGCTGCCAGTACAAATAATTAGAACACTCTGATAGTAAGAAGTCCTCATGCACAATTCCTGTGCAATAAATGTTGTGCATAACACGTAAATGAAAATTGCAAGATTTAATGTTCTTCACATCCAATATGTGATGTCACATGACAGAGTGATGTGCTAACACGTGTTTCGACCTCTCTCGGTCTTTTTCAAGGCAAAACTCTGTTCAACAGTTATTGTGTACAATTTTTCAGTGCATACAAGAGTCCCCATTTGTAAACCAGGATACATAAAATACAGAGAACACAACAAACAAGGATATTGAAATGTCCGTATATACATTACCAGAAGAATTGGTAAATCAACATGTCATCGGCAGCACATGGAAAAATAATAAAATAATGACAAATGAAAACCTATATATATGTATATCATAAAAGTAACATATTACAGCATTACAGACTCAGGACAATACACAATTGGTACAGTGAATGTGCTGCCAGCCTATATCAGCACTGACCCACATAAAGTGACTGTAATGTGCACGTGGACCTCCATGCACTATTTAACAATGTCTATCTCTTCTATAGTTCAATTCGTGCGTGCCACCGCCAGGGGCCAAAAGTCACCAGTTCAGCACATATCACCGAACCCAGTGGGTCAAAACTTATAACTATGTCGAAAGTGACCTCTAAATTGTCAAAATAGAACCAATTCAAACTAGTGAGCACAAAAAGGTTTCCAACACCACACCAATATCGTGCCAGGTTGCCAAATAGAATTTAACAAATTACCGTTTATATAGGGTTTCAATATTTAGGTATCTGAAGGTGATAACCACCGTATTAAAGTTGTATCGTGGCGTTGCCATAGATCATTTCTCCAACTCGAAAAATCTAGAGAAACATATAATAATTAAATCCAAGTGGTGAAAAACCACTAGAAACCAGTGAAAGTATTAAAAAGGTAAGACAATACCTTCCTTTCCAAAATATGGATTATGTCAAATCGAACATTCTAATTCAGTTCAAACATCCCGCCTCAAATTGGCATGTCTGTTAAAGAAAACCGATGCATGTATTAATATGAAACAATTGTCCAATACAGAAGCCCATTCCGTCGTAAACACTGACCCTTATATAGTGTAAAAGTCACTTACAACCATAAACTATCGTCTGCAGCCGTCTGTTAGCACCGAAACATATCTAAACGCGGTTCAACCCTCGTACCGTATAAAAGAAAGAACAAGTGTAGAGAAAGGCACCTTACGATCACGTGATAGTTAATCGCGTGTGCGGCGCCGAACAAATGTAAATGTTCACTAGAGTAGAAGGGTCTGAATGCCGGTTGTCAGGATGGGTGATAGGTTATAAGCAGAGACAGTAGGTTCTCGAGTGTGAGGTTCCGTTTACTTCTCGCCAACATGGCCGGCGCTTGTGTTTGCAAGCTAGTGAGTGCTGTCTTATTGATGGTAAAGGTGATTAAGTGATGATCGGTCCATGCACATGGTGCGTTAGCAAGTATGTTGATGTTACAGTTATGGTTTGCTAACCAGTCTAATATTCTTTCTTTATTGTGAGTAGGGTCATTTATACAGTGTAAAAATCCTAACTCAGATATGGTGTCCTTAAGGGAAGTAGCTTTGGTATCTTTAGGGTTGTGAAGGCCTAAATTGAAGTCTCGTTGGATAATGACTTGGGAGATAGACGATGTGCGAGATGTCTTTTTCGAATATGGAAGTTGGTCCTGGGGGTCGGTAGATGAGGTGTAAAGTAATAGTTGATGTTGTAGATGTGGCTAATTTCACAGATAGTAGTTCCGCAGATGGTAAGTGGCATTTATTAGTCATTTTTAAATCAAGTGCAGTTTTGTAAATGATAGCAATTCCTCCTCCTTTTGAGATGATGCCCTCCCTGTCTGAGCGTAGAATGGATTAGTTCTCTGGGATGGCTAGTGATAGGGTGGCGCCTGAGGCTGTATTACGCCACGTTTCTGTGATGGCAATGTTAGGCTAGGTCATGCAATGTTATGTCTGCTATATCCAATGCATGTGCTTGGAGCAATCTGGCATTAATGAGTCCAGCTTTAATAGTGTTTGCGATAGATGTGGGCGATTTCAGCTTCTGGTTCTTAGCCCGTCTAGTAGATGGGGA
This sequence comes from Ambystoma mexicanum, assembly GCF_040938575.1. NCBI lineage: Eukaryota > Metazoa > Chordata > Amphibia > Caudata > Ambystomatidae > Ambystoma > Ambystoma mexicanum. Next base: position 649,740,942 of record NC_090938.1, read on the forward strand.
ATTCGATGTGATGGCCGGTGTAGAGAGGGTTTTGTTGAGTGGTGTTGAGTGGTGGCAGCAGAATCTAGAACCTAGTCTGAAGTTTCTTAGGGGGAGTGGGTAAAGCAATAGAGATACCTCCTAAGGAGTGTGTGTCTGTGGATCTGGAGCTCAGTTGATAGTTTCTCAGAGATGATGAACAGGCTGATGTGTTGTTTAATGGGAGGCTGAATCCGTGAGGTTGGTCTGAGCGGGATATGCAGTTAGTTGGTGGCAGCAGGGCAGGTGCTGCATACGCTGTTGCTTTTAAGCAAGCTGGACTAGAGTAATGATCAGTCCGCTCCACATTAGGGGTTAAGGAGGGTAGTTTCTGGGGCAGGTGTAGTCCAAAGTTAAGACATGGTTGCAAGAATTTAGAAGGCCTGATGTCACTTGAGAGTGGAAGAGTAAGTGTCATGGTGAGGTGTATGTTGGATCCTCTGTGACGCAAGTTAGTATCCATGAATTTGGCGATAGGGTAACAAGTGCCCATAGCATCAGAAAATAGAATTCTTAGAATGTTGACACATTTCTTCAAAAATAAATGCAGAGGAGACAGCCTTGCAAAGTCCTCCACACCCTGCATCCCCCAACTTAATTCCCCAACCCACCCCCTATCTATTTTTTTTTTTATTGAAATGTGCTAGAATTCATAGAAATAAATTTGAAGTGGGCTAAGCAGTGTTTGCATTCAATCATATAATGTTATTGGGTGATACAATGAGGGACACGACTATGGTGATGGTGATACATTGAAACGGAGGACCTCATGGGTTTAACACCCCAAGAGCGAGGGAACATGTCCGTCTGCAACTGTCTTACCCTAGAATTTCATATTTCACACAGCGTTTCTCTTGATTTTACAGCTGCACTTCTGCCGTTGGGCCATGAATTTCAGGGATGTACAGCTGTTACTGATAAGAATGTAACCTCCATTGGCAAGCACCATGCAGTAGACTAGGCTGGTCATTACATACAGATCTGGGATCATGCATGTTGTTTTTTGACATAAGGTCACAGGATTTGGCTGCAGTGACCTTACATACAATAGCCAATAGCCCCCTTTGCAGGACCTTCCTTATAAATGGCTTTGGTGGAGGCACGCTTACCCTGACCTGGTCACAATAGGCTACCTTTCGGACAAGGCCAGGTGTACTAAGACCACTAAGGTGTTGATGGGTGCAGTCTAACAATTGGATAACACAACCTCTGTGTGCCCTCTTGCAGCATGCACAGCCCATTGAGCGGCATAGGTGGCTGGGCCCGTGAGACACCAGACAGATATTGTTTGGAAAGCATAGGCCGCATTTATTATCTTTTATCTCCAAAATGTGACAAGAACATGCATGAGTGACATCATATGAATTGTTACATCATCAATCACCAACTTGAATGTGGGGGAGTGGCCATCGCCATCAGGCCCCCCATGTTCTGGGGAACGAGCCATCGGGTAATAGGTGACCCCAGAAACCGACCTGACCTCCAGTTCCGTTCCCCAGTTGAGTAGCGGTTTTATAGCACGGCACACTCCAGCCAGAGATTTCTTCCACTGACACTGGAGGTGGCGCACTACAAAAATGTTTTTTTAATTGTTATTTGATTCCTGGATTCTTGGCTTGAGTAGGCCCCAACCCCTCTCACACCCACCTTGACAAATGCCCTGTGTCGTAATTGGACCATGAACCAGGCCGGTGTTTAACAATGAAATATTTATATTTATTTATTTTTAGAATTCAATGCAAAATCAGAGCAAAACAAAATTAGAGCAGCAGCCACCACGGGGTGGTAATACAAATGCAAAATCTTATAACACAGTTAATTCAACTTGCTAACCTAATCTTCATAAGCCTTTAATGGCAAACAGAAGAAAAATCGTTTTTTCTTTATAATGGTCGATGCAACAGAGGTTATGCACTCCCTGTGCAACACTTCCCCCAAACACCTGCTGACTAAATTGTTTGTGGATGGAAAGCAGTGGCAAGGAGTCAGAAAGAAGAGGAAAACATTTAAGATTCAGCCCACCACCCCAGAATGGGAGGCCAGAAACAAAATGAAAACCCTCAAAAGGAACAAAATGGCATAGTCGGATTGTACTTGTTACTTATAGATCAGTTATAGTTGCGGTAGGATAGCTAGAACAGAACTTTGTGTGGCTGCACTTAAGAGACAACGAAGCTTACAGACTACTGAGCAGGACACCAAAGCAACGTGAACACAGGTGGGAACGTTGATTTTGGGAGGAAAACCATGCACAGGAAAACACACGCGGCAGAATTGCAATTTATTATTTTACACAAGCTTTAAAATGACAAACGGCTAAGAAAAGAGGGTTAGCAGTCAAAATCAGAAATCGGTTTTTGGGATGAAAAACAAAGGCACATAACAGAGTATTCTGAGGGGAAAGGATTACTCTAAATAGGATGATGGTGTGGGTTTTTCAATGGTATATGCAAATTGGATTTTAGAGAAAAGCAAAATACACGGGTAAATTCGGTCTTGCTAGCACAATGACTAGTTCTATTGAGACTATATTTTAAGGACTATAATTATTAAAGAAAGGCACTTGACATGAGGTGGTTGAGATCGAATTGCAACCAGCTCACTGTGAATCTCTTTATATGGGAATTCATTGATTTAATTCAAACGATACTAAGAACTTGCACAGATAACTGAAAGAAATAGAAGAGGAATATGCTAACAGATATGGACTAATACAGATTCTTCCAAGGAAAGTGTAAACAGAGGATACTGGCAATTTGGGATATGAGTGGGATTTTAATAGGATTTTAATAGGATAGAAAGGTCAAAAGAGCTGGATATGCAGTTTGTGGGTACTGGGTGATGTGATACCTACGAAGCAAGCTTGAGTTTGGTTATTTGGACAGCCAGTAAGGTCTCTGGACAGCGGGGCCAAGGAACTGGTTACTGAGACAGCTGGGCTCTCCGGAATTGGATCAGCTGGTCACGGTCTGGTCACTGTGGACAGCAGGATGGGTCAGCTGGGCAAGGGGTCTGGTCAGTAGGCTCTCCTAAATGGGATCAGCTGTGTATCCTCCTTTAACCCTGGATTCCTTGTGTAGGCCTGGATCTGGATGGTCCTCCCTGGGTGGGATCAGCTGCCTCCAGATCTGGACTTTGAGTTTTGAAATTCTTGAATATCCCTTGTGTCTCTCGGTCTCCTGCTTATGTAGCCAGAGTGACATCCTAGAGTTTTACAATCCTGGTGGGGGGGGGGGGAGTACTCTGGATTTACCCCTCTACTGGGATAGGCCAGGCTACTGGTGTTGCCTCCTACCCCCCGAGCTGGTTGGTTCAGGGGAAGTGACATCATTTTAGGTGTGTGCATTTGACTTCCTTTGTCTCAAAAAGCCTATTTATTTTACAAAACTTTGTTAAGGATCAAAACATCAAATCTATACTTGTCACCATCATAATAAACAGATCTGCTGATCCCATATGTCACAAGGAATTGGCCATTCTGAACGCCAATTCTATGTGATGTTGCATCGCCCTTTTGGCACAATTTTGTCATTTTCAGGAAAAGTATAATATTTAGAATATTTTCCCCAAGTTATACGTCTGTGCCAGTTATACTTCACCCAGAAATACATTTTTCCTGCCATTCCAGCCCACCATGTGCCAGAAAGATGCACATGGTCTCATTTTGCTTGTTTAAAAATCACACGAAAACTGTCATAATATCACATTGCTGCTTATTCAGATTGCAGGGAAAAATGTCTTAAAGTATAAATGTCCCTTATTGTCAATGAGGTAGATTTGCCCTGGATGTGGGCGGTGCTGCCACCCCCACTACCAAATTGTCTTCCCCTGGGTCATCCTGAACATAGGGTTTCCATGATGCCCTTTGAAACCCTCCATTGGGTGTTGGGAATGCATGTAGCAGGAAATCACATCTACGGGTCAAAACACAGGGCTTCACCCCCTTCCTTTGTCCTTTGGGGCAGTGCTGCCTGGTAGTCTGGCAGAACCAGTAATTATCACACTGTTAATCCCAGCCCATGTCCTTGTACCATCAGTTCACTTGTAAGTGCGAAATTGGGAGGCAAGCCTTCCTGCGAAATTGGTTTGACTGGAATTCCTGGGCCTCAGCCAGGCTGATTGAAGTCTTTTTGTGGGGAACAAGCATAATATACATAGCTTTGCAGCCCCTCCACCCACATATGCAATTGTGTTTCTGTGCGGGTCACAGTATTATTTAACATTTTAGTTTTCGAATGGCATTTTCCTCCTTTTCAAATGCAGATTTACCCGTGTGTTCATTTTCTTTCGTGTTAATTTCACAAATACAGTTTCTGGCGCACACAGTTACTTTTGAATTAACTTTCTGGAAGGCTTTTAAAGATATGGTCCATTTCTGGACACAAAGATATACTGCAAAGAGTTTCTTTGAAATTGACACGAGGCAAGAGAGAGAACCACGCTATTTCTTTGCTTTGTAGTAATTTGCATGCGCTGGTTCATTTTAAAAGTAAATCATAGCCGTGTGGACTGAAACAGAATTCTTTGCTCTTGATGGACTTTATTCTTTAACATGAAAACAATGTCGTTCTGGGAGGCATTGCCTTTCTTTATGTCAATCAGATGAAATACACATGCAGGGCTGTGTTTAATGGAGCAAAACTTTGCTGTGTTTAAAATGAAAAAAGGAACAAAGTGCAATGCTGTCTTGAATGCAGGTCATTTTCTTGTGTTTGATTTGAAGCAAAAACAAATGCAGCCATGCTGTGGGGTGGCAGTGTTCAAAGTCCCCAGGTATTCCTCTGACCCTATTTTTTCCCCACGCCCCATCTGAACGCTGTGGCTATTCCGAATGAAACATGAATCCACCTAGGGGTAAAAAAAGACAAGGACCACGGACCCAGCCAACACATCAAACACCCGATTCATCCGAGAAATTAAACTCTGGCAACGCTTACCTCCAAAAGCCTCCCAAATGCACCCGTCCACCCAACAGATGTAAGCCAGCCCTGCTGTCCATGCCACCTCCATCGCCGCAGCCCACTACCATTGCTCGTGGCCATGCTAGGTCTCAAAACCAGCCAACCAAGCTGCCTGCGCAGCTCGAAGTCACAAACAAAAAGGACAAATACAAAGTTAGCAAACTAAGCTGCCTCTGCAGCTCTACTGGTCTGGTCTCAGGCAAAATAGAGGGAGAGCCCCACCCGCTTTTGTGCTTTATACCCCACCCGTGACCCATACCAGCCTAACCTCTGTTTTTTTAACCATTTCTCCGGGTCTCCGGGGAAGACCCTGGAGTCTCTGGGTTTTCGATGCAGTTTCTGGGTCCCGTCCAACCATCCATACGATTGGCTACTGGCAGCAGTCTTTTGCAGCCAATTGGATGGAGGATTGGATGTGACCCGGAAACAGCGCGAATGCAGTATTACCGCGTTTATTTTGCTTAAGCTTTCATTTTTTTTGCCCAGTTTGCCTTATGTTTTAGTCACCCTAAATTGAAGGGCGACTAAAACATATTTTTTTTAAAACAATTTTATTGGTTTTTACAACAAATATTCAACATTTCAACAAATTCAGCAATACTTGTCTGTATAACTTAGCATCGTGTTCACATTTAGGTATCTGCTGCATACCCCTTGCCCTCCCCCAGATCGAGCTTACTCTGTTTCGTGCTCTATTGTCCTCTCCTCCGGGGGAACCTCCCCATCTGTATTCTCAGGGGTGTCTTGGTCACTTAAGCAATCTTGTGTGGACCCAAACAGTGTGGCCACTAAGTGTTTCCAGGCCATCAGGGTACTTGTTTTCTCCTCCCTTCCCCTGATTACTGTCTCATTCCATACTGCCGTTTCCGCCTCGGTCCATTTCTGTAAATCACTCCACCAAACCTCCACACTTGGTCTATTGCATGCTTTACATCCGATGGCTATCCTGCGCTTGGCAAGTATATATGCCAAGTCCTTCAGTTTGCTCACATGTTTCAATTGACACGGTCTAGGGAACCCCCCCATCAAGCATGCCCACACCGATTCAATGTTTAGCATAATCCCTTTCTCATTCAACCAGTGGACTATTTCTCTCCAAAACTTCCCAATCTCTGGACATGCCCAAAACATGTGCATCATCCCTGCGTTTTCTTCCCCGCGTTTGGGGCACGTCTGCCTTCCAGCATTCTCAAACCGGGCTATTCTCTGGGGAGTCATGTATGCCCTATGGGTTATATATAGTTGTATTTGCTGCAGCCTTGCATTTCTGGACACTTTATGATAGCCTTGAACCCCCTCCCATGCCCCATCACTCATGGATTCTCCTGCTTCCCCCTCCGAATCTTATCTTAATTGGGTGACTTCCTTGCCCACTCTGGACATCAGCAGCTCATAGATACGAGACACCTCATGCCCTCCCTCTGCTATGTCATACATTGTTTCTATGGCCTTGTCTGGTTGATCTGCCAGCGTTATTTCGGACCATGTCTCTCCAATCGTCCGTATCAATCTAGTATGAGTGATATACTGCCCTCCATGTAAACCCGTTTCCGCTACCAGTTCCCCAAATTCCTTTACCTCTCCCTCCTGCCATATGTCTCCCATTGTTGCAATCCCCACAGGCTCCCAGTACTTGCGAATCGTATTCTTTAGTTGCACGCTCCCACCAGTCAGTGCCACGAACGGCACTTGCAGAGAACATGGGGTTGGGTTCCCATGACCTGGCAGGATTTGCGCCGCAGTTTCCATCCCAATTCCAGCATCCCTGGGCACCCTTTGAGCTCAGATTTGGGCAGCCATATCAATTCTTTAAAATAATATGGGGCACATTCTGATCTCAATAGTCTAGACTCTGATGTTGGGTCTTCCGTCAGCCATTTGGCCACATATTGAAATTGGCTAGCCAGATAATACATCTCAAAGTTAGGTAGATTTATATCCCCTTTATCATATACGTTTTGTAATTTCCACAGGGCAATTTTGTTCCTAGTTCTGTGCCAAGTGAAGCCCCTGCATATGCTCTGTAGTTTAACAAAGAAGTGTTTTGGTATCATATATGGTATGTATTAGTGTAGTAGCCTGTGCAATACGACCATCTTTAGCAGTGCCCCTCTCCCCATCATAGCTAGCAAGAGCTTGGTCCAGAACTTCATGCTATTTTCAATATTCACTATCGCTTTCATGGTATTATGTTTATAGTCTGTTTCCACCGTGTGATATATATCTATGCCCAGGTATCTGAAGGTGCGTGTCTCCCAAGGTATCTGTAAGACTGGCAGTTGTTTTCGCGGAACCCCCACAGACCTCCCCAAGGGGAAAATGCACGATTTCTTAAGGTTGACTGCGATGCCAGATAGCGATGCATAACGCTCCATCGCTTCCAGGATGTATTGGAGATTTTCCTCAGGGTACCTCAAGTATAGTAACATGTTATCTGCATATAAAGAAATTAGGTGTAGTCCCCCTTTTGTATAGATCCCTACTTCTTCGTATTGTTGTCTCAAGTATATTTCCAGGGGTTCTAAGGCTAGGATACACAGCATTGGGGATCAAGGACATCCCTGCATAGTGTATCTGCTGAGCTGCCACCTCTCCGAGATGATCGTTCCGTCTTAACTCTAGCCAGCGGTGCACTGTATAGCAATTTTGTCCATTTAAGGTACCCAGGTCCCATCCCATATTCCTCCAGGGCTGCCATTAACCAAGGCCATTTGACGGAGTGGAAGGCCTTCACTGCATCTAGTGATATAATCGCCATCTCACTCGAGTCCCCTCCTTTAGGCTCTGACCCGGTGGAGTCGTCTCAAATTGTCTGATATACTTCTACATGGGACATATCCGGTCTGGTCGGGGTCTATTAATTTACTTATGACCCGTCTCATTCTATTTGCCAATACAGCCGTCCGTATCTTACTGTCCTGGTTCAGCATTTACAATGGTCTATACGACCCACAGTCCTTGTTCGGCTTATTAGGTTTGGGGAGCGGGATAATGATCGCCTCTCTGAGGGATTCTGGCAACATCCCTGTTTCAAAAGCCTCATTTAGCATTGCCAGCAATGGGGGAAGCACTTCTTTTTTATATGTTTTGTAAAATTCACTGGGGAGTCCGTCTGCCCCAGGGGTATTGCAGGTGGGCAGTTGCTCGACCACTGTTTCTATTTCCTCCATTGCTATTGGAGCATCTAGGTCCTCTTGCTCCTCCGCGCTTAGCTTCGGAAAGCTAATATCCCTTAGTATTTCCTTAATCTCGCTCCCTTCACACCCATTGTTGTCTCTGTATAATCATGTATAGTATTCAAGGAACTCCCCGTTCACACCCTCTTGGGTGTCAAGTAGCCGTCCCTCCTCCCCCATCACTGCTCTAATCACTTGTCTAGCGGTCTCATTTTTGTACAACCACGCCAGCAATCTTCCGGGTTTATCTCCCCCTTTGTGTTGTCTCTCTATGTATTTCTTGTAGTTTAGATTGCACAGTCTCTCCCAGTGCCCTGCACATTCCTGCTGTAATTGGCTTATGGTATCGGTATGCTCGCGCAAGTTACCTCCTCTGCCCAGCACCTCTTCTAGCTTCACCTCTGTCTTCTGCAGTTCCTGTAATATGCTACCCTGGTGCCCTTTGGATTTAGCTATGGCTGCTCCTCTCATCACGACCTTAAACGCCTCCCATAGAGTTCCAGCCGATGCAACACTCCCAGTATTATTTTCAAAGTATTCTATAATCTCATGTCTCAGTTCCTCCCTGTAGACTGTATCTTTCAGTGCTTCAGCTCTAAGTCGCCATGTGGGGATCCTGGCTCTTGGAGATGCATATTGCCACGTCAAAGCCAGTGGCGAGTGGTCCGAGAGGACTCTCGCTTTGTACTCTGATTGTGTTATTTCCCCAGTTAGTTCCTGTGAGGTAAACATGTAGTCTAAACACGTGTGCAAGTTTTGTGGGGCTGAGTAAAACGAGTACTGTCTATTGTGTGGATGGTGTAACCTCCACGCGTCTACTTACTGGAGGTCTCTCAGAAGGGTTTTTAGAGTCTTGGCGGCGGAGGTGGGATTGTCCAATTTCTCATCTGATCTATCCACCCTTGGGTCCAGTGCACAGTTTTTTTTTTTAATACATTTTTTAATTTTATTTTTTTTAAACCAAACAAAACACCACACAATACAACTGTTTCCGCATATAGAAGCATCATCAAACCATCATATTACATAACATAATTCCCCAATTCCCCCCCTCAAACTAGAGCAGGCTCCTCTGTGTCGTCTGCTGGAGCACTATCGGGAGGCGCAGTGCTTATGCGCTCATCGTCCGAGTCCTCCGATTCATTATGACCCTGGTGTGGGTTAGCCATGGAGGCCGCCAGGCCAGCAGGGGCCCTATTTCCTCCTCACCCCCTCTAGTGACCGCTTCAAACCAGACTATGGATTCCGCCTCCGTCCACCTCAAGAGGTCCGCCCACCATAGCTCCACCTTGGGCCTATGGGCCGCCTTCCAGCCTATAGCAATCCTGCGCTTGGCCAGAACATAAGCCACATCCTTCATCTTGCTTGTGTGCCTTCAGTCCCGGGGTCTGGGAAAGATCCCAAGCATACAAGACCAAGCTGATCCTACGTCCAACACCACTCCCCCACCAGCCAATGTCATTTTAACCTCCCCACACCTGGGGCATTTCTGCGTGACCGAGCCTCCAAACCTTGCAATCTTCTGGGGGAGTCAGATAAGCCCTGTGAGTAACATACAGCTGGAGTTGTTGGAGTCTCGCGTTTCGGGACACCTTTTTATGGTACCTCTGGGCTCTCTCCCACTGCCCGTCCGTCATGGATCCACCCACCTCCTCCTGGGTCCAGTGCACAGTTGACGTCTCCTCCCCATATAACCGCGCACCCCAGGTACAGGCTCATTTTCTTATAGGGTCCTGAAAAAGGCCACTGTGTCTTGGTTTAGGGCGTGTGTATTGATAATGCATATCTCCTTGTTTTCTATAAACCCCCGTATTGCCATTATCCTCCCGTCTGTGTCCACTGTAGTCTGTAGAAGCTGGAAAGGGACATGCGGTGCTACCCAAGTGATCACACCTCTTAACGTAGCCTGAATAGGTTGCGCCTATGTATGTCCCCCTCCATTTCCTCTGTACTACTTCTTGTTTCTCTCTCGTGAGATGTGTTTCCTATATCAAGGCGACATCTATTTTCTGCCTTCTCAGGTAGGTCATGGTTTGTTCCTTTTCAAATAACTGTTGAGCCCCCTGACATTCCAGGTCAATATCCTAAGGTCCCCCCTATTTCAGCCGTACCCGATCCCTCCCTTTGTCCCATGCACGCATATTTGTAAGCTCGTCCCTCAACAAATAACACAAGTCCCACAACTCTCCCCCTCCCTCCTCCCTTCCCGTCCCCAACTGTTGCCCAGCTCCATCCCTGGATCTTGGGCAATCCCGCATTTAGTCCTGTCTCGGCTTGCCGGTACTAGGAACTCAGCGGGGTGGTTACCACACTACCGGTAACCTCACTAAACTAAACTATTGGGGTATGAAAGTGGGTTCACTGTATTCCTTCAATTATATCTAGTATATTTTACGCTCTAATATTCTCATATTTTAGACCCAGGTTATTCTTACTTCCATGTGCACTATCCTATAATCAAGTCCCATTGTCTTAGAGCATACAGCACCTCATCATCCAGGGCACTGCTTCACTTCTCTTTTCCATCCTCTTTCTGCGTGTCTGCCCCGTCCGGGCAATTCTGACCATCTAGCCATTCTGTTGCCTCTTCTGGGGTTCTGAAGAAGAGGGACCTGTTCTTGTGGAACACTTTCAGCTTTGCCGGGTACATCAGCATGTACCTGTAGCCCGCATCTTGCAGCCTCTTCTTCACTTTTGGAAGAATTCCAGGATCTTCTCCCTGTCCCGATAGTTTAAAATTTTGGCAATTATCGGTCTTGGGGAGGCTGCTGGTGGTGGTTTCCCTATGCGCACTCTCGACCATGAAACCTTGGGTGAGTGCCCCTCCTTCTATTTCTTGCAACAGCATGGTCTCTATATAGTCTGTGGGGTTTGGGCCCTCTTCGCCTTCCGGTAGCCCTATAATGCGTATATTGTTTCTCCGGGCCCGCCCTTTGGCTTCCTCTGCCCTGCTTTCCAGATTGTCCACTCTCTGCTGCAGTATGTGGATCTCCGGAGGCATGTGACGTGCAGGCTGCTGTGTTTGAGTTTGATGCCTTCTCCATTTCACTTCTGCTTTCCGCTATTTTCTTAACGTCCTGTCTCAGTATTTTCACATCTTCCTGCACCACCCCAATTTTGAGATCCAGTGATATTTTAAGTTCCGCCATAGCTGCCTCCAGCTTAGTTTCCCACGCCGTTTTCAGGTCTGCGATTGCGTCTAGGATCTGCTGATCGTTGCGTTCTGGTGTTATCTGGTAGCAGGGTTTTTATCCTTCTTCCTAGCCCCTCCGTTGATTGGGATAGTTTGGTGAAGTCCTTCATCGTTGCTTGTTTGCCTTTTGATTTGGGCACCTTGGAAGCCATTCGAGGCCCCCTAGTACATTAGATTGCCATAGTTGGAGTAATGGTAATTTTCCCTGGCCCTTCAGTGTGCTGAGGTCTGTTAAGATGCTGAACCACACACTAGCAGAAGTCTGTTCTATTCTCCCATTGCTGTTTCATACCAGGTGATATTTGTACGGTCTGGTACATCCTTTGGTTGTTTCTGGGACCCAGTATTATATAGCAACACTGACCCATGCTTTGCCTTCATTCTTCTAGCGCACACTACATCCTCGGGTGCTCTGATCACTCAGTTCCCTTAGTCGCAGTTTTCTCCCTGATTTGGTTCCACGTGCTGCATATGGGCTGTTGCTTCGGTCATTTCGTTAGTGCTCCCGGACCGTAACGCCTCTCTTGTTGCACTCTCCTATTTCCAGCGAGCCCGCTTCTGCCTGCTTCCACTGCCTTTTGGATTCTTGGGACTCCAGTCACCTGATCACTCTATTCAAGGACTTTGTTTATGTACATGTAATGACTGGAGTCATGCTTCGTGATATGGCTCCAGCATACATGCGTTCCACCCGCGCTTGACTCCGCATCCTATAATTTCTGGATTGGCTCTTAGTGAGGTTATTAGGCCCGCATTCCTGCTTTTATTTGTGGATTTAATTCCAGCTGCTCTCACCAGGTTATTCGGTATCCCCCAGCGGCGTGTGTTATTAACTTTGTGGCCTTAGTCAGGGCATCGGGCATTTTTGTCCATGTTCGTTAAGTATAGGACCTCATTTTCATACGTTATTGCCCGTTTGGATGTCCTTAGTTACATACTGTGTCCCTGCTTGAGGTGGTGCACGTCTTTCATGCTGCACCATGCGTTGTTCACAGTGTTTGAGTCTTCCCCGGCACCTGCCGGGGACGCTGTGGCGCTGCGTCCGGCATTCCTACGCTCGCCGGAAAGATCTATCTGCAGCAGGGCGACCAGCACTATGTACCTGCTCCGTGGTTGCGGCGTTGCAGCATTCAGTTCCCCTCAGTGGTGCTCTCCATGCCGATGCCCACTTCGCTAGGCACCAAGGGTCTGTCTCTGTTGCTCGAAGGGCCGCTCCGTGTTATGATAGCACACTGCAGGGGAACGGCGTATGCTCCGCACAAGTGTTCCCCAGCCACCACAGAGTTGCTTCACACCATGAATGATCCTGGCTATGTCCTTTTGTGCTGGGGATATTTCAATCCCGGGGAATGAATCTCTTGGGTGCGGGTCTCATCTCCTTTGTTCTTGCGTGGCAGCCATTTTGCCAGGACGTCCACGAGTCTCCTCTACTTTTCTTCGCCTTCTAACTTCTTTTTCCTTTCTCAATTCCGGCATCTGAGTCCTGTGCTATATGCCGCTCTCATTCACGCAGCTGTGGGTCTGTTCACGTACCATCCGATTCGCTTCTGCCGTATGCACTTTTTAGGATTCTTGTAGGATCGGCAGGAGCGACAGTGAAGACCAGTTTATCCCATGGCTGGCTGGCCATGCCCCCTAGGGCGACTAAAACATAAGGCAAACTGGCCAAAAAAGAATGACAGCTGAAGCAACAGCAAAAAACAGGGAATACTGCAAAGCAGTATTCTCATTTTTTCAGCTTCCATTCTTTTTGGCCAGCTTGCCAGGGCTCCACTTTTTTCACAGGGTGGGCTTCTAAAATGAGATTGTTATAACAAAGGAGATAGATTCAATATTTGTACCAATTATCTCATCACCAAACCTCAAGGATCACTGTTTATCCGGCACACTTAGTCCTGAAAAAATAGACTCTATGCATTAATACATCAAAAACTAATATAGTAACTTTATTCATAAATAGATTTAATACTAAAACACATATTGACCCAAACACAAAACACAATGGATACAAAAACTAATACATAAAAAATGAATCTAAAACGACCACACACAATTCAAAAGACACAATTGACAATACACTACTACATTCAACATTCTAAATGTGTCATAAAATCATTCCGGACATGTTTGTTATTCAAATTCCTCAAAGAGTGAATATTATTCAGGAGAAACTCTGTAAAAACTGTAGACTGCTTCAACACCTTGTTAATTTGGCCAATTTGTACGTGGAATTATTTGAGAAGTCCGTCACATATCGTGCCACTAACCCATTTGGCCATCTGTTGAGGAAGTCGTTTTGTTATATTGACGATGTTCTGATTGTTTGGGATGGGTCCTTAGAAGAAGCTAACAGCTTTGTGGACGGGTGGAACCAACAGAATCGGTTCCTGAAATTCACCAAATCTATAAGTGATTGCATAATTCATTTTTTGGACATCACCATTTTCCACTCTATGGGTGTGCTGAAAGTTAAACCCTACAGTAAGATCACAGAAAAAAATGTTCTGCTTAACTACAGTAGTCATCATGCTAAACACATGAAAATGAACTTGCCCTTCAGACAATTCCTTAGGGTAAAAAGGATTAGTACCCCGGCAAGAGACAATCAGAATGCAACAAGCATTCTGATTGGCTCTCGCCAGTTCCCTACCCGGCCGGGAATCCCTCCGTCGGGATTCCACGGCCTTTGTCCCCGGCAGGGGCTGTGGCAGCCCCTCAGCCAATGAGAAGGCTCGAAGCGGGGCCATCCCCGCTCCGAGCCTCCCCGCGGCTGAGAGGCTGCCTTCGCCCCCCGCCGGGGACTCGGGTAAGTCTTTTTTTTTTTTCCCTTCCCTCCCTCCCACCCTCCCCCCAACTTACCTTCTTGATCCTGCATCCCCGGCGGTGGACGAGGGAAGCCTCCAGCCGTGTGGAGACTCGGAGCGGGGCCATCCCCTCTCTGTGCCTCCACACTCCTGGGGGCTTCCCTCGTCCGCCGCCGGGGACGCAGGTACTTTAACGCTGCAGCGTTTCGGGACAGAAAAAAATTGCTATTCGTATCCCGGTCACGCAAATTTTGCGGGCCGGGATACTAATAGCAATAGAACCCTCGGGGCGGGGGCATTACCGACTCTGGTAATGCCCCCGCCGCTCGGGTTCTATTGCTTAAATAGTAGCTTGAAGAATGATTTTATGACACATTTAGAATGTTGAATGTAGTAGTGCATTGTCATTAGTGTCTTTGGAATTGTGTGAGGTTGTTTTAGATTAATTTTTTATGTATTCGTTTTTGTATCCACTGTGTTTTGTGTTTGAATCAAAATGTGTTTTAGTATTGAATCTATTTTTGAATAAATTTACTCTATCAGTTTTTGATGTGTTAATGCAAACAGTCTATTTTTTCAGGACTAAGTGTGCCGGATAAACGGCGATCCTTCAGGTTTGGTGATGAGATAATTGGTGCAAATATTGAATCTATTTCCTTTTTTATAACAATATATATGTATTCCCCTGCTGGTGGAGTTAGATGTTAGTTTATGTAGAGGTATTCTTGGATAAACCTATTTAAACACACACTTCTAAAATGAGAAACACTGAAGGTCATCTTTGACTTCCATGAATTGGCTGAACACCTCTCCACCGCAGTATAAACCTCATGAAAAATAACAAACTACTAAGGTGAAATGTCCAATTCCGGTACTACAAGTTCCAGGTAAAACATGTGTATTGGTTCTTGGAGTTTAAAACGTGCACACATGTTAACGTTTTCAAAAACACTATTGGAAGAAAATATCCCCTCTTGGTTTTGTGTGTGTGTTGCTTTTATGGAATGCGAATGCCTTTCGTCCTGTGCAATTTAGGTGGTTATGCATGTCCTTGGACATTTACATTTATTGCATTTCACTGTAAAGTGCAAAGGCAGACGTGTTAATAATGACATCTACAACAATCTAGCATACCTTTTTGACAGGCGGGTGGGGTGTGTGCAAATGGGCAGTCTTTTGTGACTGTGGGCGGGGCATACATCTCAGGGTTTTTGATTTTCATATGTAGCCAGGTACGCCGTGACCCCTGGAACCAAAGATTCGGGCGCCGGGCGGCAACACCTGTAAATGACGCTCTTGCGCCTCCCGGTGCACAGTTGCCCTACACGGCCCCCCGCAGTCTTCCCTTTTTGGCCTACCTAGTGCCTCCCAAGTCGCAACCCCGGCTATGGGCCGGGGCTGCTATTGTATGGTGCAGCTTCGTTCAACTACACAGGATAATTATTTGGGAGAGAGTGCTTGTTTGAGCAATCCCTTCCCTCATTGGCTGGCTGCACTGCAAATAGTGCTGCAAGCACAGAGTGCTTCACTATTGGCACAGAACTGGCCACCGTGCCTGACCTTGCAATCCCTTTTCAGTTTTTTGTTTCAGTATTTCTGATTGTAGAGTGCAGAGGAAAGTTTTATGTCTGGCTGTGGCTGTTTGATCAAACAAATGCGAACGCCACTCATAATGGAAAAATCAAAACTACATGTCCCAAAATGCAGTGCTGTTTCTTAAAAATCCGGTTTCGGATAAAGGTTCTACATTTGAGATATCTGCAGAGTTGCCCACTGGCCATATCTTTTAACCGGTCTCACCGCGATCTCTCATTTTTATTCTTTCCGTCCCCATCTTTCAGTGCCCTGCGGCCGCGAATCTCCTCCCCGGGAGCCGGTGGAGAGCGCGCTCTGGACGTGCTCCCCTGCAGCCCCCGTTGCTCCCCTTTATTGGGCGCGCGCTAACAGCCATGGCCGCCGGTCGCCTTCTGCAGAGGTTTGCAAAGCACCCGCTCCTGCGCTTATCTCCCCGCGTCTGTCAGCATCTTTCGGGGAGGGGAAATCATTTTGTTCTCCAGGCAAAGAGAGAAGTGGAATTGTTTTCCAGAATTGCCTGCACAATTTGTAACTGTGATTGAAGAAATGACAGGGTGGCAAATAGATCTGTGGCCGATGCAAACGAGGCACTTCTCGCAATCCCTCATGCAGTTCCCCCCCCACCCGCCATTTGAGCACGAGCAGGGGAACTAGCTACAGGAAGCGCGGGTCACCTGTACCACCAGCACCCCCTGATTCTTCAACTTCTGGTGGTAGTCACTATGCTAATACCGCTAAACTGAATTGCGGCAATCCACTGCATCTTTTAGGGTTGCAGTCATTCCCTCCTATTGGAGTGCTACTAGACTCCATTTGGGATGAGGCGATCATGACTGCATGCCGTAATTGTACCTGGGTCAATGATGCCGCATAAGCGACAGTAAGGCCTCCACTTACCACTTGACACACATTTGGGGTGGTGTAAAATGGCCAGTATTCTGAAATACCACCTCTTACAGGTACCATACAACTTGTAATAGAGGCCCATTGTCTTTATCCACCTGCCACCAGGCTGAGTGGGCCTAGAGGCCATGCAACACCATTGCACTAGCTTAGGGCACGTGGATTGGCACTGTGCGGGTGCCATAGGGACAGATAAGCTGGTTGCTTGAGGCTGAGAGGTGATATTGGTGGGAGGCCTCGCAGCTGGACATCTTGAACTCTTGACTGAATGATAAAGTGGAATCCAGCGACTTTAACTCTGATGGATCTGAGAGGGCTCCGACAGTTTGAGAAGTAAGAGGAGCGTGTAGGCAGGAGCCCTGCTTTCTGCTGATCTCCATTTTTGTTTTAGCCATGAGGAGAGGGGTGAGATGTTGGCAGGGACACACAGCCTCTGGGTGGTGTTCAGTCTTTTACCCACCCATGGACCGCCCATGGCCATGCTAGACCCTATGGTTCTCCCCACCCACTACCTGCCCCTCCATAAACAAAGCACATCCTCCTTGGATCTCGGAGTTGTGACGATTCACACGGTGTCGTCACTTCTCCCCAGGAGGGACCCCCTTTTCCATGAGGCTAGGGAGGTGTGGCCCCTACTCAATAGTCCCACTAGGAGGTGGTTTCATGCAGGAGGACCTCGTGGGAGGGACTCCCTCTCTAGGTATAAGGACGATCACCTGGGGTATAGCCCAATTAATGTTGCCACTACCCAACATTTCTTAGCCCTCCCTAATGTCCAAAGCCACTATATTGAGAACAAACGTATGTATTGTTGCAACATAGGGCCTAAGACTAAAAGTACTAGGGCGAGGAAGAACACAGACGACATGAAGATTATGAACTGTGATAGAACTGGTACAAGGTAGCCCCGAAGCGGCATAAAGATTGAACTGATAACATAGAAGAAGGACTTGTGTAATCTGCATGGGAGGAACTGGATACAAAGTATAAAAATGAACAAAGGAGTGTTCGATCAGGGAAGCCCGGCCTTGCAGCCGAACGCAGCCGTAACGAGAAGCACAGTGGTGGCAGGAGCAGCAGTATCCAGTTCTGTTGGAAAAAGCAGCCGGCACCCGAGGTCTGCAGTGCGAGAGAGTCGAACGCTGACCGAAAGCTGTCGAAAAGCAGAGTGGCAAGAGGACGCCAAGGAAGTTCTCCGTTCGCCAAATGAAGGTGGACAGCATCCCAAAGCAAGGAAGCGGCTGCAAGTGCTGGGGAGAGAAGCCCACAGAGTCAGAGAAGTGTCTCCCGTTGCCAGGAAGTCCTGGCAAGGTACCAAAGCACTGTCAGAGGTAAGGGGGAGATACATGAAAAACAGAGGGGACACAGGTTGACACAGAGGCTAAGGTGGCTTTTCCCGGAACAGTATTAGCAAGGAAGTTAATAGACATAATGTGAAAAAGGATCTGGGACCCAAAGAGTAAGAAGAAAAGCATCAGAGGAAATCTTCCTCGGAGCAGTGCTAGTGAGGAAACCACCGACCACCAGAGATGGGTCTGGGACCACAAGGCTGAGAAGGCAAACATTAGAGGAAATCTTCCTAGGCACAGTGGTAGTGAGGAAATCGCTGTACTCCAGAGAAGGGTTTTGAACCCCATACCAGGAGAAGACTCATTCTCCTGGTATCGGACAAAGAGTTGTGATAAAGACAACAGGGGAAGGGTGTCATTCCCCCTGGTTCTATTTGGGAACTGCATAAACTCATACCAGGAGAAGGGATTAATTTGCCCACTAATTGGATAAAAACTGGATGAAGCATGTAAGCCAGGGGAAAGGAGTCATTCCCCTTGGTATTTTCTGTGGAAAGAAACCAATTGTTGAACACTGTTCAAGAAGCAGGGAAGGGAGCCAGTCTACTGGAAGAACCTTGTTAGTTTATTCTTTAGTTATAGTGTGAGGGTTAGAGTAGGATTTGACACAGGAAAGTGTAACTTTGATTTTGCTGACATTCTGAACATTCCTTTAATTTTAGTTCGAGACCGGGAACCCCCTCGTAGAGATGGGGGACAGTGAGGTAATTTACTGAAGAAATAGGTTCATAACCAAAACCACGCCTCTTTGTGTCAGAATCATTCTTCGATGCCCTTACAGAGTCTAGCTTTGCGCCTTCTGAAAGGTGACCTCCTTCAGAGCCCTTTCCAATGTATACTGGTTTTAGACATGGAATGCCCTGCAGATTCTAGTCCAGTTGTTCTAGGCAGAATAGAAGCACTGGAAAGGCCAGGGTAGTCTTTTTTAGAAATCCACAGAAAAGAGGCGGCCCCCCACAAGAAGTCCCAGGTCGCAGGCATCTGATTAAATGGCTGGGCTAATTTGGGGGCAGAAGGAAAGGTTGGTCTAAAAAAAAAACTCTGACCTTACAATAATGAAAAACAAAATGCTCTTCAGGTTTAAAAATGATGAAGGTGAAGTGCCAGTACAATTCTTTGTTCGAAAGGTAGTCTGTTGCTGGCTTGAAATCTGACGTGTCCTTATATTACGTGACCTTTGATGCCAGATGCGGATTCTTGACCACACTTACATAGCGCCTAAATGATGGCAGTAACACCTAGCACCCACTTTGTTCTGGACACCTAGCCTGGGGACCAAGGGTCTCAACTCCTCATAATCATGCTGTGGGTTGTTTGAGACCTCCAAGTGACCAATTTCACCCCTACAGCCCCCTTTGTCTTGAGGGATGGTGTACCACCATGCCAGTCTTGGCTCTCGCTTTTCAAGAAACGTAGGGCTCAAAATAGAAAGGCTGGCTCTTGCCATTCTAGTATGCAGAAGGTCTCACATGGACTTGAGATGGCATCAGACCAGCTTCCCCAGTCCTAGAGAGCTTCTTCAGGGTAGGGAGGAGACTGGCTGCTTCCAAGGATCGAGAGAGGGAATCTTACCATCTGGTTTTTAAAGAGCGACATTCCAGCTGAACATTGGAGAATTCCAGGTGACTGAGTGTTCCGTTTGCTAGATTTGACCACCCACCTTCAGTAGTACAATGAGCACTTGGTAATCTATAGGAAGAAGCTCAATGGCACTGAATCTTCAACTTCACATCCTGCCTCTGCAGGTTAGCTTCCAGGACATCCCTTCTTCCTGTATGCTATACATTGGAACTCCTCTTTGTGTCCCTTTTATGGAGGGTGGGGATCCGCGATAGCTGCTGCCTTTGTTTAGAGTCGCCTTGGGTGAGAGAACCAATTTGTTCCCCAGAGTTATTCTGGCAGAAGTCCGAGGAGTGCAGGCACTGGGTGTTAACCCATGAGCCTTCCAATCCTTGGAGCAATGTTTTTTTTATTTTTTTTAACGCATGTCACAGATGTTGCCTGTCTCTGCTGCGGCCTTGTATCTGGCTCTCTCTCATGCCTGCTTCAGCCCAGTAAGGAGCATCTATAGGTTGTACGTGGCTAGTGGGTGATCTGGGTCACCTGGGATCTCCTACCGGCATGCTTGACAAAATGTGAGTAAGGAGCAAATACTGAATACACATTCCAGGCAAATCAAAGTGAATACAAAAATGAATACTGGTCTCTAGAAATACCAACATGACACTTCAATAGAAATCGGAACACATTTTAGTGGCCAGTCTGCACAAGGGAAATCACTACAGCAGAATGGGCAGCTTTGCATCTATATACACAGCAGGGATACCAAAGCAGTAAATGGGGGTCCACGTGCATTTGGCAGTGGAAGGTTTATTTACAATAGAAAATAAACAATATATTGTTTTACATTATAGTGGCTATAATGTATATTATTTTTCAACCTTTTTCTTTTCTGTAATTATTAACACTCAGTGCAAGTATAACTCGAAATGAACTTGAAATGGTCTCCAGGATTGAGCTCGTTATTATATAAGATTAATTACATTTCATAAAAAAATTTTACTTTATAAAGTAGGTTTTCCACTGCACTGATCATTAATACATTGGAGCGGTTATGAGTAAAAAAGAAAATAAGGCAAACAAGGATTGACATGTCAACAAAACTAGAGGTTGATTTCCACATTTATATGGAGTTGGTACATGAGATATTTAATTTAGAGTAACATGATGCAAAGACAAAAGTTTTAAGAATGTTTGCATCCTGATTGCTTTTGGAATTGTAAAATCATATTTCGACATAAAACAGTTTTTCTCTTAGTGCACAGTTATGAAAGCATCAGATATTGTATTGCCTTGAGGAAGCACGTTTGTAGCCCTAGTCAGGCCTCTTGCACGAAACGCATCCGGGCAACGTTTAGTTAAGATGTATTGACTGGGTTCTCCTTGTTTCATGGCAAAACAGCTGCCCGTTTGTTACATTTAAATGTAAACTGTTAAGAAAATGTTTTTTTCTGATACATGGACATTTCAAATTGGACTTTTACTTCCTGTCCTTAATGGGTATTACATTAAATATAAAACTTAGACATAAGAGACATTATTGATCAGTTCAGAGGAAACCTTGCTTTAATAGTGTACATGATGTCACCCTCCCACAGAAATCGGATCATTTCACCTTCCCGATTGCATGCCAAGAACACGTACCCCACGCAGATCCCTATGCTTGTGATACATGGAAGTCAAATTCACAAAACTGTAGGTCTCCAGAGTGTGGCTGATAGGAACATCTGCTTTTGCTCAAAGTGCCTCCTTCGCAGATTATATTGAAAATACGTTCAAATCACTGTGGAAAATATGCTTCCACAAGAGAATAAAAGTTATTAATGCAATGGTTCTCTCACTAGTGGTTTGAAAATTCCCCCATTATTGAGTCCAAGTTCTAGTCAAAATATGAATATGGACCCATAGAAGGCAAAAAACCCATCTAGATCTGTTAATGCTTTCTATGACTTTTTTTTCTCCAAACAGTCTTTGGCCATCAGCACTTGGATTTGTACAATGGTCAGTTTCTGAAATGCCTGCAATGTGTACAATTGTATAGCCCTTGCTCCCAACTAGCAGACCACAAAAATGTCAAAAACTGCCAAAATGAGCACTAACCTTTCTGATCTGTCTCTCCCATAGATGATTTCTGTTTCTTCATGCGGAATGCATAACGTTTTCAGCCTTCAAATTGCATGTCTGTATTGTCATCTAGAGACTGTTGTGGCAGGTCCGAAAAATGAGACAGACTAGTTTGTGTCAAATGTACCAAGTGATTTATTGAAATTACACGAAAATGGCCCATTTATCCCTATTCTATGGGTTTCCATATGTAACAAAACAAACTAGTGTGCTCGTCGACAGTAGTGAAGTCCAAAAATAAAGTCTATCCCCTGTCGCAAAGCTAATCTCTTCTGGCCATACCACTAATAGGTGTTTTTCAAATCGTTCTTGGCTATCTCTTGAATGAACTCCTTTAGTTCTTCTCGGGGACTTTTCCACTCTCCTGGCATCACTTTTCCTTGTTGATGAACTTTTTCTCCTCACTCCATTTGAGAATACACCCCCTTTTGATTGCGTCTTTTTGAAGTGCCTCTGTAAGGTTCCTTTCCCCAAGCACTCTGGAGGAACCCAAATGTTGCTTCTCTTGATCAAGATGCTTTGTATTTCTTTGCTTCCTTATTTCCTCATGAATAACTTGCTTTACACAAATCTTCTCTTGCTCTATTCAGCTGATGTTTGCTTTGGACTGAATCGGATATTCTCAACCAATGCAAGGTTTTTGTTGCTCAGTTCCTGTCTTGTAGAGCTTAATGAGACAGGTTCCACTATGTCTTTCTTTAGGGTTATTCTAGTTTTTCATAACACTTATCTCGTCAGTGGGTCGAATGGACTGAGTCCCGTATTCATTTTTATTATAGACACTTGTGTCACTGGGACAAGTAGGCTGAGTGTGTCCCTCCTCCCCTGTATCCCTCTCTGTGTCTCCCACCTCTCCAGTTACCTTCTTGTTCATGGGCTAGCATCACTGGATCCCTCTTCAGGATCAGGATAACTCTCGACGTCGGAACAGCTCCTGCAGTCGTGCAGACTCTTGGTGGTTTATCAGTGTTGCATTGAGTACCCATGGCTGGAGCGGTCTCTGTGCTGTTTCCGGACTGAGCAGTCCATTTTCGCCGGTCACACCTCTGCTCACTCTGTTCTCCTTTCCCCAGGGTTCTCTTCCCCTGCACGACACGGGCCTCTGTTTTTCCTGTGCCTCTTCAGTACGCCCACTGGCCAGATCCTTACGACCGAGGATCTCTGTTCTCAGCAGCTCCCAGCTCTTCATAGGTTTGAATTTCCCTCCCTATCTTAAGACCTGCTTACATTTTTATAAATAGGTTCTGGGTCCTCCCCAGCGTAACATTAAAGTCCTTTCTCACTCTTTGGTGAGTATTCTCTCTTACTTGTCTAGGATTCCTTGCCTCAGTTTGGTTAACTATGGCTCATGGGGTGATCTGTATTACTCACTCATCTCTCTTCTTTGTCTGTGATTTTAGTAGACATTTCTTAAATATGAATGCTAGGACTAATCTTACAATAACAAACAGTGGCTTGTTCTGATGGGCTTCTCAGAAGAATGGATGTTAATGATGGCTCACAAGAAAGTGTTTTTGGGAGTTCCTTGATGGGATGGGAGTACTTATCCCCAAGCAGGGAGTATTTACCTGTGAGGTCCTGCTTATGAGGGCTACTATACTTGTAATAGCTCAGAACACACATCTCATCTGGGCTCTTATACTTGTAATGGCATACAATGCTGGTAAAACATCTGCATTCAAGCAAGTGCTGCATCTGGTGAGGCAAAGCTCTAACTCTATAATTCCCAGCCTAATGGCCAATGGAAGGTTTGCACACATCTAAAAAGGAGCACCCAATGCTAAAGCTGCACTAGATTTGTAAATGGAAAAGGCATTTTCAGCTTTTTGAATATTTATTGGTGCTGTGTCAAAACACAACAATTTGAGAAAAGGCAACTCTGAACCTAAGCAAAACTGGATAACAAAGTGGGGGTTGGGAGGAGAGGCCGCGAGAACAGAGAACGTATTAGACAATCCAAAACAGGAATTCGAGCAGCAGAAAGGGAGAGACCAATGAGCTACATAAGAGAGCAACAAAGAAAGTGAGATCGGAAACCGAGGTAAATAGGACACACACACACACACACAATAGGAGTGAGGGATAGAAGCAGAACAAAAGAGACTTATAGAGACAGTAAAATAAGAAAAACTAGATCAACGGCAGACTGGGAGAGCTGGAAATAGAAAATCCAGATGAGAGAAAGGCAGGCCAATAACGTAAGAGGCACTGCAACAAGATGATCAAATAGAGTAGCAACCACAACAGAAAAACTGAAAAAAACAAGTAGCCAGAGTAATGACATAAGAGAGGAAGAGGAGTTGCATCAACCGATACAGCACAATGTAGGAGTGAAACAGCAATAATAGAATGCAGAGATGGGAGAGGCAGAGTAACAGAGCAACAGACTTCAAAATGCGGCATACCAACACTTAAGGATGAGAGGCAGAACATCAGAAAGAGAGACCGGGGAAACAGAGTAGCAAAGAGAAGGAGAGATGAGGCAAAAACATGGAGTGGCTGTCGAGTCTCTTTATTAGGGATGGAAGAATTTTGTAGTTAATTAGTGTGAAGGCATCATGAAGTAGATCCAGACAACTACATTTAAAGTTTGGTTTAGAAACTTTTATTAACAGAATAAGAATATTCAGGCCAGACACTCAAAGCACTTTGGTGAGAACATTGCACCAAGGTGATAGAGACCTGCTCTGGGGGAATTATCACCAGCTCACCGCCATCTTCAATCATCTGCCAGTGTAGTATGATTGCCCATGAACCTGGTTTCTTTCAAGCACAAGTGTCCCCATTCCACTTTTCCAAGAGGATGTAGATTTTGACTGCAAGTTAATTTATTCACCTGAGAATTCAAGGTGCTAATGTTGAAGAAGGATTTCAGGTTAACTTGTATTTATGGCGGGGGCGTGTGCTGGGCGGATCCACTGAGGGTCTCAGACCAGTGCATGGGCAAGGGTGGCTCGGCAACGAGGCGATCGCCTTTGCCATGACTTACTTCTCCAAGATGTCTTTTCTTCACTGAATTAGAATGCCTGAGTCCTACCCAGAGGCCGGTGCTGGCCTATCACTGCAAGACCAGTTCACCAAAAACCTCAATGGAACTCCAGCAGTCTTTGCTGCTGGATGGTGAGATAGGGGACGCCATCTTGATGAGAGGAGCCAGCTGGTAACCGAGAGGAGCAGTTTGCAGATCTACCATGTCCCCTGGCGACTCAAGCACAGAAGTTGGAGAACAGTAGCTGCACACAGCAGGTGGTACAAGGAGAGTGAGACGGGTAGAAGGTTCTCTGTATTGCTCATCATGTATTCTATGGTTCTGTATCAGGTTTTTATACAAGATGGACTTATCCACTACTTTCCATTTAGAACCGTAGGTCACAGAACAACCTCCAATTCTGAGTACTTGAAGTAAAAAAAAAAGCAAATGTGTGTGGGGTGCGGGGAGGAGTTAGTGATCACTTTAAGTCATGGGGCACTGCCTCTGGAATGCCCTTTCTACACCCCTCCCACTCCTGGGGTCCATTTCTCGGTTTCTGTTATTTACATGAATTGGTCCTCCACACACCTGGAACTTTAACCACCTACCTGTATATGACATGTTTGCCTAAGCATTTTGTGCCAGGAGGCAATTTACTGCGATAGAGCACTTTATAACTTATGTAACATAGCACCACCACTTCAGCCTCGTTTGACAGCATGAGCAGGTAAGTGTACATGCACATGTTGTATGTATCACAAACTTACCTGTGGGTAACTGCTTTTTTTGATGGCTGTAAAATGCATGTGCATGCAACCTGCGCATCAAATGTTTATTATCTGTAAGAAGAACATACAGCGATAACCGCACCATACTAAATCCCCATGCAAATCCACTCCTGTGAGTATGGAGTTATAGTGCAATGCACAAGCATAGTGCTACGCCCCTGTAGTTTTTATGCTGAGGGTTTGGGGGGTGGGGAGAGATGCTTGCCCAATTGTTCTGCTGTCATGGAAGAGTGATATATGTCCACTTGAGGTGTTGGAAC
Source organism: Ambystoma mexicanum (assembly GCF_040938575.1). Taxonomy (NCBI): domain Eukaryota; kingdom Metazoa; phylum Chordata; class Amphibia; order Caudata; family Ambystomatidae; genus Ambystoma; species Ambystoma mexicanum. The sequence goes on from NC_090938.1 coordinate 649,766,624, forward strand.
CAGCGGATCCAGGGGTAGAGCGAGCCATGTGACCTGGCTTGGATGCAAGAACCAAACATGAGCCGATATGGCAATGGGATGGCTGTGATAGACTATTTTGTAAATCGCAGAAATGATTGACACCCCCAACAGCACAAGGTATATACCTGGCGTCCTGCCTACCAACTCCACAAGATGAAACCCATGGTATCCCTCCTTTCCCTCTTGTGGAACATACTAAATGTACTCCTCCTACCCCCGTGTGGAATGAGGGGAGCTTTGAGGCGCTAACCTAGGGCGCACAAAGTTGGCCAACATCATCTGGATAGGTTGAAAGAAAACAAATAGACCTTGGCTGTATGGAGAAAGCATCAGCTAAGATAAATTATGTAGGTTTCTAGACAAGTCTGATCTCTGAAAGTCTCATCAAAACAGGTTCTTCCCGGTTCTTCCAAAACCATCAAGGACCATATTGGTACCCTCGCTCCTGCTCTGGCTGACTTCTGCAACCACTCCTTCACCACTGGAGCCTTCCCTTCTCCCCTGAAGCACTCTCTTGTGCACCCTCTTCTCAAGAAAACCTCAGCCGACTCCTCCTGCCAAGTGATCGAAGTGTACGAAAAGAAGTAGTGGAACTATTTTCCCTGCTGGCCTGCCCTCACTCTCCACAAACCCCATCTCCACGCCCCCACCCACCCACACACAATATAAACCCCCAAACAAGCACACCTGCTGTTGAAGGGAATGGTTGGTGCAGTGCACTGAAGTGCAAGTTTCAACTTCTTCCTACACTGTTATTTTAAAACGAAACCATTCTGGAACGGTTTCTTTTTAAATTGAAAGTATAGGAGCTGTAAAAGGTAATTTAAAAAAGTATAGGAGCACCGCTCCCGACTGCTCCCGCTCACTTCGTCCACTGCTCCTGCCCGGCTAACTATCGCCTGATCTCCATCACTCCTTTCCTGGGCAAACTCCTGGAAAAGCTGGCCATCTCCTAGCTTAATCATCACACTGAATCTGTTGGTTGTCTCCATGACCATCGGTCTGGCTTCAGAGCAGCTAGAAGCACGGAAACTGCTCTCCTGAACATCCGTGAAGACCTGCTCTTTAACCTTGATTCTAATCTCCCCTCTGTCCTCATCTTACTCGATCTCTCTTCTGCCTTTGACATGGTCAACCATGTCATCTTGCTCAATCGTCTCTGTGATGACCTGGGTATCACCGATCAGGTCCTGGCCTGGCTGACCTCATTCCTCTCTGATCGACTCTCCCAGGTCCAACTTGGGTCCTTCCTTTCCTCTATCTCACACTCTACCTGTGGTGTTCCCCAGGGGTCTAACCTCTCTCCCTGGCTGTTCAACCAATACCTGGCACCTCTCGCTCACCGCATAGCCGCTCTCTGCTCCAACTTTCATGCTATGCGGATGACACAGCTCATTTTCAGGCTCCCCGCTGCCACCTCTTCTCCTTCTCTCATCTCGGACTGTCTGTCTGCTATCCAGGAGTGGTGTGCCACCAACGATCTCTGCCTTAATGCCAGTAAGTTGGAGATTCTCCTCATCGGCGCACCTGCACCATCCTTTCCTGTCACTCTCTGGCTGGCCTCCCTTGGCCCTCTTCCTGCACCCACCCGTGAGGCTAAGAACCTCGGGGATATCTTCGACTCCACGCTCTGCTTTTCTCCGCACATTTCTGACATCTCTAAGAAGTCAAAATACCAACTGCACCTCCTGAGAGGTATTCTTCCTTTCCTCTCCTTCCCCCAGAAGCTCACTGTCTCTAGAGCTCTGGTTCTCTCTAGGCTGGACTACTGCAACAGCCTCTTTCTATATCTGTCTGCTTCTACTCTCTGTCCTCTGCAACTCATCCAGAACAGGACTGCAAGGCTTGTCCTTGACCTCACGCCCAAGGATCATATCTCTCCAGCACTGAAATCTCTACAGTGGCTCCCAGTGGCTGCAAGGATTAAGTTCAAGACCCTCTGCATTGTCCACACGGCCTTCTGGGGCCTGGGTCCTCAATACCTCCAGCTCTCTCTTCGTAAATACCTTCCTACTCAAGCTCTTTGCTCGTCCACCTCCCATTCCCTCAGGGTCAGTTGCTTCTCCAAGCAACGTGTTGGTGGTAGATCTCTTTCTTTGGCCGGGGCCTTCCTCTGGAACAGCCTCCCTGCCTCTCTGAAACTCGAGGAGAACCATCTCCAGTTCCAGAAGCACCTCCAAGACCTTCCTCTTTGCTTCTGCCTCCTCTCTTCCTCTCCCCTGCTGATTTCCTGTCTGGTCTGCACTGGTCACCAGGCTACCCTCTGATTTTGGGCCCAGGTCCGTACCCGCCCAGTTGCATACCTGCACTGCCTCCCGGCAACCCTTGTACTTGGGTCTATATCTGTAACCCTACAGTCCCCCTACCTGCACTTTTGGACACCTGCTGTCTGCACTTACCCTTTCACCTGCCACCTGGTGGTCGCACTTCTTGTTATTGTTTTGATCCCATGTACAGCACTGCCCCCTCCCCTTTCCCATGGCACTCCCCCCAACCCCCTGTACTTGCGCAATCTAAATGTCACTTGGCCCAGTAAGATCATTGCCTCTGTCCTCCCTCTGTTCCCCATTCCTTCCCTTGCTGTACCTTGAAACACTTGTGTATAGGTGCGTTACAAATGCCATATCTTATGAAATAATTTGTATTTTTTTATTTTGCCTCTTTACGGTTATTCTATCTTTGCCCCCAAGAAATGTTACACCTGTAAGAAAGGCATGGTATCAAACAGTAAGACAGGCACACATGATCACAGTTCAAGGGTGTTTATTGAACTTCAATTTGGTTTGAAAAACACCTATCTAAACTTAAATCTAAAGATGGGGGCAAGCTACGACCATCAAATAACGCATTCCTAGTAGTGTATGTCAAAATAAAAGGGCCTATACTAATAAACCTATTGCCAATCCTTACGTCTAAATACAACTAGTGTGGGAAACAATGTTATGCAAAAGTAAAGTGTTCAAGAAATGATGTCAGCATATTCAAGTCATTGGCTTCTCTTCCCCACGTTTTCAGCACGGGACAAGGCGACACAGCACACTCGAGCGTAGCACACTCTCTGGCCTCTCTAGCACGAGGATGCAGTTTAAGACTTCAACATCAGGGCCTTCTGTGCCAAAGTCCATCAGTCACCCTTCTCCAGGCTCAGACCGACTTTAACACAAAACCTTCAATTGGTCACCCTTTGCTGGGCTCGGACCAAATTCACATACTTTTCCAAACATTTAATCAAAATCGTAGACTTTCGATTGTGCGCAGGATTTTGATTGACCCGCCGCAGGACCACTTCGATTCACATTTATTCGTTCACTTTCAAATAATCACCCTCTTCCGGGTTCAGATCAAATGCATCTACTTTCGTCACTCTTGGGTTGGATACCTTCTAGAGACCTTCGATTGAGCACCCACACGCTGCCGGACCACTATGTCAAACGTATTGTAGTTTGCTTTAAAGTTCAGTCACTCATCAGTAGTTCACTTCACTTGGGTTATAGGTCAAAGGTTTGAATCAAAAGGTTCGAGATACAATAGGGTCGAATCAAAAGGACCGAAAACAAAAGGTTCGACATTTTATTAATTTCTTTTGGGGGGGGGTCCCCCCCACCCCCAACCCCTGTCTTTGTGGTAAAAACCACTTTTTTTACCTATACGGAAACCCAAAAAAAAATATAATAAAAAAAAAATGTTAACCTTTTGTTTTCGGTCCTATTGACTCGACCCTATTGCATTCAAACCATTTGTATTCGAACCATTAAGCGGACACCCTTCACTTGCGCTTCTTATCACACGTGTTTTAACAATGTTCGTTCCAGCGCTCACCATACAATGCTGCTGCTTGCAGCCTTGATTCAACACAGACCGGTCTTGTATCTGTCTCCTCAATTTACCAGCTGTTGTTTTCACTGAAGTGGCTTTGTTCTTGGAGTCAAGGACGGTACCACAGTGGCTGGTGATTCTCCCTGCCTTAATTATTGATGCAGGAAGGCCCTGGGTATCTCCAACACACCATGCAGGATTCTTCAGCCTGGTTTCCTGGTCTTATGCTTTCTCTCAAGATTTCAGGAAAGTAACAGTGCCTTGTCGAAAAGGTCAAGGGAATTTCCTTCCTTGCAATCCCTTTCGGTTTTGCCGCCTTTCCTCTTTTGCTCAGCTGCCACCTCGAAACTACTGTTTCCTTGTGTGCTTTGCCTCGCTCAAAGTGTGCTCTCGTGCTCCGCCTTTTATCCATGTGGGGAAGTGTAATGGAAGTCAGATGTGCATGATTGACGATAATTGCCTGACCTCACCTGACCGTAGTATTGGGTCATGTCAGGCACATAGCTCAGCTGTTAGTCTGTTTTCCCTCAGAGCGGGTAGTCAGTGAGAAAGTATGTTGTAAAAGGGGTGGGTGGTAGAGATCCTAAATATCCTACTGGGTAGGATGGGGTAAAGCGGTTACAGGGAAGGAGATACCGCTTCTCACCATCCGGTGTCCCACTCCCCGAAGGCCCCTCACCAAGGTGATCCTCCCGCACTGGTCCACCGCCAGGAACTGGATCCAAAAGCGATGGCCGTGTCCTGGCCACCTGAATGACAGATATCAGGGTAGAAGGGGGTGAGACACCTCCTGGTATCTCACATACCCCATTGTACTAAGATTTCTTATGCATATTGTTGACGAAAAGGGTTGTTAACCTGACTTATTAGCTCCTTCAGTCAGTGCAAAAATGTGTTACCACACATTAATAGGCTTTATAAAAACCAAGTGACCCTTTAAATATGGGCCATGGTTTGAAAACATATCAATCCTAGCTCTGAACGCATTAGTTGAACAGGAGTACTTTGTGTTAATCCAAGTGCTTTTTCGCCAGTAATGCCCCTCTAATCTAACTAGGCCTGTTGACAAAAATCATTTTTTGTTTAGATTGCGTACAGAATAACTGGACTTAATTTTTCTTTACATAGCAGCCATAACAAGAATGATATTATTCCTCAATTTCTCTTCTTCAGCTTTGCTATTATGAGCATGTTATGTTATGGTATGTTACTTAGCATTTATATAGCGCCTTATATATCATTGGTATGACCTCAAAGCGCTGGTAGGTTGAATGCCCTCAGGAACCGCAGTTCAAGTCAGTAGAGAGAGAGAGTGTCGAATGGTGCGTGGGTGCACCGGAATATGTGTGTAGCTGGTGTGGTTGTTGCATGATAGCTGCTTCTTAGCGGTAGGTGTGGTGCTGAGGAAATCAGTTGGATGTGTTCAGTCTGGAGGGTGGACACCCAGACTGAGTTCTGGTTGCGTTAGGCCTGAGGAGACGCCTAAACTAGCCGGTATGTGCTCAGCTAGCTGTGTTTTATTAGGGTGATGAGGTGTTCGTGGGGTCCTGTTAGTATGAGAACAGCTAGTCCGAATTTATCGTAGTATAGCTGTGTTCTAGTTGAATGATGGTGCATAGGAGAGAGTGAGCGTAGTAGTGTGATATGGTGGTTATCAGTAAATATCCTGCAACCAGGCACGAGAGCAGGACAGGGGGTGTACATAGCGGCATACGTATATAAAGCGACAGGATGGATAGGGGTAAAACATGTGATACAGATAACATGGGAATACAGGTATATAGCGTCCACTCCGTCCTTTCTATCTGTTCCGTCCGTTCTATCCGCTCCGTCCGTTCTATCCGCTCCGTCCGTTCTATCCGCTCCGTCCGTTCTAACCGCTCCGTCCGTTCTAACCGCTCCGTCCGTTCTATCCGCTCCGTCCGTTCTATCCGCTCCGTCTGTTCTATCCGCTCTGTCCGTTCTATCCGCTCCATCCATCCACTCAATCCTTTCCATCCCATCCACTTTATCCATTCCATCCACTTTATCCGTTCCATCCACTTTATCCGTTCCATCCACTTTATCCGTTGCATTCTCTTCATCTGTTCCATTCTCTTCATCTATTCTATCCATTCCATTCACTCTATCTGTTCCATCCACATCGTCCGTTCAATTCACTTCACCCATTCCGTCCATTCTATCCATTCAATCTACTCCATCCTTTCCATCTACTTCATCCGTTCCGTCCACTCCTTCCATTCCGTTCACTTTGTCCGTTCCATCCCCCATCCGTTCCATCCACTCTGTTCGTTCCATCCACTCCATCTATTCCATCCACTCCATCGTTCCGTCCGTTATATCCGTTCCATCCACTTCGTCCGATTCATCCACCTCATCCGTTCCATTCTCCATCTATTCCATCTACTCCATTCGTTCCATTCACTTCATTGGTTCTATCCCTTCATCCGTCCCATCCCTCATCCATCCGATCCACTCTATCTGTTCCATCCACTCTGTCCGTTCCATCCACTCTGTCCGTTCCATCCACTCTGTCCGTTCCATCCACTCTGTCCGTTCCATCCACTCTGTCCGTTCCATCCACTCTGTCCGTTCCATCCACTCTGTCCGTTCATCCACTCTGTCCGTTCATCCCCTCTATCCGTTCATCCCCTCTATCCGTTCATCCCCTCTATCTGTTCATCCCCTCTATCTGTTCATCCCCTCTATCTGTTCATCCCCTCTATCTGTTCATCCCCTCTATCTGTTCATCCCCTCTATCCGTTCCATCACCTCACTTCATCCATTCCGTCCATTCTGTCTGTTCCATCTACTCCATCCACTCCATCCTTTTCATCTACTTCACCCGTTCCATCCCCTTAATCAGTTCCATCCCTCATCCATTCCATCTACTCTGTCCCTTTCATCCACTTCGTCCTATTCATCCACTTCGTCCTATTCATCCACTTCATCCGTTCCATTCTCTTCATCTATTCCATCTACTCTATCTGTTTCACTCAGTCTATCCGTTTAGTTACACTATCAGTTTTAGTCTTTCTATCCGTTCCATCGACTCCTTTTGCTCTTTTGTTTTCTTTTTTCAAACAACCACCTAAATACATACATTTTCCCACTATCTCTACGGGCAACTTTCCAATTTTCGAAGTAACATTCTTTTACATGTTGTTCTTCTTTGCGAAACACCTAACTTTTGTGTTTTTTTATTTTTTATTAATGTCAAGCTTATTTGGGTTAGAATATTCTGCCATAGCATCTACACTGTGTTGGATTCCTATGTCTGTTCGGTTCGCATAGTCTAGCAAGCAGTATGATTATTGCCCAGCTTGGGTGGGAAGCTGTGGGTGTCTTTAATAGTATGGCCCAAATCATCCATATAGAAGTTGAATAATATGTGCAATTACACACAGGTGCTTTAACCTGGAAGTGGAAAAAAGGAATTAGTGGTACTCTGGCTGCATCCAAAAGGAGGGAGTTGGAGTGTCAGACAGATGGCCGGGAGAGTGGGGTAGGGGGATGGCGACAGGGGGTGGGGGGCGGTACCAGGATCACAGACTTTGGCTCAAATGGTTGGATTTCAATGTCTACAGTAATAATGTCTTCTAGAGTTTACTTACAAAAAAAACAAATTGCATAATAAATCCACATGACAGCATGCAAATCCGTATAGAAACATGTTAAGCCACAAGAATATCATTGTGGCTTTCATTTTCACATCCTGAATGGTAAACTAGAAGTCCCAGAATGCAAGATAATGCCAACCTGAAAATCTAGTTAACCCCACGATACTTTCAGTGATTTAAGAAATGTAATAAAAGTTGTGTAATAAACTCAGATATGCAGATTCTTTGTCACAAACTTCCAGCTCATTGTTATTCATTATGTTGAAAACCTTTGATTAGGGACTTAAAGCAACTTTATTGTTTTGTGTATCAAGCTAGTAGACATCGTGGATATAAACACATCTTTAAATGGGTATTTTGATTGCTCACTTCAACTAGCACATATTTGCAAGGTAACTGGTGTTTTGTGAGCTATTTGAGTTGGAAATGTTCCATCATGCATATGAAAGGCTCTGCTGCTGATAAAAGAAATGTGTTGGCAACCTGAGCACCTTAACGACCTGCAGGCAGAGCCGCAGATGCTGTGTATATGCCTGCCTAGATAAGGGCGCGTTTCTTGATCCTTTGAACTAAAGCTACGCTGTGCAAACATTATTACGTACCAATGATTTATATTAAACCTCCATCTCTGCGTATAACGCCTGACTGCGACTTGTGTTTTCAAGTGAAGAACAAACATTTTAAAAGGCCAGGTTCAATGCCCCAACTAGTTAATTTTCTTCGATGGTTCTTTCTACCTAGTTGAAGGGTGTCGTGTAGACTAGAATGCCACATGAAGTGGCCAATAGCCGTTACTTATGGCTCTATCTATTAAGGTTCTGAGAATGCATCTGTTTTCAGGGGTACTTATTCCTTTCCTGAACCCAGAAATTTCTGTATAATTTCACTCATCTTCACCCACACATTAAGATCGATGTATAAAAGGAATGTAAACATTATAGATCCACAATGTGCTTCCACGTACCATATATGGAGGCAGATGGGTGCCCTCAAATACCCTCACAAGTAGTATTATGTACACAAGTTTATGCACTATAAATTAAACTACAACCGAGGACTGCCAGTATTTGATGCATTGTATTAACTCTGAGGTAGGTTCATAATTAATAAATAACTTGTACATTGTTATTTATTATGTACCATCACCTGAAACCAGACGTCTTTCTCATATAAATAGCTAGAGTCCCATGTGTATAGAATGGAGAGGCTTCAGGATAAGGAAAAAGCATCAGCACAACCTCGCCTGCCTGCCACCGAGACAAATGGGGCTGAAAAAGCCATAATAAAAAACAAGCATTGGCAATGCCAACAGTTTAGGCTTTTTGTGTAGGCATGGAAAAAACATTTGCCAGGCACTGCTGTAGTGGTATTAACTGACTATTGATGGTAGCAGGTGCAAATTGGTGTGAGTACCTGGGCATATAATAGCAGTGCCTGGCAAATCTGGGCATACAATAGCAGTGCCTGGCAAATGCCCAATACTTAGGCACTGGCAAACCCAACAGAGTTGGCTTGTGTGTGTTTTTAATAGGACTTCGGTGAAAGACATGTATAGTTCTTATAAATCGAGTGCCTGAAGGTAGACCTGGTTTTTATTTATTAAACCAGTTGCAGCTTTACAGCTTTTATTAAGTAATTACGTTTACAAAGACTGCTTAAAAACACTTGCAGACACTTTAAGCCACTTTAAGCCTTAAATTACATCGGAAGGCTCGATAAACCTAGCTGAAAGAGATCCTGGGAGGATGTGTTTTTGACAGGGAGTGGCAGGAAGCGGGTGGGAATGGCCAGAGGGATTGACATGACACTGAGCAGTCAATGGGTGGGTAAATAATCAAACACCTACAGGCTATGTTCCTCCTCATATTACATTTCTCCGTACTGTATTCTAATGCAAAAGTTTCGGCATATAGTTGGCGCTTAATCCCCACCTAAAAAGATGGAGCACTCATGGGGAAACCCTTTGTACCGGGACATAATTTATGAAGCCCTTCCTAGAACACTGACTACTTCCAGAATCCTTTCACCTACTCCACTGGGGATATTTCTGCCAGTTCTACCTGTCAAGTCTGTCAAACACTGCATTGTTGCAGCAAGCACTTTTCATTACTACACCTAAAATCCATCTGTCTGGCTCCAAACAGCAGCAGTCTCTGCTCTTCCCTGATAAAAGCCATTATCACAGCGATTTTAGTTAGACTTGCCCGTCTCTATGAGGGTTGCTTTGGAGAGAGGGAAGGTGGGAGAACATCAAGAATGGCCTTTGTATATAGGGGGGATAGGCAGGAAGAAAGGTATGGTGTCAGCAGCAGTCTGTGTTTGTTCCAGTGTGTGTGATTTGCCTTGGGAACCTCCTGCTGGTCAGCAGGTTATTTCTAGAGCTTGCATTTTAAAAGGTTCTTGTTACATGGCCCTTGTGAGTGCAACAATCACCATGTCCATGACCTCTTGGTGCCCACTGCTGTCTGAGAGGCAGGCATTTATTCCTCATGAGGTTTCTCTTAGGGAGAGCTTCCCCTATGGGGTTATGCAGCTGCGCTACATACAAATAACTTCTAGTGTGAGGTTACTGTAGCTTTGACTCGAGGGTGGTTGGGGATTAAAGGGGAAGTTCGCTCAAACAATTTATTGTCCTGTTTTTTTAAGCATATTGTAATCGATCTTAAAAAATGTTCCTATGCATCTTACCTTGGTCTTCCTCACTTTTACAAATGCGAAAACACTGGGTTGGGCGTGGCCATCTTGTGCTAATCTTATCCATTGATGCATCGCCCTAAATTCAAGTGCCCTTGCGGCACTAAATCATATTTGTATTTATTAACATTTTATATAGATCATATCTCCCGCCCCTGAAGCTGACATCACTAGTCCAAACGATATGCTCCACCTATTTTCATGATGTTTGTGGCCAGCGTAGCCAAAAGTGCCCTGTCATCACCCACGCCATAATGTTACTCAGGGTTGTTGAAAGGTCTGGAAAAGATGCAGGGCTATGCTAATTTGGGGACTGTTGGGACTGGGGGCTAGCTAGCCTTTATGGTTGTAACCCCTGAGCTTCTATCTGGGGCTACAACCAAGGGATCCGGGGCTATAGCCCCCTCAGCCCCTGCCCTAGCAATGCCTCTGACGTTACTTAACGCAGAACCAGGAAGATAAACACACACATCCTTTCACAGTGCATAACTTTTCTTTCTTGTCCCAAATAGGACAGCAAAACAGTAGTTTAAGAAAACATTGATAGTCTGCAATGTAACAAGTGCTTTTATTTATCAAATAACACTCACAAGAGAATATTAAGTCCACAAAATGAACAATATTTTTTTGCCATTCATGTTATAGATAGCGAACATTGCATGCTTCGAATGTTCTTCGTAACTTCCTCATGGTACGCCGATTGCGATGATCGATCAATTGCTGTACTCCACTTCTTGTGTGTCCTTATGTTACACCAGCAAAGCTTTCTAATGACGCACATGGTGTTGCGTCGGTGCAAAGATATGGATGAAGTGTAATAGCATTCAACTGTTTCTGTACAATGTCCAAACATTGGGGAACATATCTAAAATGTTATTGTGAGCAGATTTTTATGACAGCAGCAAATCATTTAAATCTGGAATTCAACCTCTCAACAAGTTCTGATTTTGGAGGACAAGGCTTGTTTGTAATGTTTTGTGGCATTGTATGTGTCCTGGGAACAAAATCAGGATACGTTCCATAAGTATGCATGGCCAACACAGTCCATGTCAGATCTTTCACAAATTCAAAATCCATGTCCTGGTATATTGGCTTGGCCACCAATTGTTTGCCTCGTTTTGTAAAGGCCATGAGGTAACGAAGCATCCCAAATGAATGTTCCTGCAGTTCTTGCTTGTTCCCTCCCAACGTTGTTGTTGTGCGCAAGTACAGCTAGTCTTGTTCTGACCCCCATACCGTTTGTGCCAAAATGTAACCTTTTGGGCCTATACTTTAGGCACATATTATGGAACGACCTCCAAATCTCCAGTATGACAGAATTCTGTGAGTCCCTTCAGGTCTCTTGAAAGCGATTTATCGTACACGATCTTCTCAAGTGTTTTGTGTGGTGGGGAGCATGGCACCAACCACCACTTCTTGCGTTCCTGCTCCTTTGATAAAGGTTCATGTGCACATTCATGGAAATGTTGGTTTTCTGTCCATGGGTGTACATTGGGACAATGGTGCATCAACAAACCCCATTTTTTTAAGTAGAATTTCTAAAGATCCATTACAAGATTTGGAGCTCCACCAAAGATGGTTGCTGGTAGAATAACACCACTTTAAAAGGTTTTCCGATCACTTTTTTTTTTTTTACAGCAGCTGTAATTTTTTTATTGATTGATTTGAAAATTGACCACTCATTTAATAGATGTTGAATGTGTGGAAACTGCTCTCGCATGGCCTTGGCTATTGAAACGTGCCCGTCAGTGGCTATCATGTCTATTTGCATTCCCCTGCATTCCAGATGTTCAATGGATTTAATGAAACCATGATTCGCCATGGCCACAGACAATGCACGTTCAGACACCTGCACGATGACCAAACTCTTACTTTTTTTACTTTCCATATCTTGAAAGTGGTATGTGCAGTACTTAGCAGAAAATCCTAGACTGTGAAACTGTCAGTTGCCAGCTGGCCTGAAACATTTGATAGGGAATGTACTGTCCATTGAAATTTGTTCGAGTTAACAGACATGACTAATGGCGGGGAATAAGAATTCCCTGTGATATTTGTAGTACTGGGTTTTAGCAAGGAACTCAAGTCCCACAAATTGACAGAAACTGGACATCTTAACGAAAGTCGATCTACTGAACAGTAAAGTTGCTGAACAAAGTAGATTTCCAGTAGGGACTTTGCCGAGCATCGGTTGAGCAGACCATGAAAATGTATTATGGAGGTGGACACAGCTGGCCTGGATTTTCAGGTTGGTGCTTTGTAATACACAAAACATATTCACTGATGGCTTCCCGCATATGCTCCCTCTTATTTTAGGATCATATTTCAGCATTTGTACAGCCTCTAGCAGGGAGCTGTCAATTACAATGTATTTTTGCTCCTTTAATAGCCAATCGTCCTGCAGTACTGTGTTTTGTGCCTCGATGGTAGTGGACAATTCCCCCAAACTAGGCAAACTGAAGTCAAGCTCTTGAGCAAATTCCTAAGTCAATTGTGTTGAGACTTTCAGGCTGTGATGTTTCTGCATGAATTGGAGGACTAGGTAACATTGAATGTTTGTTGTGTGGAACATTTGTAGAGGGTGTAGATTGTGTCAAAGTGTCTGCGAGCAATTGAAATGCATCTTCATGGTCTTCAGTTTCATCTGGTCGAGTTTGAACAAAATAGCAATGGTCCATGGTAACTTTGTACGGTTCGCAGGTGAGATTCCATTCATTTTCCAGCCACTGGACATATGCATCATGAGTCTGAATATTGACTGGACCATGCTGTGCCTCAAATAGTAGTTGCTCCATTGGGAAATCCATTTGGCAAGCAACGTTTTTGGTTTCAATTGTTGTCTGAGTCTTTATACTCCTCTTCCTTCTGGCCCTCTAAAAGATGTATAGAAAAGCATGCACAATGTATAGAAGACATACAGAAAATGCTATTTTTCAACTAAAAACATAATATGACTAAACCATCCACTTAAGAACTCCTCCAAAACAAACTGGTTTGTTCTTTACCTTGTTTTCTTCGCTTCAAAACCATGGCCTTGTCTTTGATGACCGCAACAGCAAGCTGAAAAAAATAGCATTTTTATATGGTTTAAATCAAGCTCATTTCTTTTTCAGTCAAACATATGTACATATCTACGAACAGAACCAACTTGACAGACTTCAAAACATTTCAACATTCTAAAAATGTAATCCCAGTCAAATGTGATGCTCAATTGTATTTCATATTAGGTTATGTATACATCTGGTCCATCTGCGTCTTCAAATTCGACATCTTCAGTACATTCCTTGGAGAGAAGAATCATAAAACAAAGTTAAATTTCAATCACAATTAAATGTAATATCTTTCATCGCTCAGAGCACTTCCTTACAAAGTAGTTTAAATTGATTGCAAACCTTTTACTATAAGGTTTGTTTTTGCAACACAAATAGAACATTCGTGTGAACATACCCTCGAAAACAGTGTGCGTAATTTGGTCATAGTATACATTTCAGATTTCACCTGATAACCTTTCGAGATGACACATGGACTTGATCTGATATCACCCTGCAAAACACAGTGATTATAATGTTGCATACAAAAGTAGTTTGCTTTGTAATGTTCCCTTTGTAATCTATTCTGCATTAGGGAGTAAGTGTAACGTTAGAACCAAAACCATAAAAGTTTGAAACAGTGAAAGGTTAGTTACATGCATTTCAGTCTCAAATTATATCCTTTGTAGGATTTACTTTCGTTCTAGCCAGGAAACTGTAAGTATGCATACCTCATACTTTGGACCTGTTGCAAAGGAGGAAGTGATTGTAGTCGATGCTCCAGCATCCCCCTATAACATAGTACTTGTTTTAATACGGATGAAAAAGCGAAATGAAACTGTTACTAGTAGTTGCTGCAGTTTTCTTGATCTGTCAAAAAAACAAGCAAACCCTATTAACGATATGAAAGGGCCATAATATTGTATGAATGTGAATAAAGCAATTATTACACAGCTTTGTCTGTAAAGTTTTTTTTTAAAGAAAGAACTTGTGTAACCTAGTTGAATTAACACAGCGATCACTTTCTTACAGAATTGATTGTTATACCACAAATCGTAACGTATTACTCGTCCATTGTATGAACTTTCAAGCATCAAATGGAAGCATGCTAGCAAACATGGACCACAAAAGATTCCATTCTATTACAATGCAGAGTGATGCAATGGGCTAGCTACAGAGATCAAAATACATCAAACATTCCATAATGGTGAAGTCTTTGAGATAAATGAACATTAGAATACTGGGTACATTAGGTGGAAATCGATAGAAACATTCAGAGCAGCGATCAATGAACATAGAGAAGCAAATAGGTGACCTACCCTTACTTGGATGAACAAGTGAGCCGATTCAGCAAGCAGGGAAACAAGTAGCTGCGGAACAGGTAGCTCGATGACGATATGCCTTGTAGATCTCAGAGATGTTCTCCTGGTGTATGTCACCATGTTTATAAAGGCTTAGAGAAGTCGGTGTGTATATGTATGTGAATGTGTGACGTGTTTGTTGACACCCACTCAGCTTCAATGCCAGTGTTTCACCAGACCCACCCGCCCTGCCCCCGTGCGTGTGCACAGGCATATAGGGCAATATGGCTAGGGTTGAACCACAAACGCAAAATGTTTGTTTGGGTCATTTTTGTTTAGGACAGTGGCAAACTTCTGTGGGCCATGTCGGCCAGTTTGATAAGTTACTTCAATATGCGGCTAGTAGTATTGAACCCTTCTGCTCAATATATAAATATATATATATTTTTTAATGCACAATTTGCATCACATTTTCATCAAAATACTCACTGTTGGGTAATATTCAAACAGTGTCCGAAAAGGAATGAATAGCGACTTCGAACTGTGTGCCAGGTTTTCTTTGGTGCCTGAGACAAACTTATGGCCCAGTTCGACCCTGTTCATAGGTGCCAACTGCCATTGATACTAGGGAGAAGGATGGATGGGGACGAGGTGAGCGCAAAAGTCCCGGCACACTGCTCAACAGACAAAAATATACATTGATTGCAGGGACGGGGTCTTGAAGAGGGGAGTCAGGAGACATTTGGTCTGGCCTAGCCATGTGGACAATGGATATCGCAGAATATGGGACGCATTATTTGTGGTTAGTCGCAGCGACATCAGCATGGCGTGAAGGCAAGTAGTCCACAAGATAGGAGGTTGGAAATCACATTGTTTCACCAGTTGTATAAGACCAGAGCTAACATAAGCAATATCTTTTAACAGATATGGGAAACCCTACAAATTAGTATGTATCGTGGGACATTCCTTTGTGGGTAGGACAGGAAAGTGGACCAAAAAGTCAAAACGCAAACTACCATTTAAAAACACGATCACATCCTCACGGGAGCAGTCTATTCTGACAGTGTTTCCACAAAAATGGAACACACCTGTCATTAAATGTGATGGAATTATTCCAAACAGGGATTTTAAACATACTAGCAACATTGGGGTGCGAATAGATCTTTAGGAGAGTAAAAGACTTTTGGGTGAACCCGAGTGGCCCTGGACCCACTCGGATGTGGCAGCATTGGCCTGGAAGGAAGCTGCAAGCAAGCACAAGAGTGCTCACCAGACAGGATGCAGGTCTTCAACACACAGACCTGAGAGCCCACAATGGGGGCAGTCGGTGAGCTATAACGCTGCACACCTGTTGATTTGTAACATAAACACAATAATCGTGTTTGGTTTATTATTTCTTTGTTTAATAAAAGCCACAGACTTTTAGTGCCAACACAAAAACAAAGAGTCTGCATAATTTTGTATGATACGCAATGTATCTTTTCAGTGCTACACAGAGGCTAGCTAATCAACAGCTTGTGGCACCTTGAGCGTCGACATCCACACAGCTGTCTTGCAAGCACATGATCTTAGGTGCGAACGGCCATCGATACAGGGGAGAGAGAGAGGGAGGGGGATGGATGGACTTGAAGAGGGCAGTCTGGAGACGCTGGGGCCTGAGGGGGCCATGTGAACAATGGTCACAGTGCGGAAGATCCCTTTGAAGTGTAAATAGTGTTTGGCAATTTGAGTGTTCCCACCCACCCAGCCCCCTTGGGAGCGCACGGTCATAGGTGTGAACTGCCATTAATGCTGGAGGGGGGATGGGCATGAGGCGAGCACAAAAGGCCCCGAACACTGATGACGGGATACAAACTTATGTTGATTGCAGCGGCGGGGTCTTGAAGAGGGGAGTCTGGAGGATCCCTTTGAGTTTTACATGGTGTTTGACACATTGACAGTTCCCACCCATCCACTACTAGAGGGGGGATGGATGGGGACGGGGCGAGTGCAAAAGGGCACCAACCATTCTTTCATGACCCTCAGACGATTGAGCATATTGTTGGCTCACTGACAAATTCAAACAACTATTCGTATATCCTCATTTGTATTTTATTTAGTTTGGCCATGTTGATAGATGGCACAAACAGACTACAAATTGTATACTTGTGGTTGCAGCACAGTGTGTGAAAATCCCCTGTACTGTCTGCTGTCACTGGGGAATTGGGCTCAAATGACACAGGCGGGTAATACTCGTTGAACGTGGAATCCAAGCCTCCCATAAAGCCACCATGTAAACAAATGGTAGGCCACCAGCCTGTCCCACCTGTGAAAGAAAAACATAAACATTTTAATTGAATGAACTTGATAAGTGTACCACCTTAGTCGAAAATGCATCCTAAATTCTATGGCATAGTTGACTTTATAAAAGTAACTATCTGGGCTTTGATGTATAGACCGATTACAAAAGTGAACAACCATTCAAGCCAGAACGGTTTGGCCATAGAGAAATATTGTTTTTTATTTGAAAATGAAAGACATGTAAGTGATGAACACTCTGATTTGCAATAAGCAATAGAAATGTATTCAGTTTACATACTAAATTCATTTGTCAGTGATCGATTGAAGTTACGACAATGTAGGAGAACAACATGAAATGTTAGTCATCTCAGTGATCAAAATTACATCACATCTAGAGTACACTTACTCATTACTTGGATTGCGAGGGTGAACTGTTGCACAAAGTTTGTGCATAAGCACCATCATAATTCTCACCACGGACCTTGTGAGGCAGGCGGCCCTGAAGTCATGCAGCTCAGTAACTCAATACGGTGGTGTCTCTTCTTCGGCTATGTAGGACGAGCATCCAGAGTTTTCTTGGCAGCAGCAGTTCTCCACCTCGGTTGGCATGACCTCACAACGATTGCAGGTACACAAGGTGGAAACGTCTTCCATGCGACTAGGCTCAGGCTCCTGGTCTGGTGATTCATCTTCCCAAATGTCGTCTGATTCCCCATTGTTTCTGCTTCTTTCTCTTTCTCTTTTCTTTAGTTCCTCTTCGGAATACTCAGGCTCGTACTGGTAGGGGTGTATTGTTGCCATTATACGACAAATATTTAAATAAAACAAAAGTACTTCAGTAGTGCTAGTGTAAGTACCTGTTTGCAGCGCTTCATACTATGAAGATAGCTGAACAGAGCAGTAACGAGTCACGGGCGATCTAAATAAAGTGAAATGATTGAAAAAAAAGTCCTCGCATTTCCATAGAGACACATCAATAGCTTCCGCACAAAGAACGTGGACACGTGATGTGCATTGGCGTTGCGAAAAGGGGCATAAGCGTCTAGTGATGTCAACTTCAGGGGCGGGTGATATGATTTAGTGCCGCAAGGGCACTTGAACTTAGGGCGATACATCAAAGGATAAGATTAGCACAAGATGGCTGTGCTTCACCCGGTGTTTTTGCATGTGTAAAAGTGAGGAAAACTAAGGTAAGATGCATAGGAAAAAGGTTTAAGATCGATTACAGTATTCTTAAAAGTACATGCCTGAACGATCGGGACAATAACATGTTTGAGTAAACTTTCCCTTTAAGGGCTTCTGTGACGCCTGGGTGTCTGCATTAACGCATGTATGCATTTCTAATGAGCTGGTAGTAGGTTTTCATGTCATGGTGCGCCGAGACTGGGAGTAGGGGGAGGGGCGGGATATAGGAGGCTTACTTATGCTGTGCTGGAATTGCCAGAGAGAGACATTATCGGCTGCCACTGTACCATAATTGGACTGAGATGTAAGGCCAAGGCACCAATAAAAAGTGCTCTACAATCGCACATCTTGATAAACTCCACCTTCGGCCGCATTTTTGGCAAAATATATAGCAAATGGTGCATTTTTAAAGCACATTTGGTCTGTTACATTGCTCAAACACTACCAACTGCACAGCACGGTAATTTTGCAAATTGGCGCAAACTACCGTCTTGGTCAGGACCTTGGGAAATTGCTTACACATCTGTCCAAACCCGCACGGTACCAGATCCCGTAAGACATGGAGAGAGGGGATGTGGCCTGCAATGGTGGATGGGATTTTTCAGCAATCTAACAAGGAGATAGGATTTGTAGACTCATCCTCCCTAGTCGGCCAACTTGGATGATTCTCTTACAATTAGTAGTTGCTGCAGTTTTCTTGATCTGTCAAAAAAACAAGCAAACCCTATTAATGATATGAAAGGGCCAACCGAGCGTCTGCAGTAGGAAAACCCACAGCCGTAGAACTGAGAGGGGTGTTGGCACTCCGAGGCAGCTGTGGCAGTGTGCCAAGCTCTGCAAATACAGCAAGCATGGCATTGCACTAATACGTGGAGTATCTGCATGTATGTCACACTCTTTGAGACTTTATTCAATGTACATTTAAATCTATGGCTAGAGAGGATGGTTGCAAGGCCCCACTGCTCTATCTCGCGCTCACTCACTATACATGCTGAAAAATGTCTAGCTGAAAAATCTGGAAATTAATGCTTCCATTTCTCGGAGGGGCTACCTGTAAACGGCAGACTCTGTTCTTTATAAATATGGGTAACACAACAAAAGAAACAGTACATTTATGCATGTTAAAGTCCTTTCGTAAAGCGCAATGTACATCCACATATGGGTTTCTTGGCGCAGAGAATGAAGATAAGCAAGAACAAATTTAGAGAAGCCTTAATTGAAGAGCAACGACCTGAGAGAGCGATGCAAAGACGAGACATATACGTGCATGCTCGCTTTTACCCTGTGCATACTTCAGCAAGCGCCTCCATGTGAAGGTCCGACTCGGAGCGCCCACTAAGACCCACTGGCAGCGCGCACAGATCTCCGCCAACAAATTACCCTCGTGGGCCGTGCTACGGCCCGTGGATTTGTTTGCCGGCGCAGAAACCTGCGATTGCGTTTTCCCCACACATCTGACACCAATGGCAGCGGTGCTCGAAATTGCTAGTTAAAAAAAAAATATGTGGGGCCCGTTGGCTGTAATCAGCCTTGTTGCTGTCTGTTTCCTGAGACTAATGGCGGACGGATCTGTGCGAGGGTTCACGCGGAGGTTATCTTTCCCAGGTAACACTTCGCACAATCAGAATTTGATTTTTTTTCGCTGGGACTTTACTCCATTAGATTAATGAAATTTCAATGAGCGCCAGGCGCCCCCTGAAGCTTTGTTAGGAAAACAAATGGCCGCCGCGGACGGGTGACAAGCGCGCGCGCTCCGAGAAGGTGCATGCATCCTCGCCGCCCAGCCCGTCTCCAACACATTGATCTTTATTTAAAGCGCAAATCGGATTTTTGTTAATTATAAATGATGGATTCGGAGGCCTCCCTCTTGAGCCTGCGCGCGCCTCTTGTGTGTGTCATTTGGCCACGTCTTGGCGGATTGAGTAGTCCTTGCTTGGAAAGGGATTGTCCGAGGCAGTGGATGAGGTAGTGCGAACCAATCCTGACCCAGCAGTCCTAGACCTTCTGCGTGCACAATGCATGCTTTACTATAGCAGAATCGTCTAAAAGGACATCGCTACTACCCCACAGATTTTCTAATAAGAATTAAGAGATGAGGGAGCCCTACAGGGGTGTTTTCGAAACTTTGTGGGATGAAAAGGAAATATTCCAAATCGTTAAAGCAGTGCCACTGTGCAGCATTAATCATCAGTGGTGGTAAACTATTGGCAAACAAACCCCTAAATGAGTGCTAAGATTGGCCAATTTTTAAATAATTGACCCTGTGCATGCCACACATGTTGCTAAGTATGAAGAATATGTTGAGTAAAGGAAGTCTGATATTTTTCTGCTGAGTGTACAACCTGTGTGAAAACACAGGAGAAAGGGATCCAGAAAGCTGGGGAATAAAAGATTCAAAAGTCTGGGGAAAGAAAGAGGCCCAACAATCCGAGGAGAGGAGGAGGGACGAGCGGCCAAAGAGGTTGGGGAACAAGGGAAGCCCAGGAGGCAGGGGAAAGAGAGAGAAAGAGAAAGAGAGAGAAAGAGAGAGAGAGAGAAAGAGAGACACACACGGGAGACACGGGAGGCTGGGAACATGGGAGGCCCAGGAGGCAGGGGAAGAGAGAGAGAGAGAAGGCGGGAGGTTCAAGAGGCTGGGGAAAGAGAGAGAGGGTGGGAGGTGCAGGAGGCTGGGGAAAGGGGGAGAGAGAGGGAGAGAGAGAGAGAGAGAGAGAGAGAGACACACACGGGAGACATGGGAGGCTGGGGAACATGGGAGGGCCAGGAGGCAGGGGAAGAGAGAGAGAGAGAAGGCGGGAGGTTCAAGAGGCTGGGGAAAGAGAGAGAGTGCGGGAGGTCCAGGAGCCTGGGGAAAGAGAGAAACCCAGAAAGTTGGACGGGAGAGAGATAGGCCCAGGAGGCTGCAGAGAGAAAGCACAAGCGACTCGGGAGGTGGAGTGGGTTGAGGAGAGGAGAGTCTCGGGTTGGATCAAGTGTGGAGGAGAGCGACCCAGGAGTCCAGAAATGAGGGGGCCCAGGATGCCTAGGATAAGGGGGACCCAGTGGGCATGGAGCACACACACCTAGGAAGCAAGAATGAGAAACTGCAGAGGTTGGGGATAAAAAGGCCCATGAGGCTGACGAAAGAGAAAAAGGTGGAGGACAGAACAATCAGAATGTGGAAGTAAATTGCGAGGTGTGGTGAAAGACCTGTTGAAGATGGAATGGAAGAGAGAATTGCATCGGGAGGAGGTGGTGAAAGAACAAAATAAGGAACTGAGGAAAGGGGCCATAAGGAGAAGGGGGGAAAGGGAGTAGAGGAAGAGGCCACAGTAGACATTCGAAGAGAAGGTGAGAAGTGAAGCCGGGGCAGGCAGCGAGCTTGAGAGGGAAGGTGTCTCAAACACCCATCATCTGGCCGCACAGCAGGGGCGTGAGGAGGTACAGGTATGTGGCAAAGCAATGAGGAGGTAAAGGAAGATCCGATTAAGGAACAAGGGCATAGTGAAGGCAAGGAGAGAAGGCGGAAGGAGGGCAACTAGTTGTGGGCATTGAGTTAGTCTGGGCACACCATGGTTAACAGTCCCTCACTCCAAGACCCCAGCCAACCTGTCAAAGACCTCGTAGAGGTCTCACGGACTGCAGTTAGTGAACTTTACCCTCTTTCCTGTGGTCATCCATGTTTGGACGGTGGTGGTGGTGGTGTGTGACCCTTGGACCAAGGCCCAACAGAACCAATAAAGGATAAGAGGGAACTCGCCAGACGTGGGGGAAGTGTTGCGGGCACCCAATACACCTCCAACATCGAGTGACTTTAATCCCATGTAGATTACTCGGCAGATGTGAGGAATTGGACCATCCACACAGTGGGTGTGCACTAGCCTGGGCTTTTGTTGAGCCCTGTAGCTGGTGGAAGCATTCACATACTAATCAGAGTTAAATTCAAACAGGCCCACATGGGGCCTAGCTACAGAGGCTAACAAAGGAGACCGGAAACCCTTTCATATGCACGGTGTCACCCTGAAGCCAGCTCTCACCCTCAGTGTCGACTGATGGTGAAATGTCATGTCTGGGACTGCGTGTTTTACAGGAGTCCTACCGCAAGGGGAATCCATTCAGAAGGTCCAAGCGCGGCTTCAAGGGAGAGCTGCTGTTATAATCAGGAACCAGAGAGAGCTCCATTAACCAGAGACACCATTTGATTCACAACAGACAGGAAGATGGGTGGGACTTAGTAGTACATGTTTTCACCCCTTTTACCTTTCCTGTTGCAAATCACTCTGGTTATGACCACACGCAAAAAGGAGATTGTTGTTGGGAAACCAGGATTGGTTCTTTAAGGTAGGCTTAGCCTACACCGATCCCAGTGGTCCGGTTGGCTTTAAAAGAGGGCAGAGCCCTTCTTTTGGCAGATCTGAAGACTTTGCATGGAGTAACAAGGTGAACTCCACATTGGACCCTGGCTGAAGGTAGTCTGCCTTACATCTTCCTCTAGTGAAGGGAGGCCAAGACCTCCGAAGAGGAAAGCAAGATCCCCTAAACATCTCCCAGGGAACAGAGGGAGATAGAGAATTCAGAGGACCCTCCAGCCCCTCCAGAAGTGGTACCCAGCTAGCACACAGTGTGCCTTGCTAGGCTCTGCAACAAGCTTCCTAGGTGGAAAGTGCCAGAGAGTCTCTGAACCAAACCAGGGACAAGGCAGCTCCCTTCAATAGTCCTCAGCTTTGGGCCATCCGCCTTAAAGGACAACACAAGCCCAGTGAAGAAGCTAGGAGGAGTGCATCGGCAAGCATCTACTGACGTAGTCTTTAAGAACATTTTCATGCCAGTCGAGTCCCTCGAGCTGCAACCGACTGCACCGATGACTTTTGTTACACAGCCGTCACTAAAGCTGTCCGAGATGCCTCGACCAGTGCTTCAGAACCGCTGACCAGCACTGAGAAAACTATTCCTGATCCGAGCTGCCATGTGGACGAGCCTGCAGCCGTACATCCAGCTTTGCTTGCTGAACTGCCTGCCTCCTGATACCCGCTGCTGTCTCCTGTCTTTGAACTCTGTCGCAGAAGCTGCAAAGCCCACTGAAATTGACTCGACCCTGTTAAGCACCAAGAACACCTACAAGTACAAGGTGCGTTGTGGTTCTGTCCCCATGGTCCTTCTCCGAAAGCCCCTAGTGACATTTTACTATGCATTGCTCCTTTTGTGCTGAAATCCTTGAACTATTTACGATTCATTAGCATATCGACTACACTCCGGTCAGTTTCCAGAGTGTATCCCTTTTCCTTCTTTGAAACTGTCTGTCCTCTGAATTCCTTTACAGGGTGGATTGTATTTTGAAGTGTGCTAGAACTGTCTGTTGTGATAATTATAAATTAGCTATGTGTATACAACCTTGAATGTCAGTATCTTTTATCATTGGGTAATGTGTTTTCTGTGTGTTGCAACTAACCAACGATCCATGACCTAAGCCTGCCATTCCGTCCACATTACCAAAATTGAACAAGGAGGTTTGTAATTTGCTTGTGTTTCCAATCTGTTTGAATCCCTTCTGGTGTACTACTTGTGTGGGGTTGATTGATGGTTTAGAAACTGATATTCATCCCTGGACCACTGGTGCCCCGAAAGTTGATTCCTCACAGCAGGGGAACCCATACTTTGACACTGATGAATCCACAAAGTAAACCTAGTGCCATTTTGTTTGTCACACATGTCCTTCCCTGTATCAGTGCAAGGAGAAGACCTGATGTTATTTCTTTAAGCTGAATAACGTTTTCTGTTATTACTCCCCAAATAACTCCCTGCGCCCCTGCAAATTGCCACTTTGTTCTATTTGTCCTATTGGTTCCCCTTCTGCTTCGTGACAGTGCTCCGGAGATAGTCGAACACAAATTGATTGGGGTGGGGAAGAGATTTTCACGGTTAAAGTCTCCCACTAGAGTAATGGAGGATTCAATAGGTAGTGAATCCAGAAGCCTGTTGAGGAAGAAGGAATATAGTGGGCTTGAGATCAGGAGGATAGTGAGAGGGCGGTGGCAAGGAGCAAGGCGGCAGTGTACTCCAAGGAAGGACAGAGCCATTCAGATTGTGGGGGGTGAGCAGAAGCTTTAGCCTGTTCATCATTAGGTCTACCACTTGTCTCCTCTAGGCTGCCCCAAAGGGCGAATGAGTGCAGAGCAGGTCTGCTGCAAAAAATAAACAGGCACAAGTTCGGCAGAAAAAGTGGAAAATCACTGAGCCGGCAGATCTGAATTATTGTCGAATTTCATCAATTCTGATATGCCAGTGGCATTTTCCCCCACCCCTAAAAGTTTCCCATCCGAAAAATAAATTCAATCTTTACAAAACTGGCGTTTATGCTTCACAAATATCAAAACTGTTACATTGGAGGAAGAATTCTCTTTTGTGCTACCCCTTGAAATAGAATAATATTAAGTGTTCTTTGTATAGCTCATTGTGCCAGAATCCTCAGGCTTCGAAGTGCTATTCTAATAGATGTTATGATTATCCAGTTTAAGGGTGCACCATCGTGCGTATTACTGCTGGAATAATAGGTTCTACTATTACCCAGAGTAATGGCACTGAACATATATACCTTGGAAGGATGAGGGTCTGTGTCTGTGTCTGGTTTTTATTGCGCGCATTGCAAGCTAAACACTGATGTTTGGGGTGAGCGCTTAACTGTCTGACCTACCTTGACATTGTGTTTTTTCCTCCTCAGAGTGTGCCAATCACTCCAGCAAACGCCGTCCACCCTGAGATTCCCCATCCTGCGCACCCTACCTACCTCCCCCTATGGCAAGGACGCAGCCTGTGCTAACACGAATTTCTAATTGAAACTGTTACAAATTAACCTTGTAGCCTCAATCCTCCCCCAGCCCAGTTTGCCCTTTCTGAGATGCAGTTGCTTCTGGGACTGTCACATGATATATGATTTGATATGATAGGTTATTTTTAACGCGCTTAATACCCAGGGATCGAACCTGTGTTTCTCCGTGTCGTCTTGCTTCCAAGGCAAGCACGTTGCCGCTGAGCTATCCTCCCGAGTTTTCCTCCCGAGCTATCCTCCCAAATCTATTTTTCTGTTGTGTTGGATAACAGTTGTGCTCTTTTTTATTCAGGTAGTCTTAGCATTTGCAAAAGCCTCCTTGTTTATGGATTACTCTAAATGAACACGAAGGGCCGTTTGAGCTTCTTTGGAGGGTAGCGTGCATTCTAAACTTTCATCTGTAACTGCTTACAAGGGCAAGTCTGGCAGCATCAAACGAGCCAATGCCACTGTAGAGCACCACATATTTTGATGAAAACGTTGTTCCTGTTGAATATTTGTTCATGTTCTTACTACAGCACATTAGTGCAGAAATGGGGGTGGAGGGGTGGCAAGAATATAAAACCATTGACTTATCTGGATTGTTGCAAGACTTTGGTATGTGGCGACTGGGATTATACGGTGGATGTTGTGCCCTGGGGGAGGCCCTGTGGTGGTGTGCGGGCCCCCCTGGATCGGGACACCAGCGCGCGTATGCGGCGCGCAAGAACACACACCGGAGACGTCTGCCTGTTCCGGCGCTCCGGCGCGAACTGCCCGGGCACCGCCTTTATTAACTGGCGCGCATGCGCCGGCCCGCTGGGCCGCGCATGTGCGCTTCGTGTACCACGTACACAACATCCCTCCTTTTCCCCCTCAAACAACAAACACATTAAACATGGGGAGCCAACATGGCTCAAAACAAACTATACTTAACAGACTTAGTTACTCAGGCTGCCAAGTCCATGATGAAATCTTGGAACCTTTGCGGGGGGCGGCGCCCTTCCCTGCGCGGGTACCTGGGCGAGCCTCTCTCGAGGTTCTCTGGCCCCCCATGATCTTCGGGCGGTTCACCGCCTTCCTGCGGCGCCTCTGCCGCTTGTCCTTGGTCAGGATCGGTTTCTTCCCCCGCTGCCACGGGTCCTATGCGCTTGAAGAAGGACAAGAGAGTTTTCCTTCCGGTTTCCTGTTCTGGACAAGGACGGTGTCTCCTACTGCTATCTCTTTCCCCGGCAGCCTCCGCCTTGTTGTTTCGCTCTCGTTTCTCGCGGCTCTGTCTGCTGTCACCTGTGCGCTATTGATCACTCCTGGGCGTCGGTCTCCCGCTTCGGGTATCAGCCCTCTGGGTATTCGCCTGAACAGCGCCTCGGCGGGTGCGATTCTGGTGGACCGATGTGGGGTGGACCGGTACTCACGGAGAAAGTCGATTAAGTTGTGTCGCAGGTCTTCCCCTCCATTGACAGAAATACGAAAAATTTTGTTAAGCGTCCGCATGAAACGCTCAACCTCTCCATTGGCCCTTGGCCACAGCGGGGTCACCTTCCGGTGCTTGATGCCTCGTTCCGCGCAGTATCTGGCAAACCGCTGCCCTTGGAACGGCGCTCCATTGTCTGAGCAGATCTCAAGTGGGAACCCATGGGTGGCGAAGATTTTGTCCATGGCCAGGATGGTGTGATCGCTGGCGGTGGATTCCACGAGTTCCACTTCCGGGTACCTCGACCACTGGTCTGTGACTACCAAGAAATATAGACCTCTTCCGGTCGAGCCGAAATCTGCGTGCACTGTTCCCCATGGCACGTCGCTCCGTTCCATGGCCTGAATGGGTGGACCCCTTTCCGCAGGACTCGTGGCCTGGCAGGGGATGCAGGTCCTCACGAATTCGGCTACCCTGTGTTCCAGATCGGGGAACCAGACCTTCAGCCTGAGGCGCGCCTTCATCCTCGCCATGCCTTGGTGCCCTGTGTGGGCCAACTGGAGGACTCTCATGACCAGCGACCTGGGGATCACGATCTGGTCCCCTCGCAGCAACAGGCCGTCCGTGGACACCGAGAGCTCGTGTCGAACTTTCCACAGCAGTTGTAGGTCCCTTTGTACCTCTGGGTTCCTCCTGGCATTGTTTAGGAGGATGTCCCGCCACTCCCCTGTGGCCACCGCCCTTTTCACTCTTAGGAACGCCTCGTCAGAGTTCGAGTCGTCCGCAATGTCCTCTCTCGACAAGGCTACTGGCAGGGCTGATTCAATGACGAGATGCACAGCGTCCCCAGCGTCTGTCATCTCTACGGGACTCTGGGCGTTCCCCGTGCCTGGGTGGCGAGAAAGGTAGTCGGCGGGGTTATGAGTGCCTGGGCGGTATACTAGCTTGACGCCGTATTCGATGAGGGACAGCATCCATCTCTCGATGCGGGGAGGCGGCTTGGAAGACGTTCCGGACAGGATAGGAATCAGGGGTTTATGATCCGTAACCACGACGACGGGTTTGCCGAGGATGTAGATTCTAAAGTGTTTGCACCCCCACAGGATGGCAAGGGCCTCCCTTTCTATCTGGGAGTACCGCCTTTCCATGTCGGTGAGGGCTTTGCTGGCATATGCTATGGGTCTCATGGCCCCTAGTTCGTCTGCCTGCATGAGGACTGCCCCCAGTCCCACCGGGCTGGCATCGACCACAATCTCCGATTCCCGGCTGGGGTTGAAGTAGGCCATTGTCTCCTGCTCTGACAGGGCTTCCTTGATGGCATTGAAGGATCGTTGTTCAATCTCAGTCCACTGCCAAGCCACGTCATTTCTCGTAAGTGCCCTCAGTGGTTCTGACAGAGAGGCCAGGTCTTTGATGAAGCGGCCGCAGTAGTTGACCATCCCCAAGAAGCTCCGAACCTCCGCCGGTGATGTGGGTGGAGGCGCATCCCTTATGTCCTTCACTTTTCCAGGGTCCGGGGATATGCCCCCCGCATGGAAGGTGAACCCGAAGAATTCCAGCCGGTCTTTGAGGAATTCGCACTTTTCTTGGTGCAGGGTTAGGCCTACCGCCTGTAGTCTCTCAAACGTGTTCTCTAGCCGTTGAAGGTGTTCACTTTCCGACCTGGCGAAGACCAAGATGTCGTCGGACATGTTAATGACACCCTTCAGACCGGACAAGGCTCCTCTGATGGCATTCTGGAAGACCTCAGCCGCGGACGAGATTCCAAAGTTAAGTCTCTTGTACTGGTACATCCCCTCGTGAGTAGTGAACGTCGTAAAGTACCTCGACTCGGGGTGCAGTTCCAACTGGTGGTACCCAGACCTGAGGTCCAGTTTGGAGAAGACTTTGGCGCCTTGAAGTTCTCCGACGATGTCATCTAGAGTGGGTGTGAGGTGACGCTCCCTTTTGATGGCGGCATTTGGGAGCCTCATGTCCACGCAGATGCGTACTGTCCCCGGCTGTTTCGGCTTCGGGGCTACTACGATGGGCGAAACCCAAGGGGTGGGGCCTTCCACTCTTTCAATGATGTCCCGGTCGACTAACTGTTGCAGCTCCTCCTCCACTTGGGCTCTTAAGTGAAAAGGAATCTGGGGGTGTTTGAGGGCTGTCGGCCTCACGGACTTGTCGATGTGTAGGCGAATGGGCTCTGCGTTCAGTTTGCCAATGCCCTTGAAGAGAGTTTCAAACCTGTGTAGCATGCTTTTCAGATCGGCGTGGTATACCCCAAACGTGAAATGGACAATGTCGAGTGCTTCTGACGCCGCACAGCTCAACAAGGAATGTGGGCTGACGTTGGTGACAAAGAACCTTGCTTTGATGGTGTTTTGTCCATGAGAAATTGGGGCAACGAACACACCTTGGATGGGTAGGGGTGTTTCCCCCCCGAATGCATATATTCGTGCCATGGACGCTGACAGTTCGGTGGGCCTGGCAGGGCCTCATAATGTTTGGTGGCTAGCACGCAGACCGAAGCCCCAGTGTCGATGAGAATGGGGGTGGGAACGTCATCGATGTTGACAGTGCATGTGGGTTGGCGCCTAGTGCCAGGACCTTTTGCGATGCCGGAGATGAAGAAGACCTCTTCCTCCTCCTCTTCTTCTTCCGCGATATCCAGGTCCTGCAGGCCCTGATCGATCGAAGAGATGCCTCTCACTCTGCGAGCGCCTCCTCGTCCAACTCTCTCCGGTCCCCTTCCTGCTGCAACGGGGGAAGCAGCTCGGCACATCCTGGCATAGTGCCCCGGTGTGCCACACCGAGCGCATGTTCTCGACTTTGCCGGGCAGTCCCCACTGTGGGGGAGGTCATACCCACAGTATGAGCACGATGGGGCGTTGCCTGGTGTGGGCGTGGTATCGGGCCTTCTCGGCGCCCATCTTGACCTTCC
This sequence comes from Ambystoma mexicanum, assembly GCF_040938575.1. Taxonomy (NCBI): domain Eukaryota; kingdom Metazoa; phylum Chordata; class Amphibia; order Caudata; family Ambystomatidae; genus Ambystoma; species Ambystoma mexicanum. Next base: position 649,795,691 of record NC_090938.1, read on the forward strand.
CGCTGCTGACCGTCCCACTGCAAATGCATCCTCGTCATTCCTTGGTCGCGTGGCAGCGTCCATTTTCGCACCTCTGGCTTCCGCCAGCTCATGTGCTCTACCCAGGTCCAAAATTTGCTGGAGGGTCAGGCCAGGCTCTCTCAATACCTGCCTCCGAAGTTTTCCGGAGCTGCACCCCTGCAGTAATTGGTTGCGGACCATTTCTTCCTCATTGACCCATCTGCAGGAGGTCGCCAGGTGTCTCAGGCGGGCGCAAAATTTGTCTAGGGGCTCGTCGTCCAATTGTCTTTCAGCGCCCATGACAAACCTATCAAAATCCACGTTAGCAATGGGGAGAAAATGGTCTTTGAGTGCCTGCTTGACTGCGTCATACGTGACCACGGGGATGACGAGGGAGTCGTAGATCTTGTGGACTTCTGCGCCTGCCGAGTAGATCATGGTCGCGATTTTGGTGTCATCATCGTCCACCGCAGATGCCCTGAAGAACATATCTAGTCTTTTGACCCACAATAGCCACTTCGGGCCCAGCTTGGAAGGGGGGGCAGTAGTATCGAATTCCGGCATGGGGGCTAGGGAGTTGCGAGCTCTGCGGGGGATTGGGGCGGCGGCACCCTCATCGTCAGCTTCTTCACCCATTTCTGCGCCACGTACTCACAGTTGTCTGTCTTGAGAGAAGGGCGGCTTGTCCTGGTCTCGTGGTAGTGTTGGGGTGTAAAAACCCACTTCTTTCTTTTTAATTGCCACAGCCCTGCGCCTGCAGGACTGTGGGCTTTCCAAAAATTTTCAGTGTTCTCCAACACAGCTGGCGAGTGGCGCACGAGCACCCTTTCGGGCCGCAACCACTGCCGCCACGTGTGAAGGGGGAGCGAGTGAAAAGAAGATGGCCGCCGGCGCTCCGCGGGTCCGTAATACGGCAGACTTCCGTCTCTCCGAGGTAGTCGGGGCACGGAAGCAGACCGTACCTCCTCGTCGCCAGTGTTGTGCCCTGGGGGAGGCCCTGTGGTGGTGTGCGGGCCCCCTGGATCGGGACACCAGCGCGCATATGCGGCGCGCAGGAACACACACCGGAGACGTCTGCCTGTTCCGGCGCTCCGACGCGAACTGCCCGGGCACCGCCTTTATTAACCACGTACACAACAGTGGAGTGGAAGAGTTGCCACACAGGTAGAGTGAGGCTTGGGACTCTTGGCTGCATCACACTAATGTATGGGTTCCCACGTGCCTGGGAATTCAGGTGCAAAATACACTGTGACATACGGTGTCAACAGATGGTCCCTAAAAACTGCAATAAAATAAAGAAAATGAGTTTGCACACGGCCCGCGTAGGTACGTCCTGGTACTCTGCCTGCCCCTCAAACCACACCCCATTGCTGCTCTGCTCCCACTGTGCAGAGCAACACCCAATGAAAAGGGGGGAGCCCTGCAGTATTAAGTGAGGCCGCTTCCCCCCTCTTCCAGGGGCGCTAGGCCTGTCCTGTGAAGGCCCCATGGATTAACATGTGTGAGGATGCAGTGTGGTGTGTTTAGGCCAGCTCTTAAAGCATTAGGCTGCATTATCTGCCACGATCCACTCTTACGCACTCCATAGCCGCGTGTGTCACCCCTCTGTAGTCCACTAGATTGTATTTAGGTGTGGTGGGGATAGTGCTTTCAAGAGAAACAGGTTATAGAGCGGTGAGAACTCCTCAATGAGTGAGCAGTAGTGCTAGAGCATAGTATGATGTGGCTGGTGGTGGGGGAAGCGAGCAACATGGTAATACAGGCAGACACTGGCACATAATATACTCTGCAGCTGTGCTCACAGGAGGGCAGGTGTGGGGGTGGGGGGGAGCATTTGTGCAACCTGTAAACTCCTCCGTGGGTGAGGTGATATTTTTAAAAATGTTGTTTTGTTTTTTTATTGTTTTTTATCAGGGAGAATGGCTTATAGAAATGTCATAACGGAAGATCCAAACAATATATGAACATAACTACAGGTAGCGCATCTGTACAACCCCTCGAAGCATAGAACCATCAATGTTGTGATCCCGCGTTTACCCATTTGCCCCAGATTTTTCAGGGCATTCACGTGATCTCTAAAGTCTCTCTTCCAATACCATGCATAATTCCACATCGGAACACTATGTAGAGGTAGTGGGAAGTTCCCCAATGCCACAGAGCCTAGTTATGTTATGTGTAATCATCATTATAGCAGCAGATGGATAGGACTTCTCATAACTAGTAAAAGAGGACTCAGTCCAAACACTCCGTAGCAACACCTTAGGGTCATTGGGTATTTCGCTGCCCATACTCCTGGATAATTTTGTCAGGTTCGAATTACATAATGTTTGTATCTGGGGGCATTGCCAGAGTATGTGAAGAAAGGTGCCATCAGCAGTTTTAAAAGCACAGATGTCGAGACCGGCCACATCAAAAGTCATGTGCGTGAGTAGTAAATATTATGGAGAGTTTTGAGTTGGACCAATCCAAGTCTGGATGATATGGCCACCGCTCTGAGATACATAAGGACTTCTGTCCTTTCTCTGAATCTAAAGAGACAATGTTGGTTTCCCATTTACGTTTTAATTTGATCAGAGAGTGTGCAGTAAAGGATACATGACTTGATACAACATGGAAGGGGGTTTATTTACAATCCTTCCCGACAGCAGATTGATCTCTAGCGGGGAGTGAAGGGGAATATTTTGGCAGTCTCGTGTATCGGATTTCAGGGCATGTGTGATTTAGATGTAGTGGTCAGGTTTGGAGAGGTGATTTTTCAGATCAGTGTTAATAGCCAACAGCATGGTTTGTAGGTAGTGTGAGGAATCTAGCGAGATTGTCACTACTTCACTGGGGGAAATCTTCCCTCATGTGGCCAGGGAAAGGCAGAAGCTACCTGACTGACCCTGGGGGTGGCTATCTCTGGGAGGCCCACATGAGGGAAGACAACCCTCGGGGAGGCAGAGTAGACTTGCTAGGTCAAGGCAGGCATTTCCCGGTTTCTCTACCCTCGGTAACACCCACTTTCCTCCCCATTCCTGTATGGCATATTGTAGTGTGGGTGTAGAGCATCCAGTCACAGCCAATTACCAACTGTATTTACATTCCCCTTTGCTTGATCATACTGAGACGAGGAAGAAGACTGGAGTAATGAAGATCACTAGAACCTGAAGGCAATCTCCACGTTCTAGGTGTTGGAAACGATTAATGGGTGCTGGGAAATTTAAACACACCACACCTGGAGAGAAAGAGACACATGCTTCTCCTGACGTCGGTCGGGACACCGAAGGAGAGCAGGCTGCAGTGCAGAGCGGAGAAGCAGCAGGAGCTGTTGGATGAAGGAGGCAAAGCGTGAACCAGAAAGAGGAGAATGCCCTCCCAGCCGGCTGGCAAGCACCAACGAGAGTGAGCCGCAAAGGATGCCTAAGCAGCTGATGGAGACCCGTAAGCCTAGAGAGCGAGGTTGAGACACCGGTGCGCTTCATGGCAGATGCCACGTACAGTTTATGAACCTGGTAAGCCCAAACAGGTGATCTGGGACACCAGGTGATTGAGAAAAGAGACTCAGACAAATGAAAAGGGGTCGGTAAACAAATATATATGAAAAGTATAATTCAAGAAACTTGGAACTATATGAAAGAGAAGGTGATTACCGATGAGAAGTGCGAGCCTGGGACCCTCACCCAATTACTGAATCAAGTAAGAAAGACCTGGCAGGAGGGTAAACCAGGTATACAGCGAGTCTGGGACCCGCATCCAATCAAGATTGCTGAACTTGGAAAAGGGGGAAAGCAGTCCCCCCCCACAAATGTGTAGAAGTGAGGGGAAAGGGAGTCATCCTCCCCTTTTTGTTGTGAAGTCTATACACTGTGGAAGAGTCAAAGAAACTCGGGGAAGAAACATACCCCTTGAGCCTGTGAATTGTGGAATGTGTAAACTGTGGAAAAGCTAAGAAAGTTCAGGGGAAGAAGCATAGCCCTGGAAGCTGTGAATTGTGGAAAAGATGAGAAAGCCCACGGGCAGAGGCATTCTCCTTGAGCCTGTGAATTGTGGAACTGTGAAAATCTCAAGGGAAGGGTCATACCCCATTATATTGTGGCATAGGATAACCCAAAAGGAGGTCAAGATCGTATATCTCGAGTTGATGAACTGTGTAAACTGGAGGAAACTCGGAGGAAGAGCAACCCCCCCCCCCCCCCCGTTGAGATTGTGGAGTATGGTAATGTGAAAGTGAAGAACATTCAAAACGTAGAGATATCCAGGTGAAGGAAAGAACCCCTATAACTTGTATAACTTTGCTGGTTTCTTTTACACTTTGGAACTTCATGTTGGAACTTTGGAAAGGAGCTGCAGGTGATCGGCTAAAAGAAATGTTCTGCTTCGCATTATATTGAGCTTAGTGTGTGAGGGTCAGGTTAGGATTTTGGACACAGGACGGAGAACCTTTTTCTTTGAACATTCTGACACGGACGCACCTTCGTTTTGTTGAAGCAGGGAAACCCCTCCTAGAGTTAGGGATAGGTAGGATTTCCCCAACCCTCTTTAATTTTTTTCAATAAAAGTCTTTAACAGTCATTATATTCCACTGTGTGTGAGTCTTACTCTTGATCCCTTACAGTAGTGAGTTCCAGTGGAACAGAGCAGGGGAGGGTAAAGGCGTGGAAGCGGGAGGCGGCGCAAGGGAACAACAAATTTAGATTGGGCATGGATTGGGATGATGGGGTGTGAGAAGGGGAGTGAAAGGAGGGTAAACCAGGTTAAGGCCCAACCCTGAAGGGATATAATTCTCATTTCATTTTGTACATCCTACCCTACTGGTTATTGGCTGCAGTGCCATCATTATGTGCGTTTTGCTGTATATTTTTCATTTAGATATCTCCCTCGCTCTAGTGCGCATGACTGAATAGAGGGTTGTTTGTTGGGCAAGGTGGATGTTTTTACACATTTGCAGTGCATTCTTTATTTCAATGTGCCCCTACGACCATACGACGCATGCACAGATATAGTAAAGCCTTAAAAAGTGCATATCAAGTTTGGCTGATCGTTTTTCTGAATTTCTGTTTGGTTGCACAGTTTCTGGGTAAGTGCTATGTGCTCTGCCATTAAATCCTCAAAATCAAAGCAGACGGTTTCGTCACATGTGGCCAAAAAGGGATATATTTCAGGCTCTCTGGAAATTGCAATGCAAAAAAAGTTTGAAAGCGCACCCTAATTGGCATGTGTGTTAGGATGTGTTAGGATCTTGCCAGGTGATTTGCGTATTAAATTGAGTGGACCTTCATGAGTGGGAATAAATGTTACAGAGGGCAAACATATTCAAGACAGTTCTTTCTGCACCAGCTAGAGTCAACCACCGCACTCAAACACTATAAAAAATGTTCTTGCACATGCCATTTTATTATCAAGTGTTTTCAATGTATTTTGATCTTCCTCTGTTGTCTTGATTGAAAAATGTCGTCTGTACTGTGGACAGGCTTTAGATCCACATGGGTCTGCTAAGTTTAAGTCCCCAGCCCATTTCTTGCCGCTATGCTTTGGTGGTCAGCACTATGGCTCCTTCCTGGGGGCTGTTTGATGTGAAGTAACATTTCAACAACCCATTACCCCTAAACAGAGGGGACCCCATGGATGCAAGCCAATTGGGATGGGGTGAGGTAGGATCAGGGCCGGCCTTAGCGGCCGTAGCGCCCAGTGTGCCACGTTTTTCAATAGGCAGCTGATACTTTGCATCCATGAGAGCGGAGCGTATTTCATTTCAATAGGTTGCCTACCGTGCATTCTCCTACCACGCCAACTAGGGGGAGACCTTGAAAGACTCCCCCAAGCTAGCGTAGTGGGCTAACCAGGGCGGCCCACCCTTACGGCCGGCCCTGGATAGGATCTTGTAGGAGAGAGGAGGGATGGGACATTGGAAATCGGGAGGCAGATGAAACCTGCTCTTAGATGAGGTCATAATTAGGTGTCGTCCAAGAATAGGGTGACCAGATTTTGAAAATTAAAACTCGGGAGAGGCCATAAACATAAAGGTAGGCCTAGCTCCCCTGACCCCATTCAAACTGCCCCACCACCCCCAATCTATCGCCTTCCCCAAGTGCGCAAACACACACACCGCTGAGGGATCCCAATTAAAATAAATATAATTTGCAGCATTGCTCTTTCATAATAAACTGCCGATTTAGCTGTAACAGTGATGCTCCGAGTGGGGCTGGGTGCGGCAGGCCAGGGCGCACCTCGGAGTGAATAACAAAGAGACACACACTTGTTGTAATCCCTTCGCGGGCTTATCTACTCCCCTTTATTTACTACAGTAGTCTCTCAGGCCATGTCTTTTCTGTATCACGTGATCATCACATCCTTCCCAAACTTGGACATCAAACAAACGTTTTTAAACTAATAACCATAGTCTCCTGTTGCAGGTTTGGAAGTGTCATTCTTGTGCTCTCTGGCTTCAGAGTCTCGCTGCTTCTCGTTCTGGCTATCACTCGTTCTCGCCGGTCGGCAGATGCCATTTAGGATGTACCCATGGAGTCGAGTGGAGGGTACTGGTCACCTGCGGAGCGAGTATCGTCCCCTGTCTTCTCTCCTCAAGGCGGATGACCTGACGGGACCTGACAGGACTCGTCCCCATTTCTTCTGTTTCAGCATTCTCTCTTGGTGGGGTTTCTGGGGGTTCTCTCCGGTCTTCTGCCGGTCGTGTGTGCTCTGTTATGGGGTAGGCTCCCGTGGGGGCTCCTTCCTCCTGATTCTCTTGCCACATGGTGCTTGGTATCCGCCTAAAGTGGGGTGGGACACGTTCATTCTGACAGTCTCCAATCCTCCTGTTGCAGTTACTAGCCCATGGTCTCAATGGGTGATGGTCCTGGGTAGAGATTCGTAAGGGAGTGCCATCTTCCTGGGAGGTGCTCAGTTTTTGATCAGCGCAGTGTCCCCTACTTGCAGGTGGTTTGGTGTTGCTCTTCTCGAGCGATTTTCTCTTGCATTGTGCTCTAGTCTCCTCTGTTCCATCCGTTTCTAGGTCTGCTTGAGGGGCGCACCAGTAGTTATAGAGGGGAATCCCTGCTTGGATGGGCTCAGTTGCGTGGCTGAGTGAGGAGTCTGTTGGTACGACCAGAGAAACTGGTACAGTTCTGGTAGTCACGGTCGCCCTCTGTCCTTTGCGATTTGCACGCATTTATTGAGGGATGCCATGAATCTCTTTGTGTCTCCATTGGCTTGGGGCCAGTATGGTGTGATGTGGTGATGTCAAACTTGTATGTTGTCAATGAAACGCTGGAATTCTTTGCTTTTGAACAGAGGACTGTTGTTGCTTTTGAGCGATGAGGGTATGCCATGGACAGCAAATATTTTCTTTAGCGCGGTTGTGACGGAGGCTGCATCGGTGGAGTAGACTGTTTCAACCTCTGGGTATTGTGTGTACTCATCTACTGCTACCAAGAGGTAGGCCTCATTGGCAATTGTGCAGAGGTCCACACTCGCTGTGTCCCATCTGCGTTCACTTCTGGGTGGGCAGGCCATGGGCTCTGGTGGTCCTGGTTGATGGGTGGCTAGGCACGATGCACAGCTCTTCATAAGGGCTATGACTTTCTGCTGTATTTGCGGCATCCATACTCGTGATTTGAGGAAGGCCTGTGTCTTCACGATCCCCTGGTGCCCGAGTTGGAGCGCTCTCTTTTGCAGGTTGGAGGGCACTACGATGTGGTGTCCTTTGAGGATCAGTCCTTCCAGGGAGACAGACCACTCATGTCTGGTTCCAAATAGCGCTTGCATTAGTTCTTGTGCTTGTATGTTCGATGGCCGACCAATTTGAGGAAGGTTTTCAATTGCCTGTTAGTATGGCCTCCTTGGAGATTTGGAGACAGGGGTCTTTATCTCTGCCACTATTTCATCCAGCCTCATTGCTTTCGGTTTGGCACATGCGATATGGCATAAATGCTCCTCTCTTTGGCTGCGTCGCTTTCCATTGCAGTGGCAGGACTTTGGTGCTGTGACAGAAAATCTGTGGGGTTGTCGGCTCCTACTCGATACTGTACTTCCAGGTCGAACTGCTGTAGTTGGAGCATCTAGCGCTCAATCCTGGCTGGGGTGTGTGGTGCTGACTCCTTGAAGATTGGGTCTAAGGTCTTATGATCTGTCAGTACTTTCACTGGGTGGCCCAGGATGTATACGTGAAAATGTCGGCAGCCCCATATGATGGCGAGGTATTGTTTCTCTATGTGAGCATAGTACCTCTCTGTGGGAGTGAGTGCTCTGCTGGCAAAGGTGATGGTAACTATGGTTCCCTCCCGGTCGGTCTGTGTTAGTACTGCTCCAAGGCCGACTGGGCTGGCGCTGACCAGCAGTTCTGTTTTCCGCAACGTGTCAAAGAAAGCCATAGTGGCGTCACTGGATAGGGAGTCCTTTATTTTCTGAAACGCTGCCTCTTCTACTTCGCCCCATTCCCACGTCGACTTGGTCTTAGTGAGTTCCCGCAGTGGAGTGGCAATGGTGGCTAAGTCTGTGATGAATCACCCGCGCCTAGGAAGTTGCAGACTTCTCCAGCATTGGATCTTTCATGGATTCACATGTTTAGAATATTCCCCGTCGTCAGACTGGGACCCTCGGTACACATATATAACCTTTTCCTATAGGAAAAACTTCTGACACTTTTGTGTCCTATCTACGTCCTTTTAGGACCCGCCTACGCATGCTCCGTAGGCCGTCCCAGTATAAGAGGCCCGCCCCCGCGGCTCCCCTTCAGATTTCAACCGTCTCCAAAGTAGTGGGATCGCCTCGCGTCATCTTACTATTTTGTACAAGGTTGTGTACCTGGAGTTGGAGTTCGAGGAAATTTTTCCTCTATGTCAGAAAAAGCGCTGTTCCGTCCATGCGCGACGTGCGGCTTGAAGAAAGTTTACGAGGGGGACGGACATATGGATTGTATATACTGTCTCCACCCTCATCATTCGGCTGATAATTGCGACATATGCAAAGGGTTTTCTCAAAAGACCCTCAAAGACCGAAATGGTCGGCTGGCGGCATGGCTGAATGATGGAGCGGGGGCATACCCCCCTTCGGAGGTAGGCTCCACACAATCGTCGAAAACATCACACTGCGCTGCCTTGTCGGAACCACCGGCGAAGAAATCTCGACCGACGGAAAAAGTCATCTCGGAGTCATTCAGCTAGAGAGGCCTCGTCGAAAAAATCGTCATCTTCATCAAAAAAGCATGACAAGGAAAGGCCGAAATCCTCCTCGGGCGATCACCATAGATCGACTTCGAGTCGAGAGTCGAGTAAAGGCAGGCCAAGTGTGGAAAAGGCGACGGCGGTCCAGTCATCGGCCACCCTGCCACTGACGCATGTGGTATCCACCGTCCCACCGACAACGACTGCGACGGTGGCCTCGTCAACGGGGGTTCTACAGGAAGCCTGGAGGCCTGAAGTTTTTGATCCGATCCCCCCCGGATACTTTACTGCAAGAACAGGCTGTGTCGCTGTCCTCGGGGGAGGACGAGAGCGGGAGAATAGCTGGCCCGGCAGACCTAGGGCTACGAGTGGTTGACAAGTCGTCGACGAGGGGATCCGGTATACCGGTATCTGCCCCTCTTCTCAATACTCAATCTGTTTTGTCATTGGAAATTCTGTCCACGCTTCAGTTTTTGGTACAGTCGTTGGACCAGAGACTACCTCAGGCACACCTGCCACAGTCACCCGTCGACGAGCCGGGCCCGTCCCGTCCACCGACGCACTTACGCACGCCAATCTCAGCACTGGCACCCCAAGAGGAAGGTGAGCTGCCAGATTTGGAGTCTGACGGGAGCCATGTCGGATATCTCATCATCCTCCTCCAGGGATCCCACCTGGGAGTCGGAGGTGGAGTTAGAAACCCCAAGAAGCCCAGCTCACCCGTCCCCTCCGGACGACATTGCATCATTCCATTTTATGATGGAGAAGGTGTGTAAGGAATTTGGTTTGTCCCAGGAAGAACAGAAAAAGGACTGTTTTTTGTTCGACCACATGGGTAAGAGAAGGAGGTCTGTGTTCTCAATACCAATACTAGACCACGTGTGGAAGGAGGGGTTGCAGACAATGCGTCACCCCTTTTCGGAGCCGGCAGTGAAAGGACGCCTCGAGAAAAAGTTTAAGGCTCCAGAGTCTACCCCCAAGTGTTTATCCTCCCAACCAACGCCAGAATCGGTGGTGTCAGTGGCAGCGGCGAGGAAGGCGAAGGCCCAGCACAAGTGCACGACTCCGCCTGAAAACGAAGCAAGACGCCAGGATGCCTTTGGCAAAAAAGTGCTATCCGTGGGAGCAACCACAGTAAAGGCCGCAAACTCTCTGGCTATTGTAGCCAGATACGACAGAGCGATGTGGCACAGGCTAGCGCCGTTGCTGGATCATCTTCCGGAAGAGCATAGGAAGGCAGCGATGTTACTTGTCCGAGAGGGTGAGGAAGCCTCCAATCACACAATAAACATTGCGGTGGACCTCGCTGAGTCAGGCTTCAAGCAAGTCAATAATGGGGTCGTATTACGACGACAGTCATGGCTTAAGTGTACCTACTTCAGACCAGAGGTACAATACAAAGTATTAGATATGCCTTTTGAGGGAGACCTTCTATTCGGAGAGAAGATAGACGAGGCCCTATAGGGAATGAAAGAGGACTCGGACACGGCACGTTCATTGGGTGCCCTCCAGAGTGGCCGAAGCTACAAGTCTTTTCGTCCCTTTAGAGGGGCTTCAGGTAATTCCAGATTCTCTGCGTCTGGAGACAGATCCTTTGGCAGGTTGGCTTACCCCTCCGAGGGATTCAAGCGGCAAACCGACGCCGGAACTTCCAGACATCCAGGAAGAGACCATCCTATCCGTCGTCGTCGAGAGACAAGCAAAATAAAGATCAGCAGTGACAGACAACACACCGTTCTGGGGGCAAGAGTGTCAGCATATGTCGACGAATGGGAACGAATAACGACGGATCAATGGGTGCTGGACACTATAAGGAACGGGCACTGTCTACAATTCAAGCACAGCCCTCCGCACTTTCCACCTGCGTTCACCGCTCATTCCCATCTGAGGATACTGCAACAAGAGGTAACTCTCATGTTAGCAAAGGGCGTGATAGAATTAGTTCCAACATCACAGAGCGGTCAAGGAGTCTACTCAAGATACTTTGTCGTGAAAAAGGCGAATGGCAAATGGCGTCCCATTTTAGACTTACGCGATCTCAACAAGTCTTTAAAGAGCCTAAAATTCAAAATGCTCACGCTGCAGGAAGTGATCCGCGCCGTTCAAGAAGGGGATTTTCTAGCATCCCTGGATTTACAGGACGCGTACTTCCATATTCCAATGTGTCGGAAACACAGGAAATTCCTGAGATTTGTAATAGGGCGGACTCACTACCAGTTCACGGTTCTTCCCTTTGGGCTCAAGACCTCCCCCAGAACGTTCACAAAATGCCTGGCCCCAGTAGCGGCCTGGCTAAGGAAGCAAGGCCACCACGTATACCCATACCTCGACGATTGGCTGGTAAGGGGATCCTCCCCAGCGTCGACCAACACAAGTTTGCAAGCCACCATGCAGCTTCTACAACAGCTTGGATTTGCCATAAACTTCAAAAAATCCTCTCTGCGGCCATCGAGAACGTTGGTGTTCCTGGGGGCACAGTTCGAGACCCAGTTAGGGCTAGTGAAGCCTTCTCTCGACAGAACCTCAAAACTCAATCAGCTGGCGAGCCGACTACGACAAACCACCAGGCTCTCAGTGAGGAAATACGTTTCGGTCCTAGGGGCCATGGCATCCTGCATCCATCTAGTGGCAAACTGTTGCCTATTCATGAGGCCAGTCCAGGAATTCCTCGCGGACCGATGGACGCAGGCCCAAGGATCGTGGTCAGACAAGATAACCATCGACGACGACAAGCTGCTTCGGACCCTTCAGTGGTGGCAGAGTTTCCACAATCTGAACAACGGTGTACCCCTACAGGAACCGGAGTTTCAGCGAACCATAGTCACGGATGCGTCCCTAACCGGATGGGGAGCTCACATGGGTACTCTTCAAACGCAAGGTCGCTGGTCTCCAACGGAGTCACTCCTACACATAAACGCTAGAGCTCAGAGCAGTACGATGGGCCTTGAAGGCATTCCTACCACACATCAAGGGATCGCGAGTACGAGTACTGACTGACAATACGACGGCCATGTTTTATTTGAGAAAACAAGGAGGAACGCGATCAAGAACTCTTTCCATAGAGGCCCAGAAAACATGGCATTAAAGCACGAGATTTCCATCGTGGCTCACCATCTCCCGGGAGTGAGGAATTTGCAAGCAGATTCCCTCAGCAGAAGCATGGCCCAGATACACGAATGGGAAATGGACACAGTTCAGCTGATGAAAGTGGTCGAGAAATGGGGTCACCCCCCTCTGGACGCTTTCGCAACCAAGGACAACCAGAAATGCGAGCAATTCGCAAGCAGATGGCCTCAGGAGGGTTCCATGGGGGAGGCATTCTCCTTCCCATGGACGGACATGTTCCTTTATGCTTTTCCTCCGTTCCCCCTCATACGGAGGACAGTACAGTGGACACGCAGATACAGTTGCCGGGTAATTCTAGTGGCACCGTACTGGCCGCGGCAACCGTGGTTCTCCGACCGGCTTCACCTGTCGCTGGAACATCCAATAGCGTTTCCGAGAGTCCCGAACCTACTATCCCAGGACAAAGGCACGGTGTGGCATCACGACCCGGACAGTCTCAACCTTGCAGCCTGGCTCCTGACTTTTCGGAGTTCGGTGCGTTAGACGTTTCGGAGGATTGTCAAAAAATTCTGCAGGCGGCTCGAGCCCCTTCTACCAACAAATCTTACGCCTATAAGTGGCAGAGGTTCTGTGAATGGTGTCGAGGACAGCAAGGCCTACAACCGTTGACAGTGACGCCGGAACAAGTTCTACCATACCTGCTTCTCTTGGCGGAGAGGGGTTTATCCTTCACATCGATAAAGGTGCACCTGGCGGCCATCTCGAGGTTCACGAGGAAGAGACAGTCGTCTCCTCTATTCAGCGAGAGACTTGTGAAACACTTCATGAGGGGTTTATTTCAAACTTTTCTCCCGGTAAAACGTTTCCCTCCAACTTGGAGTCTCAACACAGTGTTGGCAGGCTTAATGAAACTGCAATTTGAGCCTATGGCCAGGTCGGACATGAAATTCATATCGTGGCAGTTGGCATTCTTAATTGCTATCACATCAGCTAGGAGAATCTCGGAACTGCAAGCGCTGGTCGTAGACCCGCCATACTTAAGATTCTTTAAGGACAAGGTGGTCCTGGCAACTAATCCTACGTTCGTCCCAAATGTTCCGACAGTGTATCACAAACACTCGTCCATTGTTCTCCCTACTTTCTTCGCGACCCCATCATCGGCAGCAGAAAAAGCTCTTCATACCTTGGACGTTAAGAGGGCTCTGAAATTTTACCTACATCGTACACAGGAACTCAGGTCTACTCGACAACTGTTCATCGCATATGGTCCGTCGACGAGGGGAAAAGCGATCTCTAAACAAGGATTGGCTCGATGGGTCTCATCGATGATTGTGTTTTGCCACTCCAAGGCCGGAAGGCCGCTGCAAGGGCATCCTAGAGCCCATTCTACAAGACCAACGTCCTCCTCAGCAGCATTATGGGCAGGAATTCCGCTAACGGATATATGCCAGGCTGCGGCATGGTCAGTGCCCCACATGTTTACCCGCCACTACTGCCTTGCCAGGCAGCATGCGGACGAGGTGCAGATGGGAAGAGCTGTCCTGCGCCATCTGTTTCAGTAAGGTAAGCTCCACGCTGTGGAGAGTCTGTTTTCTACCTTTTGATGACAGTATACTTTATGTGGGTAAGGTTATATGAGTAAACTTATTCCTGCTGTACATATGCATTGTGTATTATGGTGAGGGTATATTACATTACATTCTCACCGCCTTTTCAGGTGTTACTGCTATACAATCTATTCTAAGCATGTGAATCCATGAAAGATCCAATGCTGGAGAAGGGAATAGTTTCTTACCTGTAACTCCATTTCTCCAGCATTGGTATCTTTCATGGATTCACATGTGCCCGCCAGCCTCCCCGGAATGCAATGTATTTGCTTGTTAAGTTTAACCCTTTCTACTTTGGAGGGGCCGAAATCTGAAGGGGAGCCGCGGGGGCAGGGCCTCTTATACTGGGACGGCCTACGGAGCATGCATAGGCGGGTCCTAAAAGGACGTAGATAGGACACAAAAGTGTCGCAAGTTTTTCCTATAAGAAAAGGCTATATATGTGTACCGAGGGTCCCAGTCTGATGACGGGGAATATTCTAAGCATGTGAATCCATGAAAGATACCAATGCTGGAGAAATGGAGTTACAGGTAAGAAACTATTCCCTTCTGTTGCGTTGCTGGGAGCCTGGGCGTTTTTGATGTCAGACACTTTGCCGGGGCCTGGGGACACCCCACTTTGAATATGTATCCGAAAAAGCTTGTGGTTTTATCGAATTCACATTTTTCCTCATGGAGGGTTGGCCTGCACTCCAGTCGCTGGAGCGTTGCTGCTAGTCGTTTGTTGCGTTCTTTGTCAGTTTTTGCCTAGACTAGTAGATCGTCACGGACATTGGTGACTCCCGGGAGGTCCTGTGGTACTTTCCTGATTTCATGTTGGAATACTTCCGCTGTGGAGGAGATTCCAAAATTAAGCCAGCTGTATCTTCTTAGCCCGAGGTGCGAAGAGAATGTCGTTATGTACCTAGACTCTTTCGCCAAACGGATCTGATGGTACTCTGATCTTAAGTCTAGTTTGCCGACTATGGTGGCGCCTGTTAGGTCCACGATTCATTTGTTCACCGTCGGGGTAATATGCCTTTCTCGCCCAATGGCAACATTGATCAGGCGCATGTCAATGCATATTCATACAGCTTGTGGCTGTTTGGGCTTCGCTGTCATGACCATGGGGGATACCCATGGTGTGGGGCCTGTGTTTTTTTTTTATTATTCTGGGGCCTTAAGCTTGTTCAGTTCCTCCTCGACCGCAGCTCTCATGTGGAATGAGACCCTTTGGTGCCGGGCAGCTCTAGTTTCCACAGTGGGGTCGATATGGAGTTTTACTGTCCTTCCTTTTAGGCACCCGATGCCTTGGAACAGCTTCTTGTGTTTGGCCAGCAGGAGGTCGATTTCTTTGGAGTGGATTGCAAAGGTGAATAAGATTAGGTGTAGCTTTTCAGTGGTTGGGCAGCTGAGTAGCATCTCTATTCCGCCGTCAACTATGTAGATGAGTGTTTTGCAGCTTTTCCCAATGTAGGTGAGGTTGGTTTTGAAGTATTTTACGACTGTTAGGGGCTTCTTGAACCCATATGCGAATATTTGTATGGGTTTGCGTCGCAGTGTTGGTCTGAGGTGGAGTTTGTCAAATGTTGTGGTAGGCACTACGTTTACCGTGGTGCCGGTGTCAATCATCATTTTCACGGGGATAGTTCCGACTGCTACCGCAGCTGCGATGCGATTTGTTATGGGGTCGGTTTCCGTGGGCTGGCTTGACTGTCGAAATCATGTGAGCCTTTTCTCTTTTCAATTTGTGGTAGTGGTTTGTGCAGCGCAGGGACGGCTCTCTGCTCAATTGGTCATCATCGTCGTCGTCGCTGCTGCTGTCGGCGGCGTCTCCCTTGACTGCGCAGGCTCGCCCTCTGTGTCTGTCGCAGGTTTTAGTGGATTGTTTCTGTGGGCAGTAGTCTGGCTGCCGTAGGCAGAATGGCTGTGCTTGCATGGATCTTGGGTTGCTTCTTCACTCTTTCGCTCTTTCTTGCTGCGGGTGTTTCTTTGCTCTCTGGGAATTGAGGCATACCAATACATAGTTATTTATCTTTCCGCATTTGTAGCACATGGTGCCGTATGTGGGCACGTGTTGTTGGCTGCTGCACCATAGACAGTCCCAGGGTTTCCTCTGTGTGGGCTTAGGTTGGGGTCTTTGTTGTCTCAGTGCGTTGATGGTAGTCATGATGCTGTTAAGCGTTTCGGTGTCGAGCAGCAGGTGGCTGATCATCTGCTCCATCTCTGCCATGTGCTTGTCTGGTCTCTCGCGCTGTCGTCCCATGGTGAGGATGGTTTCCAATGGAAGATTGGTCTCCAATAGTATGGTTCTGTGAAGTTCCTCGGAGGAGAAGCAATGGATGACTTGTTGCCTGACTGCAAATTCCTCATCGGGAATGTTGCATCCGATGGCCATCTCCCGGAGTCGGCCATGCAAATCATGGATGTTTTCGTGCGGGCATTGTCTCGCTTGACTCATTTTAAAGCATTCAAAGTCTGGGCTCAACTGGGGCTTGAATTTATTTGTTAGTACAGATTTGGCCGGGTCATAGTCCTCTTCAGTGCCCCTATTCGTGAGCGTGTTGAAGAGCCTTAATGCCTTGGTGCCAAGGTTGAGCATCAACAGCGTCCTTTTCTCCTCATCTGTGACTTTTCATGACTTCAGACTCTGTTCTAACTGTTGGACCCATAGTGCCAGCGAATTGCAGCTCTGGGGCCAAACGGCTCAAAAGGCTTCATAAACGTGCCTTGTGTTGTGTCCAACCGTGTGCTGGAGTCTGGGTTTTGGCTTTGCAGCCTGGCTGGTGATGCATTTGGGTCGGCTGCCATGGTGGAGGCCTGTTACTGTGCTGGTTATGCCAGACTGGTGGAGTGGCGCTGGTGTGGGCTCTGGGAATGCGCCACACGTGGCTGGGGCTGCACCACTTTTGGGGGTGCTCTGGTGAGGTGTGGCACCTTCACTCGCTAGTGTCCTGCGTTGCGCTGGCACTGGCAGTTTCTGGTCTGCCCCGGACACATGTCCAGGTACTAGTGTAGGCAAGTGGTCTTTGGGGGTGGTTCTTGTGGTTTGGTGGAGGCTGTTAGTCCCAGCAAGGCACAGCTGATTAGGGGCACTGTTTGTGGACATGGATGCTGTTGTATTGCCCCATCGGGGAGTGTCGTGGCAGTGATGGCGCTGAAATTGTATTCACGGCTTTGTCAGTACATGCTACAGTTGCTCACAGCACCCAGGCAGCAAGTGCAAACAGGCATGACTCCGCGGGTGAGTCTGCGGGCCTATGGGTGCCTGGGGTGCTCCTGCGAGCTGAATCAGCTTTGCATGGTGTGAGAGGAGGGCTGGGTAGAGGTGGGGGTCGTTTCGCCACCTCAGTGCCAGTGTGATGCTCCAAGCGGGGGCTAGGCGCGGCAGGCCAGGGCACACCTCGGAGTAAATAACAAAGGCACACACACTCATTGTCAGTGCTGGAGCGGTAATCCCTTAGCAGGCTTTCTGACTCCCCTTTATTCACAACATCACGTGGTCTCACCCGGCCACGTCTTTTCCGTATCACGTGATCATCACAACAGTGAGGAGGTTAGCAAAGGAGATTTTGCACTGGCTGTCATCAGAGGCCTTGCTATATCTGTTTATGTGGACCAATTCCAGGACAGTCCGGGCAAACCCGGGACGTCTGGTCATCTAAGAGGCATAGACAAGAGAGGTCTAGAGGAAAAGCCGAGAGGGAGGTGGTATGAAGTGTAAACAGTAGTGTGCACACAGCAGACCCCGGCCGAGTCCCCAGTGGGAGAAGGCGGTATACTTTACCATGCTGCAGCATGCAGTGCTGTGTGAATGTAGCCACTGGCCAGAGACTGCTGCCTGTTGCGAGTGGCGACTAATGTTATGTTTTACAAGCAACTCACTTTTATTCTGTGAATGATAATTAACGGTTATCCCTCGTGCTAAAACAGTCACGCAACTCATGCTTGGCACCATCTACTTGCCCCTCCCATCTGCACGCAGCCTGGATCATACATATCAAGCGGGCCCTGTCCAACTAGGGAACCGAGGATAGTTCTACCTGTAGGGACAGGGGAGTATCCAGCATTGCAGGAGGGGGTGTGTGGAGGGGGGGTGGAATTGAATAAAGTCCTGCTACTCCTCCCCCCCCCCCCAAAGCAGTGTGCACAATTCCATACGGTCTCATTTAGGCACCAAAACTGCCCACCTCTGCCCCAATCTACTTTTTGCGCAACATTAGTGGAAGATGGCATTTTAACACATAACAAATAAAATAAAACTGCAGAATCATTACAGATGCAGGAAACTCATCTTTTAGAGCTTCGTCCAGGCGCTCTGGGGCAAAATACATGCAAACCTCCTAATTTGCATACGGATTGCACCAACAGAAATGACTTCACAGAAAAGGACATTGCAAGGAGCATCAGCAGTCTTTGATACTTGGAGGCACCATGGAAGTGACTTTAGAACAAGTTGCCATAAGGAAGCCAAGTGGCAGTTAACTTTGTAGTGCAAAATACCTAAATGGGGGGCGCTGTTGAGCAGCCGGAGAAAATGGCTGCTTAGCTCGGAAGCTCCGTCTCTACCCACCAGAATCCTTTGAACATCGGCACTAATCCTTGATTTCACCTGGAGCTGCTGCAGCGATCCATTTACAGACGCTGTCCTCTGCCTGTGGCTGTGATTTGGGGTGGATTTGGTGCCGGGAGCCAGTGCTTCGGACGCCGACGCGCGGCCTCCCTGTGGGCCCTTGCGGTGGCCTTCGGTGGTTGCCTGCCCCGCCCCCCGCCTGAAGGAGCTGCGGCGGCTGGGCCCAGGACGCTGTCTTCTGCGGGCCCCCTGTGACGCCTCCTTGCAGGGGGACCTGCTCTCCTGCTGGTGCCCCCGGGTGGACCGCGGGCCTCCCGCTGCTCGGCGCGGGTGTGTGGCGAGACGGCTCGGCCCCGCTGCGCTGCGGCGGCTGTGTCCGTACCGCGGGCTGGGCTTGAGCCCCCCTGCGGTCATACTTAGCCGCAGCCCCCCTGCCTGTTGAGGGCCGTGCCGGGGGGGCTGTGCTTGTGACCGCTGGAGACCTTGGGGATCCTGGCAGACCTCTCGGTCGGGCGGCGGCCCCCCCTGGCTCTCGGCGGGACGTTGCCCGCGGCCCCGCGGTGATCGAGTGGCGGGGACCGCCTGGAAACATCAACCCGCCACTCGCCCCTCACCTTTAAGGATTGCCCATAGAAGGGGGAGGCCAGCCTCCGGGGGACGTGCGGGCTCAGCCGCCCCAAAGGCTGTGAGGTGGGTGCCAGGGGGACAAGGCCATAATCCTCTGCTTCTAACCAGTGTGGGCCCCCGCTACTCATACACTGCACCTACAACTGAACCGGTGAGACTGTCTATACAAGAGCCGGCTCCCTTACAACTCTCTACACCCACGGGACTTGGATACCATTTGCCATTTTACTGTGAACTGGGGAGACTGGGGGTGCGGCTACGGGGGGACGAGCCCCGTTCACTTACACTGCACAACTTGGGAGCGGCTTCACCCCCTCGGGCTCTATGTGACTCTCTGCGCGGCTGACCGCGGGGTGGTTGGGAGCCGGCTCTGGGTCCCACGCCCGATGGGCTGGGAGATCCCCATACACCCCCCCGAGCTGCATTCGGGCATTGTGGAGATAGCTGGCCCATCCTCCTCGGCTCTGCTGGCGCGGGGCACCTCGGCCCCTCTCGGGTGAGCCCTTCCCGGGTTGCTTGGGGTGTTGGTGTCCCCTTGGAGCTGCAGCCCGGCTGCAGTCGGGGAGGGGTACCGCGGGGCCCGGGTGGCGATTAGACATTGGGAACCCACTCAGCCAGCTGGGGGATGTGGCAACACAGGTATACATCAGAAGGGAATTCTGCTTACTCTACCGGCGGGTTCTGAAACGGCACGCCTGACCACAGATTGTGGTCTCCATGTAACAAAGTACTGGCTGGCCGTCCCTGGTGCTTCCCTTAACTATACCTCGGCCGTCAAGGCTTGTACACCTTCGCAGAGCGACATCACATCTACGGCTCTCTTGAGGCTTGGGGGCTGTGACTGGGGTCTGGTGGCCTCTCATTACCTGTTTCAGGATATCGCCGATTATATCCGGGAGGGCGCTTCCTCACACCACTGCAATGCCTGGTAAGGCGAGGCCCAACGGAAAGCCAGGTGCCATGGACAGATTCGCCAAGACAACCCCCAGAATGGATCAGGCGCAATCCTCCACATCCCAGGAGACAGATGAACGCAGCCAAGACCCCCCTCAGGTGGACCGCTCCACAATGATGGAGTCTATGGCCAAGAATTTTGCAGCCTTCCATGAAAAGTTAGACGATATTAGTGCAAATGTGGCCTCCATGAGAGTGAAGATAGACCAACACAAGGCCAGAATAGTCGAGACTGAGCAGAGGGCTGGAACGACCGAAGATAATGTGCACGCCCTGCAAAATGCGGTCAGTGAACTGGTCCGGGATATGAAACAGGTCAAAGCTAAGTGTGAGGACCTGGAATCACGATCCCGAAGGAACAATGTCCGCATTGTGGGGGTTCCCGAATCAGCTCTGAAGGGCCGCATGGAGACTGCGGTCGAAAAACTCCTCAGAGACCTCATCCACAACCCGCCACTCTCACTGTTCTTCACTGTGGAAAGGGCGCACCGTGCACTGGCACCTCGACCAAAACCAGGGGATTTCCCCAGACCGATCATCGCAAAACTTTTGAGCTATAAAGACAGGGATCATATTCTGCGATTGGTTAGGGAGAAAGGGGAACTCAGGATGGAGGCACAGGTTATCAGAATCTTTCCGGATTTCTCGGTGGCTGTTCAGGCGGAGAGGCGACAATTTAACAGAGTTAAGAAGCTACTGAGGGACCGGAAAATTGAATATTCTATGCTCTTCCCGGCTCGGCTCAAATTCACCCACCGTAACAAGCACTACTTTTTTACGGTCCCAGATGAGGCCGTCAAGTTCATTGAGGCACAGATCCCGCTGGATGAATCATCTGAAGAAAGAATGGAGGACGAATAATATCTTGTCTTATGTGCGTCCCTGAAAGTTATTAAGGATGGTGCTGGTGGGATTTTGGGTTACCCTTGTGGGCTCTGGCCCCCCCTTTCGATCTCGTGCAGCATTGTAAGGGACGCACAAGGGGATTATTGAATTGTAATGTCATAAACTGTGCCTCTGCTCTGCAAACTATATAGCATGATGTTACGCTGCCAGTAGGAATGTAAGATATGCTATTGTGGCTTCTAACAAAGGTTTTTTTTTCTTTTTTTTTTTTTGTTTCATTGAATTCAAATGCCTATTATCCTCTCTCTGCAACCACTTGTCTACCAGCTGATGTCCAGTCTTATATAGTGCAATGATAATTGAGGTTATCGTACGTGGGTAGGACGGCAGCGGCAGCCCCCACTGCGGCTGCAATGTGTTCTAACTGTAACTGTTTCTGTTTTGGTCCCGGTTGGGCCTGGTTTGCTGTGGTGCCAAGTTGGGGATGGTGCGCACTTGTTCGAGGGTCGGGTGGGTTAGCACACACCGCTGTTTTGGGCTGGGCGGTGTGGGGGGGGGGGGAGGCTGAAGTTGGGCTTGGTTACACACAAAATGGCAGGGCGGATGGGACTGGCGCTGAGGGGTGGCACCTATATACAGGTGGAACTCAAATGGTGGAAATCAGGGATAGCTGCTCTCCGTGGGATGTTCCGTAAACTGAAATTATGGCGGTTAAGATGATGTCCTGGAATGTTCGGGGGCTGACAAACTTCACGAAGTCTCGCAGAAGTGTGGCCTATGCACAAAGGCACGGGATAAAGGTTCTCCTATTACAAGAGACACACGCTTTGAAACATCTGTCGTCCAATATAGCTCACACCTGGGGACCCACCAGGTATTATACGCAATATTCTACCCAAGCTAGGGGTGTCCTGACCCTTGTACATAAATCCTTAAACTTCACACATCCCACATAGATACTGAAGGCAGATACGTCATTTTACACTGCACTTTGTCCCATGAGGACTGCTTACTGGTCAATGACTACGCGCCTAATACCGACTCCCCGGAGTTTTTTGATAACGTGGCCTCTATCCTAATGAGATATCCAGACATACCCATCATATGGGTGGGAGACATGAATTTGATAATCAATAATGCTTTGGACAGAACAACAACTACTCGCAGAAGCACCACGCGTGCTGCCGAGCGACTCCGCTCATATATGGAATCCCTTAACCTGCATGATAAATGGAGGACCCTCCACCCCGTCGAGAGGGAATACACATTTTACTCTACAGTTCATGATAGTTCTTCACGAATTGACCTGTTTCTGGTCTCTGGTGGGTTGGTAGGTAGGGTCACAGATGTTAGGATCCTGGCGCGTACACTGTCTGATCATTCCCCTGTACTGCTGCAGATTCAGATCGGTAACACGAGCCCAACTCGCCCCGCATGGCGCTTTAAATCTGCCGCGTTGTCGGACATAGTATTCAAAGCTGAAATATTAGCGGATATTGTCACATTCTTTGGGAATAATAGCACATCGGATACATCTGAGGGGTAAGGTGGGAGGCATTCAAGGTGTACATCAGGGGGATGTGCATATCGAGGGAAGCAGGTGTCCTGAAAGCGATAAGGCAAGCCCTAAACACTTCAGAAGCCAAGCTCAAGGCACTTGAACAGGAATATCTAGCTACCCCGACTCCTGGAATATTAGCAGGGATTAGAACTGAACTAGAACAGTTCGAGTTACACGCTATGAGAGGTGCAATATTATGCCCGCCCTGTCGCCGCCTGTAGGTATGGTGAGGGGGATAGACCGGGCAGAACACTTGCTAAGTTGGTACGTGCGGAGGGTGGGAGAACCCGGATTTATTGCATTACGGATGAACAGGGGCTAAAACAGTGGTCTGACCGTGCCATTCTTGAAACTTTCGCTACCTTCTATGCCGATCTATATGGCCCCCGGGTAGGGCACTCGGATCAAGATCTAGATGACCTACTGGAAGGCATACCTATGACAATTATTTCCCAAGATACCAGGGAGCGCCTCGAAGGCCCGTTCACGCTGGAAGAGATAGTCCAGGTGATATCAGATCTCCCCAAAAACAAGGCTCCGGGCCCTGATGGGTTTACCTCCGAGTTCTACCAGGAGCATGTGGCCATCCTCGCACCGGTATTACATGGGGTCTGGATCGAAGCGCTTCGTTTACGCATACTTCCGCTCTCCTTAAGAGAAGCCTTGATAACTGTCCTTCCCAAGCCAGGAAAACCCCCTGATGAGTGCGGGTCCTATAGGCCACTATCTCTCATCAATACAGACATGAAAGTCTTTGCTAAAATTATTGCAAATAGGTTTCTCCCTTTCATGACACACATGGTTCATCCGGATCAAAGCGGGTTTATCCCAGGTAGGTCCACGGCACTCATCATCCGGCGCCTATTCAATGTTATGGCTAGGATCGACCCCAGCACTGAGGCGGTTGCAGTAACTATAGATGCCCAAAAGGCATTTGATATGGTTTCATGGCAGTACCTATGGGCGATGCTGGAAAAGATGGGTGTGGACCCAAACATGCTCTCGTGCATAAAGCTCTTATATACAGAACCAGTCGCCAGGGTCCTCGTAAACGCTGTTCCTTCCCCCCTTTCCAAACTGCATCACGGAACTCGCCAAGGCTGCCCGTTTTCCCCCCTCCTTTTCGCGCTCGCCATCGAGCCCATGGCAGATCATATTAGAGGCCGTCACTCCAATAAGGGTATTCGGTTGATCGATGCTCTGGAAGTAATCTCACTCTACGCGGATGACGTCCTTCTCTATATCAGAAACCCCTCCACGCATTTGAACCCGATCATCCGTGATATCACAAAAATAGGCACATTCTCTGGTTTTGAAATTAACTACTCAAAATCAGAAATGTTCCCCCTCACTGAAGCGACACAACAACCAATCTGCGACTATCCCCTGCGCTGGTCCCCGGAAGGAATCAAGTATCTAGGTGTCCAGGTATCATTATCCAGAAAGACCCTACTAAAGAACAACTATGAGGAGGTAGCCCAGCTCACTGTCTCCAAGTTTTCTAAATGGCGACATTTGCCGCTTTCTTTGGCAGCTAGACTCGCCTTGATAAAGATGATAATAGTTCCCAAGCTCCTTTATGTTTTTACTAACGTCCCTGTCTGGCCCGGGAAACATTACTTTAAAGGGCTCCACTCAGAATGTGCTCAATTTCTCTGGCATGCGGGAGTGGTCCGCATGAAGTGGCAACACATGACAGCAACATACGATAAAGGGGGATTTGCGGCACCGGACTTACAACTATACTGGTATGCAGCCCAGGCTCAGCATGCTTCCCATTGGTATGCAGCTAGTGACCCGCCACTGCATGTAAAACTTGAGAGAATGGCTGGGGATGGGACTAACACTATGACCTTACTATTGCACCGCCGGCTGCAAACAGATGCTCAGGCGGACCCTGTGACTGCCACGATAAGGGCTTGGAATGCCATATTAGATAATAAACAGGAACGCCACTCATACTATAAATGGCTCCCCCTATGGCAGTTCCCTGGACTCTCCCCTACACACGACCTGCACCTCTCACGCCATTGGGAACAGCTTGGCTATCGAAGCCTGGCGGACCTCTTTCCTGAGGGTAGGTTTGTCACACCTCAAACATGGCGCCGAGAGCACACTAACTCCCTCCTAGAGATGCTACAGTATTACAGGCTCCGAGCAGCAGTCCGGGCCAGATGGCCCTCATATCCAGATGAACCCCCAGAATCACCTGAACTCCAGTACATAGCAAACTCAGCAGGCTCCAAGGGGGTGTTATCCAACTTATACAAAATGCAATTAGGTAATAGGGTAGGGAGGTCCTTCGGACCACGGGAGGAGTGGGCCAGAGACCTCGAGCTGGAAATATCTGACGATCTGTGGAGTAGGATGTGTGCACATACACGCGCGATCTCCCTGAGCGCCAGATTTCGCTGTATACAGTTCAAGTTCCTAAACAGGCTTTATTACACACCGTCAAGGGTGGCGAAATTTGCTGGGGCCCTGTCTTGTGCATGCCCAAAGTGTTAAGTTTCTGATGCGGACCATATCCACATGTTCTGGACGTGCCCTGTAATTAACGCCTTTTGGGCGACGGTTGCGGAGGCGCTATCAGAAATAATAGGGTCCCCGGTGTATGTTGACCCATTGCCCCTACTGTTTGGTGTCTGGGAGGGGGAAGGAGTAAAGAAGATGGCCAAATTCTTGAATGTTGCGGCAGGGGTCGCTAAAAAATGTATTTTGCAAAACTGGAAGCGCCGCAGCCCCCCAACCTCCGCAGTGTGGCTCAAAGCCCTTACCTGGACACAAAGGTGTGAAGAGGAATTCATTGGGTCCTTGCCCCCCACTTCGCGACCCAAAAATGTATGGTCAGAATTCAGTAGCTACCTGAACAATAAGGAGGAAATAGAACATGTGGCTTCCCCCCTGCAGGCATGCCCCGACGCCCCATGACACTGTTTTGTTTTTAAGTGCTATTGAATAGGGCCTTCTGTGAAGGCTCCCGGCTGTAAGTTGATATTGGTTGTTTTATGATCCTGTATGACCGCTGATATATGCCCTGTTTTAATTTTGTCTCTCCGCTGTTTCTCTGTGCCTGTCCTGACTTCCTGCCAATAAATAAAGTTTAAAAAAAAAATACCTAAATGGCACTTATACTATATATGGAGCAACTCCATAGTCATTAGGTTTTAAGTTGTTTATAATGCGCTGGAGACTGCAGGCATCAGGGCGCAGGAGGGGGCAGAACAGAAAGAAAAACAGAGGATCTGTGTTAAAAAAGTCCTGATATTAAAATAAGCTATGAAGTGAGTCACTTACAGAGCTGCAGATTAGAGACACAGTGCGATTAAATGATTTGCCCAGGATCACCCACTTTGGTTAAATGGTGAAACCGGGATGTGGGCAATTTAAGCAACTGAGCACATCTTCTCAGGTTTAGTTCATATTTTTATTTATTAAGGTTTTGCTTTGCTAGCAATGCCTTGGAAGCAAACCACATTACATAATACACTAGCCGTTCATAGTAAACTAACTGTACACTATATACATTGTCATAGAATATGTAGAGCAATAAGAGTATGGCTTTACTTTTATTCTCCCCATCCTGCATGCAATGTCACAATAGCATCATGCAGATTAATGTGAGCCTAACAAACCCCACCCTTGGGGTTTTCAGCCATAGTCATTCTTTCATAAAGCATGCAGCACTATGTACCCTTCCGATCATTCCCTCCCATTCCCATTCCCATTTCTAAAGGGACAACAGGCCCTGCTAATAGCCTTCCTTCCCTCCCTCCCATCAGTGCCTATTGGCTCACAATGAAATGCTGAGTTGACACAGCTCAAAGTGAGAGCCCCTCTGGTGCCCGGAGCTCCTTGGGATATTGTCCTGGCAGCGGGACACCTCTGCCGCTCAAAAAGGGTGTCAGAATTCCTCTTCACTTGGTTGACCCCGTAGTGTAGAAGATGAATTCTTCCCACTAATGTAACCCTCTGAATGGTACCAAGCACACATACAGAAGGATCAATTAATTGAAAGATATATGGAATTCCCGTCGAGACCCACGTAGCTGCAGAAGGAAGGAAGCACAATTAGTATACAAGTATACTTTTATGCTTAAAACAGTCACTAACACTGTTTCCCCAATAAGCTAATCAAGGGCCGAGCTAATCTCTGAGCATGAGTCATACTTCGTAGTAAGTACTGCAAAACATAAACCACCCTTCTGATCACAACCCCTTAAGTACGAGACTGCCAAGAACACTTTAACTGTATAATAACTTCTTACCAGGCTGTATTCGCTGGATTGGTAGCGCTCCCACGTTGCAGCAGAGGCTGTCCCCCGGCGCAGCGGAGGCTGTGCCGCTGGACGGCAAACGTTTCCCACGGTGCAGCGGAGGCTGTATTCGCCGGACTGGTAGCGCTCCCACGTTGCAGCAGAGGCTGTCCCCCGGCGCAGCGGAGGCTGTGCCGCTGGACAGCGAACGTTTCCCACGGAGCAGCGGAGGCTGTATTTGCCGGACGGGTAGCGGTCCCACGTTGCAGCAGAGGCTGTCCCCCGACGCAGTGGAGGCTGTGTCTCTGGACGGCTAATGCTACCACTTAGCCGTGATCGTATAGAGAAGGAAGAAAAGTTAATTTAGAACACAATCCTTTGAACAAACCAGGTCGTAACCACACAAGCAAAACAAAAAGGCCAAGGAGTAGACAGATTCAAATCCAGGGACGGAAGACGAAGTTCAAGAAACCAGGATATCACCGAAGCGCCGGAACAGACAAGGAGAATCCGAAATCAAGGTCGGGTTCAATAGCAAAGTCCAAAAAACCAGGGAATCAGGAAACAAGATCAAAGACGAGGAGCTCCTAGAAATAATACTTGATCAGATGCATCGAACAAGCAGGGAGGCGGTGTTAAGTAACCAAGAACACATGATCAGTGCCGTGACCCAGCACGTACGTTGCTCCTCCCTAGCAACGTATTGCCTAGCTTCCATGGCAACCTCCAGCCGCCTCGGAAAGCCGGATTCATAAGTATTCGTTTCCTGGTTGCATGAAGCGTGCGGAGCCTGGAACAAAACCTTGCAGGCATAACAAAGGGTCAGCTGTCCTGCCAGGACAGCGAGCGTGCTGAGCAGGAATTTCTCAGCACACATTGTCCTGCCAGAAGAACACATTTCCCGTTGGGCATCCTCATTGAGGTGTCAAACGGTAGAGGTGTCCCACTGACAAATGTCCTGATGAGGCTCTCAAAAGAGCCTCTGGGGGTGCAGCTTGCCCGACACCCCTGCTCGGTGTGCCACTGTGTAGAGGGTGTATCTCAGATGAGGAGGCGCCATGCACATCAAAGGTTCGATTTTCCTCCAGGCTAGACTTGTGCCTCCAACCTCCCGAGTTGTGGAACTGAGTAGCACAATTCTGGGAAATAGTGTTGGCAGCAAAAACAACCCAAGCTCTCTGATACTGGTTTCCCAGTGATAGCGGCGCCATATAAAACACCAGATTTCTTCTTATAATAATTACAACTCTGGCACCGGTTACTAGTCACAGGCTGTGGGGGCATTCTTAAACTCCCAAAAGTTTGACAAACTGATGCCAAGATGTCCTCTGGCCAGAGGTGCAGGGAGTGCAGATTATCCAAGCCCCATTCAGTCAGCACTTGGAGCTGGGCTACCCTGTAATTCCTTTTTTTCCCACATATTTTTCGTTTTAAACAGACATCTGCTTTGAGTAGGGGGATGCGGCAGATAATGTTGCATGTGAAACCTTTTCATCAGAACTCACAGCTGTGTGTGTTAATCTTTTGGTTTTTAAAACAGAGATCCGCACATCTGAATATAAAAGACCAACATTAACTTCTCAATCTATACCTTCTCTAAAGTAAATTGATTCATGTGTGATTTTTCTTTTTTCTCATGAAAATGACCAGTCCAACAATTCAAAATATACCAAGTGGGAAAGCTGCTGGAGAGAATAGATTAATTGTCTGTTTTACAAGATTGTTTACTCTTCTGTGGCACCTAGAATCGCAAAACTTAATCGATGTGAATAGAGCCTTTCAAGATCCATGTTGTAGGCACTGATATTAGTGGTCCCCAAGGAAGGCAGAGCTCCCAAGCTCTCCGGGCCTTACAGACCATCTCTTCTAAACATATATATATATATAAAGATCCTGGGGAAACCCCGGGATACTACCCTTCCTGGTGTATGGAGAACAGGTGGGGTTTATTCACGACGGCAGACGGCTGATAGTATTAGAAAGACACTAGATTTAATACACTGAGTACAAAGCAAGGGGAAGGATGCACATTTGGTACCGCTAGATGTGGACAGTGCATTCAGCCGTCTGGATTGTCGCTTCCTGAAGTTGTCCTAGAAAGAATGGGGATGGGCAATAACTGTTGGGAATGGATCGCCTTACTATATGAGCACCCAGCGGCAAAATATTTGGTTAATGGAGCCTAGTCTAGAAAAATCCAGCTGTTCAGGGGGCTCGCCAAGGCTGCCTGCTTCCCCTCGCCTTTTCGCGTTAGTAATAATCCACTGGCATGTGTGATTTGCCAAAACACTAAAATGCAATGGGTATCATGTGGACAGAATTAATTTAAGATTTCGCTATTCACAGATGTTCTGCTTTTATACTTGTCGAGTATGGAAGATTCCAATCGGCAGTACTTTCGGAATTGTCCAGATATGGGGGAGTGTCAGGGTTCAAAGTGAACTACACAAAATCATACGTCCTCCCAGCTGGGAAGGGCGAGAAAGAGCCATAAGCAAATATCGACGAATACGGAATGAAAGTGGCAGGGACCACGATTAAGTATTTTGGAGTACAAGTGTCGAGTGACATGAGTACTCTATGTACCTTGAGTTTTGGATCTATCCTACTCACACTGAAAGGGATCTTGCCAGGTGGGGGAGAGTTGTCCATCTCACATTTGGGTAAAATGAAACTGTTACAGAGGGTACTGTTCCTTCCCATGATGCTCCTGGTAATAATACCCCAATCCTATTCCTGGGACATTCATTAGCAAATTGCAAAATTCCCGTGGAATGTTAAGCCGGACAGAATCAGGAAGACAATGTGCTTGCTTCCCAAAGTCATGGAGGGTGGCGGCGGGGGTGGAGGAGGTTCGGTTTCCCACTTTTATAAAGCGCCCAACTCCACACTTTTGTAACACATGAGGAATGATTTGTCGACATACTGCGGTTTCCTGGAAGATTGTATGACGCATCCAAAGAAAGTGAGAAATCACTTGTGGTCTATGTGGGCGAACCAGAACGAGGAGTCTGACTAGAGATTAACTTTTCAAGGGTGTTTATTTGCAATAAAGAGAAAATGCCTCCCTGCTGCAAAGAGGGAGTTTCCCTGCCTAGAAACTAAACTAAGGGTGCTTGTCAATTGGCCAAATGAAAATAGTCATCAGTCTGAAGCCTATCCTCTATCTGGCCCTACAACGTTTCGAAAAACGTAACACATGAATTAGCCAGAGTAGTAGCCCTTCCATTCAGGCTTCTTCTGGCCAAATCTACTTGTTCCCATGTACTGTTAATCAGTTTAATGTGGGTTTTTCATAGCTTTTCAAAGTAAGGTTTTCAGTCCTCTCTTTAGTTTTCTTTTAACAAGTTTTTAAGTCTTTACACAAATCCAATGGTTCCAATTCCCTAAAAGGAGAAATTACTCTTAGTGCGATTGCACCAACTTGGACATAGTCCTTAAAGTTGTTCTTGATTTAGGATTGAGTAATAGAACACTCCAGGTTCCTTGTTTTCCCAGTCTGGACAAATGTTACTTATTTTTCTAGGGCTCCCCAAAGCCTTCTGGGATTTACTTAATTCAGCAGGGTCTCTCTAGGGCATTTGCCGGTGTTCAGCAATCTGGTTTCTCAGGCTCCTGAAACCCCCTTGGCTTCTCCAGCTTCTTGTCTCACTCTCTTTAGTTAAGCCTATTTAATTCCGGATTTGCTTATCTCAGCTCCCCACAGCTTTACCTTCTCGGGAGTGCTTACTTCCCTTTACTCGCTATCAGCAGTCACTATACTTGTCGCACGGAAACCAGGGATTTGGTTTCACCATTGTGGCCTGGTCTCGTCGTCCGAGTTTCACTGGAGCTCAATACTCTGATAAGACATTTCCTTTTACTGTCCTCCATAATATCTCAGTTTATTTTTAGTGGGTGTATGCAGTGCGTGAGTATATACGAATTGCTGGACTGTGGAGATGGGCAGAGCCTCTACGGGAGCTGTCTCGAGAGGATAGCGCAGGGGCAACATGCTCGCCTTGGAAGCAAGACGGCACGGAGCAACGTGGGTTCGATCCCCGGGACCGCGCTTAGAAACCTCTGGGTATTAAGCATTAAGCGCGTTATAAATAATATGTCATATCATATCTACGTTGGCCCACAGAGATATTTATTTGGATAAATTACTAATTCTGCCCTACATTTTTGTGTGTGTGTGTGTATGTATATATATATATATATTCTCTCATGCATTTTGTTATAGTGGACCATATTATTAATGCCCTCTTATTGGCCTGTATTGCTGCTCCCAGCTGATTAAATCAATCCATCTTCCAAAATCCCAATTGGCTGCTCGTCAGGGATTACCTAGAGGCATATTGCCTGGCAAAGGCCAAGGTATTGCATAGCCTGACATACACGTAATTGAGAAAAAGACTAGGATAATACAGCAGCCCCTCCATTGAGGTCAGCAAATACCGGTTGCCCACGTCCGGGAAAGAAAAACACATTTACTGCCTAGATGGAAGGACTGGCTGGTGTCGTGCCAGCTCCTTTCCTTTACAATGTGAGCGCGCAGTAGTACATCCTGAACAGCGCGGCCCTCTGCAACGGGGAGGGCGGTGCAGCGAGAAAGTGCTGCACCCAGTGCTTCCTACTCCTTTCGGATGGAGACAGATGTGCTCTCGTTTGTGTTTTACGTGAATATGGTTCACAGATTGAGCTTCTAGAGGAGTGGTATTCAAACCTTTTTATGCTGAGTCCCTCTCCCTTTCCTGGAGTAAAAATGTTGCTGCTGAGTCCCCTCTTGAATCAAAAAGTATTGTTGCTGGGCCGCCCCAGATGCCCATATCTGCTTACATTTTCTATTAAAATCAGTCACTGTACTCCTTTTTGGAAGAGCTTTGGGCTGCCCCTGGATATACTTTGCCCCATCAGGGGGGGCTGGCCCCTCAGTTTGAAGACCAAAGTAGGGGGTAACTTGGTAAAGAATTGATATTCAATCATTACTCATGGAATCTGTCTGATTTTTATGTGCACTATACGCTGACGCGGAATGGTAGTAGAGCACTTACTTATTCAACTGTACTTCCTCAAACCCCCATGCCAAACATGACGTATTTCCTCTTCCTGCCATGGCAATCCGGTCCACTTCCACATAGCATCGTGGAGTGGCGCAGGACACAATATGTCGTGCAGACTTAACATGTCATATTAATCCACCTTTTTGACTCGCTGTGCAGGGCACCTGATGACCCTGTGTTGTGTCCAGGCTGTGGACCAGTTGGCTACAGTTGGCATGTCAGTATCAAATGTATCTTCCGAATCAGCACACACTTCCGAGGAGGCTGTCATCTGTTGAAACTCTGGGTGTGACGTCCGTACATTTTTCTGTCTTTCTGAATGAGGACGAGTTTAATTTGTATTATGGGGGCAACGGGGGATCAGAAAATAGGCCAAGATTGACTTAATAAGGGGAAAAATACGTGTTCATTAAGTGCGTTGGTACAGGATCGGCTTAACTAACAAAAATAACAATATGGAGCAGGGGACACGAAATGTCAACTTTGGGTTCTTATGCCGCCTGAAGTATCCCAAACTCCGGGATAAGGGAGTGGGGTGGGGAGAGGTAAGATCTGCACCTCTGCTATTTTCCTTCTCAGGAAACTTTCTTGGTGAATTTATGTCTGGCTAAAGTCATTACTGCACCCTTCTTCTCTCGCTCTCAGTATTGAGTACATGGGTTTCCTGTATCCTTCTCTAATCTCTCTGCATTAAGCGCATGGGTTTCCCGTATCCTCCTCTCTCACGCTCAGTATTGAGCGTATGGGTTTCCCGTATTCTCTCTCTCTCTCTCAGCATTGAGTGTATGGGTTTCCTGTATCCTTCTCCAATCTCTCTGCATTGAGCGTATGGGTTTCCTGTATCCTCCTCTCTCTCTCTCTCTCTCTCTCTCCCTCTCAGCATTGAGTGTATGGGTTTCCTGCACCCTTTTTTCTGTCTCACTCTGTCTCTCTCTCTTAGGCTTATGGGTATACCACACGTTTCTGGTCTCTCTCCCTCTCTTAGGCCCAAATATTCTCTGAGGAGGTGGGGTCTTATGTAACCCCTACCTCAATTGAGTCAGGAATTACATGGGATTCCTAAATGTTGTATGGAAACTACATACTGCCTTAAACATATTTGTACCATTGTATGGATGGAACTTTGCCGACCCCTTGGGTTGTATTTAACTGTGATGTTGGCCTCTGCTATGAGCTGCAGTAGGGAGCAATGAGAGCATCGGGCAGGGTAAGAAATGGGCTGGACACCCCTCCAATAATGGACCAGGATAATGGACTCTCTTAGACCGGATTGAAAGGACGGTTGGCAAAGAAGTGGTGAGATGGGCAAAGGGGCTGCGGGAGGGTGGCCCTAGCCCAGGACTGCTGCCTGTGGCAACTCCCATAGGGTTATGGATGGCCTGGTCGCTTGCCCCGTTCATGCTCCAACCATATGAGTATAGCCAGACAGGGAGGCGCCATCATTGCAGCCAATACTGGAGGCTGGTGGGGCTCTCACCCCAATAACCATGACATGAGGAGGAAGGCTGTCCTCTGGCGTGTTTGTCACGGGTGGGTGGAGCTTATGTGGCGACCACAGAGCAGCTCTACTGGAGTCTACCTGTGGACGGTAGCCGTAGTAAAAAGCAACTCTGAAAAAAATCGAGGAAGAAATGACCGAATTTGTTTGGCCGATTTGTTTAGAAATATTTGTACAGTTCTATTAAAATATAGGTGTGGGGTGGGGTAAGGGTATTAGTTAAGGTGGGAGGGTGCTGGGGTCTGCCCCTGCATTATTTTTAAAAAGTGCAAAAAGCTAATAGGAATTTAGTTTTTTCAACCCATAAAATAAGGTAATTTCTCCATTCATTTTTTAAAATGTGTTTTTTTCATGGACAACCCTGTGGACTACACTCATGTTGTCGCAGTAGACAGCCAATCATAGCAGCAGAAGATGCTCCAAAGGGGGGGCGGGCAAAACCGAGTGCTTGTAAAGCCCTCTTGGACACCACCCACTGCTGAGCAGGAGTACGAGGACGTGGAAGGGGCCAAAGCAGTTGTACTGGCATGACAATTTAAGAATGCCCTTCCCGTTGGGATCAAGTATCATGTTAGGCTCAAGCAATAAGGGTTCTATTTTTCGAGGGGCCTTGTAGATCGCACCTATGGGCACCCCTCAAGTTGGATACCAACGTTGGGTTAGTGGGTTGCTAAAAGCACTTTTGTATGTCCAGGTGTTTCCTCTGGTGGACATGGTTGGATGGCAAAGGGACCCTTGCAGTTTGGCAATTCTGAAGTCCCTGACTTAACAGGGTTGTCCGCCTCTGTGTCGGTGCAAGAATTGTGGCCCCTTCCTGCCTTTCCCCACACCCTCTCTTCTTCGCTGTGCTAGTGCGAGGCAAGGGAAAGAGGGACTTGCTGTCGGTCCTACTAGGGGTTTAGACTCAAACGTCAGACAAGACTGTGTTGCTCTATTCACATTTATATTCACAGCTAATGTGCTTGACAAAACAGGTATTATGTAGTTGAAATGTTTGATGTGCTACACAGAACCCCCATTGCGGGCATCAAATACCTTACTTGTGTTGGGCAAGTTAGATTTAATTTTGATGAGAAGTAAAAAAGTAAGCCGCTCCTTCAGCATGACTCACAAAATGAATCCTGGTTTTAAGTGTGATGGTTAATAGTAACCGCTTGCGTACTGTAAGAAGTTGACTTTGTACTGGATTCCCCCAAAGTACATGGTCAGTGGCTCATTCGTTGATCAAGGACATGGGGACATCACCTGGTTGGTGGGTAGCGAATCTCCTGTATTCATCCTCCTTAGCAGGTGGCCTTTCTAAATGTAAATCCTCCTCTCGGGTAGACTGGGTGGGGCTGCATGCATGTACATAGCTGGACACCTCAAATGTTCTCTTCGTATCTGCAGGTCGCTTCATGCTTTAGTTATTCCTCACAGTTCAACAGTACTTGGGAGGGGAGGACAGGCTAGTATTCCTCCTTCTGGCTTGGTGGCAAAGGCCAGTCATCAGGTCAGAGAAAGAAGGCCTGTAGTAGGCGATTTCAATTTCTGTAGAAGCTGGGGAGTCTCACAAGAAGCTTTAGGAAGGGCAGTGGAGACTGAACTAGCCTGGAAACCTCGCCATTCTGGCCACAGCCCTTCTTGTTACAGAACCACCTTCTCTTACTCTACAATTTCCTCTTTTCTCCCATCCATCTACTTTTCTCCAGTTGTCACCAAGCTCGCACCAGCAGGTTCTTCTCCAATCACCCTTCCTGCTGAGTGAGAACCTGTGCTTATGAAGCACTGCATCCCCCAGCCCCCTCTAGGCTGGACTTCCTGTGTGGGTCTGCACCTGTGTTAGTAGATTCTTCAGATTGGCTAGAATCTAGGGTCAGCGTGCCTTAGGAATTGAGTGGGAGGGTAGACCAATTCTTTAAATTGCTAGTTCGCTGTTTTAAAATTCATATGCGTCTTTACTGTGGTTTGCAGAGGGCCACGGCATCTGTGATATGGTATTTCTCCACAGCTGGTATTGTGAGAAACCTGAAGGTGTCTCCTTGACTAGTCCCCAGAGATCTGTCATCCAGGTGGCCAGGACACGGCCATCGCTATTGGATCCAGTTCCTGGGGGTGGACCAGTGAGGGAGGATCACCTGGATGGGGGGTCCTCTGGGAGTGGAAGTGGGACACTGACAGGTGAGACGCGGTATTCAACTTCTTATAACACCTTTTCCCCATCCTACCATATAGGATACTCAAACACTCTACCCTCACCGCCCCCCACTCCTTTTCTGACACAAACAACTTTTGCACACAACGAAAGACGACAAACACAAGAGCAGTTTACCTGACCATGTCCTAACACAAAGGTCAGGCAAAGCTAGGCAATTGACAAGAATCACACACACCTGACGGCCCTTTCCCTTCCCCACAGGGATAAAAGGTGGAGTACGAGAGCACAATATAAGCAAGGCAGACTGCACGACAAGAGAGCTAACTCAGCACAGCAGCTCAAGAGGAGGAGAAAGGTGTTGCAAACCGAGAGGGAGACAAGGAGGGAAGCGACCCTGCCCTTTCCGAGCCAGGTCCGTGAAACCTCTACAGAAGGAATCGTAAGACAGTGAAAAAAAAAACAGCGTGTGTTGCAGCGGATGTCAATGGTACACAGGGCCCTCCTCTGCTGATAACCAAGCCGGGGAGAGATGCTTGCCACCGTGGTACTGGCCTTAACTCCATAAACAAGAAAATCCAAGCAGTTCATCGCAGCCGGTGAGTCGAGGGGAGAGCCGAAAAGAAACTGAACTGTGTTGAAGAAAAGTAGCAAGCGGCTAATTAAAGAAAGTACGAAGAACTGTTAATGTGAGAGGGGAAAACCAGCGACAAAGGAGTCAGGCACTGTGTGTGTGCTCACTCAGGAAACTCTGGCCGATTACCTTATTGTTGAAATACTGCTACCAGAAGGCCTCGGGAAAGGTGCGAGAAGAGGGTTAAATTGGTCATATGGGAGTCTAGCAAAATCCTCCGTACAGTCGAAAGTCTTTGACCGGCAAATGAAGGTAAAGCTAACGGAAGTGAATCCCACACTGTCTGAATTGCAAAAGTTGGCAATAGTGAACCCGACTGAGGGATGCCGATGAAAATGCGGCAAAGTCTGAAGTCCCAATGCACAGTGTGTTGACCATAGTGAACTGGGCAGAGGGATGTCCACAGTGAACTGTTTAATAAAGACATTAAGATTTGTGAATATCACAGAAGAGATTGTTTTGAGAAGCCGTAGTGAACCCGACAGAGGGAGGCTGAATTGAGAAGGGTTTGAGCCCGGAAGAGTGGGACCGAGGGGTGAAAAGGCATCACCCAACATGCATATGAGAAGGAACTTTTTGTTTATTATTTTGGATACATCAGGTCCTCGGAGGCAAGAGACCTTTTGTAGACGTAACCTCGAAGGCCCGATAGCTGAGAGCAGAACTGTTGGCTTGTGCTGAGAAAGCTCGAGCGTGTGGCGTGCTCTGGAATCCCACCTTATCCCATGCTCAAAACGTGGGTAAAGGAGACACCTGGCTACCACATCCTGACTTATTATTTGTGTACACTTCTTTATTTCTTGTGAACATTATCCCACACTCTTCTTTGTATTTAGCATAAGGATTGCCAATAGTTTTTTTTTTATATAGTCCCTTTTTATTTGACAGGACGCCACTCGGACTGCCTTATTTTTTGATGGTTGTAGCTTGCTCCCATTTTAGATTCCAACCTGCATATACAGTTTAATAAACACCCTTGAACTGTGATCACTTTTCTCTGTCTTTACTGTTGCCACCTGTGGGATGTTTTTACCCATGCATCCAAGCCCTACCATAAAACTGTGCAGTACTGGCATGGAAAACATCATGATGGCCAGAACTCCCCAGAGAGTGCACAGGGAAAACATGAAGAATAGGCTGCCACCCATTTTTGCCTATGTTGTGAGCACAGGAGGGCACTGCCTAAAACCACCATTGGGCTACACACACAGTAGCCTGAAACCATTGGGAATGGCAATGCTGATTGCCAAAAAGCAACTTAGAACTGTGGGGAATTCATTTTCTTAATCCCAAAAATGGTTGCAATACCGGTACTCACCACTATCAGAAAGCCGGCGTTTTAAAACCACCAGACTTTTGTGTAAAACTGAACAGAGGAAACCAGACCATGGAAAGACTTGCTAAGAGGTGGATACAATGTAAAACTATATTCTGAAATGACTTGAAGGAAGTAATTATTTAATGTATAGGTAAAAAGTGTAAGTTTGATTTAAACTGGGAACTAAAGTGACATTTAGCTGAATTCTGCCTGACAACTACCCCCGACAGGAGAAACCTGCTCAGCCACTCTTCCCAGGCCTAGCTGCATCCTGCTTCCCCACCAAAAGGAGTTGACACCTCTCTGATTAGATTAGGGTAGGGGCACCGGCAGGAGGTTGAACAAAGCCTTGTCCTGGACTCAGGTAAATGTTATATTGGGGGGGGGCGTAAAGTGGCTTCCTCTTGGGAGAAGTGGGAGGAGAAGTGCCTCTGGGAGCCACCCGAGCTGGAGGCGGGGGCAGACAGAAGATTCCCCCATGTGCTTTGGAACCTAAACCACACCCATCTGGGCCAGAGCATAATTTTAAAAAAGATGGATAATTCATAGAACGGACTTGTCAGAATTATATAAGTAATATCATTATTCTTGTGATTTTTCTGTGCACGTTTTAAGAGGTGTTAGGACCCTGTGGTGTATGCTGGGGGGTTGCTAGCGGAAAATAGGGTCTTACTCCAAATGTCTGCATGTTAAAGATCTGACACGTGTGTACATGTAATTCCATCAAATTGTGTATCTGGGAAATATGTATTTGAATCAAATATAGATTTGTGGGCAAATTGACCACGGGAGGATCCTATGACCCATAAACAGACCTCATCATGATGACAATCCATTTCCTTCCCCCAATCATGGGAGAGGGGAGAATTGGGCCAATGACAAGTAGAGAGGGGCAGGCTTAGTTATGCCACGCACACACCCACTCCCAAAACACATAAAAAGAGACTGCTGGGACAGGTAGAGACATTCAATTCCATTTTCTGTGGGACGCTCTGCCGGGAGACTCCAGACTTCACATCCATCAATCTTCAGAGTCCAGAAATTTACTTCAGAACTTAAAGCAAGGGCCTAAACCCACAAACTGAGAACTCTTCTCAGCAGGCCTCAGCATCCTTAAAATCATTTGCAAACTATTCCACAGCCGGGCGAGCTGTCTGAATTCTTTTCCAAGAACCTTTGCCAGTACCCAGAAAGCAGTGTTACATCCAGAATCCACTTGATCCGGACCGGAAAGCAGAGCAGTATCCAGAACCAGAGGCCGCTGTATCCAGAGAGGCTAGACCAGCAGAGCAGAGCTGACCCAGACCGCTGTGAGCAGAACCAGAGATCCGGATCGCTGTGAGCAGAACCGGTGCCTGATTGACCCGCTGAGCAGACAGAACCGCCGCCGGACGTGTTGACCAGATCCGTGACAAGGCCTATTTCAAATTTATATTGTGAGTACCTAGCAGAACTGTGCAGAACCAATCTCTTAGGTTAAAATAGCTTGAATTAGATTATTTTAACTAAGTAGAACTGCCTCCTAGAAATCGTGTCATCTGTCATTTTTAAAGCTGCACAACTGTCACCTGTCATTTTGAGTTTTACTTTAAATCCGAAAATCTACCGTTATTAAATCGTCTGTATCTTTGGAACCAACAAGCCTAGAACCGACTTCCTACTCCCTATACTTTTTCCGCAATCGCGATTTACGCACTCGCGAAATTTACCGCGATTTGGCTCAATTTCTCCACTTGTCAAAATAGCAGCTCCATTCTTTCCTTTGTTAAAATCCGTTTGCAACCTGGTATTAACTCATAGAGCATTGCTAAAGTGAGCCTGAACTAATACCAACAAACATCTCTCACTCACCCTGAATCTCTAGAGGGAATTAAAATCAGTTAGCACATTTTCCCATCCATTGCCATCACATTTAAAAGCATTTTGGGCATGTGTTTCAAACTTCTGCCTGTTTCCTCTAAGCTTGCTGGGGGGGGGACTGAATTTCGTATTGTATTTGATTGCATTCCTGAGAACTGTGTGCTCCTCTTTCCATCTCCTTCCATTTCTTACATTGCATAGGGGGGGGGATTGCCAGAGAAAAAGTGATTACATTGTTGTTGGTTGAAATCATATCAAGTTTATTTGCTGTACTGCATTTTATTCCACCTTGCATTTCCTTGAAACCATCAAGCATTTTCAGCTACCTCATCCTCTATACTACTCCTAAGTAATCAAGTGTACCGCTGTAACATTACCCATTGTGGATTCACATCATATGTCTCAGTG
The DNA here is from genome assembly GCF_040938575.1 of Ambystoma mexicanum. Taxonomy (NCBI): domain Eukaryota; kingdom Metazoa; phylum Chordata; class Amphibia; order Caudata; family Ambystomatidae; genus Ambystoma; species Ambystoma mexicanum. The sequence continues at coordinate 649,835,200 of NC_090938.1, forward strand.
TACTATCAGATATTAATTTATTATAAAAGTGTGATATATATATATATATATATATATATATTTAGTGTTTAATTTTTCAAATAAACCTTTTAAATTTGCAAAACAGACCTACTTCTTGGCTCAGTGGGGTCAGGGGGATTCTAAGAGAGGGGTGTTATATAAGGGTTGTCATCCAGAGTACATGAACTGGACCTAAAGATACATCAATAAGGGTTTCCCTCAGCATCCCAGACTAGGCATTGACTTAGCTGTAGTGTTGAAGTGAAGCCGCTTAACACACCATGAGTAGCTTACAGTATTCAAATTGTTAGTAAACTCTGGGTAAGTGATTTTACATCTTCTTCTTTTTGTGTTTCTCCTCTGATCTCAGAGCAAAGGCCAGCACCATGTCGGATCCGTCTTCAGTTTTATGGGAACTCTTTGTCGAACTGCTTACAAATCAACTTCCAGTGTACCAGTGGTCCTGGGATGAATATCGGTTTCTAAACCATCAATCAGCCCCACACCTCTAGTACCCCAGAAGGGATCTGAACAGATTGGCATACAAGTAAATTATAAGACCTCCTTGTCCAATTTGCAATCGGTCTTACTGTTCAAGGTTATTTGGTTTCAACACCAAAGTGGCAAAGGGTCATAACGGTCTCTAGTGGCCTTCACAGAAGGACCAGGGGGGCAGTAGCACAATGTACCTGATGCTGAAGAAGTTCTTGGTACTAAACAGCGTTGTGGTGGTTCCAGGGCGCTTTACAGCCTGTGAGACAGAGTTAGTGGTGGGAGACAGCTGCGGGTCCCAGGCATCAGGCAGTTTGGCAAGCGCGGCTGGACAGACATCTGCAGCCTGTCAGGTGCGGCAGCTCGGGGCCAAGAATCGTTGTCTCTGTGCTGGTTGGCAGATCTGGAATGCTGGTCGAGGTATCCCGGACGGCTCTGGTGACTAAGGCGTGACAACAGTCAGCGGTGCAGCTGGACGCAGTTCGAGGACTCGACTGTCCCAAAATCATCCTTAAAAAGATGGATGTTGGATGATGCTTGTGTGGCACTCCTCTTAGCTTCTTTGCAGTGCACGTTTCCTTTCAAGGCGGACGGCCCAAAGCTCAGGAGGGTCTTTGTCACGGCTCGCTCTCTTCGCTCCCGTTCTCGCTCCCTTCGTTCCCGTCCCCGCCACTTGGGGGCATGTTCTGGGGTTTATTCCTTACTGGACATTTCCTTCGAACCCTATGCTACAGTGTTCTGATGAATTGGGAGCGTTAAAACCTTATTTTCCCAGTTACTTCCCTTCCGGATCCATTCCTGGTTTTTGGCAGCCAGCATGCTATTTAAATCAAATGACTATGTTTCCCAGAATGCCTTGGCTCACTGTTTCCCCTCCTGCTTCCCAGAATGCCTGGCTCACTGCTTCATCTCCTCCCTGGCATCCGGCATGCTACTTAAATCAAATGACTATGCTTCCCAGAATGCCTTGGCTCACTGCTTCACCTCCTGCTTCCCAGAATGCCTGGCTCACTGCATCATCTCCTCCCTTGCAGCACAACGCTGCGAGGAGGATAGGCAACACCTGTGGCTGCAGGTGCAGCAGGCGGCACGCCTGAGGGGTGTGCTCGTTAAGCAGCTTTAAAAGCCTCAGTTTGCTTCAGTCCGGCGCTGGTCATTGTAGCAGTGTTCCTGGTGTGACTAGTCCCTGTTTCCTGTACTTAGTTTCTGTGCCTTGTACCTAGTTCCAGTTCCCTGTTCATAGATATTGAGCCAAGTATCTATTTCCAGTTCCTTGTTCCTAGTTTCTGTGCCTTGTACCTAGTTCCAGTTCCTTGTTCATAGATATTGTGCCAAGTATCTAGTTCCAGTTCCTTGTTCCTAGTTCCAGGCCTTGTACCTAGTTCCTGTTCCTAGCTTTGTGCCCAGTTACTAGTTCCTGTATCTTGTTCCTCTGTCCTGGATTTCGGATTTATGCGCTTATTTGATTTATGCTTTCTGAATTTCCCTTTCTGTCTTCCTCTGTCTGCAGACAGCCTTTCTCTGTACTTTACTATTTGATGCAGCCCAGTTTGCCGGTGTTTTCTGTCCCTTTATGCTGCCCTCGTTACTGAAAAGCATGATGTATTATTATTTACTTTCGTAGAATTAGTTACTGCCTTTTCTCCTTGGATTGGGTGGGAAAGGTTTCCTTTTGTGATATCATTTTCCCTGCTCCTGATCCAACTTATTGAGATTCCACTCCATGTTTTCCATTGCACTTCTGCATTCATTTTCCATTGATTATTAGGTGTGGGTTTGTTGTTACAAGTTCCAGAGTGTTCCCCTTTTAGTTTTCCTCACGATTTATTATCACAATTCAGACTTGCCTTTTACTAGGGTTTATGTATTTTGTTATCTTTAACCCTTTGCTTTTACAGCCTTCTGGGTCCCTGTTTGATCTACAGGGTTCGTGAAATCACTGACATTCAAGTGGTCTTTCCGGTCCTCGTGAGTACTGTTTATAATTGCCTTATTCAGTATTCTACAGATTGTCAGTTCACAGAATCTGTCCTTGCTTGCCCGCTACGTGGGTTTAGCGCTGTCAGTATCTGTAAGAGCATAGTGGGTAAAGAGTTTGCCGACTTTTCCTTTCAGCCATAAGGAGGTCCTAAGTGTTTACCCTACATCCCTTTTCCTAGATTGGTAATACTGTTTTACCTTATTGACGTTCCTGGGTTTTACATATATACACAAGACTTGGGTATTATATACACGTTGTTAGATTCAGAGTTGTTCACAGTGCAACTGTGTGCATTTTCCCTTTTGCCATAGTATGCCTTCTTCCTTTCTTAACAGTCTTAGCAGGCAGCAGCCTTGTTCTTTGTCCAGAGACTCTCCGGCACTTCCTACCTTGGAAGCTTGCTGTCAGAACCTAGCAGGACATGTTGTGTGCTGGCTGGGTACCGGCTCTGGAGCTGCTGGACGGGTCCTCTCTTGGGTATCTCCCTCTGTTCCCTGGGAGAAGTTCAGGGGTGGGATTTTGCTTCCCTCTTGGAACTCCTGGCCTTGCTTCAATGGCGGAAGGTATAAGGTAGACTGTACCTTCAGCTCGGGTCCAAATGAGTTCTCCTTCATACTCCTTGCAAAATCTTCAGATGATCTTATCAGTGAGGGGCTCAGACCTCTTTTAAAGGCAAACGGGCCCCAGTGATTGGTGCAGGCTAAGCCCACTTTAATGAACCAATCCTGTGTCGACACCAAAAATCTTCAGTGATGCTTCAGATCAGAATCCGAGTGCTTGGCAACAGACAGGGGCAGGGTGACAACATATACTTTTAAGTCCCACCCATCTTCCTGGCTGCTGTACATCAAAGTGTCTCCCTAATTAACTGAGCCCTAAGCGGCGCTTGGTCACAAAATGGGCCTCCTTTGAAGTAAGGGTTTGCAGGCAGACTTTCCTCTCCTACGATTCACATACTTCCCTGCTCTAAAAGGAGTGGTTCCAGACAGGACATTCACTGCCCTTTCATTCCAAGGAGGGGTGTTAGTACCAAGTTGACACATTGCATTACACAGAGGTGTTGGTCTCTGGTCTCCATTGTCACTCCCTGCACATAGTCCCAGAGGCCTGCTAATTAACATTCTTCAGTATTTGATGCCACCAGCAAGGTGTAACAATGGAGATGCAAATCCATGGGGCCTTCAGATGCTAATGTACCCACAGCTGTCAGGTGTCAGCTACACATGACACGGGAGGGCAGCACTGGTAAGCTGTGTCCTCCCAGAGTACATGTCTATTTTTCTACTGGGCAGTGAGCCTGGAAAATATGTGCAGGAATGGCCCCACATATTTTCTGGAGGTTGATCTCCCATCACTCATTCTTTTTAAATAAACAAAAATCAAAAAGCCCAGGCGAGCGCACTCTCCCTGTGTGGATGGTTGAATTCCTCACAGTGACCATTAGGCTTTTCACACTAGCGATAGTAAATTGGTGAAGATCTAATGTGGACATGGCCTTGTGCGTCATTGCCTGTTGTGCAGGCACTCAATTTAGTACGGGAAATGTTAAGCCATCATGATCAACGTTGTCCAACAAATGTAGCCATTTGGATGGCCTGATGCTATTTTCCAGACTGAAGGCATTCAACCGCCAACGACCAAGAGGGGTACCCTGCCATTGTTTTACTAAGGTCTTTTAGTGCTAATGATTCTGAGTGAACATTTTGTATGCTATAGCTGATATACTGTGCTGCGTGTGATGTACTAGTGGCACGGCTTTGCAAAGGATGTCTTGAAAAGTAGTGAGCAAAACATAGTTCTTTACCTGGCTTATGCATGATGTTGAACTTGTACTCCTGTAGGCTTTCAGCCCCACCTGGCTGTTGAAGGCACGCCCCTGTACGCTCACGCCAAGAAAAATACAACCCACTAGGAAAAAAGGCCAAGAGATTTCTTGCAAGGACAATACGTTTTAATCGTACAAAAATAGGAATGCAAGCAAAGGATTCTGCTGCTCGAGAACGTTCTTCTGCTCAAGATCGTTCTGCTGAAAAATAGTACAAGAATAGGCTTCTAAGGCATCACAGCATCATTACAGTACAGTAAGAATCTGCATGGCTGGTTAGAGAGACCCTATACATGGGCCTGTTCCATAGGGGATGCTAGGCTGCGATTGGCTCCTGTCTCGTATGTCTGTCTTCCACCATGTGGGGTCAGCTGGGCTCATCTCTCCAGGGCCTGAAGGTCAAGCTCTTCACATGTTGCTATTGCAGAGTTAATATTGTAGAATAATACTACTACATCATTCTGGCATACACCTGGGAAACGTAGGGACTGACAGAGGGGGAGGAACACAATCATGCTGACCCACACATTCATTGCTCTGTTCATATTGCACTCTCTGCACCCAGGGTTTCCACCCTCGTTTTGGACTATAATGTATTCCTTCCTGTGCATCGTAGTGTAAAGGGTGTCATTCTGGGATAAGGTGAAATGGTCCTGTTCGTTGAAATCTTTTATGACCACTAGCTTTATGGTTGGTTGTCTGAGGTCATCTACTATCGCAGAATTCAGGGGTCTTGGACTGGGTCTGTGGTGGGTGCCATTACTCCTGGCAGGCTGGGTGGGGGTTGGAGGTCTGCTGGTGGCCAGGCTGTGATGAATGTACCCGCGAAGAGCCTGGTGCTGCCTCATGGCCTTGCAGGGCGCATTCCTCTCTGGGATAACTAGTAATTGCAACAGTTGGGGAACAAAGGGAACTTTCTATGGAAATTAGCAGTGCAGGTTCATCTGCCCTCAGCGTTTGTGCCTTTTCAGGTTTCTCTGCCGGGCCTACCTTTAGCACGCAATGATGCAGGACTGAATGTGCCTACCATAACTACAAAATGGCATCTCTTTATATGGGCGCACTAATTCTATACACCTACACTTCATGAAATATTGTGTTTGTGCCGGGTTTCTTGGCATGGCCCTCTCCCCCCTGATGCATTGCATGTCTATCTATGGGACTTGCCTCACTCTAAAGCACCTAGGGGGTGGGAAAGGCTCATTTCCTTCCCAACACTGTTCTGGCTGTTCTGGGAGAGATTTGTCAATTTAGGGTTACCATAAATAGTTATGAGAGTTTGATGACCTCTGAAAATCGATCTGTGAACATGTTCACCATCTTTGCATTCTTCATAGAGGAATAGATGATAGTGCTCACAAGCCCACACACCTGCAAGCCCCCAACACCCACCTTAATTCAGACTCCATGGCTACGCTCAGGTGCTCTTGCATATTTGTAGCAAATATTTACAACCCTCCAATTGAGAAATTCACCAGCTGCCACTGGTGGCTGGTACATATAGGGGCCAGGCACCACCCCCTGTTTGTTTGTACACTAGATGAAAGGTGTAAGCTTTGATTATAAAACATGCGCACATCTTTTTTCACATATTGCAGTACGCTGCATGCCTCTCCAGCAGCATGATCATCAGGGGCGTTACGCATGCCTGGCAGTCCAGGCTGAACCGAAGATCGATCGCGGGAGTGTGGGGCACATTTTGTGCTATGCCACTGTTGGTACATTTGTCATTGTACAAAGTCTGCACCAAGTTCATAACGTTGCCCACTCAGTAGCTGATGTTTGTATCCCTTCGGAAAGGTGCATCTGGCTTTACTGGCATTCACTTTTTTCTGATGGTTACATTCAAAGCTTTTGATATTTTGCATGAAACTGGAGACCTCCCAGAAATGTTTTTTGTTTTTTTACTTGTGGCAATGAAAAATGTCTGAAATAACAAATATGATCACGTATGCAAACATGTAAATGCTATGCCTGTCACTGCGGATTTTAATCGTGTTATTTCTTTTAGCAAAACTTGACTATGGGACAGAAGTTATGAGGTAGTGGGCAACCTTCTCCTATCCCCCATTGTTGTTTTTTATCTATTCTCCTGAAGAAAGGCCTTTGCTTTCTGTTTTTTGCCTTTGGATTTTGGTTCTGGGCGTCACGTGAATGGAGCTCTGATAGAGCCTTTCTTTTATCCGACCATATCTAGCAGTTGCAGGATTCTTGTTTAATTTTTAAAGCTCCTTCTCTCTTAGAAAGCCAGATTGGGTATGGTCTATTCAATCCGGGAAGCAGAGTGCCCATCCTTTTTGGCCAAACTCTTTATGAACAGCTAGGCATCAAAATGCATGCAGTCAAACTGTTGTGTTACAGACAGGTGAAGCCCACAAGCGCAAAGACAGTCACTTCTTCAAGCAAGACTGCCAGGAACGCGACACGTGGAATGGCACCAACATACACCAAGAGGCGACTGGTTGTTGGGTGTTCAGTATGTGAAACTTCCTAGCCAGCATCAGGTGAAGGTGGTCTTTTTTGCTACTTTTCGCTATAGGTGGGGAGCGAATTGCAGATGACCGGGAGCCTGTAGAAGTTCAAGGAAACAGATGCTGCTTGCATGGGTCACAGGAGGACTTTGGTCCAGCCTTGAACACTTCTGCGCTGAAACTAGTTACAAGTGGGTTTCACTTCTAAAACCTTTGATGATCCGTCATAAGATGGTCGCTGATGGGGCACAGTCGATTGAGCATGTGTGCGGAAGCACCGTCTTAAGAGCGGAGCATGCTCACAATCGGTGTGAAGCCAAAGAACATGTTAGGAAACCAGATACCAACCCTCAGTAGTACTTCCAGGTCAGGCACTATAAATAGGGATGGCATGCTGAACCCATCTTTGCCTTTCAAAGTGCATGGTGGCTGCTTCTAGGTTGCCCTCTTGCATATTCTGGGCTTCACTGCTGATGCTGAATGTGGGAGTTACAGCGTTTCAGGTGGAATTCTTTTTGTTCATGCTCTTTCAAACCCATCATAACCTCCATGGTGTTTGCTAAACATGCTTCAATGGTCCAGCCGCAAGGAAGAAGGACTACACTGCACTAATGATCCCTAGTGAAGGTGAACGGCGTCTGTGTTTGTCTGCATCCTTGAGAGCTGTCTGTTATGGGTTGATGAAGCCAAGTATAATATAGCGGTGCCCCGTAAGATGAAGACTAATTTTCTGGACCAAAAAGAATGCTTTTGAGCTAATTTGCATATCCACAAGGCATTGCTGGGTAGCTCTGAACTGGACATGAACTTCCAGGGGTGGCTACTTTGCTGTGCTGGGGCACGCGCGGCTTAGCTGAAATGGCCTATTCTCTGAGGTAGCTCAGAGGGCTTATTTGGCTGGTGGTTGCCAGACCCTGAAGATTCATACCGGACGTTTAAATCCAAAGAATTCTGCAGGGAAGCTAGAGGTACTGCCCTCTTAAAGAACACATTCATTGATTTCAGTGCTTTCAAGTGACGGTACACATGCTGCGCTTAATAAACACACAAATAAATACATGTATGCATTCCTGTTGTTACATTGGGCCGAGTGCTCATTCTAGTCTAACTATTGATTTATTTATTTGTAAAGCGCGCAAACAGCCCGCAGACATCGAGGTGCTGAATCAGAGCTTAAGAAGGCTTACTTGAGGGTTACAAAGAAGCCGCCCCAGAAAGAACTTATTTACATTTAGGTAGTTACATGTTACAGTATATTGCAGGTTCTAACACATCAAACAAAAAGGTTGGTCTTGATGGCTTTACGGAAGACAGTGTGGGAGTCAATGGCTCTGAGGTGGGGAGGGAGCGCATTCCAGAGGGTGGGGACAACTGATGGCAAGCTGGAGCCGCCTGCACAAACTCTGCGAGTCCTGAGGACAGACAGAAGGTTTGAGTACTGTGATCTGGAAGGTTTGTGAGTGGAGGGTTTGGTAAGCCTACGTGTTTGGTAAGTAGGAGCAAGGTCATGGAGATATTTGTGAGTCAGGGCTTTGAAGATGATTCTTTGTTTAACAGGAAGCCGGTGGACTTGTCTTCTGAGTTCAGAGATGTGCTCTTTACGTGAGAGGCCTGGGCGGCTCAGAGTGTGTTCTTTTGGACAATTTGGAGTTTAGCGATATTCTTGGCAGAGGTGCCATTGAATAAAGCATTGCAATAATCGAGCCTCGAGCCAATGATGGCCCTGGCGATGGTGAAGCTGTTTTTTTGGGACAAGAGGGATCGGATTGCATTGATAAGTTTGGAATAATAGGCGGACGTGGAGGCTATGGCATTAACCTGTCTGTTCATGGTCATATCAGGTTCTAGAAGCACACCAAGGGTTTTGATGGACGGTGATACAGTGATTGGGATATTGTCAATGACGAAGGAGGAGTACTGTTTGCTCAATTTATTCAGGGTGGATGGCGAACCAACCAGCAGGAGCTCAGTTTTGTCACTATTAAGGCAGAGCTAGTTTTCTGCCATCCAGGTTTGAATTGTTGAGTAGATGGAGTTTAAAGTATTCTGGTCAGATGAGTAATCTGCTGAGGGGAGATAAGTACCTGGGTGTCATCCGCATAGTTTGTGTATGAGATGGAGTCGAGGATTTTAAACAGGGGCCTCGTGAAGAGGTTGTAAAGGGTGGGGGCCGTGCAGGAGCCTTGCGGGACCCCACACTTGATGGTGCTAGGGTCGGCACAGGACGAGTCCGAAAAAACCTTCATAGTTATGTCTTTTATGAATGACTCAATCCATTTGCAGGCATTATCGGAGAAGTTGGCTATTGAGGATAGATGCTGGCAGAGTGTTTTGTGGTTAACTAAATCAAATGCGGCCGACCGGTCGAGGAGCAGGAGGAGCGCAGGTTTACCTGCGTCTCTCAGGTCATCAATTTGATTTTTAAGGTCAAGGAGAGCCGTTGCGGTCCCATGCTGTGGCCGGAACCCCGATTGTCTAAGACCAAGGAGATGGTTGTCCTCTAGTAATGTCTGTATTTGCAGATAGGCTGCTTTATCCAGTATTTTCAGTAGGAAGGGGACAGTGGTGATAGGCCTGTAGTTGGTGTGGATGGCTGGGTCAAGGGAGGGTTTTTAGAGGAGCGGGCGAACCCAGGCTTCCTTTAGATCTTGTGGGACTTGGCCAGAATGAAAGGAGGCATTTATGAATGCCGTTAAGATGGGGACTAGTGAGGGAGCACAGTCTTTGATGACTTGCGCTGGGCAGACATCACACTTACAATTAGAAGATTTGATGGTTTGGAGGAGTGAGGTGACCTCTGAGACGCTCACGTCTTTGAAGTCAAATTGGGGGGAGGGGTTGGGATGCACAGCCAAGGGGTTAGTGCTTTGACTACTGGTTATTAAATTAGAGATCTCCTTTTGGTGAGCAAGTATTTTGGCTTGTAGGGTTTCAAGTTTGTTAAGCATGGCGGACTAGATGGAGTTTCACCACAATCCATCCTTCGCTATTGGAGAAGGTGGGGAGGAGGGGGGTCTCCAGTTCTCTGAATATGGAGAAGATTTCACGGCTGCCCGATTTAGTAGTGGAGATTCTGGCATTGAATGATGTTGCTTTGGCGTTGGTAATGGCGGTTTTGTATAGCTTAGAGGTGGTTTTGAAGGCTAGTTGGGTGGCTTCTGTTGGCTTGTTGCGCCAGGTAGTAAGGGCTGCTCGTTTTTTCCCTCGCATCTGTAAGAGGTCCTGGGTAAACCAGGCATTGCAGTGCTTGCTTTTCTTTTCTTAAGTGAGAGAGAGGCTACCAAGTCAACGGCCTGGGAGAGGACCCGTTTGAAGAAATTGGCAAGGATATCTGGGTCCTTGGAGAAGGGGGTGGGGGAGGCGGGTAATTTGAAGTGCTGGGAGAGGTTACTGTGGGTGAGGAGTTTGGAGCTGTGCATGATGGCAGCTGGAAGTGGGATGGTGGGGACTTGGGGGTCCCTGGAGGTGATGATGTTGAACGTGATGCAATGATGGTCGGTCCAAGGTAATGGTGAGATAAGGGGGGGCTGATAGAGCAATTGTGTTGAACAACCCAGTCGAGAGTACGGCCTTTAGAGTGAGTGGGGCTGGAGATGGTCTGTGTGAATCCTAGGGTGGATAACGCTTTATTAAGGGCTTTAGCATGGGTGTCTTTTGGGGTCGTTGAGGCCCAAGTTGAAGTCACGAAGGAGCAGGATTTTAGAGGATTTCTTAAGGTTATCCGAGATTGAGTGGGTGAGGGCCTCTTGGAAATCACTAGATGGGCCTGGAGAGCGATAGATGAGGTGAATTACTATGGTGCAGTTGTGGGAGAGCTTGAGTTTCAGGAGAAGGTAGTCGGAGCTCTCATCAAGGTTTTTTTGGATTGTCCCAATTGAGAGGGTATCTTTGGCGATGGCGGCAACCCCTCCACCTCAGTGGGAAGAGCGGTCTCGTCTGTAAATAAAGTACCCCGGAGGGATTGCTAAGGCAAGGGCAGGTCCCGAGACATCAGTTAACCAGGTTTCACTAAGGAATAGTAAGTCAAGGTTGTTATGAATAATAAGGTCGTTGATATCTAGGGAGTGTGCTGGTAGAGATCTGGAATTCACAAGGGCACATTTTAGGTGGGCTACAGAGGGGGGAGGGCACACGGAGTGACTTTAATGATAGTTATGGCTGGGGGCTGTGTTTGAGAGGGACTAGCAGGAGAGCACTGAGGCACTATGGTGGACGCATGGCTATGTGTGGGCTGGGAAGCAAAGTTGTTGGTAGTGGTGCATGCAGTACTACAGGGCAGTATAACAGCGGGTACAGGCAAAGTGGCAGTAGTGCAGGCATCAGTACATGGCAGCATAACAGCGGGTACAGGCAAAGTGGCAGTAGTGCAAGCATCAGTACAAGACAGCCTAACAGTGGGTGGTAAAGGCAAAGTGGCAGTGGTGCAGGCATCAGTACATGGCAGTATAACAGCGGGTAAAGGCAAAGTGGCAGTAGTGCAGGCATCAGTACATGGCAGCATACCAGCGGTTACAGGAAAAGTGGCAGTGTGCAGGCATCAGTACATGGCAGCATAACAGCGGGTACAGGCAAAGTGGCAGTAGTGCAAGCATCAGTACAAGAAAGCCTAACAGTGGGTGGTACAGGCAAACTGGCAGTAGTGCAAGCATCAGTACAAGACAGCCTAACAGTGGGTGGTACAGGCAAAGTGGCAGTGGTGCAGGCATCAGTACATGGCAGTATAACAGTGGGTACAGACCTGATAAAGGGCACAACGGCGCTAGTGCCAGACCTAGCATTTGGTAGCATTACAAGGTGGTTGGAGGTGGGTGTACAGGGCCATGGTCCTTTCCTGTGCATAGTAGATGCGGGATTGTCCTGGAACGGAAGCGCTTGAATGCTTAATTGCTGGTGGACAGGGTGGAAGCAAGAATAGGTGAGCATGCAGTGGCCAGAGACGGGTGAGTGCAGGATAGTGGAAGTCCGAGTGGGCTGAGGGGTGGAGGATGTTTACAGCAGGTAGTGCAGGCAAGCGCCGAGGCGTGTCGCGCAAGGATCTGTCCTCAAGGTGGGCGGGTGATGATAAGGGTAGCTTTGCCTGCAGGCGACGTAGTCTGGAGGAGTGGCTAGGTTGGAAAGTGTGAGGGGAAAACCTTGACGTGCATGCACATAGGTGGTCGTTTCTTACAATAGTGCTGAGTATAATACAAGGCACGGGACGGTAGACAGCATCAGAGGTCTTACCTCCTGTTAAAATGGATTTCTGAACTCTGTCCTGGAGGGGCAGAGGTTCAGAAGGCCAGCCTAGTTTCTTGGAACAGGGTAACCTCTGGACAAGCCGGACCAATCAAGGTAGCGATCGCGGCGGTCAAGACTCGGTCTCAAGAGGGGTGAGGGTGACTGAAAGCCTGCAATGAGCACACAAAGCAAGGGCGCTTACAAATTACTCCAAGCAGGTGTTATATTAAAAATGTAGACACATTTATTACAAGGCCTTTGTAACATTGACCATAGTAAAGAATCACGATAAAACTCAAGTAAACCAACACATCACAATCAAAAAGAATATATATACAATTACCGAAGGGTCTAAAGAGTTAGAAGCACGAAATATGCAGACCACCTAGATGGGGAGGAAAACAGGCAGTGCAAGTAATCGTTTAGACCCAGTTCGCCTTCAGAGGCCACCTAACTAGAAGGAAGTCCGAGCCCTACGAAGAGTGGAGCCTTGTGCTCAAAAGTACCTGCACACACTGGTGCCAATGGGCCAAGGGGAGTCTCTTCAAGGAAGTCAGGCAGTTCAGAGCGGTGAACATAGGAGGGCAAACAGATCTCCGCTACTCAAGCGCGGCCTCCACTTGCGGGCAGAAGCAGAGCGCGAGTACGAAAAAGGTGTGCTGTTTAACACAGCGAGGAAAAGCTACGGGCTACTGCAGGAGGGCGACCAGTTCCTAGCGTTGCTACTCTCCGGTCCCCGATGCAGGCAGACCCAGGCTTCTCCGCGTCAGTTTCAGTGATGGCAGGTTCAGATACGAGCAGGGAATGTCTCGGCGTCGTGTAGATTCTGCGGCAGCAGAAGTTGGAGTTGAGGATGTCCCAAACGCAGTGAACCCTCACAGATTGTTACCACAGCAGGGCAACAAATCGGCTGTGTAGATTTCAGCCCAATGTACGCTTCTCACTTCAGACCTGGGAATGCCAAGTGTACGAATCGTGTGAGAGTGTCAAGGACTCGGAATACAGCAGCAACCTGACGGCGGTTACAGAGGAAGACTCCTGGGTAAGCTGGGCAGCCCACTGGATGACCCAGAGACGCTTCCGAAGGCTTACGTGCAGGAGATGATGAAGAATCCGAGAATAGTTGTTCCCACTATTCCAAAGGGTCGAAGTACCAGTACAGGCCTTCTCGTTCGATCAGAGGCAGAATGGTTTCACAGGGCGACAGCAGTGCAGAGGAGCAGTCCTTCAGCGGGTCACCAGCGATTCCTCGGACCAGCCTCTTAGTTGCAGGATACTTGGCTCCTGTATCCGTCGTTCGTGAGAACTCAGGAGATCGACATGGTAGTGGTGTTTCCAGCCTCCTCTTATCCAGAGTTTCCTTTGCGCCAAAACGGAAAGGACCCAATGGGAGATCTGCTCACAAAACACTCACACCATACGTGATCCTATCACGGACCACGGTGGTCCCAGGCATTCAAGACACACTAGACTCTCTGGCACCCAGAATGTGTATTGGGACCAGATATCCCAGCCCACATCCTGGAGGCGCACACAAGGCATGCAGAAGCCTGCGAAAGCATCTGTGTTTCGTGGGAAAGTACATACCCAAATAAGGATGGCCCCGGGTCGGCTCGACCTGGGGAAGGTGAAGGGGAAGACGGTCAACGGACAGGACAAAGAACCTCGTGGCATGGCCCTTTTGGAAGCCAGGCCACCCATTTTGGCCAAACGCGAGAAGCGCGGTTAACAGGGCAAAAGGGAGTTCAAAAACACAAAGAAACGATCGCTGCCACCAGTCCCGTTATAAATCCATCGAGAGTTTCTAGGGCCTGTAGAGTGACTAGAGACCCAAGAGCGCGGTAATGTAAGTTACGGTGCACTCTTGTGTCATGTTGCGCGAAAGCTGCAACATGCAAAAAGAACTACGGAAAACAACGTTTCCCGGTACTGACTGTCTTAAGGGCATGTCAGTCTCCCCGTAAGAATGGAGCGAAAGCCCAGAGGAGTGCGGCGGAAGGCTGCGCTTCTCTGGCAAAGTCTAGATCAGGGTGAAAACAACAGGAAAAAGTTTAGGGGTTGCCACATGGAAGAAAAATTACCTACAATTAAGAAATCTTTCCTAACACCTCCCTTCCGGACCTTCGAGCAGCAAAGAGCTACAAAGAGTGGAGCAGGCCTTTTCTCACGGCCTTCGCTCTGCGGCTTCACCTCACAGCGCGCCTCACCTCCATTTAAAGCAGATGGGGAAAGCCTGCAGAGGTGTGGGAGCCTAAAGGGACGTTCTGGGACAATATGTTGACTGGTCTCCATAGTAACAATGGCGGCGGCCATTTTACATTCGTTCACAGCCTTGTGATGAACTCTATAAATGATTCTGTCAAATGACTGTTTATAATTCATCACGTTGTGCACATTGCCTAGCCTTGTTATCTAAAAGACCCTTCTGGTTTCTTCATTGGCAGTAGTGGCCGAAGATTTTTCTCTCTGTTGCACTGTGACCGTCATCTGCCTGTCCCTTGATGTGATGGGCAGGGTGGCCAAGTGTGCTCACTGGCGCAATAATGCTGGGCCCAAGGTCAGGGTAGGAAAAGGACCCTGTGGCAAAGCGCTGGGGGCAGAGGCTCGCCACAGTAAGCTGTGGGGGTGAGGGGGTTACTGTAAACTTCTGTATATTCCCCAGTGAAGGGCCACATTCTCTCCCGAGAACAAACGCTTCCAAAACATGGAAAGCTCCTGTACCCCAAACATACAAAGTAGGTCCGGCCGAATAGGCTGCAAAAAGGAACACATATATTTAAGTGTGTGTGGTCTCCTGTTCGTGCAGTAACATGGCGAAGTGGCTGGGGAGGTCGGGAGGTGGGCTGCGTCTCACCAATGCGAGGGAGGCAGGGGGGGGGAGATTAAGCCAGCCTATCAGACACATGCGTTAGCCCATAGGACACAGGATCAAATCCTGGCAAAGCAACTTATCCCTTTTTCCTTCTGAGACAATTGACAAATTGAATATATTGGAAAACTGGGGAACAACACAAATATTAAAGTTTTTAGTAGCGTAAAGATCCCAGCATGAAACCCTATTTAAAACCATGATAAGTGTTGGTTATCATGATCAACAATGAAGTGTTTCAGAGGAACAATTTTTATGTGACTTATTTATTTAGGTATCTTCTATAGTGCTTAATGCTGCCTTCAATCGGCTTCGCAGCACTATAAGTTAAATTAGAATCCATTTCAGCTGGCTCAGTCCTTTTTACCATCCCCCAACCACTGATCCATTTCACAAAATGGAGGTTGTCTTTAGAACCGAGGGGGTCACATGACTATCCTTTGTAGTGTGAGAGAAGAAGGCCATCTTTGGCCACTGGATGCCTGTATTCCACAACTGTGGGCTGTAGTCAGCCTGAAAATAGTTCCGACTGGCATGTACAGATACCTGTCTGGGGTAGTATGGATTAACGTCCTTAAGTGAAAGTACTTCCTAGGTGCATGAGTATGAATGGAGGGGAGATATGGTCTAGCACTGGCTGACCACCACTCTTTTTGAATGATCGGGTAAAAGCAGACCCCCTTACCCACTCGCTTTGACTGCCTTCTGGAATTCTGGTTCTCCACTCCTGGAAGACATGCTGCTCGAGTAACGACCTAAGCTCTGTAGCAGCATCCTTTGGTGCTCTGTCGAATCCGATGGCAACGCTTTGCCTTTCCAGAAGACTAGAAGTAACCAAATATGGCACTCCTACCCCCTGATCCTGTGAGGACAACTGGATCACAGCTCCTGCTCGAAGGCCTCTTCTCTCTGAAGCTCTGGATGTGGCCTGCATCGCTGAATCCAGAAGTCTGACCCCCTTCACTGCCGAAAACTCTCTGGCAAACCAAACACAATTTCTCCATCCTTGGACATTAGGCAAGCACCCTGGCTCTGTCTCCTCCATCTGTGCGGCTCCACGTGCCTGTGCCGCCGCACTCTGTCCTGCAGCCCCACTTCTTAACTCTCCTCCGTGTCCTTCTTATGAGGCTGGCCCCGCTCTGGTGTGACTTCGCAGAAGTATCTACAATAATTGTTCTTCCCTCAGTTCTTCTCAACCCAACAAAAGACTGCGAAGGCAAATCCTTTGCCTGATGATGGCAGAAAAACCTTGCTTTGCTGACTACCGTGGCTTCATAACTGCTTCTGACACAGACCCTCAACCCAGGAACCACCGAATCTGGAATAATCATCCTTGGGGTCCCTCATGCACCAATGTGTTATTGCTGGAACTCAGGTTGGTCACCAAACAAGGTGCCAAATGACCGCCTCTGGAAATCACAAAACCGCCTGCTTCAGAACATCTTTTTGGACTCGAGATATCGCTCTCCGACCCTCCAGCTCTACTGGCAAGTCATTTCTTTGCTCGAGTCTTCATATTTGGGTCCCATCTTTATCACCAAGGGTCTACTTTGGCTTGCACTTCAGCAGAACGCCTGAAACCTGCTCATTGCACACGTTTACAGGAGGAAACTTTTTCCACCCAAAAGACGGCTCAAGTCCCCAAAACTAGTCGCCCTTGGTTTCTTCCCCAGACTTTCTGGCCTAGTTGGGAAAAGCGATTTACTTACCTGTGATTGCCTTTTCCCACCTATGAAAGCTCTTTATTGAACTCTTTGAAAAGAGTTCTACTTAACTATTAATGCTGCACATTTGTTTTACAAAGTTTACTTACCTTCTTTTGTAGTGTTTTATCACTTGCCTTTTCTTACGCTGTTTTTGTATTTTTTATTAAAAATATATAGTGTGTGTACAGTCTCTCATTTGGTATTTGTGAAACGTGTGTACTGTACATGTTGACCAAAACACTCCACCTCCTGTTAGGGCTTGACTGCTCTGCCACACTACTACTCTGAGACCCTGGTGAATCCTGAGGGAGTCAGGAAGACAGACCTAGAGACACTGACTACAGTGTGTACGGAACACCTCCCTACCAAACAGCAGCACTTGATTACCAACCAAAGGTGGTCCCTCGAATTCAGGAATGCAAGCCCTCTGCAGGCGTGTCTCCAGTGCAAATGGTGCCCAATGCGGACGCCTCTTCCCGGGAGACAGATTATCCTACACTGGCATCGGCTCACTTAAGTAATTTCCTCGGTTACATCACATGGACATTGACTGCCCTTAAAGTGACTTTAAATGATCTCCCACCTAAAGTACCATACAAGCACCATGACGACAGAACATTGTGTTACCTCTTAGGTAATTTCATGTTCGCTTCTTTGCTTCCTACCCATGCCCGCCCGCCCCCTTCTCAATCACTGGTTCTCTCTAATGTCCTCCCTCAGAACTTTGTGACAAAACGATTATGCAATGACAGGAAAGGACGAGGCTTAAGGATTGTACTTTTCACTGCTAAGCAGCTGCATATGTTAAGAGGCACTGATGCCCAGCTCCCGAGGCCATTAATGGCCAAAAGCAGCTTTGCACACACTAGTCACTTGCAGGGCAGGACTTTCTGGCCAGGCCAACAGTTATCCTTATTTACTGACCGAAAACGAAGACGAAGCCTGAGGGTAAACGATCTGCCTCTCCCCTCCCCCCCCCCCCGCACACAGACTAGACAATTAATGTGCACCGCCCTCCTCCTCCCCCGGGATGACCCCCCACCCCAAGGTTCAAAGTCTACATTAAATCCCTGATGGACCTACTCTGGTATCTGCTTTTACGGTTCAATTTCTTTACCAAGGATACCCAGGTATACCTGTGTGCATCGGCCAAAGAGCACACATTTGACTAAATCTACGGAATTTGCAGGTGGTGGAAACCTGGATGAGAGTCAACCATCCCAAACCCAGTGACTCAAATCCTGGTCCTGGGTCCAAAGCATCATCTCAATAGACTGGATACCCTCTGCACCAACATTTATTGAAGGAGCTGTCCCCATGCAGAAAGTGGTTTGGAGTTTAGACTTGATCTGGGCCAAAGACATTAGCCTAAACACACCTGTGAATATAGTGCAGAAGGAGTCTCTTCCTGACTTTAACTCGCAAGAAACACCCCCTTTAAATTGAATAGGAGTAGTTTTGCCTCCTTAACTCGTGCATAGATTATGGCAATACCATCTATGCAGGAAGTCTGCCTAAGCTATCAGAATACATCCGGAACGCTTGTATTTAGCCTTAAAAACGACTAAACGGACACCCACTGCCATTAGACCCAAGGGGCATACAGTGGCTCCCACTACAAGTGAGAATCGCCTCCAAGAGCCTTCACCTCCCATTCACACGCATCAGTAACGCAGCCCCTGCTTACCTCCAAAACAAAGGCCCCAGGTACCGGAGGACCACCTCGCCAACTGATGCGCAAAGTTCATAGATTGGTGGTTCGCAAAGATCGCCCTGACTATGGAGCATCGTTACCCAAGCAATGCTTGCCTTTCAAACTCACTCATTATGAGGTCTAGTCCACCTCATGTCCTCCCCGCCCCCCATACCGCAGATCACCTGGTCGAGATACGCCTACAGGTAAAGTGCATGCGCATTTCTCTTCTATGCAAGTGATCTGAAGGGTGAGCAGTAAAAGTGCACATGTGGACAACATCAACCGAGTAACACGGAAGAGCGCTGCTCTTCCAATGGATTGTTGCAGTGCCAGGAGGCAATCAAGTGTGCTGTGCCCACCATGCGCAGGAAATAAAAAAGAAACCTGATTGTTAAAAGGTCAGTAGTCTGATAGGTGGCCTCCCAGAGGTTGCAAAGCAGCAATCCGCCCCTGGCTTTCCCCGAAAGGTCTCCCGCATATGTTGAGAAAACTATTACTGGTATTGGTTCATGGAACCAGAGTTGGAGGAGAAAAGGGAGGTGGGGGGGGGAGGCAGCCATCTTTTTCTTCTCATTTTTTCTGGATACAGCCATATGGACTGTCATCTTGGCTAATATGTTTGCAAGGGTTCCACGTTTTCTCATTTTTGTGGAACAGATGGAGGGAGCGGCAGCTTGGGGAAGGACTGGCAAGTCTCATTTGTACTAGTGAGTCCATTAGTCTCTGCCTGGCCTCTTTCCGCTCTGCAAGGCCTGGTTACTTTTTCAGCTCTCCGTTTATAATAATAATACAATTACTTTGTTGTTGCTGTTTTATTAATAAAATATTGAAAGTTTAAATGGAACAGACCTCAAATCTCATTCAGTTTTTATGCTTATATTTCAGCTATTGTTGTTTTTCTCTTGATTGGACCTCGTTTCATCAACGCCAAAAGAAAGAAAGAAAGGCAGGGCCAGGGTGAATCTCTGGCCATTTATGGAGCACACCCCAAATACAGCACTCTCAACAAGCTGTGTGAATCTGGCACTTGATGCTTACTTCATGTTTTCATTGTGATTTTCTAATGTGTACCTGCGTTAAAACAGGCTATATACAAATATTGGACAATTGGGGGTTATATTGAAAGCGACGGAGAGTGTCTAAAATGTTTGGTATTTGCTCACGATCTTTATAATATGGGGTGTGACTGGCACACCCATAGGTCCTGTGGGGTATAGGGTTCCCCCACTCTAGAGGGGCCTGAAGATTGCCCAGGGACTCTGTGCCTCCTCAGTGGTGGAATCTCACAGGCCTACATTTTCAGCGGTAAAGATGGAGGGTGAAAACAAAACAAAAACCCATTCAAAGTTGGCTGTCGAGTAAAAGGTGCTTGGCACTTGCAGGAACAGTGTCTCCGTTTTACTGGACAGAAATGTGGTAAGAAGCAAGCAGATGAAGACCGAGTCCATTGAGGGAGTCATGGCCACTGGATAGGTAAGGGCAGGGGTGAGGTGCACCCATAGCTCAGTCTGAAACATGTCTGGGGTTGCTCGTGGTCCCGTGCAGAAGGGATGTGGCAAAGCAGTTTGGGCTGGACTGCCCCTTCTTGGATGCGACCAAGCCTGATTCAGTGGCGCAGTGACCATTGGGCAGATCGGGCTTTAGCCCCCACCAAAATTTGGGGATATGTTGACTTGACTGGGCTAACTTAAAGAGCCCTTGCAGCAAAGTGTTCTTTCAGAAGTGAAGGAGAGAGTTAAGTGGGGGGGGGGGGTACCTCAGGTGCAATGCGTTTGTCTTAGAAGCAAGACAAAGCAGCGCAACAGAGGTTTGAATCCCGATCACGCGCTTTGAAACAAATCTCTGGTATTAAGCGTGTTATAAAAGAAAAATTATCTTTATTATATAACCGCTTGTAACATTGAAGCTGCACTAGAATAGTCTCATTAGAATGTGTAAAGAAGGTGGATGCCCTCACACAAGTAAGTTTGCCCCTCCCCCACAGTCTCTGAAGATAGCACCTCTACAACGTTTGAAGGGTAAATCCCTGGAAATGTTAACCTAGGTGCATCCCTGGGCTGTTTTGCATATGGTCTTTCCCTTCTGTAATGCCTTGGCAGGCTGAAAACGGTGGGCTGGAGGGTTGCCCAGAGCTGTGCCTGTGGTTTCAGATGATTCAAAACCTTCCAGCCATTAACTTTTGGTTTTGCTTGAGATCCGGACAGCCATTAGGATGCATGGAATGTTGTGCCATAAAGGAGATTATTGGCAGGAAGCCCCGGATCTTGATTGGCTATCAGGATCCCAAGGTGACAATGGAATGGTATCCTTCCACTGAGGGCTATGTCCAGGGACGTCATTTGGGGATCGCACCTACGACCCCTGAGGTCTCCCTTGCTAACCCTAACCCTTTTTAAGTATTTTTGTTTTCTTTGTTTGTTTCTTTGTTTCTTTTTTTTAAAACAAATTTAAGCTCCTGTGCAGTGGCCAGTGCCATGTGGCTCTTTGTCTCTAAAGTGGCTGGATTTCTTGTGCAGGCTTCTTTAAAAAAAAAACTAACGGGGTTCCACAAGTGTAACACTTTCAGCAGTGACCCTAAATAAGAAAGAATAGGAATAACAAATTATTTGTCTTTCTGCAATTCAGTTATTGCTAGACTCATTAAAGGTTTATTTCAGGCACACTTCAGGGGTGAGTCACTGATTAAGTCTGTTCCTAAACACCTCAAATTCACAATGCAGACAACCCCCAAAAAGCATTTAGAGTAGAATAAGCATCCATTTCGCACTATGGGCCTGATTCACAGAGCTTTTTCCTATGGGATTGCACCATTATAAAGATGCTTCTGTGAATCGGGCACAATGTGTTTTGCTTAACGCAAGCTACAGTTTATAGCATTTTTTTGTCTGCAGTCATCTCTTAACGATCATCACAAGACATTTCATCTCGGTGTCCTCGGTCACTTGACAAAATCCTTGTGCCTGTGTACATACATAAGCATGTGTACAGTGTAGAAATGTTTGACCATAGCACATAAAGGGGCCCTTGATTTAATTGTGCCACAATGAATGCAATGAATGATTTGTAATGTGTCTATCTTGCCTATCTCCATGGCATGCTGTTCAGGATGTTTGTTTGCATGTATGAGGTAACAAGTGCCCGGTGTACGGGATGCTGTCATTGCGCTGCTTTCCCAGTGCTACTCTAAATTCTTTAATACACAGCTATAAACCCTCCCAATGGCATGTATTTTGCCGTCCTCTGATGCCTGAAAAGTAGATCCATGCAGGCTTGACTTCTGGCCAACTTTTTACCAGACGTGCAGATGAACTGGCCTGCTGTTAAATCTCAGTTACCAGTTTAATGGTATCTACTACAGGGTGTAATTTTCTTTCTGACTTTGAAAACATTCAGACATGTAATTGCTCATTTTACTATAGCTGATAAGATAGCTCAGGGAGGTGGGCACTTGCTGCTACGATGTTTGTGTGATCTGCAGGTTGCAGGTTCGAATCCCGGCAATGCCAACTCAGCCTTTCATCCTTCTGAGGTTGATAACTGAGTACCAACAGAGTCTGGGTGGTATTGTATGTATATTTGTTCTATATAAAGCGCAGAAGCGTAAGTGCTATATAATAACACATCACTATCATTTGGCATTGCACATCTGCTTGCATTCAAGGTAATTTGGTAATACGGGCCTGTACACACTCATATTAACAATGCATGTGGTGATCCATTCTTGTATGAAATGTATATCACATTACAGTGATATTGCAAGCCTATTTTTCGTAGTGTACTTAGGAATAATACTATGTGATGCTACTGCCTGTTTTGTGAAGGGGTGAAAGGTTGTGTCCCATCGCTTCCCGTGATGTCACTTTGGGGTGGGGTCAAATGACATCACTTCTTGACCAAAACCACCAACAACCACCCCCCACACCCGCCCCTCCCAAGCTACAGCCATATTCTAAACTGCAGGCCTTTAATGTATTATCACATAACTGAACGCACAAGTGTAAAAATACATATGTTAATAGATCTCTGGTGGGATCAGAAGCGCTCACCTCGTGTCCCAAAATGGTGTATAAATCCAGGCAGGAGAGTAACACGAGGGCAAACGGAACACCAGAGGCCCAAAGAGGCGCGCAAGCGGCCAGTCAAGCGGGGACGGAGCGTTGTGAAGACTGCGGCCATTAGCGCCGCGGGTGTAATTTACGGGCGCGTGCGATGTCTTTTGGCACCGCTGCACGAAATAAATCAGCAGAGGTTGACGACGAAACCGGAAAACGACATTTAAATAGGCTTCACGTGATTTAACTTTTGTTTTGATTTAAGTAATTCGACGAGCAACGCGGTAGTCGGGCCTGCGAGTTTGAGGCTTGGCGGGGAGAACGGCGGCGCGGAAGCCGAGGCGTGGAAAGTCCTGCGAGGCTGCCCAGACATGAGCCATGCAGGAAAAACAGGCTCCCAGACAACCCCCTGCATCCCGGGCCCAGACACCGCTCCCATTGGCCGGTTCCGAGCCCAGTCTGGAATCCAGCCAGAGTTTCGCGAACATCTTGCAGCCAGAGGCGGCACGCGGATTCCCCGGGGTAATTAATTCGGTAGTGGGCAGCACCTTAGGCCAACTTTGTAGGCAGGTGACGCACGCAGCTTTTATTGGCATTTTTAAAGCGCTGTACACGTCCTGTGAATGGTGGCACATCTCCTCAACCGTAGATGCATTGCAAAAGCAAACAGACGACGTCATGTCAGCAGTACGGTACGTGGCCCTTTTGCAAGCTGCTGGTATGGGGTACTTGGGGCCAATGTGTCTTGTTGAAGTTCATGGCGTGTGGAATTTCCATGATGCATTTGACAAGTTCCGATCCAGCGTTATCTGGAGCCCCTAACCTAAT